>NC_138769.1:514948213-515548213 GCF_965119305.1 Pelophylax lessonae
TAAAACCATTGAAAGCGTTCTCAAGAGGAAACCGTCACCCTTTGCAACAGCAAATCTTGTACCGCCTATCGTAGATCCCTTAACCGATCTGAATAGTTGTAGATTGGACAGGAAGAATCTAGCCGACGATCGTGACCTGAATTAGATCTTGTAACGAGATCAGAGCAGCTCATGGGCCCATTTGTCCTGAATCAAGGAAGTCCCTGGTTCCGAACAGAAAACAAAGGCATACCCCAACCCCAGATATAGGTGAGGGTGTCCCTTCATGCAGACAGAGATTTGTCCACAGAACTGGGAGGTGCCTGTTCTCGGCTTATTCGATCACATCCTCTTGGAACCCCCAGATGACCTAAATGGCTTGGGGTCTTTCACTTGCATCCCGAAGGGTCCACCTGTGGGCTGAAAACGGGCCCCATCTAGTACGCAGTGACTTGCCCTTAGCGGATAGAGGAAGAAGAGTATTCTTCCCACCTGTGAGTTCTTTGAGCAGTTCATCCAACAAAGACCCAACTAGGCGGTCTCCCGAAAAGGGGAAATCTGATAAAGCCTTTTAAGAAGCCTGGTCCGCAGACCAGCTTTTTAGCCACACCATGTGTGGTTACCATTATTGCGTTTAGAACAGCTCCACTGACTCGCGACAACGTTGTCACAGTAGGCGGGAAAAGGGAGTACCTTTGCCGCTTTTAGGGGATCTGAGGGCCCCCCATGTTAAAAAATTTCTGCACTGATACGGTCAGTGCATCCGCCAGCACCCTTGCATGCGCAGTAAAAAAAAAAAAAAAAAAAAAAAAAATGGATTTTTGTCTTACTGTAAAATCCTTTTCTCTGAAGTTCATTGACGGATGCAATCTTCTGATCTTCACATCAGTAGGATTATGGTGCCCCCTACAGGAGTAGGACACTGAGCAGAAAAAAGTTCTCGCTACGCCTATGGGCAGTCCCAGGGGCTATATCCTATAGCAGGGAGAGAGAGGGTGTCAGTTTTGTATCAAAGCAGTGTCAGAGAAAATACCAGCCCAACTCAAAATAGAGAGTACTGCGTCTGTCAATGAACTTCAGAGAAAAAGATTTTACAAAAAAGACAAAAATCCAATTTTCTCTATCGTTCATTGACTGACGCAGTCTTCTGTTCTACATATCAGTAAGGACGTCCCAAAGCAATGCCATAAAATGAGGGGTGGGAACAGCAGAAAAATAAGTCCCCAAGACTAAACCATAGCCAACCTGGCAACATAGGACTCCTCAGAACAACCAGATAAGACCTACCAGAAAAAATTGTAAACACCCTCAAGGGAGACTAAGAAACCCCCTTAAACAGCAGCCTGCAAAACTTTGCAGCCAAAAAGGAGGCATCTGCAAATGTCAGCACATCCACCTTATAAAATTTTGTGAGGGTATGAACAGACGACCAAGGTAGCCGCCTTGCAAACCTGAAGCACAGATGCCTGATGGTGAAAAGCCCAGGAAGCACTAAATGGCCGAGTAGAATGCGCCTTAAGAGGGAAAGGGGGAACCTGACCCTTCATTGAATAAGCCTGCACAACTGTCTGTCTGGTCCATCTGGAAATAGGTCGCAGCAGATGCAGACAGCCCTTCCTTTGGGCCATCTGTGAGTACCAAGAGCAAATCCAACTTCTGAAAAGACTCAGTCGCCAAGTACACCCTTGATTGCCCAAACCACATTGAAAGTATGCAGTGCAAATTCCTTAAGATTTTTTTTTGGCTTAGGACACAAAGAGGGTAACACAATGGCCTCATTTAAGTGAAAACTGGAAACCACCTTCGGAAGGAAGGACGGATCAGGACAAAGTACCACTTTATCCCTGTGAACCACCATATAGTGAGAACAGGACAACACTGCCAGTTCCCACACCCTGCGCACAGAAGTAATAGCCACCAAGAAGGCCACCTTCTGGGATAAGGTAAGCAGGGGAATCTCCCGAATACTTTCAAAATGAGGTTTCAGGAGAACTGACAGCACCAACTTAAGGTCCCACCTAATGTCACAGTCCCTGGATGAAGTTACACACCAGGGAATGGGTGGCTAATGGTCTTTGGAAGAAGATTGCCAAGGCTGGAACCTGACCCTTTATGGTACTCAAGGCCAACTTTTGATCTACTCCCCGCTGAAGGAAAAGCAAAGATCCGAGCCACCGAGTGAGGAGGAACCCCTAAGAGACTCACACCAGGCAATATACGACTTCCACGTACGGCGATAGATCTTCCTAGAAGTCGCTTTCCTTGCTTTAAGCAGAGTAGGAATTACTGAAGCAGACAAACCCCTGTCCTTCAGCACCTGGCTTTCAACAGCCAAGCTGTCAAAGCCAGCAACCGTAAAGCAGGATGAAAGATTGGCCCCTGAGACAGTAAATCCTCCCGGAGAGAAGTCTCCAAGGAGCGTCTGCAACTAGCCTGACCATGTCGGCATACCAAGCTCGACAAGGCCAGTCCACAGCCACAAGAATGATGGGAATATCTTCCGCATCGATCCTGCGAAGAAGTCTTGGCAGCAGCTTGAGATTAGGAAAGGCATACATCAGCTGATACTGACCCCATGGGGCCACCAGCACGTCTGCCAGAGGGTCCCGGGAGCGGGCCACAAACCTATGCACTTTCCTATTGATCCGAGACCCCAACAGATCTACATTTGGAGTGCCCCAACAAAAAGGCACAACTGCTGGAATACCTCCAGATGGAGAAACCATTCCCCTGCATCCAAGGCCTGTCGGCTGAGGTAATCTGCCTGCCAATTTTCCACTCCTGGAATGTGAACAGCAGAGAGAGCTGGAACAAAGTGTTCAGCCCATCGAAGTATGCCTGCCACTTCCAAGGCCGCAAGGATACTTTTGGTGCCACCTTGGTGATTGACATAAGCCAAGGCCGTGGCATCGTCCGATTGAATGCGCACTGGACAACCTTGCAGGTACTCGGTCCAGTGGACTAGGCAAAGCCTAATCACTCTCAGCTTCAGAACATTGATCGGTAACCTGGATTCTTCCAGGGACCAGACTCCTTGAGCAGATAACCTGCCAAGAACCCTTCCCCACCCAGAAAGACTGGCATCTGTGGTAATAATTGCCCAATATACAGGGAGGAAGGATTTCCCATGCTTGAGCATCGGGGACCAAAGCCACCATATCAGGGACTCCCTGGTCACCTGGCTCAGCTGGATATGATTGTTCAGGGAACTTGGATTCTTCCATTTAAGGATTTCCTTCTGGAGGATCCTCGTGTAGAATTGAGAGAAGAGGACAGACTCGAAGGACGATACCATCAGTCCCAGAACTTTCATACAGGTCCGAAAGGACGACCACTTGCTGGACAGCAACAGCTGAATCGCACTCTGGAGTTTTTTCTGGAGGAAGAAACACCCTGGCTGAGGACGAGTCCAAAGTCAGGCCTAGATAGTCCAGTCTCATGAAAAGGGACCAAGGACAACTTCTGAAGGTTTAGAATCCACCGAACTCCTCCAGAGTTCTCATGGCGATTGCCAAATTTGTTTCCAGCACTGTGGGAGACTCCGCACGTAGAAGCAGATCGTCCAGGTAACCCAGGACTGACATCCCTCGCTGTCGCAACAGCGGAGCCAACACCTTTGTGAAGACCCGAGGAGCAGAGGCGAGACCAAAGGGTAACGCCACAAACTGATAGTGATCTTCTCCCACGGCGAAAAGGAAAAAAACAGTTGGTGTCCTGCACATATCGGGATGTGAAGGTAGGAATCTTTGAGGTCTATGGAAGCCAGGAAACTCCCTTGCTGTAGGGAAGCCACCACCGTGCAAACTGATTCAAAGCAATTCAGTGCCTTCAGGTCCAGGACTGGACGCACCTTTCCTTCCTTCCTGGGGACCGTATACCGGTTTTAATAAAAGCCCTGGAAATGTTCCGCCCACTGAACCGGAACTATTACTCCCTGTTGTACCAGGTTCTGTATTGGCCTAAAGAGAGCCTGTAAGCGATCCGGGGACAGTCGCACATCGGAAGGGAAAAACCTTACTGGTGGGACAGATGGAAACTCGATTTTGTAACCGGACCGTATGACCTTTCGGACCCATTTGTCTTATATCCGGGATAGCCACAGGTCCAGGAGCCGGTAAGGACGTCCCCCCACCTCAGATACAGGTGAGGGCACACCTTCAGGCCAAAGTTGCCCTGTCCTCAGGTCTGAAGAAACTAGATCTTTTTTTTGCCAGACCAGGGTAGCTTGGAACCACCCGGGGCAGTCTTGAAGGGCTTTGCCTTATCAAGTGACCCTAAGTGATGGAAAAAAAAAACGGAATTTTTGTAAAATCTTGCAAAGCATAGGCCTGTTCAATGACCTGTCTGAACCAATTGGCGACGGCCGACGCCGCTACGCCCTTCCGAGGACCCCCCGAAGGACAAACAAGAATCCGACTTGCGAAAAGATTGACGATTTTTGATAAATCCTAATCGCCCGAACAACATCCAAGGCGTGCAACTCCACCCCCATCGGATGTTTAGACTTCGCGCAAGGCGAAGGCAAGCCAATGTCCTCATTGAGGTGAAATTCCGAAACCCTCTTCGGGAAAAAAGAAGGGTTAGGTCGCAAGACCACCTTAACCAAGTGAGTGACCAGATACGGACATTTGCAGGACAAGCTGCCAGCTCCGACACTCTGCGAGCCGAAGTGATCGCCACCAAAAAAGGTGACCTTCTTGGACAACAGACAACGAGATCTACCCGATCCGTTCAAAAGGACCATGTTGTAACACGGACAGAACAAGATTCCAGTCCCAAGGAGGCAGAGGCACCCTCCTAGGAGGGACCAGATGCCCCTGAACAAAAGTGCCAACCAAGGAGTTAGATGCCATAGGACGTTGAAAGAGAACGGCCATCGCAGACACCTGACCCTTGATCGTAGCCAGTGCCAAACGCTGGCAACACCCTTTCGAAGGAAGGACAACACCCTAGACACCGAGTACGGGCGAGGTGAAAACCCCCTGGACTCACACCAGGCAAAATAGGCCTTCCAAGTACGGTAATAGACCTTCCGAGGAAAATTTCCTCGCGTCGATCAAAGTGTGAATGACCTCAGGGGAGAGACCCCTATCCCTCAGGACCTTGGTTTCAACAGCCAGGCCGTCAAAGCCAGCGACTGTAAAGCAGGATGGAATATCAGCCCTTGAGACCAGAGATCTTCTCGAAGAGGCAGACGCCACGGGGCGTCAACCGCCAAATGCACGAGGTCTGCGCACCAAGACCGGCGAGGCCAGTCCGGTGCCACAAGAATCACTGTGTACTGGTTCCGAGTTCAACCTGCGAAGGAACCTGGACAGCCATTGAAAACGGTGAAAACGCATACATCAGTCGGTACTGATGCCACGGAGCTACCAACGCGTCAGACGCGTCTGCCCGAGGATCGCGCGGCCTTGCCACGATCTTTTCACCTTGCTGTTCAGACGAGACGCGAACAGGTCTACCTCCGGAAGACCCCACTTCGCACACCACATCTGGAAGACATCCGGGTGGAAGGACCATTCCCCCTGGTCCAGGGACTGGCGGCTGCAGATAATCCGCCTGCCAGTTCTCCACCCCCGGAACGTGAACCGCCGATATCACCGGGACGTGCGTCTCGGCCCAAGACAGAATGTCGGCCACTTCCCGAGCCGCTCGGGCTCTCTTGGTGCCCCCTTGGCGATTGACGTAAGCCACCGCCGTGGCATTGTCCGTCTGCACCCGAACCGAACAGCCCTGCAGCCCGTCCGGCCAACGTTGAAGGCAGAGATTCATCGCACGCAATACCAAAATGTTGATCAGAAGGGAGGAGACCTCCCCCGACCAAGTTCCCAGGGCGGACAGAACGCCCAGAACACCACTCCAGCCGACAGGCTGGCATCCGTGGTGACCACCGTCCATGAGAGAGGACGAAAAGACTTGCCCCCCGACACCGCCGGGGACTGGAGCCACCACAGAAGATCCCTTCTGGTGCGATGGCCCAACGAAATCTGGAGATCCAGAGATTGCGGTCGCCCGTCCCACCTGGACAGGATCTCCGCTTGGAGACCCCGCGTGTGAAACTGGGCGAAGGGAATCGCCTCGAAAGCCGAGACCATCAATCCCAGACATCTCATGCGCGTCCGGAGTGACTCCTTCCTGAAGAGTCCTGAGTTTGTCGTCCGGTAGGAAGATCTTCGCCTGGACCGAGTCCAGAATCATTCCCAGGTAGGGAAGACGAATCGACGGACACAGCGTCGACTTTGGAAAATTCATCGTCCAACCAAACTCCTGTAGAGTCAGCATCGTGATGGACAGGTCCTCCTCCAGACCCTGGCTGGTCGCAGACCGAACCAGAACATCTTCCAGATACCCCAGGACAGAGATGCCCTGGGCTCTCAACAAAACCAGAAACCGGTGCAAGCACCTTGGCGAAAAACCGTGGAGCCGAAGCGAGACCAAAAGGTAACGCCACGAATAGGTAGAGATCCTCCGCAATGGCGAATCGAAGGTACCTCTGGTGACCCTCGAAAAACGGGATGTGAAGGCACGCATCCTTCAAGTCGATGGAAGCCATGAATTCCCCCGGAACCAGGGCAGCCACCACCGACCGCAGGGATTCCATGCGGAACTTGCGAACCCGCACAAAGTGGTCCAGAGCCTGTAAGTACAGAATAGGACGCACCCTGCCCTCCTTCCAGGGCACAGTGAACAGATTGGAAGAGAACCCCCGAAATCTGTCCCGATGAGGCACCGGAACCGCCTGAGGGAAAAAATCTGCTCTCCGGCCGAGAGAGAAAAACTCGATCTTGTAGCCAGAACGAACGATTTCCTGAACCCACCTGTCCCGAACACGGGCCAACCAGGGTTGAAGAAAAACCGAGCAAGCGTCCCCCCACCCCAGAACTGGGTGAGGGTGCCCCTTCAGGCCGCATTGTTATGGGCAGCGGATCCGGACTGGCTGGACTTATGCTCGCCCGACCACGGCTTCTTTTGGGAGCCTCGGCCTTTGAATGGTTCTCCCCTATAGGGCGACCGAAAGGCACGAAAGGACCCCTGAGAGGGCCGAAAAGAAGCATGCTACTTACCATGAGCAGCCTTAGCCTGGTGGGATCGGGGCAGGAGCGTGCTCTCACCACCGTGACCCCCTTTATCAGTGCATCCAAGGATTCGCCAAAAAGGCGAGATCCATCATAGGGCAGATTGGCTAAGGTCTTGCGCGAAGATTGGTCCACAGACCAACACTTCAACCAAACCAGGCGGCAAGACAATACCGCCACACTGTGTTCACGTGCAGCCAACGGTACTATATCCAGGGCCGCATCACACAAATACACGACACCCTGATGGATTTTATCCACCATATCCAATGTCGCCGGTGAGGCTGAATCAGCCACCAGGACGCGCCTGAGTGCCTGCGTCCAATTCGCGACAGCCTGGGCTGCCCTAAGCGAAGCAAATAGAGCCTTTAGCATAGAACCCGTAATAGAGTAAGCATGACGGGCAAGAGACTCCAGCCTCCTGCCCGTAGCATCCCGGAACACCGAGGTATCCCCTGCAGGAATCGCAGTGGACCTATTCATCAGTAGCGGGCGTGAAAGGATAACGCAGCCTGAACCTACTTGGTACAGCAAAAGGCTTGCGTATATTGCGCCATTGTTCCTTAACAGCGCGCTGAAAATCATCAGTGCAGGGAAAGACCTGCGATGTCTTGCGTCTTTTCTGCGACCCATAAGCTGCCAGGGCAGCAGGGGGACGTGGTTCAACCCGTAAACGCAGTGTTTGCTTGATAGAAGCAACCAATTCATCCATGAGTGCAAGCTCTTCAGTCGAGCCAGGGGGAGAATTATCCACCCCTTCTACCTCAGCCTCCACCTCGGACCCCACAAGACCCAGGGAGGAACAGGACCCCGATAAGGAGACCCCAGCTATAGCAGCCCCATCACCAGCACCCTCTGTCAGAGGAGATTGAAAACTCTGGGTCGTTGTATGGATGGAACAGCCACAAACATTAGCACCTGAGCAGCAAGATTAGCCACAACCGCAGCCAAAACCCCCCCTGGGGGGGGGAAACAGCCCTTGGTCACCCACCAAGTGGTAGGAAATTTGTGTCCCTGAGAATCCATTGCCCCAATGATAAGCCAGAAAATAAAGGGTTAATTGCCCCTTAAACAAGCGCGGCGAGCGCTGCCCACCGCGCACACACACTGGCACAATTTTTACCCCCACCGGGAGAAAAAGGCTCAACACAGGCAAGGATAAAGGGATAGGGAGGTAAAAACCTGTAGAGACCATCGCTGCTGCTGCTGCTGCCTCGATCGGTGCACCCAGGGAGGGGAAGCGATGCAACACAGGGCGCTCCATGAAAGCCTATGGAAGGCTACAAGAAAATGGCCGCCCGCAGTGATACCATGCGGCCGGAGCGAGCGCTGCCAAAATGGCGCCGAAACCGCCGCTCCTCCACCTCAGCGAGGTGGACCAAACATAGCATAGCATGTAAAAACATGGCGGACCGCCGCAGCGGTCGCTGAAAGTGCCCCAAACATGATAAAAAAAATCATGCCCCACAGCCGTTCACACATACACAAACTGACACAGACAGTGCAGCACAGCCCCCCTCCTTGCAGCCCACAGCATGCAGCCAGAGAGATAGGGATTTCAATAGTGTGAACACAGGCAGGGTTACACAGTCCCAGACTGACACCCCCCCCAACAGACAGGTCCCCACATAGATACACTTACCTCCTAATGGCGTGGGGAACCCGCACAGGCGAAAAAGCCGCTGCGCATGTGGCAGGGAGAGTCGCATCCAGGACGCAAAAAAAACCAGGGTTAAGAAACCGCACAGCGTCCAGTGAGGTAGCCACCTCACCAATCATCCCTGCACCGAACAGGGATGGGTCGTTCACTGTGCCAGGAGCGTTACCTGGCTGAACGCTCGAAGGCAGGCTGGGAAGCCACTGACCCCCAACCTGCTAACAGGGGGATCAGCCCGAGACCCAGCCTGCACAAATCCTCTTCATCAGAAGAACTAATGCTGACAAAAAGAACAGCTAAGTAAAGAGAGAGAAAAAACTCAAACAAAAAATCAAAAAAGATAAAGGCTGAGACAAAATGCCCCAGCATAGAGAGATCCAGCTACTCCTGACAAGCTAGACATTGAAACTGAAGTAGGAAACAGGAAGCAGGAGGGTATAGACTGAGGGGACCACCCCCTGGGGTGGGGATATGTTAAAAGCTTTAATATTGACATTCTGTTGACTAGCTACTCCTACGGAGCAAAGTCGAATACCCCATTGTGACGAATATGAAGATGGCGGCGACTGTCGGAGGACGTAAGAGAAAAAAAAAAAAAACTTTGTGTGTGCTGAAAAGGAGGGACCCTCGTCGCAGACCCTTGTTAGCCTGTGGGAGAAAGGTACTCTTACCCCTGTGAGAGACCTTTGACCATCCAGGATAGCCCCAAACAGGTGATCTCCTTGAAAAGGTACATCAGTCAAGGCCTTCTTTGAAGTCTGATCCGCAGACCAGCATTTTAGCCAAAGTATATGCCGGAGGACCACTGCCAAAACAGGCAGCCGGCCCAATATGGGAGCAGTATCCAGCACGGCATCGCAAATTGCAGCCCCTGCACCAGCTGGTCCAACAACTTCTCAAAAGGCAGGAGGAAGATCTTAACCATCCAGGTCACGGCGTAGTAACTTAGCCCTTTCAGTCAATGTTTGCGAGATCAGGGCAACGATAAAAACACCAGTCTGAGTGCAGACCCTGTCAGGGAGGACACATTGAGGGTCCACCGTAGGTGGCACAGTCTACTTCTTTTGAGGAGTTCCTTATAAAGGAAAGTGTCTAGAAATCCGCTTGGGACCCCAGGGGAATGCTTTGGGCGCTCCCATTCCTTTTTGAGCATGTTGTGAAAAAAAACGCAGGAAAGGGAAAAATCTTTGCCACTCTGGATGGTTTGTGAGTGCCAAACGTAACCTGCGCCTCAGTCGCAGTCAGAGCTCCAGCCTTCATATTTAGGCTCTCACGCACAGATACAACCAGTGCATATGGACTACAAGAAAATGGTGGCCCCGCATTGCCTGCGGACCCTCATGGGGACCCCCTAGCCTCCTGGGCAGGATCGATTTGAAGGTAGACCCCGAAGTGACAGGTAGCAACCCAACACGATTGATCGTTGCCGGCGGCGCACCCTCCCCGCCTGAAGCTCGGACCCAGCCCCCGCAGTAGTCACAAATGTCCCAATAGCCCCAGTAGTAAGGGAGGAGAGGGGGGGGGTGCGTGACAGGACAGAGGGGAACGCAGTGTTGTAAGGGTCTGACCGTTCTAGAAGGGGCCCGCGTCCACCCCAAAACCCCCCAGGGGAGGAGGGGGGGGAACATTTACTCACCATACCAGGAACAGGCGGGCGCTTTCTCCCGACAGAGCCCCTCTCTGCCAAAGTGGGGTGGCTTTCGGCCAAATAGGAGTGCTGCGACTCGGGCCTAGACCCTGTCGTATGCGACCTGGCGAGACGTTTAACTCGCGGGGCCAGACCCCATCCAGTGGGACTATGTCGCAGCTGACCCAGAGTGAAGTTAAGGTCTGCGGGCGCTCGTTGGCTGGCTGGGGTGACCACTGGATTTATATATCCAGCCCATCACCCAGATCCAGCATAGTTGCTTGTAGACCTCACAAGGAAAAAAAATCCGGAGAAAAAAGTGAACTAGAAAAAGAAAAGAAAGAAAAGAAAAAAAAAAAAAAAAAAAAACTTTGCCAGGACCAGAGATCCCAGCAAGGAACGAGGTCCTTACTCCTGACTAGGCAGATTAAAACGGACATCCAATAGCAGGGAGAGAGGTTATACCCCCTGAGACTGCACATAGGCGTAGCCAGAACTTTTTTCTGCCTAGTGTCCTACTCCTGTAGGGGGCAGCATAACCCTACTGATATGAAGATCAGAAGACTGCGTCCGTCAATGAACGATAGAGAAAAGGAATCAACAATATATATGGTGATATATACTGGTGAGTGGACATGGACATACTGGATGTCTTTGCTACCACTGTGCTATGAGCTAGGCATCCACTGTGCCCCCAAGTACCTTTAAGGAGGGTTGGGCTCACCTGCCCCCTATTTATTAGAGTGCATGTGCTTCCACTGTGGAGACGCTCATAGATTTCAGAAGTTAGGACTGCAGGTAATACAGGGTGCCATGAAGTGGCCCTGCAGCTTACACCTGCATTTGCAAATGTGTGCTAACTAAATCCCTTTTTTTAAACACATACTATTGGGACAGGTTAATTTGATTGATTAGCAAACTGGTTGATGAATTGAGCTGGGAATGCATGGTTTTTGTTTGACATGCGTTGCCCTTCCATGTGCTCTTTGCTGTGAAGGCCAGTTATAGGTGTGGGCAGGGGCCATTTTGTTTGTTGTTGATATACACTAGTGAGTGGACACACTGAAAGCCTTTGCTGCCAGTGTGCTATGAGCTGGGCGTCCACTATGCCCCCCCCCCCCCCCAAGTACCTTTAAGGAGAGTTGGGCTCCCTCCAGGCTCCTTTACCCCCTGTCAATTAGAGTGCACGTGCTTCCACTGTGGAGACTCATAGGATTTCAGGAGTTAGGACTGCAGGTAATACAAGATGCCGTGAAGTGGCCCTGCAGCTTACACGTGCATTTGCAAATATGTGCTAACTAAATCCCCGTTTTTAAACCATACTATTGGACAAGTTAATTTGATTGGTTAGCGAATTGAGATGGGAATTCGTTGTTTTTGTTTCACACTACTCACCATACCAACGACAATCGGGTGGGCGCCGGACAGAATACCTCTCCACTCAGGGCGGGGGGTGCCGACGGCCAAGGGGCACGCTGCGACTCCGGCTGAACCAGGTCGTGTGCGTCCTGGCAAGGTGTTTCACTCGCGGGCCAGCCCCCCATCCATTGGGGCTCTGTTGTGGCGAGGCCTAGCGCGGGGCTATAACCTGCACACGCTCGCTGGCCAAACTGGGAGACCTTAAGGATCTAGGATATCCAGTCCGGCTATTGATTGCAGTTCTCTCAGGAACAGAACTAGCTAAAACATAACATTTCAACAAAGGTTCCCTTTAAAATAAAAAAACAAGCTAAGACCGAAGTCCCAGGAACTAGTTCCTACTTCTAAACTAGGCAGAAAAACAGAATCGTATTGCAGAGTGAGTGGGTGTATGCCTTCAACGACTGCCCCATAGGCGTAGTAAAGTTTTTTCTTGCCTAGTATTCTACACTACTGTAGGGGGCAGCATAAACCAATGGTTAAGAAGAATATGGAGCTGCGTCCGTCAAGGAACGATAGAGAAATACATAAGAATGAGCAAAAAAAAAAAAAAGTGTATTTGAGGAAAAATCGGTGCAAATAAAATTAATTTAACTTGTAAAAGTTGAGTTAAACCCCACACTCCTAGGAAACTGTACGTATTATTGAGGATGCCTATCAAATTAAAGGATTGGATATGGAGATTGACACAAAAAATGCCTCTAATCTACCCAAAATTTACATTTCAATTTCTTGGAAGATGTTGCTGGAGAAATAAGCCACGTGGAGACATTTCTTCATCTCTTACCTTCCTACTCTTCCCATTCTATTTATTTTTTTTCTACCATTAAGAAGCAATAAACTGGTTTCAGAACTTGCAAAAAAAAAAAAAAAAAAGTGCAGAGATTTTCTCAGTATAATAAAAACATAAAAATACAGGCAGTACCCGGGTTATAAACAAAGATTCTGTAGGTTTGTCTTAAGTTGTTTGTATGCAAGTTGGAACAGGTACATTTTTAGGCGTAACTCCAGTAAAAAAATATATATATTTATCAGTTTTTTGGATAGCATAAGGGAGGGTTAACACCTCTAACATTTATTTTGCTGTCTGTGCCCAGGTTTTAAAAGATTTTACCTCATTTTGTTCCTGTGACAATTTGATTTTGAAAACTTTGGGTTGTTGTGGAAACAAGGATTGGTGATAAAGCTTCAGTGGAGAAACCTTTTTCTCATAACTCTTACAGGGGTGAATTTCCCTTCCTACCTAGGGTTAGATTTCCTCTCACTTCCCGTTGTCCCCCTCCATTTGTATGTATGAGCCATGCAAGTTGGATGTTTGTAACTAGGGGACTGCCTGTATACAGAAACTTTATCCGCAATCTAACCAGCAAAAATGTACAACTGAAAATGTAAATGCAGAGTGTCAAAATAAAAACAACATTTATTATAGATAATGGGTCATACTTTTTACAGTGATCCCTAAAACAAAATCATAGTAAATCCAACTTGAATTCCATTATTAGTTACTTTTGTATATAAATATATAAAGCTCCACCTATAAAAGAAGCAGCAAAGCTCTGGAACCCAATGTTATAACCTGATAAAGGTTTTTTTTACATATCTATGAAGGCACAAAAGGTTTAGGAGATGCTGCACATTTTACACTCACCATCAATGCAACATAATAATGTACAAATGAAAGTATCTTTTGAGGCCAAATGATAAAAAAAAAAAACCTTACTAACAGTTATTCAAGTTCGCTTGATAAAGTGATGTCCTTCAGTGGACCTTTTACACTCAGTTTGTAATTTCACAGCCAAAAGAGCACAATACATCATATAAAGTATAAAACTGCATCAACAAAAGAAACCGAAGTAGATATCAGCAGTGTGCCACTGGACAGCATCGGAAATTAGGTCTTTTCACTTTCTCTATAAAAACAGTACCAGAGTATCGTGGAACAGATGTCATTCTTACAAATATCAGGAGGTAAAGATGGCCACATTCACACATTTGAATACAACTCTAACTCCTTTAGATATACTAAAGTATGTAGTGCTTGAACAATCTTTCTAACCAGGTGGTAAATCTAACGTAGATTGTATGGTCATTCTAAAACCACGATGTCCAAATTAAGCCCACCCAAAGAGCCAGTTGCTGTTTGAGTACCACTGTCTAAACTAAATGGGCGCTCTAGATCACCAATGAAAAGCAGGGACCCCTTAGTCCTGTATTTTCGGGAGTCTGAAGCAGTGACTCCATCACTATAATGAAGCATAGGCCATAGAGAACACTTAGGGCAGCATTCGAAGGTTAGGTTATCTACATTTTGCAACATCTATAAAATAAAGTAGCTTTCTCATTAATATTACTGTCATAGACATTCAACAGTTGGACATTTTATGTAAAAAGAGAAAGCCCAAAATTAAAATGCTGTGTAAGAATGCTTTATGGGCTGCCAGATTACCACAACCAGGAGTGGGGTTATAAATGCATTATCCAGAGCAACAGTAAATGAAATGATCAGTGACACTTCTGAGAGAGTATGAAAGATCAACCATGAGGGCTGCAGGGTTCTGGCTTGGCTAGGTTGTGGAAGAGTGAGAATCTACTTCAAGCATATATTAATGTGTTTAGGTTTCGCTATTGGGGAAATTATTTCTGTCCTGGTGAAAAAAGTGGGGAGTCACCAGAATAGCAAAGGGAAAATCTGCCAATAGAGAAACAAACAGCAATAAAAGCTGACAGAGGTTCACATGTTCTCATTATCCAAATGTTTCAACTAGAACCTAACCTTAAAGTGCATCTGCATGGCTAGAAACAGGAGGTGGGAATTTACCTGGTTGGCACTCAGATTTGTCGGCTTTAGGATCTAGAATAGTTATGCATATCAGTAGTTTATATCAACAAGCTGGGATAAGCATGCAATCAGTGAAGTCAGAACTCATGATCTGCAACATGGCTTTCCCAAGTCAACATTTTCAGAAGGAGGGTAACATTTGCAGCCTCCATCCATCCCCAAGTATAGGTACCTCCTGGGTGCTGGACATGCAGAGCACTTCTGAAAAGGCACTGGTATAAATCAAATCAATACAAATGGTAATCTCTGGATGCCGAAAATGTGCAAGTCTTTATAGATTAAAATTCTTGTCATAATTCTAACTATAGGTCAAAACAATTTGAAAAAACACAAAATTCCAAATTGGTGAATAGGATGATATAAATTTCAAACAATGCTGTTGGCTATAGAAAGCCGAGCCCTTTCAAGGCTAATTTCTAGAGAATCTCAAACATCAGAATCCCATAATGTATATAAATTAATGGTGCCTTTGTTGATGCTTAACCTTCAAATGCATTTCACCGCAGTGACTAAAGGCTGTGTTATTAACTACATAAAGAAATAATGGACTTCTATTGTTTACAGTCCCCTTTTTACCAGCCCGTAAACATCAATCATTCAGAGATGTGCTTACTTAGCACTGGTAGACAGGTTATATTGCTCATCAGCTGTCCTTGGAGCGCTAGAACATTGAAGGAAATAACTTCTGCTTAGCAGCACTAAAAAGAGTGGTAATCAGATCTATACAGATCTGCCCAAAATTTATACATGAACAGTACAATTGAAAAATATACATGGTAGCTGAATAGATCTACAAAGGGAGCCAGCTTTTAAACATTGTACAAAACGCATATGAAGTTTTGTATTGTCCAACTTAATGGGGAAAAAAAGCCTTTGGTTTAGAACCGTTCGGAATAAATACACATTGGGGTCAGTGGCACAGAGCACCTTTTCACATTCATAGGTTAAGATCAAGTTTTATCAGTATTCACAGAACTCAGAAGATTTTTTTTTCCTTATTGGAAAATTATTGCAGAAAACTTGACACAGGCCTTCCATCCATGCTGTGTTGGGAGTTCTGGAGCCGCGCTAAACAAAAAAATAAATAAAATAAGTTACCACAAGAACAAAAAAAAAAAAAAACAAAACAAATCCTAAACTAAGGGCTAAAGCACACAGGATGTTTTTGCAGCTGTTTTTAGGGGCGTCTGGCTTTTTTTTTTTTAACTGGCTCTGAATTCTCCTTCATGTTAGCCTATGTGTCCATGTGCACATGAACTTTCAGAGGAGTTTGGAGGCATAAGCAGTGCTGTATCTTGGCCTAGGCCAACAAGGCCCAGGCCTAGGGCGGCACTTTGCAGGGGGGGGGGGGGGGGGGGCAGCAAAAAGCTGCACCCTGCACGAAAAAAAAACCCAGCCTCCTTCCGGCCTGAAAAGGGACCCTGCCGGCTTGCGCTACACTTTTTGTATAGTGCCAGTCTTATGTGGTGAATTGGGCCAGAGGGAGGGCAGGGTCCAGGAGGCAAATCAGTCTTGTACCCCCATAAAACGGTCACACTGCTACCTACCAGTATGATAATAGCTGCCGGTCAGGACATTCGGACAGACCGCAGGCTGCTGACCCCACTTAATACAACTGGCCCGACGGCCGCCACTGCTAATAAGTGTGGCACTGCAGCCAAATGCTCCGCCTACTCTCCTATGTCCCCAGGCACTGATAGGAACTCATATGCTGCAATGATGGGCGCTAATAGGCTGTACTGATGGGCACTAATATGCTGCTCTGATGGTCACTGATGAGGCGGCAATGGTGGGTACTGATAAACTGCACTGATGGGAACTGATGAGGCTGCACTGATAGACTGTGGTCTGTGGTTTACAGAGGACAGGGCGAGTCATAAACAGGAAGGGGTGTGGCCTTTACAGGAAGGGATGGTTCATATTTAAATTAGGGGGTGCACAAGTGTAGTCAGGCCTAGGGCAGCACAAAACCTAAATACGCCACTGGGCATAAGTCAGTGCGTCCTGGAGCAGAGGGACAAAAGATTAAATCTGGGTGAAACTGTACATTCTGCAAATGTGAAGTTAAAAGGGACAACTAGCATCAATAAAAAAAAAAAAAAACAAACTGGATATCACACCTACCATTTTTATTAAATCTGGTAAACTGACGATCACTGCTGAGTTTCCATGGTCCAGAGTGAAGAGCTGGATGTAATTTATTACTCGTTTTTTGAGGGGGATACTCCAGTTCTGGGGACTCGACTTCTAACAGCTTATACCCTCGAACTTCCAAAGCGGAAAAATCCTTGTTTAGAGAAAAAAAAAAAAAAAAAAATTGCATGAAATTTTACAAAGCCCACGCGATCACTTTCCACTATGCACACAAGTTAAAGAATACAGGTCATGTAGGAGTATAAAAATGATAGAATTCAGGATACAGATTAAAGGGATTCTAAAAAGGAATTTATATATATATATATATATATATATATATATATATATATATATATATATATATATATATATATATATATATATATATATATATATATATTTTCTAATTCTAAAATGTCACACTTCCCTACTCTGTGCAATGGTTTGGCAGAGCAGCGAGGACAGAGAGCGTGCCACTGCTGGAACAGTAGAAATCCAAAGGTGAGAATGCACTCAAGGCAATTTGTTGAAATCAATGAATTTCTTTATTCCTCATAGATGCAAACATACAGACAATGAACAGACGTGTCAGGTTGACACGTTTCACGATACAACCGATCGCTTACTCATAACCACTCGTGTGGTTATGAGTAAGCAATCGGTTGTATCGTGAAATGCGTAAACCTGACACGTCTGTTGTGCACTGTTTGTATGTTTTCATCTATGAGGAATAAAGAAAATTCATTGATTTCAACAAATTGCCTTGAGTGCGGTCTCACCTTTGGATGTCTACTGTTTCGGATGACGGATCTGACCTGCACCAGGCTTAGAGTCTACACCTGAGCGGCTTTCCTCTGTTTCCAGCGTGCCACTGCTCTTGGGCACAGTGCTTGATGGCAATAGGGCTCAGGTAAGTTTGAGGGGAAGGGCTGGAAAAGCCCACTGAAGGTTTGTACCTTAATGCAGAGAATGCAATAAAAAGGGTTTGGAAAGGACATAAAAAAAAAAAAAAAAAAAACAACAAACAAACAAAAAAAACAACAACATGTAATACCTGCTCTGTTCAGTGGTTTTGCACAGAGCAGCCCCAATCTTCCTCTTCCTGGGTTCCCGCTTGCTGTGTGGGCACTCATGCTTGCTCACTCCCGAGCCAACTCTCTGCCGCCATAAGACAAAGCACGGCTCAGCCCTGCTCTCGCCTCACTGGTTGTGATCGACAGCTGGGGGAGCCAATGGCTCCTGCATCTCAGCTAATCAGGAGGGAGAGACCCGGGAGAGCCTCGGGTCTCTTCCACATTGCTGGATTGAGAGCATTTACAACACTTTAAGGTTAACAGAAAAACCTACCACGATTAAAAGCCAATTTAAGCAGGAACATTTTCTACTTAGTACAGTAACTGCAGAGCAAGCACATGTACTTCACATGCAATCTTCATAACCAAATACGCTATCATTACTTTTTACTGGTGGACAGAGAATTGTAAAATGTACATTTGAGTGCAAACTGAAACACTTAAGTCATGTGCTTCCTGCAGTCCACTAAAGCGAGATCACAAAACTGTATTAAGCTAGGGCTTTACCTCTAGTGTTTCTAATGTATGAGCATGGCCCCATCGAAGTCTTTGAGGAATTACTTTGCAGACATGGTCTGCAGTGGAGAAGATTTCACGACTATAAAGTAGGCACCAGAGATGCCCATAGCTGTTGAGGTGCAATAAAAAAAAAAAAAAAAAATACTTTGGGGTAGGGGAATGATTTTTATTAGGTTGATATGAAAAAAATAATAGACTTCCGGTTCCGGCACCGTATGTGCTAGCGGCTTTCCCAGCGGTCCCTTCAGCCAATAAAACCTGCCTGCCCTACATCGAACACCCACCGCCTCTGCCATTGGTTACCGCTCTCTCTGGGACCCGATCCTTGTCACCCCTGCCTCTGCCAATGGAGCGGTTCCTGGAGAAAATCAGGACTCCGCTCCCAGTCAGGCTCCCCATCAGTGTTAATTTTGGCAGCAAATTTCAATTTAGTTTTAGTCCCATTTTAGTCTTCTGCAAGTGTTTTAGTTTTAGTCGTATTTAGTCGACTAAAACTCCAGTACATTTTAGTGGACTAAAATATCTTACATTTTAGTCGACTATAACATCCTACATTTTAGTCAACTAGAACTAATTTTAGTCATCTAAATGGTCATGGTCAGGTCAGAGAGGAGGCCTGTAATGCTGCTGCCTGCAGTCAGTGCAGTGAGTGCACACAGTGCTGCTCAGAGTGCTGGATGGGGGTCTCAGGTTTAAGGGTGGTCTCTGGTCTGACTCTGAACTGAAGCTGTTGAACAGGATGGGCCAGGCGGGTCTCAGCGGCCTATATGCACGCACACAGTCCTGGAGGGATGGTGGAATCGGATGCCAGTGGTGACTGGTGAGTGGTCAGAGGGTACTCAGGGAGGCAGTAATAGCTGGCCTGGCTGTTAACTCACAGTGGGTGCTCTGCTCTGGATGTGGTGGTGGCTGGGTGCCAGTGCCGTGTGATGAGTCGGGCCTGGCGCGTCTGGCTGTAGTGCTGCAGCTGCAGTGCTCTGGGGAGGTCAGGTGACTGGTCTCGAGCCGACTCTTGTAGTAGTCCACTCCTCACATCGGACGTCACGGGGCACGCCACGCCAGACGCCACACAGGCGGAGCTCCATGAAAACCGGAAGTTGGGTAAACGCCCCTGCCTCACATTCTCGTTTAGTTTTCATTCGTTAACGAAAACTGATTTGATTTTCATCATAGTTGTCGTCATTTGACAAAAATGTGCTATACTTTGCGTCTCGTTTTCGTCAGTTGAAAAATGCCGGTGACGAAAGCCCTGACGAAAACATTTTCGTTGACGAAATTAACACTGCTGTAAACTCCATTGGCTGTAATGTCATTGCACATATTACCTGAATATAGTACCAACATTAAATATTAGGGAAAAATATAAGAAAAGCCTTTTTCTTAATTGTTTAGTTTTCAGCAGCTTAGTAGATGCTCCTTACTTATGCGTATGCGGTGGTGCAATCCATTTTTAAACTTAAATGTGCTATTATTACATGCTCTGGATGGAATTGTGTTGCCGATATAGAAATGGCCAGCAGAGGAGTGTTAATTTTGATGGGGTCAATTTTTTATTTAGTTTTAGTCTTATGACTAAAATGCCATTTTAGTTTTAGTCGTATTTTAGTCGACTAAAATTGTGTTAATTTAGTCGACGAAAACGTTTTAGTCGGTTTTAGTCGACAAAATTAACACTGCTCCCCATAAATGGAGGCCGCGGTCTCGGCTTATACCGCTGGAGCGGCAGATGCGGCGCTTATGGACACCTCTCAGGCCACGGCCACCACTGCACCCCCTACAGGAGACCCCTCCACGGACAGGATCGCCCAGGCTGTGGTCACCCTATTGTCACCAACCATTGCTTCATCCGTGGAGAGGGCAGTAGCAGCAGGTATGGCAAGTTTTAAAAAGCAACTTGGAGGACCACACTCACCGGCTTAGCGACTTGGAAAGTCGCATGTCCAGCGTAGATGAGCTATATCAGTCCCACACCACAGAACAGACCCAGGATAAAAACTTAAATTATATGGTCTTGCAGAAGCTGGAAGATTTGGAGAACAGAGCACGGCGGAGCAATTTTAGATTTATTGGTGTCCCTGAATCCGTTGCCCCCTCAGCCATTCCCGAACTGTGCGCCAAAAGAATCTCAGAAGCTTTGGGTTTGCAGGGAATCTGTGTGGAAGAGTGGGCACACCGCATGGGTATATATTCTGAGGATCGCAAAACCCCATGCCCAATAAATTGCTAAATACCTAAACTATGCTGACAAATCTGCTATTTTGCAAAAATTTCACAAAACTCAAAACTTCCAAATCGATGGAATCAAGATATTAATTTTTGCCGATTACTCCGGAAAGGTTGCCAAGAAACTTAAAACATTCTAGACTGTCTGCTCAAAACTTAAATTCAAGAACACATTAAGTTCACCCTGGCTTATCCGGCGACTCTGTGCACCTAATGACTCAGCTATCTTTCCAAGATCCAGCGGAAGCTTTTCTACGAACTCTTCACTCAGGTGATCAGGGGCACTCTGCCTCTTCCAATTCTTCCTTGGTCACACGACCACTGGTGCAAAGAAGCCCACGTAAAGAATCTCCCAAACGCCCAAAAATATTCTTCAGTGGTGAGCTCTGGCCTCATACAGTGCCTTGCGAAAGTATTCGGCCCCCTTGAACTTTGCGACCTTTTGCCACATTTCAGGCTTCAAACAAAGATATAAAACTAATTTTTTGTGAAGAATCAACAAGTGGGACACAATCATGAAGTGGAACGAAATTTATTGGATATTTCAAACTTTAACAAATAAAAAACTGACAAATTGGGCGTGCAAAATTATTCAGCCCCCTTAAGTTAATACTTTGTAGCGCCACCTTTTGCTGCGATTACAGCTGTAAGTCGCTTGGGGTATGTCTATCAGTTTTGCACATCGAGAGAATTAATTTTTTGCCCATTCCTCCTTGCAAAACAGCTTGAGCTCAGTGTGGTTGGATGGAGAGAGTTTGTGAACAGCAGTTTTCAGTTCTTTCCACAGATTCTCGATTGGATTCAGGTCTGGACTTTGACTTGGCCATTCTAACACCTGCATATGTTTATTTGTGAACCATTCCATTGTAGATTTTGCTTTAGGTTTTGGATCATTGTCTTATTGGAAGACAAATCTCCGTCCCAGTCTCAGGTCTTTTGCAGACTCCATCAGGTTTTCTTCTAGAATGGCCCTGTATTTGGCTCCATCCATCTTCCCTGTCCCTGCTGAAGAAAAGCAGGCCCAAACCATGATGCTGCCACCACCATGTTTGACAGTGGGGATGGTGTGTTCAGGGTGATGAGCTGTGTTGCTTTTACGCCAAACATAACGTTTTGCATTGTTGCCAAAAAGTTTGATTTTGGTTTCATCTGACCAGAGCACCTTCTTCCACATGTTTGGTGTGTCTCACAGGTGGCTTGTGGCAAACTTTAAACAACACTTTTTATGGATATCTTTAAGAAATGGCTTTCTTCTTGCCACTCTTCCATAAAGGCCAGATTTGTGCAGTATATGACTGATTGTTGTCCTATGGACAGTCTCCCACCTCAGCTGTAGATCTCTGCAGTTAATCCAGAGTGATCATGGGTCTCTTGGCTGCATCTCTGATCAGTCTTCTCCTTGTACGAGCTGAAAGTTTAGAGGGACGGCCAGGTCTTCGTAGATTTGCAGTGGTCTGATACTCCTTCCATTTCAATATCGCTTGCACAGTGCTCCTTGGGATGTTTAAAGCTTGGGAAATCTTTTTGTATCCAAATCCGGCTTTAAACTTTCCCACAACAGTAACTCAGACCTGCCTGGTATGTTCCTTGTTCTTCATGATGCTCTCTGCGCTTTAAACTGACCTCTGAGACTATCACAGTGCAGGTGCATTTATACGGAGACTTGATTACACACAGGTGGATTCTATTTATCATAATTAGTCATTTAGGTCAACATTGGATCATTCAGAGATCCTCACTGAACTTCTGGAGAGTTTGCTGCACTGAAAGTAAAAAGGGGCTGAATAATTTTGCACGCCCAATTTTTCCGTTTTTTATTTAACAAAGTTTGAAATATCCAATAAATTTTGTTCCACTTCATGATTGTGTCCCACTTGTTGATTCTTCACAAAAAATTACAGTTTTATATCTTTAGGTTTGAAGCCTGAAATGTGGCAAAAGGTCGCAAAGTTCAAGGGGGCCGAATACTTTCGCAAGGCACTGTAGATGGTCGCTGAACTGCCATTCACGTTTATACTATTCCGAGGAATTTCATACTCCATGGCCATTCATGTTTTATTGCATTAAGATGTACTTCTTCATTACTCCACTTTGGTGACTAGGCCTTATTGTTTCCTTGATGCTGTGCAATTTTTGCTACATTATAGTAACATTGAGATTTTGCCTTCTCTCCTTCTCCGTTCCTTGCTTGGATACTTCTGTGGTTGGCCGTTCATCCGTTTCTCCGGTGAGACCAGGTGCCCCATTAGCCTATTCCTCTTATGGGCAGGGATTACGTATTAGTCTATGCCCGAGCCCACGCTTGGGAGGCGGCGTTCCACAGTGATCAAGTACGGGAAAAAAAGATAAGTGCCTACTTTTATGGTTTTGCGTTTACTGTTTTGTGTATTTGGTTTATCCTATTCTCCAGGTCCTGCAATTCTTCATGCTCAACTAACCTAACCTTTCGTTATTCCACACCAAAACCATTGTTTACTTGTACTCCAGCCCCAAGTATGTGTCTGCTGTCGGCTCGTTAGACGTTCTTTCTCCTTGCGGTGAGCTCTTTTTACTTGTTTTTTAATCCCCTACCAAAGTTTGACCCACCATGAACATAGTCACATGGAACGTTAAGAGCCTCCAGTCACCGGCCAAGAGGATGAAGGTGTTACGACATCCAAGACGTCTCAAGGCTGAAATAGCATTCATCCAGGAATCGCACCTGCCCTCTGCCGATATGCAGTGTATGCGTACGCTTTGGGCTGGGATGGTGCTTGGATCAGCAGCTATTGGTCGCATAGCGGGTGTACTTTTGCTACACAAACATCTTCCTTTTGATGTTGTCTCCTCCGAAACTGACACGCAGGGACGCTCCTTGCGCGATCGCTTCAGTAAAGTAGACACCTCTCCTCCGGGTATTCGGCGTATCGTGCACGATTTTTCTTCTGTATATGCCACCGACTCATAAATCAGTCGCTGACTCCTTTCTTCGCAATGTCACCCTCCCCACAATCTCTCAAGCCCATCTTGAAGCCCCCATTACATCTGAGGAGGTTTCCAATACAATAAAACAACTCACCCCGAACAAAGCCCCGGGGCCCGATGGTTTATCTGGGGAATTCTATAAAATACTCTCCCCGCACATCATCCCCACACTGGTGTCCGTTTACTCTTCCATATGGTCGGGGGGGCTGCTATCTCCCAACAGGTCCCCAAGCATTTATTAAAGTCTTCGCTAAAAAAAGGCAAGGACCCTTTAGATCCAGGCTCATATCGACCTATATCCCTCCTCAATATATATGTAAAGATTCTGTCCAAAATAGCCTCACATCTTGCCCTCATTATGCCTCATCTCATTCACCCGGCTCAGTCAGGTTTCACTAAAGGGCGGTCGGCCTCTGCTAATATCCGCAGCAAGGTCCTCCTATCCCTGGACCAGTCTCGCCTTCACCCTGGGGGGGGGGGGGGGGGGGGGAACGCGGCATCATGACCCTGGAAGCGGAGAAAGCCTTTGATAATGTAAATTTCGACTGGTTCCACATGGTCTTGAACGCTATGGGATTTGCAGGCTCTTTTGTTCATTTTGTGCAGTCCATGTACGCTTCTCCTGTGGCCAGGTTGCGTGTGGCGGGATCCCTCACTGATGAATTCCACCTTTTTATAAAGGTACGCGGCAAGGCTTTCACCGCTTCTTTTTAAATTTGCCGATAGAACCTTTTGAGATTCTTTCTGACCAAAGCTACCTTACATGGAATCCACATTGGCTCCCAGGAATTGCGCCTGTCCCTGTTCGCGGATGACGTTTTACACTTTACATCTAACATCTAACCCAGCAGCAGACATACCAGTGATAGTCTATATCTGATAACTTTAGAAAATGCTCAAGCATGAAAAAAAACAATTCTATGAGCGAGATACTCCCCCCCAGTTGTTTCTACTAACCGGCCATGGGTGTCCACCTCTCCTTTTATTGTTGCCAAAACTCATATCACATATTTGGGCATCAAAATAGGGAAGACTCCTTCCTCCATTTATTAACTATCCCCCCTTATTTGCCAAAACCATGCAAGAACTGGGGAATTGGCTGGATCTGCCCCTCTCACTTTTGGTTAGATGCCATCAGTTAAAAATGGTGAGTATTGCACGTCTGCTTTATCCTCTTCAAACCCTGGCTCTATTACTCAAGCACAAAGACGTCCAGTCTCTTAACCGGGCTTTCAACAAATTCCTTTGGAGGGGCAAACAACCCCGTATTGCCCTCAAGAAGCTAAGTCTACCCAGGAGCGCAGGTGGCATCAACTTTATGGATATAACTATAATTTGTCCTGTTCCCCATCCACCCATTAGCGGCCATGTGCCTCCAGTGTGAGGACACTAAATTAAGAGTGTAGGACTGCAGATTTAAACAGGTTGCCGTGAAGTGGCTCTGCAGCTTTCACATGCGTTTGCAAATGTGTGTCAACTAAACCCCTGTTCTTTGTACCAAGAGACAGGTTTTATTTGGTTGGTGACAGACTGGAGGGTGAGTACATCAGACTGGGGGCTGGCTGACTTTCATGCACCTCTTACAATCCTTCAACCTCATTTTGTTTCTCGTTATAGGAATGGAGACGCCGGGCAACACCAGCTTGGGTCTCATCTAAAGTCCCACCTAGTCCAATATGTTTAAAGTATAATTTGTCTTGTCTCCTCCAGATAGCATTGGAATGGATATCTCAGACCTCCCGTTATTCCAACTATGCCCTGGAGTCTCAGCTGTTCAGCCCATTCTCCCTATCTGCACTACTTCATGTTAAATGGGTGACCATGCGTCCAGAGCTCCGCCACAACTTATTACTGAGAGACACTAATATAGCCTGGAGAGAGGTACGCAAGTGCCTGCGACTTACTTTATTCATCTCCAAGCATCTACCTATTCGGGGAACCCTGACTTTTCTCCGGACATGGACCAGACAACATTCAGACTTTGGGAACTCAGAGGCCTACAGACCTTCGTGGATTTATGCGACCCGATCACAGGAACTCCTCACTCATACCAGGTTAATCTTGCAAAATATAATCTCCCTGCTACACATACCTTATCTGTCCCAATGCTACCACTTCATACGCTCCTCCACAGTCAGGAGCAGAGAGGTAGGTTCAAAAGTTCTTTTAACGACTCCTTTCTAGAATCTGGCAACTTCAACATCTCACATATTTATAAAATGTTTTTGAATTCTTGTACTTCTGCTTTAGCCGATTCTACTGCATCTAATTGGTTAAAAGAGACTTTCTGGGGGAGGGAATGTTCTCTCTGATATTTTTCAAGGCTACAGGATCCACTCTACACCTTACCCAATGAAGTTTGGAAGGCAACTCAAAATTCTACACCGCGCCCATATTCTGTTTTTGTCAGAAACGTCCAAGCCTTCCTCCAGCAGGTGCCCCTTATGCAAAACCGAGAGACCATCCTTAACTCACAAATTCTGGACATGTTCCTTTATCTCATATTTTTGGGACCAAGTACTGACCTTTATTTACAGCATCACCCTACTTCACCTACCCAAGGACCCCATGCTTCTGATTTTCAGCCATTGGGACAAACGCTTGCAACTTTGGTCGAGTTCAGCTTCTTTCCCACCTCGAATATGGATCCTTACTGTTCTATTGGTGGCTAGGAGGATCATCTTGACCCAATGGATTTCTACAACATGCCCTTCTATTACTCAGTTACAAAGAGAGCTAAACAGTCTCTTACGCAAGGACAGCATCAACACAGACTTTAACTCCCTTTCTTCTCAACGTCGCTTCTACAACAAATGGAAGACCTACTTACTTTCATCTTCGATGGACCCGGAACTCCGAGATATTTGTAAAACGTTCCCTTATAAGGACCGTCTACGGCTGTCATCACCCCAAAAGAGAGGTCATTGAGTTCTGACCGCCCTCCTAACCCCCCCCCCCCCGTTCTTATTACCCCCCCCCCCCCCCTGTCCCTGTTAGAGACCATGCTTTTAATTTCCATGCCGAGAACTACTACAGTCTCTCTTTACCCAGAAAAGGGGTTTACACCCTTATTCTCTCTACCTTATGGTTTCATATTTCCCATGTTATTTTACTTAGCTATGCAAGTCAAAACACTGATCTCTGTATGGCTTTTTGGTGTCTTTATGTTGATCTTTGTATATCTAGAAAATTTTAAAGTGCAAAGGCCTTTGACACCGTTCCCCACAAACGCTTACTGTTCAAACTAAGGAAGGTAGGTATGGACCATAAGGGGAGTACCTGGATAGAGAACTGGCTCCAGGGGAGAGTTCAGAGGGTGGTAATAAATGGGGAGTACTCGGATTGGGCGGGTGTGGAAAGTGGGGTCCCCCAAGGTTCTGTCCTGGGGCCAATCCTGTTTAACTTATTCATAAATGATCTAGAGGAGGGGATATCCGGCACAATCTCAGTATTTGCGGACGATACTAAACTAAGCATGCCAATATCTTCTATGCAGGATGTGGAAACCTTACAAGAGGATCTGAACAAAATAATGAGGTGGGCAACTACATGGCAGATGAGGTTTAATGTTGAAAAATGTAAAATAATGCACCTGGGCATCAGTAATGCGAAAGCAAGCTACTCTCTGGGGGGGAAACCTCTGGGTGAGTCTAGGATGGAAAAGGACCTGGGGGTACTGGTAGACAACAGGCTTGGCAGTGGCATGCAATGCCAAGCCGCTGCAAGCAAAACCAACAGAATACTGGGATGTATAAAAAAGGATTCACTCCAGAAATAAAGAGATTATTCTCCCACTCTACAAGACTCTGGTCCGGCCACATCTGGAGTATGCTGTCCAGTTCTGGGCACCGGTCCTCAGGAAGGATGTGCTGGAACTGGAAAGAGTCCAGAGAAGGGCAACAAAAATAATTAGGGGAATGGAGGACATCAGCTATGAGGAAAGACTACAAGCACTGAACTTCTCTCTGGAGAAGAGACGGTTGAGGGGGGATATGATAACAATGTACAAATACTGTACTGGCGACCCTAGCATAAAGAACAAACTTTTCAGAGAAAGGGAATACAATAAGACACGTGGCCACTCACTAAAACTTGAGGAAAAACGGTTTAAGCTAAAAATACGTAAGGGGTTCTTTACTGTCAGAGCAGTGGGGATGTGGAATTCTCTTCCACAAGCAGTTGTATCAGCAGGGAGCATTGGTAGTTTCAAAAAACTATTAGATGGGCACCTTAAAGACCACAAAATACAGGGGTATACAATGTATGGTTAACAGAAAACACACACACACATAATAGGTTGAACTGGATGGACTGATGTCTTTTTTCAACCTCACAACTATGTAACTATATTTGTACAGTACAAGACACAGGCTAAAGCTTGGCACACACCACTACCAGCCGCTGGGTTGAATGGAAAAAAAAAAAAACCTGAACTGGCTTCAGTTGGAGCAGCTGTACTAACGATTCAATAGTACAGTGATCTCCCCTGCTGTTTTTTGTTCTGAAAAGGGGACAGTCCCCCTGCCAAAACACTCTGGTCAGCTGCTGGTATTCCATCATGCTCGTCTGTCAGAATCCGGTCAAGTGGACAACTTCTGTTGAATCGGCTGCCTTAAACACGGGCCGAATGTTGGCTGGATTTTGCGGGGCTTTATCATCAGCATTTTTTACGCTTTGAAGTAGGAGACAATTGTTTCAGGTTTGTCACATTACCCTTCGACCGATCCTTTACAAAAAGGTGCTTGCACCTCTTCTAGACCTTTTTAAAAACACAGTACATTCAGGTCACAGGTGATCTAGATGACCTGCTCCTGAAGGACTCCACTCCCTTCCAGTTGTCTGCAAGCAATGCATTTGCTCTGAGCTTTCAGCCTCCTCTTCACCTGCAAAACCTGAGCTTAATTCTAGATACAGCCTAAGCAGTATTTTTTTTCCAGAAAACAAACTGCTCTCTCAGAACTCATGCTTGGTCTTGAAATCAAAGACATCCGTCTGAGACTCTCCATGAGCCTTCTGGCCCTCATGGTGGCCTCCTTTTAGGTTGTCCAACTCACCCAATTTCATTACAGACAACTTCAACGCATTATTCTGGGGCAGTGGAATAAGCTTGCTCCCTCTCTCAATCTACCCAGGTTCCTGTCCTGCAAGGCCAGAAATTTCTTAGGCTTCATGTACACAGATTACTTTGACCACTGGCCATGGGAAAGCGCAATTTTACCACAGTTTGCGTTTTCTGGCAGTCATGTTCCTATCCTGAACGAAACTCTCCTGCCTTGTAGAGACTAGTTGAAGCCTCCCTAACTGCAGCAGCTCTTAAAACTCTTTTAAAAGCCTGTGTGATCATTGACACATAGGCTTTTAGGCTTGAGTTTGAGATTTGGCAAAAAAATGCCAAAAGCGTTTAAACTCAAGTTTAGGAACTGCAAGCATTCATAAAGCCTTAGCTTGGGAAATTTCCAACCCAGCTTTGACAATGAGGATGTCTTTTCTGTCATACTTCTGGCAAGTGATAATAGATGCCAATTGGGGAGGAGCAATCCAATCCCATATGGTACAAACAAAAACAAAAAAGTTCTGGAGCTCAGAGAGATAAAAAGGCTCTTCGCCACTGGACCCCCTTTCTGCAAGGAGACCCAATCAGGGCGGAAGCAGAAAAAAAAAAAAACCATGGCTGTGGCCTATACCAATCACCAAGGGAGTACATGGGGAATCATGAAGCCTTTAAGGAAGCAAGTCAAATCGTCGCACAGAGAAACATTGTCAAGCAAAAGAATGGAGGGCGGGCAGATGGGTTGATAGCTCTCCCCCCTCCATTTGTCATCTTTTTCTTTAAACTACATTGGTGCTCTTACAAGGGCCCGGCTAGGAAGGATGAAGAGCTTGGTGCTTATTGCATACCTTGGGTCTGACATGCTGAGATGCATTCTGAATGTCAGAAAACTGTAGATCATTCTCTTTGTATGCTCCTTCTCCACCAATTCCATCCATTAAACTGGATCCACATGTCTGTGTAGTATATCCACTGTCCACCTTTGTAAAATCACACAAAAAAGAAAAAATGAATCATATTTATAATTACACATACATATATATTAGGTAGACAATGCAATCTATAAATACATGGGTAAATCAGTTTAACACAAGAGCAAGCAATATAAAAAAAAAGTTTAAGAATATTGTGCAGCTTAGTTTTTGTTCCATCACATCCGTAAGAATTTTGTATAGCTATTTTTTTTTTTTTTTTTTAAAGGTCTGAAAACAATGTATACAGTCTTATCAAATATATACATAATAAAATGTCCAAAAGAGTCCACCTTACAGCTTATCTAAGCTTAAAGTGGTTATAAACTTGGCGTTTTGAAAGTCCCCAGATTTTAGACCCCAGATCCCTCCATAAAGAGTACATGTCACTGCCTATTATGGCGCTTTTCCACTGCATGGAACCAAACGGTTCAGCTCGCTTTTGTGCTTTTCCACTGCTGGTACCGCATGGTATGGTGTAGGAACGGTTCGGTGGCGCTTTTCCACTGCATGGAACCGAACGGTACGGCTCTCAAAAACAGTACCTACTCGATTGTGGTTCTAAGAGGTACCATATCCCACAATCCTTTGCATGCAGTCACTACTAGCCACTGATTGGTCAGAGAATACCACCCACCCCGTTGTTATCCCACCCACCTAACTTTAGTACTACTTTAGTGGAAAACCAAACCATACCGTACCATTCCAACACCGTACCATGCAACTACATCCAAAGAATGCAAAGCATATTCCTTAGGATGCATGGGCTTAGGACAGAGTGAAGGCAACACAAGGTCTTCATTCAAATGAAAATCAGAAACCACCTTAGGGAGAAAAGATTGATTTGGACGAATTTCCACTTTATTTCTGTGCACCACCAGATAAGGTGGGTGGCAGGACAACAGCGCCAACTCAGACACTCTGCGAGCAGAAGTGATAGCCACCAAGAAGGCAACCTTCTGAGACAACAAAAGGCAGAGAAATATCCTGAATTTTATCAAAAAGGAGGCTTTTGAAAAACAGATAATACCAGACTGAGATCCCACGGAGCCAGCGGAGATCGGAGGAGCCATATGGCACACTCCCTGGATGAAAGCATGAATCAATGCATGCATAGCTATTGGGCGTTGAAAATATATAGCCAAAGCCGAGACTTGGCCTTTAATTGTGCCCAAAGCCAACCGCTGGTCAACTCCTTTTTGCAGAAAGGCCAAAATCCTAGCTATAGAAAACAAGCGAGGATGCACCTACAGCGATTCACACCATGAGATGTACGACTTCCACGTACATTGATAAATCTTCATGGAAGTCGACTTCCTAGCCTTCAAAAGCGTAGGAATCACAGTCCGAAAGACCCCTATCCCTCAATACCTGGCTTTCAACAGCCATGCCGTTAAAGCCAGCTACTAAAGCAGGATGGAAGATTTGACCTTGAGACCGCAGGTCTTCCCTAAGAGGAATTCTCCAAGGAGTATCGGTGACCAGCCCTATTAGGTCCATGTACCAAGACCGGAGAGGCCAGTCCGGAGCCACTAGAATGACCGTAATGCATTCCACCTCTATCCTGCGCAGAATCCACGGCAGAAGTTTTAATAGGGGAAATGCATAAATCAGCCGATACCGAACCCAAGGAGACACCAGTGAGTCTGTGGCGTCAGACAGAGGATCTTGAGACCTGGCTGACGAACCTCTGAACCGTCCTGTTGAGGCGAGAAGCAAACGGATTAACCTTGGGAGTCCCCCACCGAACACACAGGAGATTATACACCTCCGGGTGCAGGGACAACTCCCCTTGATCGAACACCTGACGACTCGGGTAATCCGCCTGCCAGTTTTCCACACCTGGAATGTGTACAGCAGAGAGGGCTGGAACAAAGCTTTCCGCCCAGGCCAGAATCTCGGCCACCTCCTTTGCTGCCAAGACACTCTTTGTGCCCCCCTGGTGATTGATGTAAGCCACAGCCGTGGCGTTGTCGGATTGAATCTGAACCGGACAACCTTGCAGACGAGTCGTCCAATTACGCAGACATAGTTTTATTGCTCTGAGCTCCAAAACATTTAAAATCGGAAGTCTTGACTCTTCCATTGTCCAGGTACCCTGGGCACAGAACTTCCCCAGCACCCCGCCTCAGCCTGACAGGCTAAAACAACGGAAGGCAGGACTGCCCTGGCACAGAGCTGGAAACTGAATCCACCACAACTGAGCAGACTGTTGTGGCTCAAACGAATCATAGAATCCAAGGACTTTGGATCCTTGTTCCACTTGACCAGGATCTCCCTTTGCAGCTGTCTTGTGTGGAACTGAGCAAAGGGACCGACTCGAAGGTCGATACCTTCAGACCCAAGGCCTACATGCAAACTCACAGAGAGGACAGATTGTTGTCCAGCAACAACTGAATCGCCCCCCTCCAACTTTCGTAGCTTGTCCAGGGAAAGAAAAACTTTCGCCAAGGCTGAATCCAGAGTCAAGCCCAGATACTCCAGTCTCAGGACAGGAGTCAGCGCAGATTTCTTGAAATTGATGTTCCAACCAAACTCTTGTAGAGTCCCGACAGTGATCTCCAAATCCCCCAACAAGGCTGAGTGAGTCTGCTCAACAGGAGATTGTCCAGATACCCTAGTACTGCAATCCCCCGCTGGCGTAACAATGCAAATATCGGGGCTAGAACCTTGGTAAACACTCTGGGAGCAGAGGCGAGACCAAAGGGTAACGCCACAAATGGATAATGTCCAGCGTAAATAGGGGTGTGTAGATATGCATCCTTGACATCTATGGAGGCTAAAAACTCTCCCTGATGAAGAGATGCCACTACTGTGTGGATGGATTCCATCCAAAACCTCTGTACTCGTACAAAGCGATTAAGAGCCTTGAGATCCAGAATGGGACGCACCTTGCCTTCCTTTCTGGGCACTGTGAATAGGTTTGAATAAAATCTCTAAACTAGGGATGCACCGAAATGAAAATTTTGGGCCGAAACCGAAAATGCAGGATGCCCTTGGCCGAAAACCGAAAATTACTTTTTCCCCCAAAATTTTTTAAAATAGATAGAACAGGAGCATACACCAAAAACAGGTAGTGACGTACACCTGTCGCTGCCACCCTGTCACAGTATATGTACTGTGATGGGTTGTCAAGAGGTTAATTTAATTACCAATGGTATTTGTATTATGCAGCATGAGGGGTTAATGTATTGTCACTGCTGGTCACTCATCTATTAGTGACCGACCAGTGGCAGGTAATTAACCCCTTTGTGCTGCATTAGTGCAACCAGTATCAGTGCAACCAGTGTTAATTAACACTGATACTGGTTGCACTAATGCAGCACAAAGGGGTTAATTACCTGCCACTGGTCGGTCACTAATAGATGAGTGACCAGCAGTGACAATACATTAACCCCTCATGCTTCATAATACAAATACCATTGGTAATCCTGCAATCTCTTGCTGAGACTGGGAACCAAAGTGTCCAGCAGTCGCTCCCAGGGGGTCTGCAGGTGAAATTCTGTCCTGGGACTCCACATGTTATAATAACATTTTTGCAGGTATGTCTGTTTAAGCCCGCAAAAACCGCAGTCCCACCGTCACAGCATGGGCTCTCAAATCCTGATAATATATATAATAGAGCAGAAAGGGAAAATCCACAGGAACCCAAGGAAAAAAACGTTACCAGACCAGAGGAGAGCTGCCAGCAGGAGCTGCAAAAACAAAACTGAAACTGCAAAGGAAGAGGTAGAGAAATCAGCCTCTATCTGTATAAACACCATGCCATATGCCTGTCCAGTCCACGGGTCCAGAAACCAGCAAAGATGCCCCCCCCCACCACCCTTGATATGGGTGAGGGCACACCTTAATGCAGAAGGAGCCTTGTCAACAGGTCTGGAGAAGCCTGATCTTGGCTTGCCAGACCAGGTGCATTTGGATCCTCCAGAAGAGGCCCTAAAAGGCTTTGAAGCCCTTGTCAGTCGACCCTAAGGGACGAAAAAAAAAAAAAAAAAAAAAAAAAAAAAAAAATTATGAGCTTAGGAGGGCCCACCCCTACGACAGAGTTCCTTGCCCTTAGTAGCCTGCAGAAGAAAAAGTAATGTACTCTTTCCCCCCCCCGTGAGACCTTTAATGATGTCATCCAGGGTAGCTCCAAACAGGCGATCTCCTTGAAAAAGAAGATCAGTCAAGGCCTTTTTTGAAGTCTGATCTGCAGACCAACACTTGAGCCAAAAGACACACCAAAGGACCACTGTCAAAACACAGGCAAGCCATCAGGGAAGCTGCATCCAAAGAGGCATCACAGATAAACTGCAGCCCCTGGACCAGCTGGTCCGCCAGCTCAGTAAAGGCATGGGTGAGCTGTTCCCCCCTCCTGGTCACTGTGTAGGAGATTAACCCACTCGGTTAGAGTTTGCGACACTAGGGCAATGGTGAATACCGGCCTTATTGCCGAACAAGCCAAAGTGTACATAGTGCCGACCACAGCCTCCACCTTACAGTCAGTCAGATCCTTAAAGGCCAGGGACTCTTCAACCGGGATCATGGTTGCCTTATTTAATCTGGAAACCGGAGGGTCCACTACCGGTGGCACAGTCCACTTCCTAACCACTTCTGGACTGGAAGATTTTCCCCCTTAATGACCAGGCCATTTTTTGAAATTCGGCACTCGGTTATTTTAATGGACAATTGCCCGGTCGTGCGACGCTGTACCCAAAAAAAAAAAAAAAAATGGTCCTTTTCCCCCCCCTCCCACAAATAGAGCTTTCTTTTGGTAGAATTTATCACCTCTGATTTTTAATTTTTTGCACAATGAAAAACAAAAACGGAGCGACAATTCTGAAAAAATAAATAAAAAATCAACTTTTTATATTTTAGGTCAATTTGTATTCCGCTACATATTTTTGGTAAAAAAAAAAAATCCCAATAAGCGTATTTTGATTGGTTTGCGCAAAAGTTATTGTGTCTACAAACTAGGGGAAAGATTTGTCATTTTTATTTAATTTTTTACTATGGCGGCGATCAGCGATTTTTAGCGGGACTGCGACATTGCGGCGGACAGATCGAACCCCTGACATTTTGGGGGGGGGGGGGGGGGGGGGGACCAGTGACATTACTACAGTATTCAGTGCTAAAAATATGCACTGTTACTGTAATAATGACACTGGCAGGGACGATCAAAGGGTTAAATGTGAGCCTAGGGGGTGTTTTCTAACTGTGCTGGGAATGGGCTTGTGAAATCAGAGACCCGTGTTCCTAAATAGGAGGCACACAGGAGCTCTGTATGGATTCCTGAGAAAACAATGGTCTGCTGGGTTTACAACAGCAGACCACCGTTTTCTCTTGGCAGGACCGGCTTCTTCCGCTGGCGAGAGGGCACGCGCCCCCACAAACCGCCGTACAGGTACGGCCATTTGCGGGAACCTGCCGTCGTATATCAACGGCAGCTGGTCGGCAAGTGGTTAAGAAGGGACTCCTCGTAGGGGTAATGCCTAGGAAAGCGCTTCGGGACCCCACGGGATGCTTTGGTCGTCCCTACTCTTTAGCAAAAATTCTGTCAAAATAGGCAAGGAAAGATAAAACTCCTTTGCCGCTCTGGATGGCTTCTGAGTGCCAAAGGGCACCTACGCCTCCGTCCTTGATCCTCAGGGTCTCACGCACAGATACAATCAGTGCATCCAACAGCGCCTTTCCCTGCACGGTCGCAGATGTGGAGGAATCATCCTCACTAGCAGAGGATTCCATGCGCATGGTTGCAGACCCAGCAGGGTGACCTGATGGGACAGATAAGGCAGGGACACTTTTTGCTAGCCCGTCACCCGCAAGCCACCTCCACCTGGGACACAAGAGACTCCAGGACCGCTGTCAGTGCACGGATGGATGGGACCCGGAGGGCCCCTCAGCCTCAGAAAGGGGATCAGGTGGGCAAATGTGCTCCAAAGACTCCACGAGTCAGCAGGGGGGACTACAGAAAAAGTGTAAAACACTGCTAAGGGACAACCCCCACCCCGCTGGCAGCACCACCCGGTTTGCAAGGCACAAGCCCCAAGCGATCCTCAGCAGAGGGGGAGAGGACCCCACCAGGACTCACCACTCAGAAACAGGCACCTGCAGCCATTAGGAGAATCTGCACTACACATGCCATGATCAGGAAGTAAAATGATTCAGCAGTCAACACCAGGGGATGAGGAGGGGCTCCCACCGCCGAAATTGCCACCCACAGGGCTCCACTGTCATGGCCACCACCATTTCCAATGGCAAAGCACAACAAAATGGCTGCCAGACTACACAAACATGGCCGTCGTGTATAGAAAAACACACAGGCGACAACAAAATGGCGTCCCCACGAGGCCTACAGGGACACAGGAGGGAGACCAGGCCTCAAGGACAGATCCAGGCAGGACGGGGGGCCCTGGTAGGAGCCCTCAACAGGTGCAACCCCTGCCCCCCCAATCGCCAGTTAGCTTCCTGCCCCCAGGAAGGTGGCCAGACTGGGCACCCAAACAGCCCCAGCATGGGGGGAGGGGGGGAAGCAGGGGCTGGTGTGTGCCTGGAGATAGCAGGGGAACCCAGGGGTCCACCCCAAAACCCTCCGGACACAAACACACACACAGCTACTTGTGAACCATCAGGTAAGGTAAACAACAAGACAGCCCAGCCAACTCCTGACACCCTGCGTGCGGAAGTGATAGCCACCAAAAAAGGCCACCTTCTGTGACAGAGTAAGCAAAGGAACCTCACGAATATTTTCAAAAGGCGGTTTCTAAAGAACCGACAGCACTAAATTGAGGTCCCATGGGAGGTAACGGAGACCCTACTGGGGGAGATCAGAGACTCACATCAAGTGATGTACGCCCTCCAGACTCGATGATAGATCTTCCTAGAAGTAGATTTCCTAGCTTTTAACAGCGTAGGAATCACCGATTCATACACTCCTCCATCCTTCAGCACTTGGCTTTCAATAGCCACGCCGTCAAAGCCAGTGACTAAAGCAGGATGGAGGATCAGCCCTTGAGCTAACAGATGTTCTCTGAAAGGGAGCCTCCAGGAAATATCGACCAACCGTACTAGGTCTGCGTACCAGGACCTGCGAGGCCAGTCCGGAGCCACTAGGATGACCAGAATCCCCTCTGCCTCGATTCTTCTCAGGAGTCTTGGCAGAAGAGTCAGCGGAGAAAATGCGTACATAAGACGATACTGACCCCAAGGACGCCACGTCTGTAGCCTCAGCCAGAGGATCCTGAGACCTTGCTACGAACCTCTGCACTTTCCTGTTGAGAAGAGAGGCAAAAAGGTTCACATCGAGAGTCCCCCACCGGAGACACAGTTGAAACATCTCCTGGTAGAGAGTCCATTCTCCCTGATCCAACATCTGCTGACTGAGGTAGTCAGTTTGCCAATTTTCCACCCCTGTAATATGCACAGCAGAGATGGCCGGAACGAACCGTTCTGCCCAACCTTAGAATGCCAGGTACTTCCCGGGCTTCTAGGGCACTTCTGGTGCCCCCTTGATGATTTACATATACTATGGCTGTGGCCTTGTTCAATTGGATCCTTACCAGGCGCCCCCTGCAGGCGATCCGTCAATTGGGTCAAGCAGAGCCTGATTGCCCAAATTTCCAGGATATTGATCAGCAGGCTGGACTCCTTCAGAGTCCAAACTCCCTGAGCACAATCTGTGCACAAACAAAAACCTTCCCACCCGGACAGGCTGGCATCTGTGGTAAGCACTGTCCAGTACAGGGGGGGGGGGGGGGGGGTCTGGGAGAGATTTTCCCTGTCGAAGCGCCGGAGAGTGGAGCCACCAAATCAGGAAACCCCTCGTACCCCGGGCTCAACAGGATCAGATTGTCTAGAGACTGTGGGTTCTTGTTCCATTTCGTCAGAATCTCCTTTTGTATGGATCTGGTATGGAACTGCTTCAAAAAGGTGGAAACCATGAGACCCAGCACTTGTATGCAAGTCTTGAGAGATGAACGCCGGTTGGACAACAGAAGCTGTATCATATCCTGCAGCTTCTGAAGTTTCACCTCCGGAAAAAACACCTGGGCTGAGGCCTTGTCCAGGGTCAGCCCCAGATAATCCAGTTTGGTGGACAGGACCAGAACAGATTTTTGGAAATTCAGCTCCATCCGAACTCCTGCAAAGTTTGCACAGAAATGCTCAGACTGTGTCAAGGCATTTAGAGACTACGCAGGAGATCGTCCAAGTACCCCAGTACTGCAATGCCCTTCTGCCTTAACAATGCTAACACCAGAGCCAAAACATTTGTGAACACCCGGGGAACTGAGGTGAGACCAAAAAGGTAACGCCACGAATGGATAGTGCTCCTTGCCCACGGTAAATTGAAGGAAATGCTGATGCCCAACATATATTGGGATATGAAGGTAAGCATCCTTGATATCGATAGAGACCAGGAAATCCCCTTGATGAAGGGATGCCATCACTGTGCAAATGGACTCCATTCGAAAAAATTTCTGAACTCGCACAAAGCGGTTCAAGGCCTTGAGGTCCAGGACTGGACGGACCTTGCCTTCCTTCCTGGGAACAGTAAATAGGTTTGAATAAAACCCCTGAAAGCGTTCCGATTCTGGAACAGGTACAATGACAGCTGTGAAAACAGGTCCTGTACCGCCCCCAGAAAGCCTCGCAGGCGATCTGGGGACAAACGCAGGTTGGAAGGGAAGAACCTTGCCGGAGGGCAAGGACTAAAACTTGATCTTGTAACCGGACCAAACCAACTCGTGGACCCATTTGTCTTGAATCAATAAGGTCCACGGATCCAGAAAGAATCGAAGACGTCCCCCCCCACCCCAGACACGGGTGAGGGTGCCCCTTCAGGCAGAAGTGGATTTGTCTGCGATCCTGGAGGAACCCGCTCTCGACTTGCCAGGGCCTCTTGGAACCTGCTGCGGGGTTACGTGCAGATTTTGATCCCTGGTCCTTAGATTCCGAAGAATGAAAGGGACCGCTTATGGGCAGAGAACAAAGGGCCACGTTTGCAATGGGACCCTTTGCTCTTGGTAGTCTGTGGAAGAAGAGTACTCTTCCCTCCATTAAGACCCTTAATGATATCTTCCATAGAAACTCCGAACAAGCAGTCTCCCACAAAGGGGAGATCCGTCAATACCTTCTTGGAAGCTTGGTCCGCAGACCAGCATTTCAACCATAACATGCATCGGAGAGTCACTGCTGTCACGGACACCCTGCAGGCTAAGGGGGCCACATCCAGAGAGGCATCACAGATCTACTGCAACCACTGGACCAACTGGTCCGCCAGCTCCACCAAATCAGGAAGGGACTATCCCCCCTTCCATAGCCTAGCACAGTGCTTGGCCCATTCCGTTAAGGATTGGGAAACCAAGGTTATGGAAAATACCGGCTGCAGAATGGAACCGGCCATGGTAAAAAAGGTATCGGAAAAGAGATTCGGCTCTTGTCAAAAGGGTCCTTAAAGGATGGAGAGTCCTCCATCGGGAGCAGGGTGGCTTTATTCAACCTGGAAATTTGAGAGTCCACTACAAGTGGCACTTCAGTTTCTTTAACAGGGACTCTTCAAAAGGCAATGCGTTTTGGGGAACCCCACTGACTTGCAACATTGTCGAAATCGGTGGGAAAGGGGAATACCTTTGCTGCTTTGGCGGTTCTGCGGGTACCAAATTGTACCTGCGAATCCGACGCAGCAGCTGTGTCTTCCGATTTTAAAGTTTCCCGCAATGACACAATCAGTGCATCCACCAGCACCTTTTCATGTGTGGCTGTAGTGGAAGAGGAATCATCCTCACTATCAGAGCACTTGGGGTGCATGGAAATAGACTCAGTAGGCTGACTCGCGTCAGTGGCGGCCAAATGAACCTCAGAATCTGAGGAGAAAGAGGTGAAGGCGCAGAACGCTTGTTGCTCGTCCTATTTTTGAGGGCTATATCTACCTTGGACACTAGCGACTGCCGTCATAGCAGACAAGGCAGACTGGGACCCCACAGCCCCAGAGGGGGTCAGAGGGTGACACGTGTTCCAAGGACTCCATGGGTTAACAACAGCAGACCACCGTTTTCTCTTGACTACCATCTTCTTGTGAGCAAAGTAAAAATTGCTGTTAAAAGCCCCCACTGCTGAACCAGCGGTACCACAAGTCCCAGCGCACCAAATACCACTATAGTAGAAATAGGGAGCCGTTTAGCACCCAAAAGAACTCACCACCCCTCACTCAGATGAAAAGCCAGTGTGTCAGGCCGAATGTCCTGCGGCGATCAGAAAAGAGGAAGTTCAAGGAACTGCCACTAGAGGTCCACCGCCGATTCCCTGCTCCATAGACCTCAAAAATATGGCCGCCTGTAAAAACAAAGGAAAACTATGAGAAAATGGCCGACGGACTACGCAAACATGGCCGCAGAGATATCCGGCAACCATCCACGGCAAAATGGCGGCACCACGCGGCGTACAAGCAGCTCCCGGGACCCACAGGTAGTACATTTGGACAGTAAGGGGGGACCCCGCCAGGGACCCCCACCCAAACCATCCCCCCCAGAAAACCATGTTTTGCATAGCCGGCAGCACGCCCCCGCTCGACACCCTCAAAACATAAGAGTAGGCATGGCTTTCCCGGGGGGGAGCTAGATGTGGGTGAATGGGAGGGCTATGCGACCTCGCCAGGCATTTAACTCACTGGCTAGCCCCTGTCCAGTGGGGCTGTGTCGCGGCAAACCCATCTCGTAGCGAAGGTCGGGTTGCGCTTGCTGGCCAGACTGGAAGACTAAGGATCTAGGATATCCAGTGTGTCACCCAGTCCGGCAGTTGATTGTAGTTCTCACAGGAACCAATTGTAGTTCTCACAGAAACGGAAAAAGAAAAAAAAATTATATTTTAAAAAAAAAAAAAAAAGGAACAAAATTCTAGGACCAGAGATCTCGGCAGGGAACTAGGTCCTTACTCCTGACTAGGCACAAAAAAAAAAAAAAAAAAAACACAACTGATGCACTATAGCAGGAAGTGGGAAGTATACCCCCCGGGACTGCCCTATGGGCATAGTCAAACTTTTCTCCGTCTAGTGTCCTACTCCTATGGAGAGCAGCATAAACCCAAGAGTCAAGATATGGAGCTGTGTCCGTCAGTGAACGAAAGAGAAACTGGGATTTTTTTCATTTTGACACATAAGGCTGAACTCCGCTCACAAGAATGATCGCAAGGGGGAATTTAAGGTATTAGGCTGTACTTCTGCTTTAAATATATAAACATTTGGTTTAGGTGTGGATACACTTAAATACCATAATATCTGAGCACCTATTGATAGCACCGCTACAAAGGGAGATCCCCAGATTTCTCTAGATTGTCTCTCTCTGGTAAAATTGCTCTATTCAGAAGAAATCCTGCCCACCCTGATCATTAACACCAATCCATCAAAACGCTCTCCCATGCCTCTCTGCTGCAAGTGATATGTTAGGGTGCATGTCAGAGCTTTGAATTGAGATTTAATCAAATTCTCAGGGTTATAAGATCCATACAGATTTTCTTGGTAAAGGATTTTAGTCAGGCTAACTGTTCAATAAGGTTAAATAGCCCTGCACTGTACAAGAGGATTCAGAGGGACCGCCTACAGCCCAGAGCACTGGAGGAAGAGGAGGCAATCACTGGAGCAGGTGGCGAGCAAAACAAGGACACTGATTTACCAAGGCTGGCCATACATGATACAATTTTTCTTTCAGTTTTCTGTCAGATTTTCTTGAAATATGTAGTACGAAGGCCTGCCCAATTGGATACAAGTGAATGCGTTGTTTAGCTTTGACCTCACATTATGTGGTTTGTGGTAGATCTGACAGAAAATTGTATAACAAAAGTTGGACATGTATGGCCAGCCTAAAACTGGAGAGTGCAAAATCTGCATAGAAAAAACAATCAGCTTCGAGGTTTTTCTCTTTTTTGTTAAAACTTAAAGTGTTTGTAAAGCCACATTCCATCCATCAAATACACCCCCTCTGGATTATGCAGGCATTAACTATAGTGTGTTTTTTGGTTTGTTTTTTAAAGCAAAAAAGGCCAAATACCTTTTCTCACACCACAGCTGTGCAGTGACTGGGCCTCCCTCTGCTCTTCTTCCCTAATCTATGTAAATCAGCGAGGGGGGCTGAGGATTCCCCTGTGACATCAGCCAGCAGAGGAAAGTCACGTGACTGCACAGCAGTGGTGTGGGAAAAGGTATTTAGCCTTTTTTTTTTTTTTTATGAAAAACACCACACACACACAAACTATAGTTAATTTCTGCATAATCCAGAGGGGATACAAGTATTTTTGCTGCATATTGCAGCTGAATAGTGGTGGGAGGGGGGAAAAGGACAGACTGAGCAGAGAGCGGGATGACAGGGGCGCATAAACTGACCACGGTATCATGGATCAGCAGCCATGGTCAGCATAAAGGGGGGAGGGCACAGGAACAGGCAGGATCAATCAGGTATATTACAACATAAGAGGGGACAATTTACACGGCACAAGCACTGTGCTATAGATCATGCCTTAAAAAGGAACAGGATTTTTTTGGGGGTCACAACCACTATAAACAAGCTGAAGTTAGAAGCAGATTGGCTACCATGCACAGCTGCACCAGCTTTTGCACTCTCCAGATTCAGTAAATCATTCCCAGTCTTTTCACCTCCCTGTGGACGAGTATTTAACCACTGCAAGGGTTTTGTTTTCCCCTTCCAGCCCACAGGTGGGCTTTAAATAATCATTTTTCCCCATAAACATGTAAGCATGGATGCTTATCAAGTCTGTTCAGTTCTCGCTCAGGTCTTCATAGATCTGAAAGTACTAATAATATTAATTTAAAAAAAGTTAAAAACAGCCATGCGACAACCCAGAAGTCCAGACCTGAGAGTTGACCCAAAGGACTAGACTTTAGAGTAAAGCAGGTAGTTTTATTTCCTCTGGTTCCTCATAGGAGGAGGAGGAGGATTTTTACCTGAATGCTGCTGTCACAAGGAATGACACTGCTCTCCGCTAAAGGGGACATGCACATGTGAGAAGTCTCAACACTAAATGTATTCCCAGTCATAAAACTAGTCACTGGAGTGTTGCCTGTCACTGTAGCAGCTTTAACCCAAATTTGATCATCTTCAAGTTCCACAGGATCCACCATTTCTACAGTATCATTGTCTTTCAAGTCATTTTCTGTTTCTTTACATATTCTCGATTGTACAGTGGTCAGCAGGTCCATGGTGTGTGCTTCAGGAAAAGATGTATCCAGGTTATGTAACTGTATAACAATACTGCCATCAGGTGATGAGACATGTTTAGGAGGAGAGTTTTCTTTCTCCTCCTCCAGATGTTCAATTGAGAATGGTACAGCAGTCCGAAACTGTGCACTGTCCCTGCAAACATGGGAACTCCTGCCAAACACACTCTTGATTGGAGAACATCCTTCAATTAAAGGGCTTCTTGCACATGAATTGACCATGGAATTTGAAGAGGAGAGGGTATCTGGGGAAAGGAATGATAACTTCTTCTTTTCTGTAATAAAGAGTTACAGATATAATATTTTCTTTCAATTACACAAGGCCCAAAGCAGACACAACAGTTGAAAGAAATGGAGCAGCTAGCACTGCCAAATTTTTAGTAAAGCTACATATCGTATTGTAGGGCTGTCCACCCTAATTCTGGCTTCAAAGCTTGGGAACTAAATTACCTATAAAAGTCTGAAAACCACGACTAATAGACCTGAAATATTTGTTCCAGGTCAGGAACTCATCACATAAAGCTAACCAAAGCGTTCCTTGAACAATAAAGGCTCTTTAAATTTGGAGGAAGGTGAGGTGTACAGAAATGTAGTAAATTTGTTCATCTCAGCATAGGTGCCAAACATGCAATTACATAACACTACATTTGGCTTTCTTCTTTTGTGGTCGATGCCTGGATAGGTCTAAAATTTGATTTTTGTGGGAGAGACTACACAAAAAAAGTTAAGGGATCACATTTCACAGCAACATTCTATTTGAGAGGAAAAAAAAAAAAAAGTGTATTTATCAACGTCAAGATATTTTTTAGTCTACAGTACTTGACGATGATGTAGCTAACTAAACAAAGACGAAGTAGTAATCATATTCTTAAAAAAAAAGTATGGCACTTACAAGGCTAAATGCACTACCCCCCCCCCCCCCCCCATTCTTAAACAAACTATGAGAATACAAATTGGCCTAAAATGATATAAAATAAAATAAAAATGTGATTGTTAATTTTTTTTTCATTTAGTGGGAATGTTTTATAGTAGAAAGTAAAAAAGTTGTTTTTTTTTCCAGAATTGACGCGCTTTTTGGTTTATAGCGCACACAAATGCACAGGTGATCAAAATAAAGCTCTATTTGTGGGAAAAAAGGACATCAATTTTATTTGTGTACAGCTTTGCATAACCGTGCAATTGTCAGTTAAAACTAACTAAGTGTGGAATTGCAAAAAATGGCCTGGTCATTAAGGGGGAAAACCTTCCGGTCCAGAAGTGGATAAGCAGCATTTACATTTCCAACCTAATCACATACTTACCGGCCATTGGTGTCTTTCCTACATCTGTTGATATTGGAGAGAATGCTGGCGACAAGCCTCTTGGGGGTGACTTTTCAAAGTACATGGGGCTTGCAATGCTCCCAAGACTGTAAGCTCTTCGTCCACCTTGAATTGGACTTGAAGAAAACTGTCCCTTTAAAATTGGATGAAAGGTTAGAATAAATTAGTTGTATCCAACTGTTTTTAACCTAAAGCTGAAATTACATCCACGTGAACGGTTTGCCAAAATTGTTTTTTTTCCCATTCAGGCAGGTCATCCCTTTGTATTCACAGCTAAAAGTCAATGCCTGGCCATACCAGCCACAGAAATAGGCTGATCTGGGCTATGTGCAGCCATGAACAGCCAGGTGAATGAACCCTTAATGTAATTGCAAAAAAACAAAACCCACAATCAATTGTGTATATTTTGGAGCGGTGAAAATTATACTGCGCCTTTGCTGTGAATAAAGCTGGCTGTAGATAGATCATTAGGCAATTCCTACAGTCACATATTGGAGGTATGCTATTGTATTCTGCCAGCAGGACTCCTCCCACTGCCTTAATACACTGATCAGCATTTCAGCCAATTGTCTGCAGGTGCTAATCGAGTTAAAATCATACTGACAGTCCAGTTTGGGAGGAGTTGATCAATAGATCAGCTACTCACGAGCGGGAAATTTCCTTCTGAACCGGCCCAATTTTTATCCATGTATGGCCAGCTAAAATGGTGCAGGATAAAAAGATGCTGAGAGACTGTCACAAAAAAAAAAAAAAAAAAAGCTGTAACTAATCTGCTCATGTCACATCCAAAATGGCAGCATTCAGCAGTAATCTCAAGTTGAAGATTTTTGTTGAAATAAAATGATCTGGTCCCTTTAATTACAGAAATGGTGTGAACAGAGAATTACCGAATTGGGAGTTTGCATAGGGCTTCTGCATCTGACAGGAGACAGATCTATGGAGCAGAGAACTCCCAGGGAGGCTGGAGGAGCATCATATGTGCCTGGTGGCGGAGAGGCGGGTGAAGAACACTCTGATTCACTGACTTGTCCGTCCAAAAACAGCTTTCTTCGAAGTGAAGAGTTGCTTAAGCTTTCCTGGGATTGATCTGCATGCTCTTCTGCTTTAAAGTACATACCTTTTAAAAAAAAAAAAAGGGGGGGGGGGGGAAGAGAGAGAAAAAAAAAAAAAACACTTGTTTAAAAGTGCACATCTTGCCATCAAAAACAATTAGGTTTTGATAAAACAGGAGAATAATAAGAACCCCTGTTGAGTTTGCACTGCTTTTCAGGTCTCTGTTAGAGATTCCCCATCGCTTCCTTTACCGTCGCAGTGACAACGGTCAGTTTTTTTGCTGTCTGTATTACTGTTGCAGATTTTCACTGCCTAGCGAAACAGTTTCCAGTATGACAGTATGACTATATGCACACCAGCGATTAGACGCGGTGCAAATCGTAGCAGCAGGAATTTTGATTCCTGGTGCGGCTTGGTGCAGTCACCAGTCCCGGTCACTATAATGACAGGTCGCCGGCGGCAGCAACTATTTGCGGCTCTGTACATAGCCAACGTTTAACTGCAGTGATCTCTGGTGGTGTGCCCAGCAGCAATCACCACAGGTAATCGCTGGCTGTGCAGAGCTACAAATAGCTGCAGTTGCCAGCGACCTGTCCCTAGTCAACAGGGCCAGCGGCCACATATAGCCGCTGAGAGCGGCAGCAGGAATCAGAAGATTCCTGTCACTACAATTTGCACTGGCCCTAACTGCTGGTGTGCATGCAGCCCAAGCCTAAGGGAAAACCTAATGGAGTCCTGGATGCAGAGAAATAATCTGCCTTTGGAGAAACGCATCAGTACTCACCTAGTACTCGCTCCAGATTGAAGTCAATTGGTAATGACAGCTGTGTCTGACAAGCAACTGAAGAGGGGGAAAAAATATAAATAAATTCAAAAACACAGTAAATCAAGGACACAAAAAAAAAAAAAAAAAAAAAAAAAAAAAAAAAAAAAGCACACACACACACACACACACACACACACACACACACACACAAACTACACTGTAGGCAAGCCCATGATAGCCTCTCCTACTACCAAAACTCTTTGGTTTTGTAGCAAACCAGTATTAACTCAGCATGATCATAAACTGAGGGGTGCCACCTTTCCCCCTTAACGGACACCAAGCAAAGCATTTTACAGAAACTAGCAAAAGTAGAAATTTAAATAAAAAGGCACCCAGTGACCCAAGTATATACGGAAGCTCCCAGTGCTCAGCCATATTGGCCTACTCAGAGAGTGAGTGAGTCTTTAGAGACAGGGCAAGTGAACGTCTTAGGACCTGGAAAGTGCTACAGGGTCATTCTATACGGAGTTTGGAAAGTGCTTTACATGGAACACAGTGCCTGAAGAGCTTTTGGTGGAGTCTTCTAGCCCCCCCCCCCCCCCCCCCCAAAGAAAAGTTCCAAAAGAACAAGTGGAGGGGGAGACAGGAAGGAGGGCATAAAGTGGAACTTCCCCTTTAGGAGTGGAGCATAAGAACAGGAGGTGGGGGGGGGGGGGGGAACAGATGTCCCTTTGTGTACTTCCAAGAAAAGAATGGATGGATTACATCATAATTTCCTGTACTTTCAATAACTTTTTGGGACCTTAAGGTCTAGAACAGACCAGATGTCTTCAGGAACCGTAAACAAAGTTGATATAGAAGCTGTGAGACTTCTCCCCCTCCAGGAAGGGTGTAGATACCACCTGGGACAGCAGCCTTTCCAGTGCTGCAGAGAAAAACACTATTCCATTCACTCTGAAAATAAAGTGTGTAGAAGGAAAGCAGCAAAACTCTGCTTATAACCTCTGCAAACCTTGCTATTGTCTCGGTCATCCGACTTCCTGTGTCCAGGCAGTTGCAATGGCAAACAGACCCACCTCTGCGTGGGATGGTGCTTCTTCACTGTGAAGAGGACTTGCCTCTAGACCAAAAAGACTTGTGGAGCCAGTTCTTGAAGAACAGGGACTTGGCTTGTTGCTTATGAAAGGAACTCTTCTTGAATTCAAATAGGCAACATCGATTTTTGACCTGACACCTTTGCCTTTAGGGGCAAGAATATGCTTTTCCACCATAGTCACCTTCTGGATAAAGGCATCCAAGGATGGTACAAACTAGGGATAGACCGATATGGTTTTTTTCAGAGCCGATTCCGATATTTTGGTCACAAAGTATTGGCATCGGCCGATATTTTGTACATTTAAAGTTTTGAAAAAAAAATAAAATATTTTTTGACACAAATCTGGTACTGAACATGTTAATGTTGGTTTATTAACATTAAAGGCTCATTCTTCACACCTTACCTGCATGAAAACTGATAGGAAAACCGCACAGCTTTCACTTGCAGGTACATCAGTTTCACATCATGAGAACGAACGAGTCCTAAAAGAGTAGACAACTGTAGATAATTGTGAAAAATAAAGGGCTGGGAAAATAACTACAGGTTTCCCCAAAACAAAATGTACATACACTGCTGCAGTAGTGCACTCACTGTCTGCAATGATTAAATCTAGTGGCTGCAGTGCAAAAGACAGTGGACTGGACACTAGTACTACTCACTTTCAATACTTCCAGCTAAGTAGAATAATATAGTGCAGAAAGCATAACGTTTCAGCATGTTCACCAGTTAAACAGCTTCTGTTTTTTTTCATATATTGCTGCCACTTCACTAAAAACACGCTCACTTGGTACAGAGGAACGAAGAGCAGAAAGGTATCTTCTAGCATGAGAAGCAAGTCTTTTGTAGCGTGCCTCATTTTCTTTCCACCACTGAAGAGTGTCGCCACTTCTTAGGTCACTTACTGGTTCCTTCAAAATAGAGATGAAGTTAATCATCCAGGGTCATTATTGCAGATTCAGAAGAATCCTCTGCACGGGGCCCCAATAAAACACTGAAAATGGCATTCATTCGACCACGATGAAGTTTCTCTTCTGTCCGTTGTCTTTTTGGACATTGTCTTTTTTGCAGCATCCAGTTCTTTCAGATGGCTGGCTGGCACCCTGTGGCGGGTGGCTGGCTGATACAGGGCGTCTGGGTGGCTGGCTGGTACAGTGCCTGACCTATGGCTAGCTGGCTGGCACCGGGCTGCTGTGGGTGGGTGTCTGTATGGCTGTGTTACACTCCCGACTAGTCCCGACGGTTAGGCCCAGTGCATGGAGGCGCAACATATGCAATGACGTCACGACAATATCGGTAATATCGGCAAGTTCCAGAGCCGATACTGTTAGATCGGGAAAAGTGAATATCGGCCCTACGATAGTCAGCTTTGCCGATAATCGGTCAATCCCTAGTACAAGCATACATTCGCCCTCAAAGGGCAGCCTATTGCTTTGCTTCTAACAGAGAAGTTCCCCCAACCAGTACAACGATGCCCACCCATGAATGCTCCTGCATCGAATGTTACAAGGCATTCGCTGGGAAAGTCAAGGCTCTGGGAAAATTTTCCAGTAACTGCCAGGTGACAGGATCCCCTGGTTCTGATTCTTTGGAACAGTGCATACACATTACCCAAATTTGAAGGAGTTAGCATACCCCCCCCCCCCCCCACTGCAACCACCTTCGGCTGCAAAGCTGCCCTTACCAGAGAGAAGGATGCCTTAAAGAGGGCAGTCTTAGTCTAGTATAAAATAGTAGCGCCAACAGATCAACACCTCTAGCAGAATTACTCTACCATAGGATACTGCTAAACCAACCATTTTGGGGTGAAAACACCTTCTCCGAGTGAGCCCAATTGGCATACATCATATCCTGCAAGGTGTGCCTGAAAAGATTTGGATTTTTGGCAGCTGCCAGGACCCAAATCCAGTAACCTTTGGAAAAGATTCCAGAAGCAGTAATTTCAAGTTAGCGTATACCATGTATGTTAGGACGCTCTCTGCAGCCTTCTGTATAGGATACCTCAAGATTACTCCTGACAGGACTCTTCTACAGGTTATATCTGATCCTGAAAAGCTCCCTTTTCCTCTTGCTCATTGTGAGGATGTGCCTCTAAAGCAGGGGTCTCAAACTGGTGGCCCTCCAGCTGTTGCAGAACTACAATTCCCATTAGGCATTGCAAGGCTGACAGTTACAAGCATGACTACCACAGGCAGAGGCATGATGGGACTTGTAGTTCCGCAACAGTTTGAGACCCCCTGCTCTAAAACCTCATCCACCCACCAAAAGGGGAGGAGGGGGGGGGGGAAGGAGAGTTGTCCATGTTTGCATCCCAGCCAGGTGTTTCAAGCTATCGAGTACGCCTGAGAGTTAATCTCACCAGAAATTACAGAAAAAGTTCTCCCTTGACACAAAGGGAGAAGAGGTGCACAATGTAAATAACCAGATAAGGGCAGAGGTTCAGAGCTAATCTAATCCTTTGGAACAGCCATTGCAGGGCAAACTGTTTAGGGGGGGGGGGGGGGTAGTCCCTACCTGATGGGTTCCTAACCCCAAATCCCCCTGTCCCAATTAATCCACCAACCCCGCACCCCATCTGCATGAGGCCATGGCTTGTTTGTGGTAGGAAGGCCATTTATACCAAGCAGGAACACCCACCCAGCTAAGATCACAGTATACACTTTCTAAATGCCCCCAGATACCTGCTGCACCCCTGTGCTGTGTTGTGCAGGTTCTGTATCCTAACAGCAGAATCACTTGCTGTACAGAGCTGCAGGAGCTACAAACACATACTGCTTGTCCAAGGGAACTATGCGATGATGTATCTGCACTGGTCAATGCCTATTTAACACCATTACAGTGATGTAGCGCTCCAGCCTAGAAAAAAAAAAAAAAAAAGAAAAGGAAGAAGAAGACAGCCCTGATGCACTAGGAACACCCAGGGGGAAGGGCTGCCACCAGCTCCACTGAGCACGGAGATACTCACCAATACATTTAGCAGGACCTGCAGGCCCACTCTTCACCCATTATGGCAGGAATGCCCCAAAAAGGCTTTCAGGGACCTTAACTGCTCCTCCTGAAGGTTCACTGCCCTGGACATGTATAGCACCCTGGCAGTTAGTTCAACTTGTAAACTGTACACTGGAAATCACAGCCCACAGGATTCAACACCAATTGGCAGGATTACAGGTTGTCTCCGCTCTTGCATGCGGGGTCCAGCTAAGTCCCTTATGGCTTCCTGGCCGCCGTGACCTGAAACCTACCACATCAGGGGTGTTAAGAACAGGCCAAAAATTAGGGGAGCTAAGGCCCCAAAAAAAAAAAAAAATACATAGGTGATCAAATACCACCAAAGAAAGCTCTATTTGTTGGGGGAAAAAAAAAAAAAGACAATCAATTTTATTTCGGTACAGTGTCGCAAGACATGCGAAAGAGGCACATTGCACAAGCCGGGCAGTCCGAGCAATTATCCATACAGCAGCCGGCAGCACAGCAATCCAGGTTCTGTGTCTATAGCATCTTATACATCCAGCTGCATGTGCATGGGACTGTTGATACCACAGGCTCATCCTCCACCTGTTTTTCGTTTGGTTCTTTGATTTTCCTTTGTAACTATACACTTTTTAATCCATTTTAAATAAATTTTTTGGAACTTACCACACTAGAGTGGTTGCGCTGGCCCCTTAATAGCACCAGTAACAGGCATGTGGGGACTGCATCAATAGGGACCAATATGTTAATTTACATTTTGAAAGAAAGTTTGCAAATGCACTGCCTTTGTGTACCTAAGAACTCAATTTTTCCACGCACGCACTTTACATAGTTCGTTTGGGCCAAACTGGGTCCCTCACTAGCCTGTGAGGACGCTGGTTGTGTGGTAGAAGTTGTATGTAGCTGCGGCTACATAAAGCATACAGCACTGTGTTCCAGGTGCGAGCCAAGACTTCCTGACGCGTACCCAGAACACAGAAGTCTACCGCAGCGGTGCTCAGAGAGCAATGTATTCTATCATTGAACACAAAGCATCCTGAAATTGGCAGTCAGAGGTTTTGTGACATTACCCGCCTCTGACTGCCAGAAGAAAAAAAAAAAAAAAACTGCCAAGGCCGACACCTGGCCCTTGATGGTACTCAATGCAAACTGACTTCTAATTTCTACTCGACACCTCGTTGAAGGAAGGTGAAAATCCGAGCCACTGAAAAAAAGGAGGGTTAACTCCAATAGACACCACGATTGTACGCTTTCCACGTACGATGGCAGGTCTTCCTTGTGGTAGACTTCCTAGCCTTTAGCAAGGTCAGAATCTCCAACCCAGGCAAACCTTTATCCTTTAACACCTGGCTTTTAACAGCCAGGCCATCAAAGCCATTGACTAATAGCAGGATGGAAGATCGGCCCTTGGGACAGTAGATCCTCCCTCAGAGGCAGTCTCCAAGGAATGTCGGGAGCAGAGGCGGGACCAAAGGGTAACGCCACTGACTGATTGTGCTCCTGTCCCACAACAAAACAGGGGAAGCGCTGGTGTCGGGCACAGATTGAAATGTGCAGGTAAGCATCCTTGATATTGATAGAAGCAAGAAAGTCCCCCTGGAGGTAGGGATGCCGCCACCACCACGCGAATGGACTCCATTCTGAACTTCTGTACCCGCAGCAGTTCAGGGCCTTGAGGTCTAGGATCGGACATACCTTGCTCTCCTCCTTTGGGACCGTGAACAGGTGAAAAAAATAAAAAATAAAAAAAACACCCCTTAAAACCGTTCTGATACCAGAACAGTATCACTTCGTGGACCCATTTGTAATTTACCAAGGAGGTCCATGGGCCCGGAAACCAGCAAAGACATCCCCCCCCACCCCGGGCACAAGTGAGGGCGCACATTCATGCTAAAGGAGCCTTGTCTGTGGTTCTCTTCCCTTCCCAGACTGTGGAAGAAAAAAGGTACTCTTACCCCCTGTGAGACTCTTAAAGTCAGCCAGGGTAGCCTCAAAACAGGCGATCACCTTGAAAGGGTAAATCAGTCAGAGCTTTATTAGAAGTCAGGTCTGCAGACCAACACTTACTTTGGAACTTCACTCTCCCAATCAACATTGATATTTCTAATCCTCATGCTGCTAGCCTTAGTAAATCGATAGGAAAGTACATTATGTGCACTTTATGTGTATTATATTTACTTGTTTAAAACATTTTTTTTTACATTTCTTCAGTTACTTCCTGGGTTCTTGCCTAGGCAAATCATGTCATGCATCCCAAGAATCTTCAGGCGGGGATGGGGTTTTCTCAGCCAAGCACACTCTCTTGTATGCATACTTAAGCTAAGGGCAGGAAGTAAACGTTACATGAATCATGTACCCTTATTCAAGATGGCCATGGCCAGAAATGCTAGGGAGCGATTTTCAAAGCAATTTCTCAGCAAAATAAAGCACAGAGACATGTATGAATGGGGGAAGTTAGCTTTGAATAATAAAAATGAATAGAAAACAAAGGACAGAGCGCACAAGCTCCCTAGCATAAAACCGTTTTATTCAAATTAAACAAAGCCATAAAAATGTTACTCACAGGCGTGTGTAAAAGTCATGCAGAGCAAGTCAATCCCTGATGTTCCCTGGACAGACTCTCCTTCAGGTCCCGCCAGCCAGCCTCTCATACTGCACTTGCTGGCAGCCTCCTACAACCGTGACATCCGGAATGAATCCTTCCACCTCGAGGGAGCTGTGTGATGTGCGCCTACGCACGGTCCAGCCGTCGCCGCACACGCAAGGCAGAAGAGAACGTACCGCCGCTCAGAGTACACGGGGGCAGTGTACATATACAAGCCATGCACCTCTTGAGTCTACATCTAAAAAGGAACCCATCATGTTCAAAAACTGCAATTTTATAATGAGAATTCATATATACATTTTATATATATTTTTTGTAACTAGTTATATATGTTTGTATACTCTTGCTCCTATTGGTTGCCCCTGATAATGGTTTATTGTGTCTGTTACCCTTTAAGAATATATGAGGGGCAGTCACTTTTGTATATAGGTGTGAGGGTACCAGTGGGGGGGGGGGGGGGGGTGAGACCTGAAGGAAGCCACGCCTCAGAAACACGTTGTCCTAAGCAACCACATTTGTATCATGTCAGGGGACCTCTCCTCTGTGCAATCGAACCAGTGTGCTCTCTGAGCGGCTGTCCGTTCCTCTTCTGCCTTGTGTGTGCGGCGACGGCTGGACTGGGTGCAGGCGCACATCCCACAGCTCCCTCGAGGCGGAAGGATTCATTCCTTCCGGGTGTAGGAGGCTGCCAGCTAGTGCAGTACGAGCGGCTGGCTGGCGGGACCTGAAGGAGAGTCTCTGTCCAGGGAACATCCGGGTTTGACTTGCTCTGCATGACTTTACACACGCTTGTGAGTAACATTTTATGGCTTTATTTAATTTTAATAAAACTGTTATGCTAGGGCGGTTGTGCGCTCTGTCCTTTGTTTTGTTTTCTATACAGTTGTTTTCCCATGTCCCAATGGAGGGTTAGGAGAGCTGCCACGCCCCACCATATATCTATCACCTTCAGCCATATCTTAAGGTATCCCCAGCCTGGAAACAAGTTCAGGATCTGCACATGGACTGGTAAAGCTTTTTGTATTCAATAGAAATAGCATTTTTGGTTTGTTGTGCTCAGATGCCGTGAAGATCCACTTTAAGCCACAATAGATGCCTAAGCACCACTGCCGAAACAGATAGCTTAGAAATCAGGGGAGCTGCGTCCAAAGGAGGCATCGCAGACTTAACTGCAGCCCCTGGACCAACTGGTCCGCCAATTCAGCAAAAGCAGAGGAATCTGCTCACCCTCTAGGTCACGGCACAAAGGTTTTGTCCATTCAGTTAGCGTTTGCAACACTGGGGCAATGGCCAGGGCTTGCCTAAGCGCTGAGCCAGCAATAGTGAACATATTAGGGGCCACAGACTTCACCTTCCTGCCAGCCGGGTCTTTAAAAGCCAGAGATTCCTCTACCGGAATCATGGTTGACTTTTTCAACCTGGAGACAGGGATCCACCACTGGTGGGAAAGTCTACTTCTCAAAAAGGGTACCTCAATTCAAAGGGTTCAGGAACCCACAAAGGGGCATTTTGGTCGCTCCCAATCTTTATAGACAAACTTGTCAAAATAGGAGGGATAAAGAAACCCTTTTGCCGTGCGAGACGGCTTGTGGGTGCCAAAGGGGATCGGCACCTCTGCCGCACTCTCAGCTGCATACTCCATTTTTAAAGTTTCCTGCACAGATGTAATCAGTGTGTCAACTAACACCTTCTCGTGCACAGCCACATATGTGGAGGAATCATCCTACCTATCTGATAAATCAGGGAGCTTGGCTGCAAAACCCGCAGGGTGGGCCATGTCCATGGTGGCTAGGTCAGATTCAGGATCTGACAAGACAGATGAGGCAGGGGATGCTTTTTCCTAGCCAGCCGCCAAAGGCCCCCTCCACCCAGGAAACAAAGGACTCCAGGATCACCGTCCATGCATCAATGGGTGGTTGGGACCCCGAGGGACCTGCAGCCTCCGAGAGGGGGTTCAGGTGGGGAAACATGCTCCTGAGACTCCATAAGCAAAAAGGGGAACCCACCACAAAGTGTCTAGCACTGTTATGGGACATCCCCACCGGTTCACCATCAAGCAGAGCATCCCACAATCTGCAGTAGAGAGAGGGACCCCACCAGACTTACCACCCCACCAGAGTGGAACCAGGCTGCACCAGAAATAGCTCAGCTCCACGTGTGGCGTCCAAGGGAAAGGAAAACCCAGGAGTCAACACCAGGGGAAAAAGGAGGATCTCCCACAGCCAAAATTGCCACCCAGAGGCTCCACTGTCATGGCCGCCACTACCAGCACGCTAGACCATCCAAACATGGCCGCCGGCCATTTGAAACACATGGGTCCCAAAGAAATGGCACAGACTATGGCAAAACGGCAGCTGCATGCGGGATGACACCAACCAGCTATCGTGGAGAGGGGGGACCTGGGCACGGGACCATCATCAGCAGTCCGTGCCCCCCCCAGCCACGAAGCCCATCAACCGCCAGCATGTGTAGCCAAGTCTTTCTGCCTAGTGTCCTACTCCTGTAGGGACCAAATTAATCTTTTGGTTCTGAATAATGGAGAGCAGCGTCCGTCGATAAACGAAAGAGAAATGAAGTTCTTCTTTAATTTCGGGAAAAATGCAGGAATATTAGGGTCAGAAAGCCAATACAGTCCCAATAGAAGATCAATAAAGCTCCACATTTAAATATGGCACAGCTCCCCTTCCCAATGCCAACCATCCAAACAATAGTGCTTCAGCAGGAGTCCCGCAAGTTAATTCCTTAGGGAAAGAGCCAAGCAATGCAAGAAAACAATAGGATCACTACACACAAAGCCAAAACCACAGTTAAGGTCCTGAGAGGCCCTGCTGTCCCACACGGGCAAACTGGGGATACAACAGCAGGATTCGAGGAACATACGGCTTCCACTAGGCTTCAAGGTTTAGTGACCGGGTTCCATCATACCTGTGCACAGAGGCCATAAAGATAGAGGGATGAGTCAAACTCTACCTTCCAAAAAAAAAAAAAAAAAACAACCAAAACACAGCCTGTCATGGCTAATTATCTGTCATTTACCTGTACTTTTTCCAGTGGAAACAGTTTGGTCTCTCCTAAGAGGTGATTCGTAGTGGAGATTGACACCTAAGAAAAGGCGATAAAAAATGCAACCAATGCATAGCAAAAATTAAAAGTGGATAAAATAGAAAACACATTTAGAAGATAATCCAAAAATAAGTCAATAGGTCACGAGCCATACTAAAGCTGAACTCCCAGGAGAATGTATTTTGCATACTTACAATGAGGCCATATGCCATACTTTACCACCCTCTGTGAAAGCAGTAAATCGCAGTAGTATCCACGCTACCCAAGGTAATGTGCTCAATGGAATACAAAGTGATCTCTGATTGGACAAAAGGGTAGAGAAGTGATATCAATCTCCACCTTATCTAGAGAATGCTTTGCCTTCATTGAGGAAAATGCAAGGCTCTATAAATTTCAAAAGAAAACAGAACATAGTGTACAAGTACACCAGTTCCAAATACTCATTACTGCTCTTAAAAGTAAGTTACCCTACATTGCATCTCCCTTTCCTTGCAGAGAGACTGCGAGTGAGAAAAAAAAAATAAAAAAATTATATATATTTATTTATATCTCAAGGCTTGAGCTAGGTGGTTATGGTCAGTATATTTTGGGCAAGATTTTTTTTTTTTAACCGCTTCAGCAAGAGAAGATTGGTCAGGCCATTTTTTGCAATACGGCACTGCGTTACTTTGACAATTGCGTGGTCATGCAACGCTGTACCCAAATAAAATTAATCCCCCCCCCCCCCCCACAAATAGAGCTCTTTTGGTGGTATTGTATCACCTCTGCAGTTTATTTTTTGCACTATAAAAACACAAAAAAAAAAAAAAATGTATATCAAATTTCTTTATCAATTTAGGCAAATACAACAAAATTATAAAAAACGCAACACTTATTTTTGCCCCCATTTTTCATGAGCTGAACTAAAAAATCTAAGACTTTTTCATGTTGCAGCAGGATAATGCACGGCCCCATGTTGCAAGGAACTACACAATTCCTGGAAGCTGAAAACATCCCAGTTCTTGCATGGCCAGCATACTCACTGGACATGTCACCCATTGAGCCTGTTTGGGATGCTCTGGATCAGCGAATACAACATCGTGTTCCAGGTGCTGCCAATATTCAGCAACTTGCAAAGCCATTGAAGAGTAGTGGACCAACATTCCACAAGCCACAATCAACAACCTGATCAACTATGTGAAGAAAATGTGTTGCACTGCGTGAGGCAAATGGTGGTCACCCCAGATACTGACCGGTTTTCAGACCCCCCCCAATACAGTAAGACTGCACATTTTAGAGCGGCCTTTATTGTGGCCAGCCTAGGGCACACCTGTGCAATAATCATGCTGTCTAATCAGCATCTTGATATGCCACACCTGTGAGGTGGATGGATTATTTCTGCAAAAGGAGAAGTGCTCACTAACACAGATTTAGACAGATTTGAGAACAATATGAGAGAAATAGGCCTTTTGTGTACATAGAAAAAGTCTTCGATCTTTGAGTTCAGCTCATGAAAAATGGGGGCAAAAAACAAAAGTGTTGTGCTTATACTTTCCAGTGTATATATTATTGTACTTTCAAATGAGTCCCTGCCCTCAAGGCGTTTACAATCTAAATTCCACGCCTATTCATACATACAGTTGTGCTCATAAGTTTACATACCCTGGACAAATGTATGATTTCTTGGCAATTTTTCCAAGAATATGAAGAACACAAAAACTTTCACTCATGGTTAGTGTTTGGCTGAAGCCATTTATTAAAGAAAAGGGTGTACACCGCTCCAAGGCTGCCTGCAATTAGTGATCCCAGGAAGGGCTGTGGTAATCCTGAAGCTGGGTGCTCGCTAAGGTCCGTAACCTGAGAGATCCATGTAGTAAGAAGAGAAAGGCGGCACCTCCAGCAATAAAGGAAAATGCTATTTTATTGTAATCATAGGTCCAAAACCCGACATACAGGAATACACACTACTCAGCAAACGGTTTCACACAATGATCAAGCACTTTGTGTGAAAACCCATTTGCTGAGTAGTGTGTATTCCTGTATGTCGGGTTTTGGACCTATGATTCTACAATAAAATATAATTTTCCTTTATTGCTGGAGGTGCCGCCTTTCTCTTCTTACTACATGAAGCCATTATCAACTGTGTTTACGCTTTTTAAATCATAAGGACAACAGAAACTACCGAAATGAAGCTGATCAAAAAAGTTAACATACCCTGGTAATTTTGGCCTGATAACATGCATACGAGTTGACACAAAGGGGTTTGAATGGCTATTAAAGGTAACCATCCTCACCTGTGGACGTGTGTGTGTGTGTGTGTGTGTGTGTGTGCGCGCGAGAGAGAGAGAGAGAGAGAGAGAGAGAGAGAATAAAAAGTCAATGAGTTTCTGGACTCCTGACAGACCCTTGCATCTTTCATCCAGTGCTTCACTGACGTCTCTGGATTCTGAGTCATAGGGAAAGCAAAACAACTGTCACAGGATCTGCAGGAAATTGTATTTGAACTGTAAAAACAGGAAAGGGATATAAAAAGATATCAGCAGTGTTCAAACTTTAATCAAGAAGCCCAAAATAAGGGGGGGGGGGGGTTCTGTAAAACAAAACCACGGTCAGGTAGACCAATTAGAAATTTCAGCCACAACTGCCAGGAAAATTGTTCGGGATGCAAAGAAAAGCCCACAAATAACTTCAGGTGAAATACAGGACTCTGAAAACATGTGGTGTGGCTGTTTCAAGATGCACAATAAGGAGGCACTTTAAGAAAGATGGGCAGCATGGTCGAGTCACCGGAAGAAAGCCATTACTATGCAAATGCCACAAAGTATCCCGCTTACAATACACCAAACAGCACAGAGACAAGCCTCAAATCTTCTGGCACAAAGTCATTTGGAGTGACGAGACCAAAATGTAGCGTTTATGGTTGTGGCCAAAAAGCTCAATTTGGAGGGGAGTCAACAAGGCCTATGATGAAAAAGGTACACCATTCCTACTGAAACATGAGAGGGGGGATCGCTGATGTTTTGGGGATGTTCGAGCTACAAAGGCACAGGATATTTGGTCCAAACTGATGGAAAGATGAAGGCAGCATTTTATCAAAAATTACCAGAGTAAAAAACCAGAGTTAGACTTACCGGTAACTCTGTTTCTAGGAGTCGTCCAGGACAGCACAGGAGATATAGGCTCCACCTCCGGAGACAGGAAACACAAAATCAGGTGAATAAAGGGGCGGACACCCACCATCTTCCCCAGTCTTTATCCGAGAACTCCCCGGACATGGCATCTGTAACAAGACAAAAAAACACTCGCCCATGGTTAAAAACAGCATTATAGGGAGGGAATCCCTGCTGTCCTGGACGACTCCTAGAAACAGAGTTACCGGTAAGTCTAACTCTGGTTTTTCTCCAGTCGTCTGTCCAGGACAGCACAGGAGAGATCAACGAGAACTTACCAGATTAGGGTGGGACTACCGCCTGGAGGACCTTCCTTCCAAACGCTTGATCTTGCGCAGAGAGAAGGTCCAGTCTGTAGTGCTTGATGAATGTCGAGAAGCTAGACCAGGTGGCTGCTTTGCAAATTTGTTCTGGTGTCGCCCCAGCCCGCTCCGCCCAAGAAGCAGATAATGCCCTCGTGGAGTGGGCCAACAGAGAAAAAGGGCACTCTTTATCTAAACTTCTATAAGCTTCTACTATCGCCTGTTTAATCCACCTGGCTATAGTATTTGTTGAAGCCTGCTGCCCCTTATTTTTCCCTGAATGCACTACAACTAAAGCATTGGATTTTCTAAAGCTCTTAGACAACTCTAGATAGCTTAACACACAAGCCCTGACATCTAAAAGATGAAACTCTGCTTCCTTTGGATTGGAAGGGGAGGAACAGAAGGATGGTAACACCATTTCTTGGGCCCTGTGGAACCTGGAAGCCACTTTAGGTAGGAATCCTGGATCTGTACGTACGACCAACCTGTCTTCAAAAATTTGAAGAAAAGGTTCCCTAACTGAAAGCGCCTGAAGCTCACTAATGCGCCTGGCTGTAGAAATTGCTACCAGAAAGGCTGTCTTAAGGGTAATATACTTTAACGACAGGTCTACATCCTGCGAAAGTTTTATCCAACCCTGTAGTACTATTGACAAGTCCCATTTTAGGAAGAACCTTAAATGGAACTGGTCTAATTCTGGATAGTCCCTTGAAGAACCTCACCACTAAAAGGTTCTAAAGCCAGGGATCTTTCCAGAAACACTGATAATGCCGCTACTTGCACTTTTAACCACTTAAGCCCCGGAGGATTTGGCTGCTAAACGACCAGAGGGTATTTTGCGATTCGGCACTGCGTGACTTTAACGGACAATTGCGCGGTCGTGCGACGCTGTACCAAAACGAATTTGCCGTCCTTTTTTTCCCACAAACAGAGCTTTCTTTTGGCGGTATTTGATCACCTGTGCGATTTTTTGATCACGCGCTATAAACAAAAAAAGAGCGTAAATTTTGTAAAAATAGCAATATTTTTCCCTTTTTTTTATATGAAATTCCCCCCAAAAAAAATGTAAAAATCAAAAATTTTTTAATATTTTCGGCCAATTTGTTTTATGCTACCTATGTTTGGTAAAAAAAAAAAAAAAAAAAAAAAAAAAAAAAAAATCGCAAAAAAGCGTATTTTGATTGGTTTGCGCAAAAGTTATTGCGTTTACTAACAAAGGGAAAGATTTTTGTCATTTTTGTTGTTTTTTTTTTTAACGCGTAATGGCGGCGATCTGCGATTTTTTTTGCGGTACTGCGACATTGCGGCGGACAGATCGGACCCTTGACTGACATTTTTGACACTTTTGGGGTTACCAGTGACATTTCTACAGTAATCAGTGCTATATATATGCACTGTTACTGTAAAAATACACTGGTAGTGAAGGGGTTAACTTTATTTGAGAGGGAGGGGCTGTGTGTGTCCCTAGGGGCGTGATTCTAACTGTGATTGGCTGTGGCTTCAACTGTATGCAGAGTGATCAACGGATCTACATAGTAGATCCATGTGATCATCTCTCATACAGAGAGGAGAATGACAGGCAGCTTGTTTACACAAGCTGCCTGACTTTCTCCCTCTCCCCCGCCGATCGCAGAGTGGCCGGCGGCGATCGGGTCCGCCGGTCACACGCGCGGGGGGGTCCGTGACCGAGCGGGAGCGCGCCTCCGGCGGCGCGCGCTCGCTCGCTCCCTAGACCCTCACAAGCTAGTGACGTAGCCCTACGTCACTTTGCCTGTGAGGGGCTGACCGCCCACGTAGATAGTCGTGCGGCGGTCGGCAAGTGGTTAAAGTGCTAACGGCCAGTCCCTTGTCTGCACCTTCCTGCAGAAATTCAAGAATGGCTGGAATACCGACCTCCCCATTATCGGTTTTTAACCAAGAACAAAAAATTTTCCAATACTTAAAATAAATTGCCTGGGTGACCTTTCTACTAGAAAGAATTGTGCGGATCACCTTATCTGAAAGTCCTTTTGACTTCAAAAGACTTTCTTCAGATACCAGGCTGCCAACTTCATTCTCTGAATCTTTGGCAGTTGTATCGGCCCCTGAGATAGCAGGTCTTCCCTCTCTGGTAACATGAGGGGAGGACCCACTGCTAGACACCTCAGGGATGAAAACCAAGGCCTGTTTGGCCAAAACGGGGCTATCAGGATTAAGGTGGTATCCTCCTGGATGAACTTCCTTAAAACAAGAGGAATCAACTTGAACGGGGGAAAGGCATAACTCAGCTGAGACGTCCATTCCTGAGCTAAGGCATCCAGCCCTATGGCTCCTCCGCCTTTCTCTAGGGAAAAGTACCTTGGTACTTGGTTGTTCGTCCTGCTGGCGAACAGATCTATGTCTGGAACGCCCCATCTCTGGGTCACCAACTGGAAGACTTCCCTGTTTAGGGACCACTCTGCTTCCGATACCTGATGGCGACTTAGAAAGTCTGCCATCTCGTTGTCCACACCCCTTAGGTGGACTGCGGAAATAGAGCTCAGGTTTACTTCTGCCCAGGAAAAAAGGTTCTTTGTCAGCTGCATCAGGGATGGGCACCGAGTCCCTCCTTGTTTGTTGACATAAGCGACCGCCACCACGTTGTCCGATAGGACTTGTACATGGTGTCCGTTCAGGTCCTTGGAGAACACTCTTAGGGCTTCCCAGATTGCCCGTAGTTCTCTCCAATTGGCCGATTCCGGAGATTCCCTTCTGGACCATGCTCCCTGAGCCATCCTTGTTCCCCAATGGGCTCCCCAGCCCCAGGTACTGGCGTCCGTAGTTAACTGGACAGATACTGGGAAGGACCACTGAAGGCCCCCCAGAGGTTCTCTTCTTTTCTCCACCACCAGAGCGATTGCTTGGCTTTTGGAGATAAACGGATGGTCTTGTCCAGGGATTGTTGTCTCCCGTCCCAAACTCTCAGGATGTTGGCTTGGAGACACCGAAAGTGGGCCCTTGCCCAAGGAACAGCTGGGATTGTTGCTGCGAGGAACCCTAGGCCTGACATAGCTGTCCTGATGGACAGTGCCATGTTGGATTGCAGGGCGGCTGCTGTCGCCTTTACCTTTTCCCCCTTTTCTAGAGTGAGAAAAACTTTCTGCTCTATTGAATTTATCCTGTACCCCAGATAGCACAACTCTTGTGTTGGGATCAGATTGGATTTGTCCTTGTTGATTAACCAACCCAGGTCCTCCAAGAACCGGGTGGCCACCCGCAAGTCTTCCTGTAACTGGGGAAAAGAATGGGCAAAAAATAAAAGGTCGTCCAGATACGGAATGACCGAGATTCCCCTTAGTCTTAAGGGAGCCAGTGCTTCTGCCAGGACTTTGGTGAAAATCCTGGGAGAAGAACTCAGTCCGAATGGCAGGGCTCTGAACTGCAGATGGCGAACAGCACTCCCCCATCTTATCGCTATTCTTAAAAGTTTTTGAGACTTCTCGTGAATCGGGATATGAAGATAGGCATCCCTTAGATCCAGGGAAGCCATAAAGCAATTTGGGGGGAGCATTGCTTTCACCGTAAAGATGGTTTCCATCCGGAATTTTTTGTAGGTCACCCATCTGTTCAGAGGTTTTAGGTTCAGGATTAGTCGAAAACTCCCCGATGGCTTTTTCACCACAAAGACGTGCGAGTAGAAACCCATGTTTGTTTCTTCCTGGGGCACTGGAACAAGAACTTTCTGGTCCACCAGGTCGCCAATTTGCGACAACAGTGCCGACGCCTTTAGGGGATCTTTGGGAGGGGAGGTCAGAACTGTTCTCGCGGGTGGGATACTCTGGAACTGAATCTGATAACCTTCCTTGATAATCCTCAATATGAACCTGTTTTGGGTCACGCTTTCCCACTGTGGGAGGAATTGACCCAACCTTCCCCCCACCGGGACCCGGTCATTGGGGTTTAGAGGTTTTTTTTAGGAGAGGAAAAGAGAATACCTTTTTGTTGTCCTCTCCCCCACTGCTTTTTCGTGGCTGGCATTTTGGAAGTTTGCCCTTGTGGCCTTTGGGGACGAAAAAAACGTCGCTCTGGAGCTTTCTTGGGCTTTGACGGAAAAGCTTTCTTCCTGTCAGCTGTTCAGTCCAGGACTTTCTCTAGGTCTGGGCCGAATAAGAGGTCCCCTTCAAAGGGGATACCACAAAGCTTTGTCTTGGACGCTAAGTCCCCTGACCATGACTTCAACCACAAGGCCCTACGTGAAGAGTTCACCAGGGCTGCAGTTCTGGCGGACAACTTGACCGATTCTGCCGAAGCATCTGCCATATACCCGGACGCTTTTGACAGCATAGGAACGGAATCCAGAATTTCTTTACGGGAAGTCCCTCCTTCCAGATGGGCTTTAAGTTGGTCCAGCCAAACCTCCAGATTTCTGGCCACCACTGTTGTGGCCATAGCTGGTTTTAGGTTAGCCATAACTGCCTCCCATGACCTTTTAAGGAGAATCTCTATTCTCTTATCCATAGGCTCTTTAAGGACACCCATATCCTCAAAGGCCAGGTCCGTAGATTTGGCGCATTGTGAGAAGGCCGCATCCAGCTTGGGAACCTTGTTCCAAATAGAAGAGGGGTCCTCGTTAAAGGGAAACCTCCTCTTTAAGCTCTTTGGGAAAAACAGCTTCTTTTCAGGCTCCACCCACTCCTTTTTAATGGAGTCTGACAAAGTGTCATGTACCGGAAATACCCTAGACTGAGCTTCTTTCAGGGTTTGGTACATTTTGTCATGTAGGGACAGAGAGACCTGCTCTTCCTTAATTTCTAAGGTCTCATAAATCACTCCTAGTAAAGCATCAACTTCCTCAGTGATAACTTATACCTAGGCGATTTAGTCCCCAACTCAAGGACCTCCCTGGAAGAAGCTGCCTGACTAAGCTCTTCAAGGGAATCTGAGTCCTCTACCTAAGTTTCTAAACCCTCCTCTGGGGCTGAAACTAGGGGGGCTTCTGCTGGCTGTTTGGGGATCTCTATGTTAGTCAGCATAGAGTTAATCGCTTTCATCTCCTTTTGGACTCCTGCGATTAACTCCTTGCATGCCCCTGTTGACTCCTTATAGACCAATTTGTCTATACAGGGTTTACAAAGGGGTTTACTCCAGCCCTCCTTAAACTTAGCAGCACAGGCCGGGCATCTTTTCTTCCCTGAATGTTTCTCTGTGTCTTTGGGCTGAGCCTGAAGACGAGAAGAGGGGAAAAAACAAGGAAATAGTGAGACCCTTAACAGAAAAAAACAAGGAGGGGGATAAACTATAATAGCCACCCCCTCCCCCCTGCCAGAGAAGCTAAGCCAGAGTTCCTAGGCTCATTAGCCCGGACTCAGCTTTGAGGGGGGGGGGGGGGGGGGAGAGTAAAGCAAACAGGGGAATCACAGCATTCTGAGGGTCCCTGTACTCACCCCCCCCTCTCCCAGCTTAGTAGGTAGCCTACCCCTGTGACACCTACCTGAGCTGGGATGGCGCCACCACCGCTGGGTCCTGCAGTCTCCATGAGAGAGGCCTCTTCCTCCTGTAACATCCCGCCGCTGCGTTCTTGCACAGGGAAGCCTCGCCGACCTGTAGCGGTTTCAGCAGTTTAAATAAACCGCCATGGTTCCGGCGTCATCACCGCTGTGAGAGCCGGAACCGGAAGTGATGCGCCGGAAGCCCCGCCCTCCTCCGATGCGCTCCAAAGGCCGGAACTCGAGGCCTGCGCAAGCGCCCACTGCCCGTCGGAAGCCCTCGGAACATCGCTGCGGGCAGTGGACATAGCCCTCCCCGGGCTCCAGGAGGAGATGCGCCGGATACAGCCTCACCGGCCACCGGGGGCCCCCATCGCTGACCTCCTTTCCTAGGACAGGTACAGCAGAGCTCCACACCTGCCTCCTCCTCCGGGGAGGAAACACAAAAGACTGGGGAAGATGGTGGGTGTCCGCCCCTTTATTCACCTGATCCTTTGTGTTTCCTGTCTCCGGAGGTGGAGCCTATATCTCCTGTGCTGTCCTGGACAGACGACAGGAGAAATTTCTATTCATCAGCCCGGAAGCTGTGCATGGGATGTACTTGGACATTCCCAACATGACAATGATCCTAAAAACACAAGGCCAAGTCGACCGGTCATTGGCTACAGCAGAATAAAGTGAAGGTTCTGGAGTGGCCATCTCAGTCTCCTGACCTCAATATCATTGAGCCACTCTGGGGAGATCTCAAATCGCGCAGTTCATGCAAGACAGCCCAAGAATTTACAGGAACTGGAGGCTTTTTGCCAGGGAGAATGGGCATCTTTACCATCTGAGAAGATAAAAAGCCTCATCCACAAATACAACAAAAGACTTCAAGCGGTCATTGATGTTAAAGGGAGCAATACTTTTGATCCGGGTCATTTGGGTAGTTTCTGCTGTCATTAGAATTTAAAAAGAGTTAACACAGTTGAATGATAATTGCTTTAGCCAAACACTAACCATGAGTGAAAGAAAAGTTTGTGTTATCATTCATATTCTCTGAAAAATGGTCAAGAAAGCCAATTCTGCCAGGGTATGTAAACTTATGAGCACAACTGAACACACACACACACACACACACACACACACACTAGAGCCAGCAAAAACAAAAGTGATGCGTTTATAATTTTGATCAGCGTTTGTATCCTGCTACATATTTTTGTGTGGTTTGCGCATAAAAGTTATATTCCATTGTTGTGGATGCTATATTTGTTTATATCGTTATATTATAGCTTGTTAAATGAGTCATGTAGGCGAGGCGCTTGGCAAGAGGTTAGAGTGTTTAAAATTAGTATCAGTATGTTTTAGGTAGGATACCAAGACTTGCCATAAAATCCATTTCTCTGATGTTCATTGACCAACACAGCTCCTGATATTCTTATTCTTAACCATTGAGTTATACTGCCCCCTACAGGAACAGATCTGGCTATGCCTATGGGCAATTCCAGGGGATATACTCCTCTCTCTGCTATAGGTACTCAGTTTTGTTACAAGCAGTGTCAGATAAAATACAACTCCACAGAGGGGTGGGTGCGGTGTCCGTCAATGAGCATCAGAGAAATTGATTTTACGTTAGGTCAAAAATCCCATTTTCTTTTCTCTTCATTCTCATTCATTGATGGACACAGCTCCTGTCATACTTGACCATTGTCCCAAAGCAGTGTCAAAAATGAGGGGTGGGAAAACATCAAAAAATTCTCAAGGCTAAAAATAGTAGCTAGCCAGGCGACGGGCTCAACCAAAAAACAACTGTAGCCCACTAGGAGAAAAAAAAAAAAAAAAAAAAAAAACCACACACCACCACACACCCTCAAAGAGGATCAGGTCCTCTTAAAACAGCAGCCTGCAAAACTTTGCGGCCAAAGGAAGCATCTGCAGATGCCAACACATCCACTGTATAAAACCTTGTAAAAGCCTGCACCGACAACCAGGTGGCCGCCTCACTAACCTGCGTCACTGACGCTGGATGGCGGCGAAAAGCCCAGGAGGCACTAAGCGCTCTAAAAGAGTGTGTCTTGACAGGGAAAAGAGGAACCTGATGGAATAGGCCAGAACCACCATCTGTCTGATCCATCTAGAAATAACAGCAGAGGAAGCGGACAACCCTTTGCGAGGTCCATCCGTGAGCACAAAGTGTGACTTTGATCGGTAGTCTGGACTTTTTCACTAGAAAAACAAACTCTTGAAGTCCTACTAGGTCTCTGAAGGGAGGGAGCTTCTCCACAATAGGATAAGTACAAAAACACAAAAAATGAATGGACCTCAAGACACGAAAAACTGTAGTGGAATGGAACTATGAGGCCCGTTCCTGTAGGCAAGTAATTACATGACAAATGTTCCTTTCCTTGTAGTTATTGGTGTAATTTCCATAGAAGATCTGTGGTAAAGAGGAGACACTATATGATGCAGTGATGGAATTCATAAAGGCAGGAATAGTCTCCCTTTGCAGGGACCTCGTATGGAACTGGCAAACGGAACCACCTCGAAAAGGTAGACACCATCAGGCCCAGCACCCGCATCCAAGTCCGGAGGGATGACCATCTGCTGGACAGCAGGAGACAAAAATTGCAGCCTGCAATTTCTGAAGCTTGTTCAGAGGAGGAAGCACTGGCTAAGGCCGAGTCCAGAGTCAGATCCAGCTTCGTGGACGGAACCAGAGCAGAATTCTCAAAATTCAGAATCCGAACTCCCACAGAGTTCGTAAGGTGATATCCAGGTTTTTCACCAGAACAGTAGGAGACTCCGCTCGCAGAAGAAGGTCGTCCAAGCAACCCAGTACCACAATCCCCCACTGGTGTAACAATGCTAGCACCGAGAGACCAAAAGGGTAACAGATAATGCTCATCTCCCACGGCAAAGCGGATGAAGCGCTGGTGACCAGCACATATTGGAATGTGAATACAAGCATCCTCAATGTTGATAGAGGCAAGAAAAACCCCCTGATGCAGGGATGCCACCACCGTGCTAATGAACTTCTGCACCTGCACAAAGCAGTTCCTGTCTTAAGGTCCAGGATTGGATGCATCCTGCCTTCCTTCCTGGGAAAGGTTTGAGTAAAAACCCTAAAAGCCTTCCGGAGTCGGAACAATCATCCCTTGAAGAAACAGGTCTTATACCACCCCCAAACAGACCCTGTAAGTGGTCCGGGGACAGACAAGTTGTAAGGAATGAAACCTTGCTGGGGGAAAAGAGCGAAGGCTCAGAAAGGCTTCGAGCCCTTGTCAGTCAACCATGAGGGACAAAAAAGAAAAAAGAAAAAAAAAAAAAAAAAACACACACTTATGGAGAAGAGGAGAGCCCACGTCTACAACAAGGGTGCTAGCCCTTAGTAGCCTGCGGAAAAGGTACTCTTCCTCCGTTGCGAGACCTTTAAATGATGTCATCCAGGGTAGCTCCAAACAAGCAATCTCCTTATAAGAGACAATCAGTCTGGTCCGCAGACCAGTATTTGAGCCAAAAGACACGCCGAAGGACCACTGCCAAAAACAACCGAGCCACTAGGGGAGCTGCATCCAAAAGGAGGTATCACAGATAACTGCAGCCCCTGGACCAGCTGGTCCGCCAGCTCAGCAAAGGCGGGGGGGGGGGGGGGAGCTGTTCTCCCTCCAGGTCACAGCGTAAAAGCTTAGCCCACTCAGTCAGAGTTTGCGACACCAGGGCAATGGTGAATACCGCCCTCAGTGCCGAACCAGCCAGGGTGTACATATTGTGGGCCACAGCCTCTGCCTTCTGTCAGCTGGATCCTTAAAGGCCTTGGACTCTTCAACCGGAATCATGGAACAGTTACTTCTTAAGAAGGAACTCCTCATAGGGGTATCGCCTAGGGAACCCAAGGGGACGCTTTGGTCGTCCCCACTCTTTAGCGACAATTCTGCCAAAATAGGCGGGGAAAGGAAACACCTTTGCCGATCTTGATGGCTTGAGAGTGCCAAAGGGAACCTGCGCCTCTGTCACAGCTGCGTCCTCCATCTTTACGGTCTCACGCACGGATACAATCAGTGCTTCCACCAGTGCCTTTTCATGCGCAGTTGCAGATGAGGAGGAATCATCCTTACCATCAGAAAATTCTGGGCACGGTCGCAAACCCAGCAGGGAGACTTACGTCCGCGGCAGCTGAATCAGATTCAAGATCTGATGAGACAGGGGGTGCTTTTTGCTAGCCCGTCGCCCGAAAACTACCTCCACCTAGGACACAAAGGACTCCAGAACGGCCGGCAGTGCATCGATGGATGGGACCCGGATCAGGTGGGGAAATGTGCTCCAAAGACTCCACAACTCACCAGGGGAACCCCAAAAAATGGCCGCTGGACTACACAAACATGGCCGCCGTGCATTAAGCACAGGCTACAACAAAATGGCAGCCCTGTGCGGCACCACGAGACTCCCAGGGACCCAGGAGGGATACCTAGGCCTCAAGGACAGGCCCAAGCAGGAAGGGGAGCCGTGGCTGGAGCCCCCCACCAGGTACAACCCCCGCACAGTTGATTGTCCGGTCGCCGGTGGCGCACCCCCCCCCCCCCAGCCCCATTTCCAGCATAGCGCCATGCCCCCACCCCAAGAGGTGGACCATATCCCCACACAGCCTCAGCCTAAGTGGAGGGGGTGCCTGAAGGGAAGGAGGGGAACCTAGGGGTCCCACCGTACCAAGGAGGGGCCCACACCCACTCACCATACCAGGAACCAGGTGGGCACCACTCCAGGCAGAACCCCTCGCCATCTAAAATGGGGGGGGGCTGCCGGCCAGGAGGAACGCTGAGACCTGCTCGTATGGGACCTCGCGAGGTGTTTAACTCGCGGAGCTATGTTGCATCCGAACTAGCATGGAGCGGAGGTCTGCGCGTGCTCGCTGGCCAGACTGAGGTGACCACTGGATCTAGATTATCCAGCCCGTCGCCCAGTCCAGCAGTTGATTGTAGATCTCAAAGGAGAAAAAAAAAAAACACACACACACACGAGAAAAATTTCTATCTAAAATGAAAAAAAAAAAAAAAAAAAAATTGCCAGGACCAGAGATCCCAGCAAGGCACTAGGTCCTTATTCGTGACTAGGCAGAAAAAAAAAAAAAAAAAAAAAAAAAACACAAAAACAAACAAACTGGATTTTTGACTTACCGTAAGATCTTTTTCGCTTAAGTTTATTGATGGACGCAGTTCTCTGATGCACATCAGTATGGTTATACTGCCCCCTACAGCAGTAGGACACTAGGCAGGAAAAAGTTCTGGCTACACCCAAGGGTAGTCCCGGAGGGTACACCCTCTCTTCCTGCATAGGATGTCAGTTTAGTATCAAAGCAGTGTCAGAAAGTAACACCAACCAAACTCAAAAATAGTGGGGCGGGTACTGCGTCCGTCAATGAACTTAAAAGAAAAGGATTTTATGGCAAGTCAAAAATCCAGTTTTCTCTATCGTTCATTGACGGGCACAGTTCTCTCTGATTCATATCAGTAGGGATGTCCCAAAGCAGTGCCATAAAGTGAGGGGTGGGAACAGGAGAAAAGAACAAGTCCCCAAGGCCAAACAGCCAACCAGGCAACATAGGACTCAGAGTGAGGCTCACCTGAGAACAGTAAACACTCTCAAGGAAGGCCAAAAGCCCTCCAAACCGCAGCCAGCAAAAAAAACTTTGCGGCCGAAAAGGAGGCATCTGTAGATGCCAGCACACCCACCTCATAAAACATAGCAAAGGTGTGAACAAACGACCAGGTAGTAGTCTTGCAACCTGAAGCACAGATGCCTGTATGGCAAAAAGCCCAGGAAGCACTAGGCACCCAACTAGAAAGCGCAGAAACAGGGAAAGGTAGGACTTGACCCATAAATTAAGAAGCCTGCACCACCAACTGTCCGATTCACCTGGAAATGTCGCAGCAGACAAAGGCAGCCCTGTCTTTGGGCCATCCGTGAGCACAGAGAGCGAACCCGACTACGGGAAGACTCAGTCGCCAAGTACCCCTCGAGTGCCCGAACTCCATCCAGAGTATTCAGCGCACATTTCGTAGGATGAGGGGGCTCAGGACACAAGATGGCAACACAATGGCCCCGTGCAAGTGAACACCAGAAACCACCTTCAGAGGGAAGAAGGACGGATCCGGACGAAGTACCACCTGGCCCCATGAACCAACTGATAGGGAGAATGACAGGACAATATCACCAGTGCCGACAACCCCCGTGTGCAGAGCGACAGCAACCTATGCCACCTTCTGCAATAAGGTAAGCAGGGGATACCCTCAATCACAAAGGAGGGTCTGGAAGAAACGACTGCACCAATCAAGGTCCCCGGTTGGCAGAGGTCACACCGGAAGAATCAAGTGTCGCACCCCCTGGAAAAAGTTACGCACTAGAGAACGGGCAGCCAACGGCCTGTGGAATAAAAATGATCAAAGCCGAAACCTGACCCTTGACAGTACTCAAGTCCAACTTTTGATCAACCACCCCGTTGAAGGAAGCCAAGATCTGGCCACTGAGCAAGAGAGAGGAGACCAAGAAGACTCACACCATGCAATACGCAACTTTCTCATATGATGAAAAAATCATCATAGAAGACCTTGCCCACACTTACACAGTGTGGGAATCACCGAAGCAGACAACCCCCTGTCCTTTGACACCTGGCTTACAACAGCCAAGCCGGCAAGCTGTCGACCGTAAAGCCAGATGGGAGATTGGCCCCGGAGAGAAAGCCTCCAAGGAGTATCAGCGGCAAGGTTTAGAACCCACCTGAACTCCACCAGAGTTCTCACGGTGACAGCCAATTTAGTTGTCAGCACCGTAGGGGGGACTCCAAATGGGGAAGCAGAGTGGCCAGGAAACCAGGGCCAGCGCCAGGACGGGAGTCAACACGGTCGTGAAGACCCTAGCAGCATAAGCGAGACCAAAAGGTTAACGCCACAAACCAAGAGATCCTTCCCCAGGGCAAAAAAACAAAATGGAGATCCGTAGCTGTCCAGAACATAACGGGACATGAAGGTAGGCATCTTAAAGTCTATGGAGGCCAGGAAGCACCCTGATGTAGAGAAGCCACCACCGTGCGAACCAATACCAACTTGAATTTGTCCAGCTTGTTGAACCAAAGCCTGAACTGCCCCACAGAGCGCCTGTAAGCGACCTGGAGACAGCCGTACATTGGAAGGGAAAAACCTTGCCGGACATAAACGGATCGAAACTCGATCATGCAACTGGAACACATTACCTGCTGAATCCATTCAGCCTGGGATCCGGGCCAGCCACAGGTCCTCGACCCCCTAGATAGGAGAGGAAGCACCTTCAGGCCGAGTAGGCCTTGTCCGCAGGTCTGGAAAAAAACCGAACCCATGTACACCAGACCAGGGTCGTTTGGAACCCACGCAGAAGTCTGGAAGGACTTGGCCACATCGACTGTCTCCGAGGGACGAAGAAACTGTTTGTGAGCCGAAAGGGAGGAACCCCGACTGCGATGAAGGCCCTCACCCTTGACAGCCTTTGTCATCCAGGACAGCGCCATTAAGACCTTCTTAGAAGTTTGATCCACAGACCAACACTCTGGTCAAGTAGACTCCGGTCAACCACCGCCAAAAAACAAGGTGACTATACAAGGGAGCCTCGACCAGCGCAACATCACAAACAAAATGCAGCCCCTGCGCCAGCTGGTCCAACAGCTCCCCCAGGGCAAGAGGGACATGCCCCACACCAAGTCACGGTGTTGAGACTCCACCCATCAGGCAGAGTCTGCGTGGCAAAGGCAAACAAACACTGTTCCCAGTGCAGCTACGCCAGGGAGCACACCATCCTATTCCCCAAGTCCTTAAAGGACGGGGATTCCTCCACCGGAACAACAGTAATCCCATTCAGCTAGAGACCGTACATCCACCAAAGGCGGAAACAGTCCTCTGTACCAGAAACTCCCCAAAAGGGCAACAGCTAACGGCAGCTTAGACACCCAAGGGGGAACGTCTAAAACAGTCCCCTCCTACATGAGCAGCCAGCAAAATGAGCAGCTCTGGATGGAATGTGAGTGCCATATGCCACCTGCGCCCCCCAAATTGCAGGGTGCCACACACCGAAAACAACCAGTGCGTCCACCAGCGCCTGTCGCGGCAGGGGAGGTGGAAATGTCATCCTCATCATCCGAGGAGATAGGACGCGAGGTAAGAGATCCGGCAGGGAGGCCCACGTTAGGCCCACTTCTGCGGCGGCTGAGCCAGACTCAGACTCCAAGACATCAGATGAGGCAGGGGGTAGGTGGAGAAATGTTTTAGCGCACCTACCACCACCCCCCGGGGCCCAAATGCATCCCAAACTGCCAAAAAGGCATCGAACAGACAGTGGACATCCGGAAGGCCCTGCGGCCTCCCTGAGGGGGTCAGGTGGGAAAAAAATGGCCTGCAGGGTCCATACTGAACCTATAGGAACCCGCCAGCAAATTAAAAAAATAAATAAAATAATGACTTTTTTTTTTTTTTAAAGGCCCCACAGCACCCCCCGGAGGTCAGGCACGCTCTAACGGACCCCCACAAGGAGAGACCACCCTCAAGACTCATTGTCCTTCAGGCACTCCCACCGGCCTTCACAGCAAAAAATCTACAGCAAAATGGCCAGAAACGGGTGTACCAAGATGGCCGCCTCCATAGACGCAGAGGCTACAACAAAATGGTGGCCCACCCAAAAATCGTGGTAATCGGGACCCACAAGGGGACCCCCCAAACGCCCATCTACTTCAGAAGAACCCCAGCAAGCCCCCCCCCCCCTCCCACGATCATTGAGCACTGCTGACAGCGCACTCCCCCGGCTCCCCATGCGGCCTGCACACTAGGCCCCAGGCTCAGGTAGGCCCAAACAGTCTCCCACGTGGGAGGGGGGGGGTCACAATAGGACATAGGACAGAGGGAAACTCAGGAGTGCGAGGAGTATTTGATTATATAACACACACACTATTTATGGCATAAGATTACACTGTATATTTATGTATTTGGATCTATTATGTAGAGTCATCTATTGCATCTTAATAGCACAGTATAGCACTTTATTTTAATAGCACAGCTAGCACTTTATTTGAAATTTAATTTAATTATAGCACAATATTTTGCACATATTTATTGAGCAGCGCTGATACATACCAAACTCATTTATAAAAAGGCCTTCCTTTTTATCAGCAATAGCCAATACCACCATATTTAGATTCATCACCTAAGCGCAGGCACTTCCCGTTAAATTTGAGAAAAAGGAGTAACTACAGCAGAGAGAGGGAGTATATCCCCTGGGACTGCCCATAGGTGTAGCCAGACTTTCTGCCTAGTGTCCTACTCCTGTAGGGGGCAGTATAACCCAATAGATAAGAATATCAGGAGATGTGCCCGTCAATGAACGAGAGAAAAAAAAAAAAAAATAATAATTTAGGAGATATCCATTACCATTTACTACCAAATGAAACCCTAATTTGTCCTAAAAAAAAAAAAAAAAAAAAAAAAAAAGGTATATACCACCTGGATGCACAAAGAAGTTGTGATATGTTCGGTTTTACTAACATGTCAAAATTGCACTTAGGCATTTAGATTTGTTTTACCCTTAAGCTTGAATTTTGTGGCTATACAAGTCACCCAACAGGAAAAACCTTTCCAATGTATGTGTTTAGGCTGTGTATTCAGCAGCTGTCCTTGAGTTCAGTTTTACCTAAACTGATGTGCAGAACATTATATATGATCAAACATGAAATTCTTAAAAAGGGTAAAAAAAAAAAAAAAAAAAAAAAAAAAAGAAGAAGGAGACCTACATTTTGTTGAATGAAACTGAGCAGCTTGTTTCCCTTCATGTTGGGTCCAAGGTGAAGGAACAATTACTCTTTTTGTAAAAAACTACAATAGAAATGTTAAAAGCAAATATATGAGCAATAAGTATATGAATGTTGCAATAAAATAATAATATGCGACGACATCCCAAATTCTCAAGCTATGCAAATACTATTGTTCACAATGCATTAGGGCAGATCCATGATAAATAAGAGGACCAGTAAGGAAAAAAAGGTTTCTCTGTACATGGGAGATCCTGACCCCTTGCCAATTAAAGAGGTTGTAAACTCGGTAAAAAAAAATTTTTTTTTCTACAACCTGAAAGAGAAATACATAATGAGCTAGTATGCATCGCATACTAGCTCATTATGAAATACTTACCTTAGAACGAGCCCCCGCCGTCCTCTCACCTCTATGACGGGCGACATGTCTAGTTGCCCGTCTTCCGGGATCGCGGCATCCAGCCATCTGATTGGCCGGAGCCGCGGTGACGTCACTCCCGCGCACGCGCGCGGGAGCCGACAGTCACGGCACGGGGCTCTGAAGGAACGGCACGAGCGGCCGTTCCTTCATAGCGCATGCGCCGGTGACGTCACTGGATGCATCGAAGGTAAATATCTCCTAAACGGTACATGTTTAGGAGATATTTACAGTACCTATAGGTAAGCCTTATCATAGGCTTACCTATAGGTACAACTTCCCGAGGAGGGTTTACTTCCTCTTTAAAGAGGAAGTAAACTTCCTCTGCAGACATTACCTATAGGTAGTGAAAATATCTGCTAAACATGTACCGTTTAGGAGATATTTACATGACATGCAGCCAGTGACAATCACTGGGGCATGCGCTCTAAATGAAAGGCCATGGGTGCTGTTCCTTCCAAGCCCGTGCTGTCAAGGGCAGCTCCCATGAACATGAACCCGGAAGAGACTCCGGGAAAAATGTCAGCGGTGTGCGGGCGTCGCTTGAACAGCTTTGTTCTAGGGCAAGTATTACATAATGAGCTAGTAAGCAATGAATACTTATTTATAATTTTTCTGAGTTTACAAGCTCTTAAGGGAAAATTGATAGGTCTCTCAACCCCCCTCTTTGGGTTGGGGGGGGGGGGGGGGTAGGGATTTACAAAACTGGAGACGACAGCATCTCAAGCAGGTAGGTTACTATACACAACTTCTCCAGATTCTATCTTCAGCTTCATCGGTTAGCTTTTATTTTAACATTTAAAAAGGTAACTCCACTTTTGCTGAAATAAAATATTAGCATATACAATTAGCTTTCCTTGTAAATTTGCAGTGCTGTCAATTCAATCCAATATGGCAACCTGGAGGTGTTCTGTATACAGTTGGCATACATAATACCTCCAAAAACATTGGTTCCCGTTTGTGTGAGGCGATACTATTCCATGGTTAATCACTTTTAAAAAGGGGATGCACAAACTGCATTTTCTCTTGTGAGAAGACGACCTAGTAGATCAGCTGGATTAGGAATGAACCACTCTCCCATTCTGAAGGTTGGGTTCACACTAGCTACAGCCTAGTCTCTCCGCAGGGGGTCTGGTTTGAATTCACACCTGAATCGGAACCAAAAATGCACAAGACCCTTTCCAAATGTGTACCGTGCACACCCCGGAGGGGTGTGAACTGGCTCCATTGCAAGGCCAGGCACAATCTCCTGTAATGCGAATTCGATGCGGGGAATCCTGCATCCAATTCGCAAAAGTGTGAACGCAGCCTTGAGTAGGTAGTCTGGTAAAAACAAAGAGCTAGGTCTTCACAGAAAAAATTATGCTACAACGTTTTTTAAAATCCTTGCAAAATACATTGATCATCCAGAGGGGTTTATTTTTTATTTTTTTTTTTTTTTTCAAAAAAGGGGAAGAAGTTACTGTTTAACCTAACAAGCTGAAAACAAAAGCAGGTTGCTTGCCATGCACAGCTGCTTCATATTAGGTCTGTTCCCGTTTTAGTAAATTCCTCTCTTTGTGCTTTTGGGTATTTGGGAGAGGGAGGAAAGGGGGGGGGGGGGGGGACAGGTGACCTCCACCCATGAGGCAGTACTTGGGCTTAGAGACCAGTTACTAAACCCAAATACTGTCACATAACAGAGTTTGCAAGAAATCCTCACTCCCTGGTAAGCCTCACAGTAGGTATTTTGTAGTGGCTATGACAAAGGAAAGAGCAAGTAGAAATCACTGTGAAGGCTAGTACAATTGGCTCACAAATACACTCTACGCTTATTTTTTCTTTCTAATATTAGGTCTCATAACATGACAGTTGTGTTCATAAAGATACACATTTCTACAACACAGTAGCTGGGAACCCCAACAAAAAAAAAAACATCTGTGCCAGCAGTGGTTACCTCTTCAATAGCCTTTTGTCGTCTGTCCTCTACTTCCTTATCCATCCTAAATAATAATAAGACAATGTCACGATATTTGCATACAAATTGTAGGGATCAGAAGCAAGAATGACTGAAAAGGCCTATGTGGAAAACCCGTCAAGCTTGCGAAAAGGTTTTTCCCCTTAGGGACCTGAATGTTATTTCTATTAATTTAGGGGTGCCAAAGCGCTGGCCTAGCTGGCTCACGGTTTCCGTAATCCCCGAGCATCAGTGTGACAGAAGCCGGCGCTTGAGAAGGCATGTGGCTACAGTAGAGAGAAGAAACTTTGCTCCCTGTTAAAGCAACAGCTCCTGTCCCATATGGAGTCTATTTGGTCAGGCGCTAAACTAAACGGGAAGCATTGGTTCTGCTCTCTACTGCAACCGCATGCTTCCTCTAATGACGACTGTCACATTGATGCTCAGGGATGGAAGGTTGGGAACCCGCCATCTGAGACAGCAGCCACCAGGGATACTCACCAGCCACCCGCCCGCCCCGGGGGGGGGGGGGCAGCCAGCAGCAGCCGCCCGCCCTGGGGGACAGCCAGCAGCAGCCGCCCGCCCGCCCTGGGGGACAGCCAGCAGCAGCCGCCAGCTGTAATCCTGAGGAAGAATTGAGGATGGAGGTCCGTTTGTATTTAAACTCAAAGAGCAATGGGTTTATGTAAACAGGAAGTGACACCGGTCTGTACTATTCGTCTCTAGTGAATAATTTTATTATCCATCTGTTATCAAAGTAAGTTGCCTTAACATTATATAGAGTTCCGAACATGATCCGTCTTTAAGTTTATATATTTAGATTGCCAGAATATACTGTTTAATGTGCACCGGATATGATGTCCGTTCACAGTACAATATAAATGGTGTCCGTACACCGGATATGATGTCTTTGAAAACGCCCAATAGGCGGGTGAAACACGTTGACGCACTTCCAGTACGGCTCTGACGCATCGTTACACTTCCTGGATCGGCCGTGGAACGCACGCTAATAGCGGCGTCCACAACAACTTGTAGTTTATACACTGCTCGTTTTATATCCCCGTTTGGGAGTATGTTTTTCTCCACTTGGAGCTTATTAATAAACTGTTTGAAACGTACTTCACTATATGCGGTGTTTTGTTTCTAATTTGGGGGCCATGGACGTGACTCAGGCCAGCTCAAACACCTGGTACCACGTGGCATTGCCATAGGAAGTCCTTCTCCTATGCAATATCCCAGTAACTACAGGCTATTCCTATCTGCCGCTCTGGTGAGTGGGGAACCTAGAGGGGGTCACTGTCACCTGGAGCACCTTATATTTTATTTTGCACTAAAGCACTTTGGATTTTATTGATCACTTCTAATGAAAAGGACTTTTTTCATTCAAATAGATTTATACACTTGTATGATTTAGTCGATTGTGGAGGGGGAGATCATGGCCTAAAGCAATCAAAGAGGTATAATGGCACCTTCCCCCATATAGTGTACATACGGAAAGAGGAGGGAAGGGGCTACAGGTCAACCAGATTGGTGGAGCTGTACCTGGGGGGGGGGGGGGGGGGGGGAAGGGGGGATCTTGGAAAAAAGAGAGAGAGGGAAAAGGGTGTAAACAGGGAGGGGAGCCAAGAGGGCGGGGAAAAAAAAAAGTGAGGAATGAGTCAACAGAAAGCCCAAAGGGGAGGCATAATGGAAGACTAGGTCACCCTCAGGGTATTGTTGTACCCCGGGGGGGAACCTACCAAATTAGGAGGGGGAGCGGCAAATTGATGGAAGAGATTGGCGCAGACATAGGACCAGGTAACAAGGCCAGATATAAGTATTAAACTACAAGATGATTTGTTTGAGACATAATAGTCTAACCCTTGTTTGGTGATCAGAGTAGAGTGTAGAATTTATCTATACGTTTTTAAAACCAAATGGAGGAATCTGTCAGAGATCCTGAATAATTTAAATAAAAGAGGGGGGGGGGGAATATATATATTATATATTTAATATTATATTAATATTGAGCAGTGAAAGTAAAGCCGACCATAAGTGTCCAGAACAGGAGTGCAAAGTCATCATCTAAATGATGAACAGATACCGCCACCAATTATTTCAGGAACAGGTTGTGTAAAGATTTATTTATCCAACGTCGCATACACTGCAACATATAGATATCTATAGTTCGAGAGAGAGAGATATCTAGTAGAGAGTCATTCAACAAGTGTTAAGTAATTTATGTGAGATATTGGAATGAAAAGTGCAGATATATAGGGTGAGTTTTGTAACCCTTATTTATGTCAAACAGTATTAGATGTTAAACATGAGAGAGAAAGCTAAACTTTAATTGTGCTGTTACACTGATATGCAATCAGTCAAAAGAAGTATAAAGTAATAATGCTGGGATAACAGATATAGATAGGGCAAGCTAATGCGTGTATATAAAGGATCTGTTAGGATGGGTCATCTCCATAAAGTGTTTGTCCCAGGTTTTAAGCTCCGGTCTGTAAAGACAAGCATCAAGGAGCAATAAATCAAGAGTTGCAAATATAAGTCTGAAAGTCACCAAACAATGGGGAAGCTAAAACATTCCTTACCGGTCTACAAGCTATTGACATCAGAGCTTATTTTGCCACATCAGTTCCATCTTTTCAGCAAAGAATGGCAAGTATATTGTTTTGATGTGAATTTTTAAAAATAAACAAAGCAATGCAGATCAGATGAATGTATCCATGTAGTAGAAATCAGGATTGAAACCATGTTATGGCTGTATTGAGGTTTTATAATTCTAATCAATATATTCTGTACCCTTAGATCATTGTAACATGCTCAATATGTATGTATAAACACTTTTCTGGACCCTGAGGAAGCATCCATTGCGAAACGCGTAGTTCCAGCAACGGTTATGCATCACTGTATACCCTTTATGGGATATTTCCAATTAAATGATCTGTTGTGATCAAACACTGGAGATTTTATGACTAATGTATGCAACTTGTATGTGAATATATTGTTGTGGAATTTTTCCTCAGGTACAAAATACCCGTTAGTGATACCAAATCAGAGAGATATATATATATATATATATATATAAAAGATCAGACAAGACTCAAGATGGCTGAATCATAGTGACCTGATTTATTACAGCGTTTCTGGAGTTTATATATAATGAGATCAGACAAGATATTTTGTGATATTTTTTAATCAATTTTTTTTGTTGCTTGTAATGTATACGCATATACAGGTATCTTAACCACTTGCCGACTGCCTAACGCCGATCTACGTCGGCAGTCAGCCCCTCACAGGCAAAGTGACGTAGGGCTACGTCACTAGCTTGTGAGGGTCTAGGGAGCGAGCGCGCACTCCCGCGTGGTCACGGACCCCCCCGCGCGTGTGACCAGCGGACCCGATGTCCGCCGGTCACTCGGCGATCGGCGGGGGAGAGGGAGAATGTCAGGCAGCTTGTGTAAACAAGCCACCTGTCATTCTCCTCGCTGTAAAGACACTGATCACACGGATCTAGTATGTAGATCCGTTGATCAGTGTCCTTACAGCTCAAGCCACAGCCAATCACAGTAGAAAGCACGCCCCTAGGGATACACACAGCCCCTCCCTCCCAAATAAAATTAACCCCTTCACTACCAGTGTATTTTTACAGTAACAGTGCATATGTATAGCACTGATTACTGTAGAAATGTCACTGGTAACCCCAAAAGTGTCACAAATGTCAGTCAAGGGTCCGATCTGTCCGCCCCAATGTCGCAGTACCGGAAAAAAAAAAAAAAAAAAAAAAAAAAAAAAAAAAAAAAAAAAAAAATCGCACAGGTGATCAAATACCACCAAAAGAAAGCTCTGTTTGTGGGAAAAAAAGGACGCCAAATTTGTTTAGGTACAGCGTCGCACGACCGCGCAATTGTCCGTTAAAGTCACGCAGTGCCGAATCGCAAAATACCCCCTGGTCGGAATGGGGGTAAAATCTTCCGGGGCTTAAGTGGTTAAGAGGCACATTTAAATCCCCCTTGGTACAGCTCCACAAATTTGGTTGACCTGTAACCCCCTCCCTCCTCTTTCCACTTGTATGATTTATTAGCACTTTATGCACATTATATATTTTTAATGTTTTAGTTTTCAATATCCAATTTGTATTTATGCTAGTGCTGTTATTTTGATTTCACATTTTATGCAAGTTTTTACTTAGTGCAACAGCAGCTGCATCACATTTTACTTTATTGTATTTATCTCAATTTATTCATTCACATTTATATTTTTTGGTATAGAGCGTGGGTTTAAATTAATATTTTTTTACAGATGCACTGTGCTGCACTCTCAGTGCGGGTAAATCACAGTGCATCAGTGTAAAAGCAGCGTTAGGTCCCTTTCACACGATTGACCTAATCATGTTCGCCTGTCCATTTTTCAGGCAGACCCAAAAAAAAAAAAAAAAAATGAGTTAGATTGGTTTGATCCCATCAGTAACATAGTTGTAATGCGTGTCTTCTGCACACTTTCGATTTTATAGCAAGTAGTCATTTTAGCACTTTGTTTTTTTTTTAATAATCTTGGGGACTATTGAACAATTATTCTCCATGTTGTGGAGATGCAGGAAAAGGGAGTGGAAGGCAAGTTTACCAAAAACACTACTGGGCAAGATTGACATCAGGCAAAACGAGAAATTAGAAGTGGAGTGCATTTCTGTTGGATTGACAGGTACACTATATTGTTAAAAGTATTGGGATGATTGCCTTTACACACACACACATGAACTTTAATGGCATCCCAGTCTAAATCTGTTGAGTTCAATATTGAGTTGGCCCACCCTTTGCAGCTACAACAGCGTCAACTCCTCTGGGAAGGCTGTTCACAAGGTTTAGGAGTGTGTTTATGGGAATGTCTGAAGCCCGATCTATGTTCGGATCATGTTCCAGAGGTTACTGATAGGCAATGGGGGAGCAACGCCATGCCTTCTCACCACCTGTTTTAACCCTATTTTTGCTGACAAATGCAACCAACAACCAAGTGCATTACACAAGTTGGGTGAACTTTACTGCGGACACGATGCATCGCGGCATGTAAACACCCTCATCCGCTGCCTATTTCAGCTTAAGGGATGGTGGTTGGCAAAAAATGTGGCTCGACTGCAGATGCAGTCTTTGAAATAGATGAAAGGCCTAAAGTTTGGAAAAAAAAAAAAAAAAAAAACAGCGGTGGGAACATGTCACATGTTCCCAAAGGTAGAATTATCTTTTAGATTTTAACAAACTCTACCAAACATATTTTGACGTTAAAAAAAAAAAAAAAAAAAAAAAACCCTTCTTCAAAAAGAACTTTTTATGAAAAAACAAGCCAAGTTATTACCTTGTACAGCCCTCAAAATTTCCACTCGCCTGCTTGCATTTGGCGAGTGGAGTTTATTTGAAGGCGAGTTTTCCAGCTTGGCTCAGGTGGTTGCGGATCCGCTCAGCTAGGGTGGGGGGCGCTTCTGCTCGGCTTTAGACAAGCCGCAGGAGCCGCCTCCTTAGTCATCTCTATGAGGGCTGTGAGCCGCGCTGCACACTGCGAAATGTTTCCAGCACAGCCCCATGGATTCTCTTCTCACTGACATTCCGGACTTGAGGCGGCAGAAAAGATGCGTGTCCCAGGGCAGCAAGGAGGAGGAAGAAGAGTCGGCAGCAAGAGAAACTTCAAGGTAACAGCCTACTGGGTAGAAGTTTGTGCAGGGACAAGGGAGTAAGGGTCGGGAAGTAAACAGAGGAGTCTGGGTCTGGCCATGCCTGCACACAGAGGAGGGGGAGGGAACGGGGGGGGGGGGGGGGGGGGAAGCATCCATCTCCACAGTACCTGCACCATCTCTGCAGTCTCTGTCTCCTGTGCCATCTCTCCAGTCTCTGACCCTCTCCTGTACCATCTCCTGTACTATGTCTGCAGTCTCTCTGGCTGTCTCCTGTACCATGTCTGCAGTCTCTCTTGATGTCTCCTGTACTATGTATAATCTAAATAAAATATGATAATTTATGAGGGTGTGTTTAGGGGCGGAATTAGGGTCAGGCCAGGGTAAGGGCAACTGGTGGCAAGTAACTCTTAAGGCCTGGCTAGTAACCCAGGATTTGAAATTTTGAGCCCTGACCTTGTATGAATCAGACACAAACAACTTACTTGGCGTGGCTCAAATATAAAGCCTGGCGATGTATATCCTCAGGATCAATCTCAACAGGGTATATTGCCGCAAGCTGATCAATTGACCATTTAAACTGAGGAGTCTGGAAAAAAAAAAATAAAAATAGTATGCTTAGTAAAATACGTGTTTTTTTTTTTTTTTTTTACTTTAAATAAGAATCTCAGTTCCTCTGCGATTAAAGTGTAAACTTGAACTAAACCTTTTTTTTTGTGCAGAACAGTGATTTCAATCTCAACAAGCCCAATTAAAATTTTCCACAGAGCAAAGCATTGTGGCTGCAGTATGCGTACCATCCCCTCCGCGTTTGGTGGGCAAATTGGGAGCGAAGACAGCCGAACAAGGCCTTAAGGTAGTGCATGGTGCGTCAATAAAAGGTCATTTAGTCCGGGAGCAATTAGAGGCTTCCTTCCTTTAAGGATTAGAGAAGCTCCGAACCAAAACATTTTTAGTGGCCAATGACTGCATGCAGATCACAAAGATTTTGCAGAGAAAAGGCAGCGCCCTTGTGGCCTCCAGAGTCAGCAAACCTCTGTGCTATTTGCCCATAAAATCCTGCCAGTATGGGTACATCTAGGAGCACCAGGTTAGGTATTCTCACCTATTGCATCATGGATAGGAAGGGAAAAAAATGCAGGATGGGCTAGAAAGGGTGGGGGGAGTTAGCCAATTTATTTAACCTGGGAGATGGGGTTTAAAACACATACAATGATCCAGCATAAGACTAGCACCTTCTAAGTTTTGAGTTTCAGGCTCAGTTCACACTGATGCAATGTGTGAAACGCAAAGAAATCGCTGAACTTTCCACATTACATTGCGCCACATAGCCATCACACAGTGTTCATGTGATCTGTAGCAGGTGCAAAAGTTAGCGACACCCCAAAGCAAGCCGCAGAAGGCAGGGCGTTTGCTGGAATCAGATTGCATGGGTATAAACACCCATACGATTCCAGTGCAGAGAAAAAAAAAGGGGGGGGGGTGCCTGCATCTTTTTCGTGTGGATGTGGTGTAATTTGAGCCATACAAAATGATGGGTTCAAGTTGCACCACACAGAATTGCATACGATTTGCACAGGAATGCGGTGCCATTCCAGTGCGAATCACATCAGTGTGAACCCGGCCTCATATAAAAAAATGTAAGTTTACATTAGATACTTACAGCTGAAGATGTCTCCGGTTTAAACACGGTTGGACTGGAAACAAATGGCTCATTTAAGCTGCAGTAATCATTGGGACTCTCAAAAGGGTTAAGAACTGCTTTCTGTCCTGGAGTTTCTGGTGTTACCTGAGCATGAACATCACCCATTTCAGAAAAGAGACAACTGATACCTGTGCACAAATAAGGGGAAAAAAAAAAAGTTTACTAAAAAAACAGATTACAATAACCACTATAAAAAAAAAAGCTAAAGATAAACTAAAAATGGAGATTTTAATAATCAGTAGAACACAGGGATTTTTTTCAGCAGGTTGCAGCCCCGCAACTCCGGATTTCTCACCTAGGCATGTATGTCACCCCCTAGCCTCAGGCCTCTAAGAAAACGGATATAAGGCATCCCAAGAGGCTTCGGGCCAATCTCCACCACACTACACAGGCAAGAAAACACAGCGCGCCCCCCTCTCCCATCAGAAGAGAAGATGGAGGTGTGGGATCTGGAGTTCTAAAAAAAGTGTAACTCAACCAGAGGACTTTACTGCCCCACAACCGCTAATGTGAACAAGTATTAACAGGAGAAAAGGGAATCTTCCCATGGGGGACATCTGGCTCATTTACACAGGCAGCTGTCAGCAAGAATCACAGAGAAACTATCCCCCCATGAACACAGCTCGAACAGCTGCAGCATGGCCACATTTCTATTCTGGACAGACCAAGGGCCGCCACCTAGCACAGTTCACACAACTGCTGGTCTGAGCGGTTACTTGCGATTATGGACTGTGGATAAAACCGCTTTGTTTTTCAGGGACAAGGTTTCTGACAGCAGCTAATTGTCCAGGCTGTATGTAGCTGCTCTATCCAGAGGTAGCATTTAAAGCGGAGTTCCAGCCTCGAAAACAACTTTGACCCATCCACTTGCTGAAAATCCTCTAAAAAAGAACTGGATAATCTCGATTTTTTTTTTCCATTTACTTACCTTGTTTTTGGAGAAAATATACTTACCTTCCTTCCTTCCACTTCCTCCATCTGCAGCCCGCGCCGTCTCTTCCTGCTTGCATTGATTCCTGGGAGCTGAACGCTCCCAGGAGTCAATGAGCCTGCACCGCCCCCGCTCGTCACTTACATACCCAGAAGCTGTGCAGGATGACGCGCTTGCACCAGAAGTGACAAGCGGGGCCGGTGCAGGGCATTCTGGGACTGAAGAGGACACCCTGGTTTCAGCTGCCCAAAAGCTGAGATGGCAGCGCTGGACAAGAAATTTTCAAGGTAAGTATTTCTTCTAAAAAGGTAAGTAAAACCTGGGACAGTTCAGAGGCTATCATTGCTGCAATGCACTAGCCCTGACTGTCCCGGGGGTATTTTAGCCCAGTATATTTCAATGACAGGTCAGTGGCGGTCGCAGCTATCTGCACTGCCAGAGTTTCCCTGTGGCAATTGCTGCTGGAAGCACACAAAGCACAAATGGAGACAGAGGAATTTTATAGAAATTTCCTCCGACTTCCTTCATGAAGGGGAATCTTTGCAAGGGGACACAACGCAAACCTGACAGAAGCTCCATCCAAAATTGTTTAGCTTTCGATATATGTATAAGGGGGGAAGGGGAATATGAAGGATAAAATGGGGGATAAAAAGGATATTGCAGGGGATCGGCACGTTGGTAGAATGTATATAATGTGGTATAAATTATATATAAAATAAAAGTACATGACATAGCATCAATGTAAAATAGTTTATAGAAAAGCCGATGCCCTATATAGGTATTAATGAGGTAAAACGGGAAAGGGGGGGACAAAAGCGGGACTTTAAATGAGGTGTGCGGAGTCGGTGGTCACAATAAAGAATGCAATTTTATAAAGATAAAAGTTTTAATGTATATCATGAGGAAATAGCATATATGGCATAAACACATTGATACAGGTGACATCAACAATACATGTGTGAAATGGCACAATCCCAAATGGCACAATTTGGCTCCTGACGAGTGGAATGTATCCACGAAACGCGTCGAGTCTAATATGGATGCACTCCTTACCAATATTAACATGTTACCTGTTTTAATGTTTTTATCAATGATCTATTTTTCTCATTGTGTATTTCTTGAGTTATTATTTGGTATCTACGATGCCTTTTATTACATTGGGATTGTGCCATTTCACACATGTATTGTTGATGTCACCTGTATCAATGTGTTTATGCCATATATGCTATTTCCTCATGATATACATTAAAACTTTTATCTTTATAAAATTGCATTCTTTATTGTGACCACCGACTCCGCACACCTCATTTAAAGTCCCGCTTTTGTCCCCCCCTTTCCCGTTTTACCTCATTAATACCTATATAGGGCATCGGCTTTTCTATAAACTATTTTACATTGATGCTATGTCATGTACTTTTATTTTATATATAATTTATACCACATTATATACATTCTACCAACGTGCCGATCCCCTGCAATATCCTTTTTATCCCCCATTTTATCCTTCATATTCCCCTTCCCCCCTTATACAATGAACAGGGATGGAGGCGGCTAGCCCTGGGCAGGCACCGCCTCATTTAAAGTCCCAACTGTCTTTGTCTTTTTGTCTGTTTTGTCTTTGTTTGTCCTGTGTTTTGTTATATATTTTTTGAATAGCTTTCGATATACTTTACCCTTCCACACATTGTGTGTGTTAGTCCTGGTCACTAGCCTATGGCCAGGGACACACCTGACTCCAGCGATGTATATGTGTACAGGGAAGAGAGAGAGCTCCATAGGTGTAATAATAAACACCACACACACATACTAGTGGTGTACAGTGAAGAGAGAGGGTTCTATAGGTGTGATAATAAACACCACACACATAACAGTGGTGTATATTATGTGTACAGGGGAGAGAGAGGCCTCTATAGGTGTGATAATAAACACCATACACATACCAGTGGTGTACAGGTTAGAGAGAGCTCTATAGGTGTGATAATAAACACCATACCAGTGGTGTACAGTGAAGAGAGAGGGCTCTATAGGTGTGATAATAAACACCACACACATAACAGTGGTGTATATTATGTGTACAGGGGGGGAAGAGAGAGAGAGGGCTCTATAGGTGTGATAACCACCACACACATATCAGTGGTGTATATTATGTGTACAGGGAAGAGAGAGGGCTCTATAGGTGTGATAATAAACATCGCACACATGCCAGTGGTGTATAAGTGTACAGGGGAGAGAGAGAGAGAGAGAGGGCTCTATAGGTGTGATAATAAACACCACACACATGCCAGTGGTGTATAAGTGTACAGGGAAGAGAGGGCTCTATAGGTGAGATAACCACACACATATACCAACGGTGTTCGGAGACACAAGACTCACCGGGCCTCCACTGTAGACCCGAACCTCCCGCCTATCGCCCCGCCGCTCAAGCACGCTCGTCAACTTCCACAATTTTCCTCTGCAACCACAGAACACCCCACGCAACCAATCAACGGTAGTCCCTGCACTAATTTACCAATCACACGGCAGCCCAGGGGCGGGGCTACAACAATACTAACATCGCCCAATGGCTGGGTATCCGCCTTACAAATTCGAATAAGTCTCCGCGCCCCCCCAGTCACCATGAGAACTACCTACAACTTCCTCTTCACGACTGTTTCCGGTCGGTGGGCGTGATCTTCACGCAACGATTGTCAACGCTTGTCGCGTTGACTCCGCCTATGTTCTCTGATAGCATTGAAGAAACCAACTGTCCATTCTCCGCCCTAACCTCAGCAGACAGCGCTTCCGGGTCACCAGAGCAAGGGGTGGCCATGGCTAGCGCGCCTGTTAGTGTCAGCGCTATGCGGGAGACTATGGACGGTGAGTGGGTCATGTATGTTAGTAAGGACTGGGACATTCAGAAAGCAGGTTCCTCTTTGGATTGAATATGGCGCTGCGCGGTTCTAGAATTCAGTGTGGACCTGTCATCTTTAAAACTTTACTTTCTAATAGGAAGTACACTGTGCTCCCCGTCCGATCCCTGTGGCCTCATGCACACTCTAACTCTCCTAGATGCCTTTCCTCCTGACAGCAGAGTTTATGCAGAAAAAACTTTTGTGTGCGTGTGTAACGCTTGTGTGCGTGTGTAACGCTTGTGTACGTGTGTAACGCTTGTGTACGTGTGTAACGCTTGTGTACGTGTGTAACGCTTGTGTGCGTGTGTAACGCTTGTGTGCGTGTGTAACGCTTGTGTGCGTGTGTAACGCTTGTGTGCGTGTGTAACGCTTGTGTGCGTGTGTAACGCTTGTGTACGTGTGTAACGCTTGTGTGCGTGTGTAACGCTTGTGTGCGTGTGTAACGCTTGTGTACGTGTGTAACGCTTGTGTACGTGTGTAACGCTTGTGTGCGTGTGTAACGCTTGTGTGCGTGTGTAACGCTTGTGTGCGTGTGTAACGCTTGTGTGCGTGTGTAACGCTTGTGTGCGTGTGTAACGCTTGTGTGCGTGTGTAACGCTTGTGTGCGTGTGTAACGCTTGTGTGCGTGTGTAACGCTTGTGTGCGTGTGTAATCGCGTTCAGTCCAGGTTCACACTGAGGCCGTTTTGAAATCGTGCGAGTTCAGCTCAACGTGCGCAGTTTCAAGTTGGCATTTTAGTCTGACTTTGCATTCCTGCACAGATGTCTATGGAATTCACCCCCGACGTTGCCAAAAGTAGTACAGAAACTACTGTTGGGAATTGGTGTGGCGCCGCAAAGTAGGTGGCGCACCAATTCAGACGGTGCGACTGCCGGTAATTGGCTCTGATTTGACAAGTCAAATTGGACCAATGTGAACATTGGCTTAGGCATGTCAAGCATGGTTGTTTTTTTATTTGGCCTGAATAATAATTTATTCTGGCTCTTGAAATGATCCAACGCCAAAAGTGCATAGTGCTTACAGCAGCATCGGGCATTTTTCCTGACAAAACTCTGCTGCTTCCTGGACACACTGGCAGTGAAGGTATTTTTTTTCCCTGCCTTTAAAAAGCATATGTGGATGAGTACATATGCTAACCCAGTGATGGCGAACCTTGGCACCCCAGATGTTTTGGAACTACATTTCCCATGATGCTTATGTACTCTGCAGTGTAGGGGTAAGCATCATGGGAAATGTAGTTCCAACACATCTGGGGTGCCAAGTTTTGCCATCACTGTGCTAACCCGTAGATGCATTTAGAGGCGGAAAAAAAAAAGCCAAATGTCCTTGGTAGTGGCTGGAAAAAACGTCCAGTGTGCATGAGGCCTTTCACTGCCAGAGCCTTTTTCACTTTTTTTTTTTTTTGGCACACATTTCACCAGTAGAACTTTACCTATAAAAACTTGCTTCTTGCTGCAGGCTGCCATTTGTTACATTTGCTTGTGTCTTCAGTGAAACTGTTAATTAAATGGCTGACGTCATACCTGATCACATGTGCAGCATCATGGCAGTTGCAGTTTCAAGCGGAGTTCCGCCCCCCCCCCCAACCTCCAAAAATTAAAAGTCAGCAGCTACACATACTGTAGATGCTGACTTTTAATATTAGGACACTTACCAGTCCTGGAGTCCAGCGATGTCGGCACCGCAGCCGATGTTTCCGCCGCCATTGCCGCTGAGGGAACCCGGCAGTGAAGCCTTTCGGCTTCATGGGTGGGTCCCTTCTGCGCGAAGTGCGCTGCGCATTCCTACTGGCGTGGCGTTCCTACTGGCGTGGCGGAGGAGGGGGCCCAGCTTCCGAGGCGCCGTATCCCAGAAGTGGGTAAGGGTACCTGTCAAAAACAGGTACACGTCCCCCTCCCCCCCCCCCCCCCCCCCCCGAAAGGTGCAAAATGTGGCAACAGAGGGGGGAAGGAAACAAAAGAGCAGAAGTTCCACTTTTGGGTGGAACTCCACTTTAAACAGAAGCAGTGTACTTGGCTGTAAAGGATAGGAGGGATTAATTCTGCTTTAAAGTGGAAGTCCAGCCTAAAACTAAATTTGCCACCTCCTATAGACATTCACAGTTTAAGGCCCCTTTCACACAGTCCGTCCGTCGGACTGACTCCATTTATCTCAGCGGGGGATCGATCCACTGATTGAGGCAGGGATGGCACCCATAGAGTAACTATGGGGCTTCCATTGTCAGCTGTGTCCTCTGCACTCGCCTACAAGCCGCCGCTGACAGCTCAGCATTGGATCGGGTCAAATCGGCTTCAGAAAAGGTATGCATACTGATTTCTTCTTTGCAGGGCTAGATAGGTTAGTGTTATGCTGGCCATACACGCACAGAATTTCGGCCGAAAATGGTCATTTTAGGAAAGATCGTTTGAAAATTGGGCTGTTAGTGAACACAAGTTTACCGACGATTTCAATCGCGTGCCCGGCTAATGTCGATGGATCCATAGCGAAAACTTTTATCGTTTCTACAAAAGTTATGTGTATGGTAAAATTGAAATGAAAATAATATTCTGACTCGTATTGCGCATGTTATGGAACGATCATTATGATCATGAAAACGATTATGTAAAAGAGTTTATTCTGTAAGTTAGTGGCCAATTCGCTTTAAACTGACGAATAATCGTTCAGTCTGCAAACGGCCGAAATTCTGTGCGTGTATGGCCAGCATTAGATCGTAGATGTCTATAGATCTAGCGATTTTAGTGTTAAGCTGGACTTCCACTTTAAGGCTGTCAGCAGATCGGCCTCTACAAACTCAGCTATGCCTAAAAATGGCTCAAATAGGAGAGCAATTGAGCATGTGCAGAGCAGGGTGAAAGTTTATTACTGTATTTTAAACAGTATAGGAACTTATTTTTAAATATGTTTTGCATAGCTATACATAAATCAATCAGCGCAAATTCCTCAAACGGTGTATATCATATCAATCATAGAGCTAAAAAATTATAAATGAAGAATCATACCAGTGATAAAGTGCTCAAGTGCAATAATACATAAATTAATAGTGCAAATATGAAATTAAATATATGAACAAATGTGCAAATTCAATCCAAATATATAGAAAAAAATGTACACACACCCACACACTAAATGCAGTCCAAATATATAGGAAAATTTGCAAATTCAGTTCAAAGGGGGTTTAACCAAAGTTGCGTGATGACTCCTTTAGAATTCCACCAAGTGAGTACACTCCTCAAAAGTGCCATGTGCTATCTGCCCAAAGAATTAGTGATGGTGACACTCTCCGTATTAACCACTTGCCGACCGCCGCACAACTATTTACCGATGTCGGTGCAGAGGGAGAAATGCAGGCGGCTAATGTAAACAAGCCGCCTGTCATTCTCCCCTGTGTATGAATGGTGATCATACGGCTCTTCTATGTAGGACCGTTGATCACTGTTCATACAGCTCAAGCCACAGCCAATCACAGTTAGAATCACGCCCCTAGGGACACACATAACCCCTCTCTCTCTCAAAAAAAGTTAACCCCTTCACTGCCAGTGTAATTTTACAGTAACAGTACATATGTATAAGTAGTGATTTTGGTTCCTCAGGCCAGAGGGTGGGACTTTGAGGCGAAATATTAGAAAGAAAAAGTATTGAAAAGTTTAAACTTTTTATCATAAAAACGAAGTTTACTCATAAAATAATTTTACATGTGCAGAACATGAAATGTAAAGTGCTCGATGGGTGAAAGGCCCATCCGTGATGGTGCACGAAAGAAAAGAGATTGTGACACTGTGATAATAGGTGACTTTTTTAGAGACGCAAATTCCTGTCATCCATTGATGTTGGATGTTGCAGGATGCGTTTCAATCCAACGCGTTTCGGCTGAGCCTTTTTCAAGGATTTTCACCGTATCTAAGTAGAGATATTCTTTATTAGTGTCATAATAGAAAGTTTTGAGCAATTTTGTTATGTAGTTTACAATATTTAGCTTACATTGAGTTTTTTGTGCAGTACTGGATCTGTTTTGGAGGAGCCCCCTCTTATGTCCCAAAGCAACCACAGGATCCCGAAGGTGAGGAATGGCGGTAGCGATTGGGTTCTGAAAGACCACCGAATTGTAAATAGTATATAGTATACATAGATATGCAGCCCTTTAAGTTTGCAAATTTTACTCAAAGGCTAAAAATATTTGGATTTAGAGAAAATATAATCCGAATGTGGGCAAGTTATTTGCAACTAATACTCGGATAATATAATACCTGTTAGGCGTCTTGTTTCTAGTGGTCTCTCTGCAGAAAGAAGCACCAGCGGTGCTTCAAAGTGGTGAGTTGTCTCGTTCTTTTATCTGGAATGGGACCAAATGTCATTGTAACAACCTATGGGATTTTATGCCAAAATTTCAGTGTGGGCTAATACCAAGAAAATCACCTTTTTGTATATGCTACAGAAGGATATACTTGTTATGGCTGTAGAGCCTGAGTCTGTAGCAGGGTGACCTTCCTTGTTGTTAGATGATCTCTCCTGTGGAAAGATACATCATTGTTGCAACAGAGGAAAAGTGTCCTGTGTTTACAGGGCTAAATGCTGTAGGTTGTACCTGTCTCCAGTAGAGGGAGTTGTGGCCAAAGATGTAAGGGTTCCGCCGTCCTCCGGGTGGTGCTTTCACTCCAAGAGCTTGGAGATGAATGGCACACTATGGGATCCCCGGCGCCTTAAATATAGGTCGCGCATGCGCACTACGGCGCCGCGTGGTCCTATCTGTCAGGGCGGAAGTGCTTTGCTTGTATGTACCGCGCATGCGCCTGGGCTGCTGTGCGGTCAGTGACGAGGAAGTGTATCCGTTACCTGGCAACAAAGGACGCCGCCGACACGGAGAGAGAGGGGAAATCCGGATGCCGTAGGCTGATGTTGGAGCCGACAAGCCTCTCGGCTGAAAGAGCGGCAGCTGGTTTTTGCCCCGAACGTTGCCCCGCCAGGGGCGGGGCTTTCCGTGCCGGGGGTTGTAATTAGGTTGAACAGGGGGGCAAGTCCACAGTTTGAGTCTGCATTACATGTAATGAGATATATATTATATCAAAGAAAGAATTATAATATTAGTAATGCTTAGGCAATAATATGCATATATATGCTGTTTACACTTTTCAATTCTTAAAATAACAGATCTGGTACGTGTATTTTTTGGACAAGGAGAATGGAATAGGGTGTTTTGAGGGAGAAAGTGGCCATGGGGGGTATATATATATATATATATATATATATATATATATATATATATATATATATATATATATACACAAGGCTGGGGATTGGATGGGTATCAGATGTCAGTATTTTATGTCTCTACACCGGTGGAGAGAGATGGGGATAATGTCAAGGTGTTTTTTGCTATTAGTCTGTTTTTCCGGATACAAAGCTATCAAGGAACGGTTTAAAGCTCTCTGTTTCATTGAGGCCTGGCGGCGTGGTCACTTTCAGGCGACTAATTCCGCAAAAGAGTGGGCCAACACCTGGCATCCATGGAAATGTGCAACTTTTATCTCCCACTGGGTAGACACGTGAGAGATGAGCACCAGTCAAAAATGCCCCCTGTTAAATTTATGGCCCTGGATAGGCTGCACATTCCAGGGAGGGGGGGCGATTGGAATAAAACTCTCTTACAAAGAGAAATGAGGTGGATTAGTCGCCTGAAAGCGACCACGCCGCCAGGCCTCAATGAAACAGAGAGCTTTAAACCGTTCCTTGATAGCTTTGTATCCGGAAAAACAGACTAATAGCAAAAAACACCTTGACATTATCCCCATCTCTCTCCACCGGTGTAGAGACATAAAATACTGACATCTGATACCCATCCAATCCCCAGCCTTGTGTGTGTGTGTATATATATATATATATATATATATATATATACATATATACCCCCCATGGCCACTTTCTCCCTCAAAACACCCTATTCCATTCTCCTTGTCCAAAAAATACACGTACCAGATCTGTTATTTTAAGAATTGAAAAGTGTAAACAGCATATATATGCATATTATTGCCTAAGCATTACTAATATTATAATTCTTTCTTTGATATAATATATATCTCATTACATGTAATGCAGACTCAAACTGTGGACTTGCCCCCCTGTTCAACCTAATTACAACCCCCGGCACGGAAAGCCCCGCCCCTGGCGGGGCAACGTTCGGGGCAAAAACCAGCTGCCGCTCTTTCAGCCGAGAGGCTTGTCGGCTCCAACATCAGCCTACGGCATCCGGATTGCCCCTCTCTCTCCGTGTCGGCGGCGTCCTTTGTTGCCAGGTAACGGATACACTTCCTCGTCACTGACCGCACAGCAGCCCAGGCGCATGCGCGGTACATACAAGCGAAGCACTTCCGCCCTGACAGATAGGACCGCGCGGCGCCGTAGTGCGCATGCGCGACCTATATTTAAGGCGTCGGGGATTCCATAGTGTGCCATTCATCTCCAAGCTCTTGGAGTGAAAGCACCACCCGGAGGACGGCGGAACCCTTACATCTTTGGACACAACTCCCTCTACTGGAGACAGGTACAACCTACAGCATTTAGCCCTGTAAACACAGGACACTTTTCCTCTGTTGCAACAATGATGTATCTTTCCACAGGAGAGATCATCTAACAACAAGGAAGGTCACCCTGCTACAGACTCAGGCTCTACAGCCATAACAAGTATATCCTTCTGTAGCATATACAAAAAGGTGATTTTCTTGGTATTAGCCCACACTGAAATTTTGGCATAAAATCCCATAGGTTGTTACAATGACATTTGGTCCCATTCCAGATAAAAGAACGAGACAACTCACCACTTTGAAGCACCGCTGGTGCTTCTTTCTGCAGAGAGACCACTAGAAACAAGACGCCTAACAGGTATTATATTATCCGAGTATTAGTTGCAAATAACTTGCCCACATTCGGATTATATTTTCTCTAAATCCAAATATTTTTAGCCTTTGAGTAAAATTTGCAAACTTAAAGGGCTGCATATCTATGTATACTATTTACAATTCGGTGGTCTTTCAGAACCCAATCGCTACCGCCATTCCTCACCTTCGGGATCCTGTGGCTGCTTTGGGACATAAGAGGGGGCTCCTCCAAAACAGATCCAGTACTGCACAAAAAACTCAATGTAAGCTAAATATTGTAAACTACATAACAAAATTGCTCAAAACTTTCTAATATGACACTAATAAAGAATATCTCTACTTAGATACGGTGAAAATCCTTGAAAAAGGCTCAGCCGAAACGCGTTGGATTGAAACGCATCCTGCAACATCCAACATCAATGGATGACAGGAATTTGCGTCTCTAAAGTCACCTATTATCACAGTGTCACAATCTCTTTTCTTTCGTGCACCATCACGGATGGGCCTTTCACCCATCGAGCACTTTACATTTCATGTTCTGCACATGTAAAATTATTTTATGAGTAAACTTCGTTTTTATGATAAAACGTTTAAACTTTTCAATACTTTTTCTTTCTAATATTTCGCCTCAAAGTCCCACCCTCTGGCCTGAGGAACCAAAATCACTACTTGTTCTAATCAGGGATGTTGGCACCAATACAAAACTCAAATCTACTTTAAATTTCGGTTTTCTAGAACTCAACACAAATTATATCAGTACATATGTATAGCACTGATTACTGTAGAAATGCCACTGGTACCCCCAAAAGTGTCAAAAATGTCAGTCAAGGGTCCGATCTGTCCACCGCAATGTCGCAGTACCGCAAAAAAAATTGCAGATCGCCGCCATTACGCGTTTAAAAAAAAAACACAAAAATGACAAAAATCTTTCCCTTTGTTAGTAAACGCGATAACTTTTGCGCAAACCAATCAAAATACGCTTTATGTGATTTTTTTTTTTTTTTTTTTTTTTTTTTTAACAAACATATGTAGCATAAAACAAATTGGCTGAAAATGTTAAAAAATTTTGATTTTTACATTTTTTTTTTTTTTTTTTTTTTTGGGGGGGGGGGGGAAATTTCATATAAAAAAATTTGAAAAATATTGTTATTTTTGCAAAATTGACGCTCTTTTTTTTTTTTTTTTTCTTTATAGCGCATGATCAAAAAATCGCACAGGTGATCAAATATCACCAAAAGAAAGCTCTGTTTGTGGGAAAAAAGGACGTCAAATTTGTTTGGGTACAGCGTCGCACGACCGTGCAATTGTCCGTTAAATTCACGCAGTGCCGAATCGCAAAATAGGCCCTGGTCAGGAAGGGGGTAAAATCTGCCGGGGCTTAAGTGGTTAAGCGGGATTAGAAAGAGTTCACACTCACCAGACGGTGTCGACCTCTTTTACCTTATGGCAAACCGAGATAAAAGAGCGCTTGTGAGATCCCCATGATCTGATCCAGCAATCCATTAATCTTTAACCACTTCAATACAGGGCACTTTCACCCCCTTCCTGCCCAGGCCAATTTTCAGCTTTTAGCGCTGTTGCATTTTGAATGACAATTGCGCGGTCATGCAACACTGTACCTAAACAAAATTTATGTCATTTTCCCACAAATAAAGCTTTCCTTTGGTGGTATTTGATCACCGCAAGGTTTTTTGAAAAAAAAAAAAGTTTTTTTCATATTTTAAAATTTTTGTAAAAAGATACGTTTTTTTTCCTGCATGATGGGGTGGCACTGGTGGGCAATAATGGGCACTGATGGGTGGCACTGATTGCAATGATGGGCACTGGTGGGCAGCACTGATAGATGGCAATCATGGGCAGCTCTGATGGGGGGGGGGGGGGCACTGAAAGGGTCCCTGAGCCCTGATTGCCATCCCTGGTGGCCAGGGGTGGCCACTCCCTGGTGGCTCTAGTGGCACCCCCCCAAGGGTCTGCACTGGTAATCAATGCTCTAAATACCAGCAGACCCCCCCCCCCCCCCCCCCTGTCAGGAGAGCCGCATATCTGCTTTCCTCTACTCATGCCTGTCAGGCACGAACTGAGGAAAACCGATAAACGGCTCTTCCTATTTACTATGTGACCAGCTATGATTGGACACAGCTGGTGACATGGTAAAGAGCCTATAACGTAGGCTCTTTACCAAGATCGGAGATGCTGTGTGTCTGAGTGACACATCGCAGCACTGATTGCCACTCTGTGTGCCCCCCTGCTCTGTGCGCTGTTTCCTGCTGGACGTCATATGACGGTCAGTCAGGATAATACAACCACTTTGCCGCCATCGATCCGCTATAGGGCGGGCGGCAAGTGGTTAAAGTGGATATTCCTATATGCGGGTCTCAGGCGACACAAATTGTAGAGCGAAACAGACTCCTCATGGTGTAGTATCAAAAAACGTTGATTTATTATTATAAATGCCGCATAAGGCAGAACATAGATATGTTGACATTGACGTCATTGGATGTCCACTTAATAATGAAATGCGTCAAGCTGACACGCACGTCGCCTCGTTCTGAGTACCAGCCTGGAACGCATGACAGTATAGGCATTTCCGGAGCGGTGCGACTCCCAAATAGCGTGTGGGTATCCACACGTGAGCTTTGTGTTTTCTCGGAACTGAGGGTTTTCTCATTATTTAAACGCTGCAATTGGTTTATTTTAATCTATGTTATGCCTTTATGGGGTATTTTTATTTATAAATCAAAAGATTTTGGATACTACACCATGAGAAGTCGTCTGTCTCTGTCCCCTGAGACCCGCATATAGGAATATCCACTTTAAGGAAGAACGGATTGCTGGATCCGAGATCACGATCTCTGTTTGTCATAAGGTAAAATAGGTCAACACCGTCTGGTGAGTGTGAACTCTTTCTAATCCCGCCTAATACGGAGGGTGTCGCCATTACTACTCCTTTGGGCAGATAGCACTTGGCACTTTTGAGGAGTGTACTCACTTGGTGGAATTCTAACCACTTGCCAACCGGTCACGTTGACCCTACTGCGGCAAAGTGGCTCGATATCGTCCAGCGACATAGACCTACGTCGCTGGACTCCTCCCCTTGTGGGCGGCGCGTGCGCGCCGCCAGAGGCTCGCTCCCGCTGTATTCAGTCACAGCGGGAGTCGGGCCAGGGGAGGAACGGCGGTGATCACCGCTGCTCTTCCCCGAACGTCGGGGATCGAGTGTAGAGATCCGCCCGCTTGTGTAAACAAAGCGGGCGGATCTCCTAAGTGACAAACAGTGACAGATTGCAGGATTCAGCATAGCTGAACCTGCGATCTGTGCCTGTGTCACACAGTCCCCTCCCCCCACACACGTTAGTAAGCACCAGGCATACTTTAACCCCTCCCTCTCCAATAAAGTTAACCCCTTCCCTGCCAGTGTCATTTTTACAGTAACAGTGCATATGTATAGCACTGATTACTGTAGTAATGTGTAGCAGAAAACAAATTGGCCTAAAATGTTAAATTTAGTAGATTTTTTTTTTTTTTTTTTTTTTACATTTTTTGGGGGAATTTCATATAAAAAAATGTGAAAAATATTGTTATTTTTTCAAAATTGTTGCTCTTTTTTTGTTTATAGCGCAAAAAGTAAAAATCGCACAGGGGATCAAATGCCACCAAAAGAAAGCTCTATTTGTGGGGAAAAAAACATAAATTTAATTTGGGTACAGCATCGCACGACCATGCAATTGTCCGTTAAAGTAACACAGTGCCGAATCGCAAAATGTGGCCTGGTCAGGAATGGGGTAAAATCTTCCGGTCTTAAAGCGGTTAAAAATACGCTCATTGAGAATTTTTTTTGTCAGACATGTGGCTAAATACATTTTGGCCTAAATATATTACAAAAATTGAATATATTGGATATTTTTTAACTGTCAAAGTAGAAAAATATTTTTTTTTTTTTTTTTTTCAAAATTGTCACATTTTTTTATTAATATCGCAAAAAATGAAAAGCGCAGAGGTGATCAAATACCACCAAAAGAAAGCTCTCTTTGTGGGGAAAAAAGACGTAAATTTCATTTGGGTACGGCGTTGCATGACCGCGCAATTGTCAGTTGAAGTTGCACAGTGCCGAATCGCAAAAAGTGGCCTGGACGTAGGACAGCAAAATCCTCCGGTGGTAAAGTGGTTAAAGGACTCCTCACCCAACTTTGGTTGAATCCCATTTAGACTGAATTTGCACATTTTTTTATTTATATTTATAAAAATGTTTTCTATATATTCGGATTGAATTTGCACATTTGTTCATATAATTAATTTCATATTTTCACTATTTATGTATTATTGCACTTGAGCACCTTATCACTGGTAGGATTCTTCATTTATAATTTTTTAGCACTGTGATTGATATGATATATACCGTTTGAGGAATTTGTGCTGCTGATTACATTTTGGAATTGATTTATGTATGGTCTTTTACCCCTAGGGGCTTGAAGCAGCGGCAGTCCAGTTTTAATTTTAAATTGTATATTTTGTTTGGCGAGTGTAATTCCAATTCACATTTTGCATAGCTATACCTGCAAAATAGGCCAACCTGAAGTGATCTAGCAGGACTTCATTTTCTGACTAAAGTTCCACTTTAGGAACAATAAAAGTGACCGTGCCCAGATGGTAATTAATGTTAATCTGGGACTGCTGCTATTCTATTGAGAAATTCCCAATCAATAAATGATACTATAAAAGTGACAGCGATGTACGCTTTAAGTTACACTTTAAGTTCCACATTATAGCCAAAAGACAGTTACAGCGCGGTACTATGTGTGGGAGGGCATCCATAGACCTCTTCCCAGAACCCTTCAGTTCACAGAGCAGGGTAAAGGGCCCTTTGTCATGTGTCCGATCGCATGTAAGCAGACTTGCTGGTAGGGATGGGCTCAGGCGTGTTCAAATCGTAGTCCCAACCAACCTAAGCAGTCTCGCCAGGAAACCCTCACTGCACATCGCCAATCATAGTTCATAATTTCCCAGCCCGCAGCTGCACATACATGTGCTGCCTATAATTGGCGGTGTGCAGTGAGGGCTTCCTGGTGGGATTGTTTAGGTGGGTTGGGACTACAATCTGAACATGCAGGAGCCTATCCCTACTTGCCGGTTATTTGCAGTGCTTTCCTCACGTGCTGTGTCTGTGAGGAAAGGAGTGCCAGTAACCGGCAAGCTTGTCAGCGCATGTTTGTTTTGTTACAGATTAGCACAAAGGTCTAACAAATTCAAAATTTTAGTAAAAAATACTCTAAAGTTAAATTTAGGGCACAAAAATACAAATTTTTTGGCAAAATATAAAAGATGAGGTTATGCCACATAAAGAAATGTCAAACCTTAAAACCGCATGCGTCCATGAAATGGCGAAAACTTCAAGTGGTTCTAAAGTCTGGAAGATTTTTTACCTTTTTAAAGCAGTACTAAACCCATCAATTTTTAACAGTTCCCAAAAACCAGTTACATTCCCAGCTCATCCCAGGAAGGCTAACTGTCACATTTGCTCATGCTCTTAACCAAACTGTCAAACCATCACATGGTAGGTGTCATACCTGATTACATGTGCAGCATCATGGCAGTTGTAGATCAAACATAAGCTATGATGGCAGCTTCCATGGCTGAAAATGATAGGAGGGTTTAGTTCCACTTTAAGGTAAAAAAAAAAAAAACTTTTGCAAGCAGCGACACCCCCCACAGACCACCCTTTATGCTTACCTGAGTCCGATCTCGATCCAGTGATGTGCACAAGAGCAGCGGTTCCCTTCCTTACTTATGGCTCAGATTTAGAAGAGCCATGCTCCGTGTCTTATAGAGGCACACAGCAGGGCTCAGAAGTGAGCACAAACAACTGCTCCTATAGCAAGCGGCTTGCTATGGGGGCACCCGATGAGGAGCTTGGAGATACCACAGGGAACCCCAGAAGAGGAAGATCAGGGCTGCTGTGTGCAAAATCATTGCACAGAGCAAGTAAGTATAATCTGTTTTCATGTATTAAAACAAAATATAAAAGATTTACAATCATTTTCGGTACTCTATAGTTTCCATAGGCAACGCTTTAAAGCGGTAGTGAACTCTACATTTATAATTCTCCAATTAAAGTATTAATAAGCAATGTACATACAGCTTTATATGGATGTGCTCAGAATTACACTAACCTCTGCTGTTAAGTAGAAATCGGGCGAAGTTTCTTCGACGTCACCAGTGCGTGGGCAAATTTGGCTCCGTTTATGGCATGCTCAATCCACTGTCAGCTATTTATGCAGATGCTGTGCCCCCCCAACCCATCACCGCTATGCCCTTGGAATCCCACGAGACTACAGGTGTACTGGCATGTGAAACACCCCATGTGACTTGCAACAGCACAGGGGTTGTAAACATCGGAGCGGAGCATGGGATTTGGAGCGAAGGAGATCCACTATTTGCTCTTGCAGCCCATATAATACTGTCGCTAAAACACATTACAACCTCCAAAAATGTAAAAATCCATAAAGTGTATTGTTTCACTGTCCTGTACATATTGGGCATGCGCAAGATTACATCCATGATGGAAAGAAAGGGAGGAAGGAAAATACCCTTGTGAGGCAGAATAAGATAGATAAAATGGGACCAGAATAAATGAAAAAGAAAATAAGCCACAAAACAAGTAAGAACCAGCCTACGGGAAGAAATAATAAAGATCGTTTTCTAAAGCTTTGGGCATACTGCCTTTATTTTTAGGCCCCATGCACACAGGACGTTTTTGCAGCTGCTGTTAGCAGCATCAGACTTTTTTTTTTTTTTTTTTTATGCAGCTGCACAACGCCCATCCATGTTATTCTATGGCCTCATGCACACATAGAGCTTTTAGGAGCTCCAAGTGGCATAGGCGTTTTAATAGCTGCAAAAAAAAACCCAGGTCCAGTGCGTTCTGGAGCTGCAGCGTCAAGCTGTAAAAACGTCTGACGCTGCTAAAGGCTGAATAACGTTGCTTAACGTGCGTTAAGCCACGTTATACGTTTTTTTTTTTTTTTTTTTCTTTCTTTCGAAATCAATGGTTCCTTATGGGAGCATATTGATTTGAATGGAAGGCGCACCGCAAGTCGGATCAGGATGATGCGACTTGCGCTGTGAGAATCTTGAGGGGGAACTCCATGCCAAAATGGGAGAAAAATCCCCCCCCCCCCCCCCAGGTTCCAAGCCAGGCCCTTCGGGTCTGGTATGGAATTTGAGGGTAGCCCCACACTGAAAAACGGCGTAGGGTCCCCCCCAAAATCCATACCAAACCCTTATCCGAGCATGCAGGCCAGGAAAGAGGAGGGGACGAGCGAGTGGCCCCACCCCCCCTGGACCATACCAGGCCACACACCCTCAACATGGGGGGTGTGGGTGCTTTGGGGCAGGGGGGGCTCTGCACCCCCCCCACCCCAAAGCACCTTGCCCCCATGTTGATGAGGACAAGGGCCTCTTCCCGACAACCCTGGCCGGCAGGGGGCTCATCGGAATCTGGAAGCCCCCTTTAACAAGGGGGCCCCCCAGATCCTGGACCCCTTCCCTATGTGAATGGGTATGGGGTACTCATTCACCCCATAAAAGGCAGTGTATGTAAATAATGGCAGGAGACGTTTTGAAAAGTTTATTAAAAATCTTCATTCGGTCTTCTCCGCTCTGGTCTTCTCTTCTGCTCTTTTCCTCTCCGCTCGTCTGCTCTTCTCCCTTCAGCTCTTCTGCTCTTTTGCCTCCTCTGGTCTTCTTCTTCCTCCGGTCCTCCTCCGACGCTGTCCCCGGCGATTATGCTGGTCTCTGCAGCTTATTATAGGGGCGTCATCGGGAGGCATCGCCCCTTATGTTATGACGACGTCTGTGAAGAAGAGCAGAGGAGGCAAAAGAGCAGAGGAGGCAAAAGAGCAGAGGAGGCAAAAGAGCAGAAGACTGGATGAAGATTTTTAATAAACTTTTCAAAACGTCTCCTGTCATTATTTACATACACTGCCTTTTATGGAATGAATGGGTAGGGATACAATGTACCCCATACCTATTCACATAGGGAGGGGGTCCGAGATCTGGGGGGCCCCCTTGTTAAAGGGGGCTTCCAGATTCTGATGAGCCCCCCCGCCCGCAGACCCCCACAACCACCGGCCAGGGTTGTCGGGAAGATGCCCTTGTCCTTATCAACATGGGGGCAAGGTGCTTTGGGGTGGGGGGTGCAGAGCCCCCCCCTGCCCCAAAGCACCCACATACCCCCCCCCCCATGTTCATGGCGTGTGGCCTGGTATGGTCCGGGGGGGTGGGGGCCGCTCGCTCGTCCCCTCCCCTCCCCTTTCCTGGCCTGCTGGGCTGCATGCTCAGATAAGGGTTTGGTATGGATTTTTGGGGGGACCCCACGCAGTTTTTTCCGGCGTGGGGCTACCCACAAATTCCATACCAGACCTGAAGGACCTTGTCTGGAACCTGGGGGGGGACCCCCACGCCGTTTTTTTTTTCCCCATTTTTGGCGTGGAGTTCCCCCTCAAGATTCTCACAGCGCAAGTCGGATCATCCTGATCCGACTTGCGGTGCGCTTTCCATTCAAATCAATAGGCTCCCATAGGGGTACCATTGATTTTGAATGGAGGCAGAAAAAACGCTGCTGAAAGCGGCGTGGCCAAACGCGCAATAACACCAATAGAAAAAGCTACTAAAAGCACGTTTTTACAGCTGCTTTTTCCTGGCGTTGGAAGTGGCTCTGCAGCTCATTTTTTTCTGACTCCCTGTGTGCATGAGGCCTTACTGATAATTAGTGGCTTTGTTTACTACTGGTCAGCCTTTACAGGTCACCAGTTTAGAGTTACACAGGAACTCTGGTGCTAAAATGATTGCTCTCATTTTGACGTGTGTAACGATATGCAACATGTGTATTACAATTTACAATCAATGTTTTTGTGCATAGGTGCCACCAACGTGTATTTACATTTGTACGTGCAATAATGTGGGGGGGGTTCAAACAAACTGTCAGAGGTGAGCAGAGTGGCTTGATGTTTAATTTACAGTCGCTCGCTGACAGAGGAGAGTGGGCGGGAGAAGTGAATGGTCTGGGGGGGACATCTATTGTGTACATGAATGAGCACTGCACAGCCCCACCTCTTGGTACCAGCCGCCCCAGTGCCTGGCATCAATCTCCATCTCCACCCTTGATGTCTGCCCAGCAGCTTCCTCTCCTTGTGATTGTAATAAACCTGCTGCAGGACAGGGGATAGAGGTGGTCTGAGATTACAGAGAGGAATAAGGAATCCACTGCTTAACTTTATAGTGGCCGTGTTTTTCCCAGGAACAGGGTGTCAGCAAAAATGGGTCTCTGCCATGGCCCCTACTCAGGTATTGTGTGTGTGTGTGTGTGTGTGTGTGTGTGTGTGTGTGTGTGTGCACACAGTTCAGCTCCCATGTTAGCCCACCACACTGGTGGCCAAGACCAAGGGTCTTCTTGTCGTCATTACTGTATAGGCAGCATTCCAGTATTCAGGGAGCTACCACATCATATAACGTCCAAACTGTAATCAGCAAAATACTTGGAGTCCCCCATTCTCAAAGGAGAGAAGTGCTTCTACTTCACTGGCTGGTTGCTTGTTTAGAAATAAAGTGCACAATAAATGCTTAAATCATCCTAAACCGGACGCCGATCCCACAAAAAGTTTTTTGTTTAGTTACAGATAAAAAAAAAAAAAAATAGATTTTTTTTTATCTGGTCATGTGATGTCAAATATTCTCTTTCTGTCCTCATTAGTGAGTGGTCCTAGATAACTGACATCATGCCATGCCGTTCCCTGCAGCCTTCTGATAGGCTAGGTCTAATAATGCACCCCATGGGGCTGGTCCTTGATACTATGATGTATGCTTATTGAGCAACATCGCTACCTTTCCAACGCAGTGATGTCTGTCATGGGGATGTAGTTCAGCAATGACTAACACCGTTGTAGAGATAGTATGATGTAAGGTGTTTAATGACCTCACTCAGCGTGACAATGCACTGAGTGGGGTGCACTCTCCACTAAAACTATCCCTAAAACTTAAAAAAAAAAAAAAAAAAAAAAAAAAAAAGCTTTATACTTGAGAATGTTGTGCTGACAATGATACGATTGGTGTCAATGTACTAATGGAACGTCCTTAACTTTTTTCTTTTCTGACAGTTCTACTTGAAATCTCCAGGCTTCTGAACACCGGTTTGGATATGGAGACTCTATCGATATGTGTAAGACTCTGTGAGCAAGGAATTAATCCAGAGGCTTTGTCTTCTGTTATAAAAGAGCTGCGCAGAGCGACAGAGGCACTGAAGGCAAGTGATTATTCAGACCAGCAGTATGAGATTAGTATTTTTTCTATGTCCTGATATCCATGTGAAATTCTGAAAGCTGTGTTACAGTTATAAAGTCCATAATTTACCCAGAAAATATGTATTTTTGTTTCTAAGATGTGCCCTTGGTATACTACAGGCATTCTTTTATAGTTCAGCGTTTCTTTAAACCCCAGTTCTCTTGGAGGCTTAACTGTGCATGGCTTTTAGTAGGATATCTGTGTTTGACCACAGCAGCATTCATTAGTGGCTCAGACATTATGCATATAAATGAACCAGTTAATTAGCTTTACTGTGTTTAAGCAGCAATATTTTTTAAAGAAGTCCCTTCAATAATCCCCGTGGAAAAGAATGCAAATACAAATTATTCAGTCTTAGAATTTAACCACTTAAAGAGCTAGTCCACTCATTATGCAGAGTGCAGCAGGAGTATTGAGACTAGGGATGGCCAGCCAGAGCCAGGAATTATATGGGGAGAATTTTATATGTATATATTTCTGTTTATATTGAGTAACATTTTCTGATATGTACACATCCATCAACAGCTGTCCACATAAAATTTTGCTTGAGATTTATTCTAAAGATGCTAGTTGCCTGGCTGTGATTGGCCTAATGCAGGGGTGTCAAACTGGTGTCCATCCAGCTGTTGCTGAATTACAAGTCCCATTATGCCTCTGGCTGTTGGGAGTCATGCTTGTAGGGGTCAGCCTTGCAATGCCTTGTGGGACTTGTATTTTCCACAACAGCTGGAGGGCCACCAGTTTGACACCTGTGACCTAATGCAGCCTTTTTCAACCAGGGTGCCTTGAGGCTTCTTCAGGAGTGCCTTGGCAAAATGCCTAAAAATTGCACAAAATTATATACAAGCCAGCGTGTGGATGAAGCCTGCCTTTTAGTTAGACAAAGCCACAGATTTTCATTGTGCACCATTACAACCTTCTAGCTGCCGACATCCTAACGACCAATGACATCAGTTGATAAGGAGGATGTCAGTCGCCTGCATAGCATCCTTGTTTGATCCTCCCTTGCCTCTTTCTATTGGCATTGGGGTCATATTAGCTGAGGAATGGAGAAAAACTGAGGGGGGAAAGAAATATAGGAATACTAGTCGGTACCAGTTTTCAAAAGTGTATTTGTTTTGGAAGAATAAATCAGCTCTAACGTTGGGTGTCCTACTTGGACTTGTGGATGTTGCTTCATTATGTAAAACTATTAGAATAATTTTTAAATTTTAGAATGGGGTGCCTCGAGTGTTTTTTTTTTTTTTTTTTTTTTTTTTTTTATATTTATATATATGTTATTTATTTGTATTCAATTTTTTTATGATCATGAATTTAAATTGAAAATTTATTTGTCTGTCTGCCATTATTGGCAACTTTAGCGTGAGAAAAATATATCCCTTTAAATTCTACATACAGTATGTCTTCACACTGGCCCGATACGCTTCCGTGTGGTGTTTAAAAATCCTGCTTGCCACATTTTTGGTCTGTTCAAAAAAAAAAAAAAAAAAAAAAAACACGCACCCCTCCATTTGGAACCCATCAATAACGCACCAATGTTAGATTTTTGATGCAGCTTTTGAGTCACATGACCTGTGGAAAAATCGCGTGTGTTTTTGGCGCCATTATAGTTGCCACATAACTGCCACAGGAAAAAAGTCGCTGACCCTTTCCAAAAAACATTGCACAGATCTGAACATGACCCATATAAAACCATTTTAAATGGACTGTAGTGTGTTTCTGCAAAACTGAAAAACGCATAGGTTTGATCCAGGCCTTAGCCTTGGTTCCCACTAGTGCTGCTGCAGCATGATGTGCTTTTCAGTGCTGGTGTGTGTGTTTTTGTTGTGGTGTTTTTGAGAAGGCTGGGTTACATATACAAAATGCATGTACATTAGAGCTGCACGATTAATCGTATGATAATTGCAAACTCGCTTCAACCCCCCCCCCCAATCCCCAATTTTCACAATTCTCAGTGTTATGTGTTTGGGTAGGACGCAGTCAGATATCCCAAATCCCTGGCATGCGGGCTGCAGCTGTCTGACACCCGGGCGATATCCCAGCTGTCTTTGTCAGAGCTCAGCTGATAGAATGGAGCCGATGCTTCCTGCGTAGTTCCGCCTTCGTTCTGTCACAGACGGAGTGATAGCAAATGCATTCCGCCTGTGAGAGGAGACCAACAAGAAGCATCAGCTCTGCGCAGTTCCTCACACTTTGCCAGCCATCAATACCCGCCAGCCAACAGTACCCTGGGGTAATTCATGACAGAAGGGGGGGGGGGTGGGGGTTATCCCAATCAGCTTTATTTCAAATGGTTAATAAAAAAAAAAAAAAAAATATATATATATATATATATATATATATATATATATATATATATATTATACTCCTATGTCTATCTCTAGCCTCTAGATTTTGAGAATGGTGATCTCATTCTAGGCAAAAAAAATTGATTCTCATTTTTGCCAGAATCGTGCAGCTCTGCTGTACATGCAGTTTGCATGTGCTCCCATTGAAGTCTATTGGATTAAAAACATGCTACCTGCACTTTTTTAAAACACGCTGCAGGTGCACTGCAATAATGTAAATGGACACCATTAGAGAATGTCATTCAGAAAATGTATTGGTGTGCATGGGGGCTTAAGAGGAGCTCCATTACATTTTTCCACTGGGTTATCCACAAAAAAACATGCTCACAAATCCTGTAATCTAGCAGTGTTCTGTAGGGATCCACTGCAGCACACAGGGTACCACTCAGGTTTGTTGTAGCTGACACTAATGCACCACAGTGCCTCTTATGGTGGCAGACTGCAAAGTCCAAGAAGAGACAGCTGATCCACCAGATGCCTACATGGTAGAATACCATGCAAGAAATATGGGAATATGTTCCCCAAACAAAGTAAAAAAATAATTACGGTAGGTTATTCAATGTTTAGTTGTAAAATAGGAGAGGATTGGATTGAAAGAAAGTGAGTGGTGAATGTCCGCTATAAAATGATACTAAACACACATGGTTTAATTTACATGATTATTCCTTCTATTTCTATATATGGATGATGGCACTGTAATTAAATAATCTTAAGTACCTTTTTCTTAATCGAAATACAGCTGTCACATGACCCAGATATTTCCCAGCCTATCTGAAGGGAAAGCAGAGGAGCTTCTAGTCCTCTGCTGCTGTTTATTTGCTCAAAATAAAATAAACACCCTTTGGAATACAGAGTAAAAAAATGAATAATATTTAAACTGTTTTAAATTTGGCTTACAAATGCATATTTGAAAGCAAAACTTTACAATTTTGTGGAAACATTGTGTGGGTGGATTCCTGCCAACCACTGGCTGTGTCATACTCTCCAGTCTATGTCTTGGCATACAAGGGAGGTGAAGCCTACATTAATCTACATGTAATATCCTGCACTCATTGTGTTTACCTGGTTAGTGGGCATGGAGGAGGAGGGAGGGCGTGGGCTGGCATTTACTACTGTGTGTATGCCCACATGTGTGACATGGACTGCTTAGTTGTGATGGGGAAGAAAAGCGCAGTATAGAAACTTACTGAAAACCGAGCATGTGCGGAGTTGTCACTACAGCTGTAAAATTCCCAACTGCATTGAGGAGATGAATAGAAATTGGAGATAAAGAGCAGCAGGATCAGCCAGGTTTTTTGCAGAATACAGAAAACAAATCTCATAGTGAGTATGGGCAGCATAACCGTGTAATACAGCATTTGTTTTTGTTTTTTTTTGTTTGTTTTTTTTTTTTGTTTTTTTTATGATATGGGTTTAGTGACACTTCCAAGGAGCAAATCATAACATAATAGGCTTCTTCATGGATGAATGAGGAGGAGCTTGATCTGCCCACAGATTTTCACACTGAAATGCCACCCTTCCTCCACAGGTGAAACAGCTGATAGGCTGACTGCTTTGCTAAAAGCAGAGTATCTTGCATTACTGGTCTCTACATTTTCTTCCTTTAAAGTGGAACTTTACCTATAACAACTTGATAAAAAAAATAATGTTCTTAAGCAAGGAACAAACTGTACATTCCTCATTAATAATTATACTACCAAACTTAGTGTGCTAAAAATGTACCTCTGGAATTGTTCCTCTATTTTCTTGCTGGAGGCTGCCATTTTGCTGAAGCCCAGAGCCTCTGAGCAATAGTAAATCTTTAGGCTGGGTTCACACTAGCCGTGGCTCACAGCAGGGAGTCTGGTGCGAATCGGATCAGAATTTTTGGCTGAATTGGCACCTGAAACAGACCAGAAGACACACAGAGCTCTTTTTCCAGTGCGGACTGCAGCCGTCCCGGAGCTGAGTGAACCGCCTCCATTGACACTTTCCTGTCATGTTAATTGGATGTGGGAAAATTTGCATCAGTGTGAACCCAGCCTCAGGCTGTCAGCAGATCAGCCTCTACATTTTTAGCACAGTGCCTAAAAGTAGAGAACTGAGCATGTGCAGTACTAGTAAGGTGAGACAGTGTATTACTGAATTTTAAACAGTATAAACACCTCATTTTTTTTATTTACATAGCTATACCTGCAAAAGAGGCCACCCTGAAGTGATCTCACAGGACTTGATTTTCTGACTGAAGTACCACTTTAGTTGTATGGGAAACTTATCAAGGGGCATTCAGTAAAATAAGCAGAAAACCACCTTCATTAGAAAGAGATGGGAAATTTTAACTTTAAATTATGTTTGCATAGATGGTGGTAGAGGGATAACTAATCTTGCTGCAGAAGTGTGACTTTTTTGTTTTATCTTTTCAGGCATCGGAGAACATGGCAAATTAGTCAAGAGTATTATGTCTTCAAATCAAGCCTGGAAATCTGTTTTTCACTGTACTTGCAATACTATACAAAATTATCAGTCCTGTATTCGAAACTTATATAAGTCTGTCGTATTTCCTTTTGTTTGTCTTTGATATTTAAAGTATTTAAATGATGGATACCATTTTTGAATGGTATGGTCTGTGTTTTGCAAGACTTTATTATTTAAAGTTAATGGAGTGCTATTGTATTATGAAACCTTTTGATTTAACCAGAATTGTGTTTTGGGAAATTTTTTTTTTTTTTCCGCAACATTTCAAAACTGATTGTATAGCTATGCCATTATGTGTTTTGCCATTATGTGTTTTTTGTATTAAATACAGCGTATTTAAATTTTTTTTTTAAATTAATATAACTTTATTGTTAGGCATTCACCCATTTACTTATTTCTCTGTTTTTAATAAAGAGATCAGGTTTTCCATGAGGCCTTTAAAAAGAAACTTTAGTAGTAAAAAAAATTTAGTTCCGCAGCTCCAAATATTGTAGCTGCTTGCCTTAAGGAAACGGGGGGATTTACCATTTAAATCCAGTGATGTGCATGAGAGCAGCGGCCCTCCTGGGTCGCTTTCTCCTCATTGGCGCTCACAGCAGTCACAATGTCCCTTTCGGCTTACTCTGGAGCCAATGGTGCTGATCTTGGCATTTTGAATAGTGCACAGGAAGGTGTTTTTTTTTTTAAATGAGCCCCATCCCTTCATGCCCACCCACCAAAGTAAACTCATACGCAAGTTGCACCCACAAATTTTAAGTGTTTTGAACCACACATGTGAGGTATTTGATGCTATCGTTTGAGTGAGAGCAATAATTCTAGCATTAGACCTCCTCTGTAACTCTAAACAGATAGCCATTAAAAATTTTAAAGCGTCGCCTATGGAGATTTTTAAGTACCAAAATTTGTCGCCATTCCACAAGTGTGCGCAATTTTAAAGCATGACATGTTTGGTATCTATTTACTCTGGTGTAACAATCTTTGTTTCACTTAACTAACTTAACAGTTTTTTTGTTATTCATTGAAGTGTTTTTCTTTAAAAAAAAATGTGTTTGAAAGACCGCTGCGCAAATACGGTGGGACATAAAATATTGCAACGACCACTCTTTTATTCTCTAGGGTCTCTTCTAAAAAATATGCATATAATGTTCAGGGGTTCTAAGTAATTTATTTCCAAAAAATGCTGATTTTAACTTGTAAGCAACAAGTGGTTAAAGCACTTAAACCCCCTTCATAACCAGACCAATTTTCAGCTTTCAGTGCTCTCCCCTTTTTGAATGACAATTACTCAGTCATGGGTGCAGCGCTAGAGAACAAGCTTATAAAAGTTCCAAAAAATCTGTGTAGTCCTATTTGGTTTTAAATCGGCAAATGTCTGTGATTCCAAGATGGTATTGCTGGGTTAAACCTATCACCACCACCAGATGTCACCAAACACACTAACCCTTACCGTCAGGCTGGTAAGACTGCACCAGATAAATAATCCCCACGATAAATAATCCCCACGATGGTTCATCCAAACTTAACCACAGATCTCCGTAAGTTCTCAGGAACATGAATGGCAGATGCGTCACAGATCCTCAACGATGTCGTCAGGGTTTTTACAAAATGGTCATATTACCAAGTTATTTCTCACATGCTGCATAGGCATACTTGCAACTACACCCCAAAATACATTCTGCTACTCCTGAGTAGGGCGATACCACATTTGTGGGACTTTTACACAGCCTGGCCCCATACAGAGGCCCAACATCCAAGTAGCACCACCAGGTGTTTTTTTTTTTTTTTCCAGCAAGTTTATTGAAGAGTAATGAAAGTAACATACATGAAATTACACGGTTCACATTATATGTAGAATAACAATCTTATGACGGAAAGTGATAAGGCATATTTGATCCATTCAAATTATAAACAGATAGTAACAGCTGAAACTTGGCAAAAGAAATGGTCAAACATCAAGTTAAACATAAGGTGTATCACGGACTAAAAAAAGGAAGGAAAAGACAAGTGTTTTGCCCTTTTGGAGTATATAGTTATATACTAAAACAGCACTACATGTAATAGAACAAGTAAGGGCTATCATCTGTTTAAGCTTGATAAAGCTAAATTAGCAATGTAGAAGGGTAATATCAGAAAAGAAAAGGGAGCAGGGAAGCGGACCCCCTGACCAACACAGGGCCCGCTAAGGTGGGGGGGAGGGAAGAGAGATAGAAGATGGGGAAAGAAGAAGAAAAGGGAGAGGGAAGATTAGGAGAGTGGGTGAAGGGAAGGAGGGTGGGGAGAGAAAGCATCTTGTGTGTCGAGGTCTTGCTAAAGTGCATGGTAATATCAATTGATATAGCGGGGATAGTGGATCATCTAGTTGGCAGGCTTGTTAGTGAGCTGGTCATATTCTTGAGAGTAGCGGAAAATAATGCAATCTTTCCAGATTTTAATATATCTGTTTGGAGAGTCATGGACTGTGGATATGAGCTGTTCCATCTCTGAGATTTTGTTAATCTGGGTGAGCCAATTATGAAGGGATGGGACTTTCGTAGTGCCCCATAGTCTAGGAATGCGAAGTTTAGCTGTGTTTATCATGATCATAGGGAGGGATTTGAAGTACTTAGGTGAGGAGTTGGGGTGAAAATGTATTTTGTGTATATAGGATTTGACCGTGTTCCAGAATGGTTGTATCAGGGGACAGGACCACCATATATGCAGTAAGTCAGCGTGAGATTGTTTGCACCTCCAACATTCATCAGGTATATGTTTGTTAAATTTATTGAGCAGGAAGGGAGTGCGGTACCATTTGGTAAGTATCTTATAGTTATTTTCTTGGATGGAAACATTTATTGATCCTTTTAAGATGTTGCGATATATTTTTTCCCAATGTGGTTCCGTTAAGGGTATGTCAGAGTCATTGCACCAATCTTCACACAATTTGCCCTTCTGTATAGGACAAGACGGCTTCTCTCTAGCTTACTATAGGTCCTTTGCAGATATCCTGGCCATACCCTTTCTGAAAACATTTAATAGTCTCTCCAACGCAAACTCCAGCCACTCCAGACTTCTGGAAGTGCATATTTCTGTTATACCAAAAGCAGGGAAGGACCCAACACAAGTTCAAAACTATGGTCCAATCTCATTACTTAACGTAGACCTAAAAATATTCGCCAAAATACTCGCTAACCGCCTCCTCTCTTTCATTCCATCCCTGATTGGCTCAGACCAAGTTGGCTTTTTGCCTGGTAGGGAGGCAAGGAACAACACACTTAAAGCTAAACTAATCCGAAAACATAGCCTCCTTACTCCATTACTAGACAACCCTCAATTCCCACCAGGTCAATCCCCCCACTCTCTGCGCTCTGTTCCCAATGAAATAGGGATACGCATTCTTCACTTCAACTTTGAGGACCTAAAAACCGCAACACTTAATCCCTCAATGACCATGTGGGAATACACACAACTTCACTATTTTATCTCCACACACCTGAAAAAAAATCCTAAGGATACACCTCTTTCCAAATTTGTGCGCTTAAACAACCTCAACGACACTTTCTTTCCACAATGCACTCCTTTCTGAGGTGCTCTAGGAGCAAAAATTACACATAGGTTGTCAGGAAATGATATCACACTTTTGAAGGCCCTGGAGCACCAGGACAATGGAAAGTCCCACAAGATGACCCCATTTTGGAAAGCAAACACCCCAACACATTATCTAGGATGTAAAATGGGTCTTTTGAACATGTCATTTTTTTTTCAACAAGTTTTTCTAAAATGTGGAAAGAAAATCAAAACTCCTTTTTTTTTTTGTTTTACACAAAGTTGTCCATTTCTAACACATAGCATGTACATAGCAAAAATGACACTCCAAAATACATTCTGCTACCCCTCCTGAGTATGGCAATACCATGTGTGAGACTTTTACACAGCCTAGCCACATACAGAGGCCCAACATGCCGGGAGCACCGTCATTTCCTGACTTCCCATTACAATTTTGTAGGGCACTGATAAGCACTGATGTGGCATGGGTGGGCATAGATGTGGCACAGATGGGCATAGCTGATGTATTATAGAGGCAGGGGATGGGTGCAGCTGCAGTCTCTCCTTGCACGCTGTACACAGTGATCGGTAGAGGAGAGAACTGAACCAGGCATGCCCCAGTTTGTTGACAACTGATCGCTCTGTCATTGGATGGAGCGATCACATGGAAAAGGGCAGCTGTTATTGGCTCTTTACAATGATCCATGATGGGCCGGGTCCCTCGGACCCAGCAAGCACGGACACTTCTGTGTGCGTGCCCCAGGAGTGCGATTCTGAGAGGACGTTGTATGCCCTCCCAGAATAAGCCGACCGCGCTGTAGCCCTCATTCGGCTGTGGTTAAAGAGGAGCAAATTGCAAATAAAAAAATATTATAGCATGTACAGTCAGGTCCATAAATATTGGGACATCGACACAATTCTAATATTTTACACCACCACAATGGATTTGAAATAAAACAAACAAGATGTGCTTTAACTGCAGACTTTCAGCTTTAATTCGAGGGTATTTACATCCAAAGCAGGTGAAAGGTGTAGGAATTACAACAGTTTGTATATGTGCCTACCACTTTTTAAGGGACCAAAAGTTATGGGACAATTGCCTGCTCAGCTGTTCCATGGCCAGGTGTGTGTTTATTCCCTCATTATCACATTTACAAGGAGCAGATAAAAGGTCCAGAGTTAATTTAAAGTGTGCTATTTGCATTTGGAATCTGTTGCTGTCAACTCTCAATATGAGATCCAAAGAGCTGTCCCTATCAGTGAAGCAAGCCATCATTAGGCTGAAAAAACAAAACAAACCCATCAGAGAGAGCAAAAATATTAGGTGTGGCCAAATCAACCTTTTGGAACATCCTTAAAAAGAAAGAACGCACCAGTGAGCTCAGCAACACCAAAAGACCCGGAAGACCACAAAAAACAACTTTGGTGGATGACTGAAGAATTCTTTCCCTGGTGAAGAAAACACCCTTCACAACAGTTGGCCAGATGAAGAACACTCTCCAGGAGGTAGGTGTATGTGTGTCAAAGTCAACAATCAAGAGAAGACTTCACCAGAGTGAATACAGAGGGTTCACCACAAGATGTAAACCATTGGTGAGCCTCAAAAATAGGAAGGCCAGATTAGAGTTTGCCAAACAACATCTAAAAAAGCCTTCACAGTTCTGGAACAACATCCTATGGACAGATGAGACCAAGATCAACTTGTACCAAAGTGATGAGAAGAGTATGGAGAAGGAAAGGAACTGCTCATGATCCAAAGCATACCACCTCATCAGTGAAGCATGGTGGTGGTAGTGTCATGGCATGGGCATGTATGGCTGCCAATGGAACTGGTTCTCTTGTATTTATTGATATATGTGACTGCTGACAAAAGCAGCAGGAGGAATTCTGAAGTGTTTTGGGCAATATTATCTGCTCATATTCAGCCAAATGCTTCAGAACTCATTGGAAGGCGCTTCATAGTGCAGATTGACAATGACCTGAAGCATACTGCAAAAGCAACCAAAGAGTTTTTTAAAGGAAAGAAGTGGAATGTTATGCAATGGCCAAGTCAATCACCTGATCTGAATCCGATTGAGCATGCATTTCACTTGCTGAAGACAAAACTGAAGGGAAAATGCCCCAAGAACAAGCAGAAACTGAAGACAGTTGCAGTAGAATCCTGGCAGAGCATCACCAGGGATGAAACCCAGCGTCTGGTGATGTCTATGCGTTCCAGACTTCAGGCTGTAATTGACTGCAAAGGATTTGCAACCAAGTATTACAAAGAGCAGAGCGGCCGCGATCATCAGAACTGTTCTTTCGCCCTTCACTTTTCAACTTTCATGTAAGTGCTTTACCTTTAAATAAATACCTACCTTAGAGATAATGCACTATTGCCTGCCTTTGCTTTTACACATGGGGATCATTACCGTGGATGTATACTGAGAGTGACCCAAGGAGGAAGTGTATTTCTGGTGAAAGGAGCCATAGTAGGTTTTCTCAAAGGAGCGCTTGCCTGGATAAGCAGAGAGCTTGGAGAGTATTACCATTCCCTAACCTGATCTGTGACATTCTTACATCTGGTAAGAGTTTCAAACATATTTCACACGAGGCGAAAGATTAGGCTGTACCATATTGGTCTGCGTCATCTTTATAGTGCATGCCATCTTTCAGCTGGTAAGGGTACGATCACCTTATCCATAACACGTGGTGCTGTGGGGGATACGAGTATGTGAATCCTGCTTCCATTTACACTTCACCACTAAGAAGATTTTTTTGCACTTGCTTATGGACTTTATTGGGACTGTTTATTCATCACCCATCCATTTATGTTTTCAGATAGTGATTTTCACATACACACTGTCATTTCTGTTGTGCAATATTTATGTATTTATCATTTTAAATTATATATATTTCCACACAGTGTTTTTCTTTTTGGAATATACACACTTATCATTTTCTATATCAAGCGCACCTATACACCATTTTCAAGTATTACAAAGTGAAAGTTTGATTTATGATTGTTAATCTGTCCCATTACTTTTGGTCCTTTAAAAAGTGGGAGGCACATGTACAAACTGTTGTAATTCCGTAATTCCTACACCTTTCACCTGATTTGGATGTAAATACCCTCAAATTAAAGCTGAAAGTCTGCAGTTAAAACACATCTTGTTTGTATTTCAAATCCATTATGGTGGTGTATAGAGCCAAAAAGATTAGAATTGTGTCGATGTCCCAATATTTATGGACCTGACTATACAATTGTGGCACAAGTCATTGTAATTGAATGGTATTAAAAAAAATGACACAAAACTTCATTTGCAACGGGGTGCTAGATGCTAGTAACTTTAATTTTATGCATCAGCTTAATTAAAGTGCTGGACTATAGAACAGGCCTTTCTGTGCATTCCATTTGCAAGTGACCATCTCTTTAGGGCTTCTTTGGACCACCTTACGAAGAACAGCCCTAGTGTTGAGCATCTGTCTTCTGCAAGTTTATAAAGGGTAAGGATTAGCCATGCAGGGCTGCAACTTAGCAATAGATTTTTATTGGGTTTTAGACAATACAGGTAATTGGATACAGCTGCCATGGCTTACAATAGAAACTGTCATACTTGTTACATAACTTTCAACTCCATGGAACAATGTTACATATAACAAAAAGAACAGAACATGACATTTCAGAGTTCGGCAAGGTAGTAAAGCAAGGCACCCTTAACATAAAGAAGTTCCATTATTGAGATAATGGTTATGGTCATAGAGGGGGAATTCTATAAGTCCCATATGGGCTAGACCAAGGTTAAGTGTTATACCAGTCAAACCATGGTTTCCACTATTTCGCAAAGATAGGTAGTGTGTCAGTTTGTAAGGCTAATGTTCTTTCATCTAAGTAGTGTTGGTGGGTAATGCGGCAATTATGGATCTATCTGCCCTCACGTCTTATGTCAACACCAATCACTTTGGATTGGAGTTTAGCCATGAGAGAATTCGTAGCATGATTAACTATTTAGATGTCACTCTTGTGGGGGACCTTATAATAAGTACTGTTCACACCCATACATTCCGTAAATAATGTGCTGGTAATTCGTTGCTCCTGGCAACGAGTTGTCACCCCATCCCACACCATAGGTTTTATCAGGGGCTGCTGATACAAATCGTGGGGCCCCATCCAGACTACCCCATAGAATGACAGATGGCTCCAGCCCAAACCCCTCCTTCACACAGCCAGAGTCCCTGTGAGCCCTAATTATATTTTTCTAACCTAAAAAACAGATCTCTCCAATGATGTGCTGTTACTACTAAGAGGGATTCCATCTTTATCTGGTCTTCTCTCTGGTTTCTTGGGCTCCAGTCGTTTGGCCAAACTACGATAATGTAACTCACATGCATGTGCACACGACTGTCATGGTGGTAGCACAGCTCTCTCAATGAATGGTATGTCATCCATTGAGAGCCAGTGCACATGCACTGGTGCTATCACCAGCTGCTACATTTAGGAGATTGTCACTGTACCTACATGTAAGCCCTATTATAGGCTTACCCGTAGATACAAGATAAAAAATTGAATTTACTCCTGCCAGATCAGTTAGTAAAGGGTAAATAGAAGGCGTTGATACATGGATGCAGAAGGGACTGACAGTGTAGGGGAGAAGAAGCAAAGTTGCATAGATCAGGAAGCAGTCTGGGGGAGAAGAGTGGGGAGCCCAGCTACATAAAGCACACTAAACTTCATTGGGTCAAGATAACAGGCCGCTATGAAACTGGTGTAGCGATACATTCTTCACCCCATAGGAAATGCAGCTGATCAGCTGTGACTATGTCAGGAAAACAGAGCAATGGGGGAGAGAGATGAAAAAAATATACAGGCTGGGACAAGGAGTATAGGAAGAACTTCAGGGAGAGAAAGAGACAAAATTACAGAGCTAAGAAACTCAGGAGCAGAGCTAAAATTAGAGCCAGGGTTTGGGAGGGGCGGACCCACACAGGAAGGGAAATTAGTGAGCGACAACTGTCTCTTTCTCAGCAGATAAAAACTGGCATCAGGAAGAGATCAGCTTTCAGGTGCTGGAGGAAGATTTCTGTAAATGTCGTTCATCACCAATCCCCCTCCCTGGGTGGGCCCCTCTGTTTACTCCGGCCCCCTACAAGAGGACTGGTGGTCCCCCGCTTTCAGTGGCCCTGCGTTCTATTCCTATGGGAATATAAATCTCTGCCTGTACTCTCTGCGGACAAGGATCTTGTTCCTGTGCTTTCTAAGGGCTGTAGGTTCTCAAGCAGATGCATTAGGACACTTGGTAATGTTTTGTCTCCTAGCTTTTTTCAATCTGGTGGTATCAGACATACATAGTTATCCACTCATGGCTCTTTCTGCTGCAGCCAGTGGATCTACCGTTATTGTGATAAGCACAGTATAAATAACAAGACCATTGTCTCTAGATCCACTGGCAGAGAATACACAATTTGAGATTTCATTAATTGTGGCACAAAGAATGTTTTGTATGTTGTGGAATGCAAAGCATGCACACTCCAATATGTAGGATGCACCTCTAGATCTTCTAGGGTCAGGATGAGCGAACACTATAATGGTGCAGCTCTTTCCAATGACCGTAATCTTTCTAATTTATCAAAACACTTTAAACAGGTGCATGCTGGAAATATAGAATCTTTTGTATTTAGAGGTGTGGAAAGGGTTAATAAACTTCCTCACGGAGGTGATCTCCATCATAGACTACTTAAGAGAGAGGTCTGGTGGATATTCTCGGTACTAGAACCCTTGCAGGTATGAATTCCAGGTGGGATTTGGATTTATTTCTAAAATAAAATAAAACAAATATTGATTGCACTGGATGTTTCATATCTTCTGCTTCGCCCTTATTGTTTTTCTTAATTGAATGCTTTCTTTTTGTTGTAGGGCCCAACATCAATCTAGATACTAGCTTGCACAAGCCTATTGTTAAGCATGGTGTCTTTTTGATATGCTGAATGTTTTCATACCATTGTAAGTCCACATCCAACATGAATAGAATCCAGTGCCACTTTTTTCTGTCATCTGCCATTGTTTTGATTTGAATAAAATAAATGTTTTATTGACACTGCTCGTCCTCATATGAGGTATGTAGTATACATGTTCTGTCATTCATTTTGTGAATATGCTGTGAACAAGGCTCTATGCCGAAAAACACATCAGCTGTTTTTAATCTTGACCTTTATGTAGCAAATAAAGATTTTCAAGGAATATAATATATATATATAAAGTGCTATAAGTAGGAGCTACATTAGAAGTTGATGCCTGATGTCCTTAGTCACCAACGTGAACCAACCATGAATTGTGATCTTAAATCGCTCTTTTATAAATCCTCCAAAGGGTGTGCCGTGGTAAGCTTGTGTCCACCACCAGTGGCTGAATTGCCTACTTATCAGAGGTAAGTAATGATCTCACATATTGGGGTGAGGGAAACCCTCACAAACTGGTCAAATGTTTCTCCACCATGACCTCAGCAATACGCCACTTCAAAGGAAACAAGACAGAGAAGAATTCTTGCAAGTGAACTAGAGCTCTATCCAAGAAGCAGGGATGCCGAATTGCATTCTGCCTTTGTTCATACTGGCAGAAATGACATGTCATGTTACCCCGTAACCCTACGCGTTTCGTCAGGGGTCATGTGATCGTACACGTCAATTCCTCGCATTTATACAAACTGCCAAAAGAGGATATCCAATCTACATCAATCCTTGCAGGAAAACATTTAATAGGAATCCAGACCCCCCTGCACATCCAACCCCCGCTAATAATGCACAAACAATTTGTCAAATTCGAGCAAAACCAATAAGTACATTTAAAATAGAAGTAGTTCCTCCAAAAAAGTCCATTAGTCCCAATAATGCTCCCACCTGTTATTTAAACAAATAACTCTAAATATAATGTAAAAAACGTAAAAATATTTTTTTAACAGCATTAAAGTGTAATCTAAACCAATAGCTCCCTCCAGTGGCCCCACAAAGGTACAACATTGTGCCCAAAAGTTATCCCATGGAAAATGGGTAATGACATACAAATACTATCTAGTGGTGATACAAAGAAACCCACCCACACTTAGTGTGGCAATTTCCAATAAAAATGGGTGTAATTGAAACTCCATAACATTTTAATAGTTGAAAATATATAAATTCAAGTCAATGTCTACATTCATTCCTGCTGGACATAAGGTACATTAATTCAAAAATCCATTCCATCTCGTTGTTCAAGATTTTTTGTTTGATGTTACCACCCCTCCAATGGGGTTTGATTCTATCGATCCCATAAAAAATGGCAAAACTCGGATCCCTATTGTGATGGGTCCTAATTAGTGATTGGAGAGGCCATGTTTTGGGAATCCCTTTCTAACGTTGTTAAGATGTTCATTTATTCTAGTCACTAATAGACGTGTAGCGTGTCCCACGTATTGTAACCATTGTAAGTTACATGCGTGGAATCACAGGAGATAAACTTGTTGATTTTGTATTCTCTCTCCATCACTGATGATGTGAATTTCTCTATTTTTCTTTGATTCATTTTTGTTGTCCTACATGCTTTGCATCTGTTGCAATAAAAAAAAAAAACCCTTTACTATCCAAAAAAGTTATTTTCTTTTTGAGTGGATCGTAAATATTGGGTGCTAATTTATTTCAAAGATTCGGAGCTCTTCGATATATGAACTTAGGTTTTTTTGGGAGTACAGCTGATAATGTTTTATCTCTCAATAGCAAAGGCCAATATTTCTTTATAATATAAATATAAATGATGTGAACTATTATTCAAGTAGATGCTTTGTGCCTTTGAATAATTATAGACCAGATAATGTTATGTGGTTTAGAGCAGCCTTTTTCAATCAGGGTGTGAGGTTTTTTCAGGGGTGCCTTTGGCAAAATGCCTAAAAATTGATCAAATATTGTATAAAAGCCAGCGGGTAGTTAAAGCCTACCTTTTAGTTATATAAAGCCACAGGTTTTTATTATACACCAACCTGACTTCCTAGACACTGGCACCCTAACAACCTATGACCTCATCAGTTATTATCCACTTCTGGACCAGAAGGTTTTACCCCCTAATAACCAGGCCATTTTTTGTGATTTGGCAATGTGTTAACGGACAATTGTGTGGTCGTGTGACATTGTACCCAAATAAAATTGATGTCCTTTTTTTCCCACAAATAGATCTTTCTTTTGGTGGTATTTGATCACCTGTGCGATTTTTATTTTTTGTGCTATAAACAAATAAAGAGCGACCATTCTGAAAAAAAATATATATATATTTTTCATATTCTGCTATATAACATTGCCAATAAAACAATTTAAAAATCCAATTTTTTCATCATTTTAGGCCAATTTGTATTCTGCTACATACTTTTTGGTTAAAAAACCCCCAATAAGCGTATTTTGATTGGTTTTGCGCAAAAGTAATCGCGTCTACAAACAAGGGGAAAGATTTATGTCAGTTTTATTTTTATTTTTAAAATAAAAAATGTGCTAAAAATGTGCACTGTTACTGTAATAATGACACTGGCAGGGAAGAGGTTAACTAAGGGGCGAGCAAAGGGTTTTAAGTGTATGCCTAGGGGGTGTTTTCTAAATGTGAGGGGGATGGGCTTGTGGAATCAACACAGAGACCTGTGATCCTAAATAGGAGGATCACAGGTGCTCTGTGCTGATTCCTGAGAGAACAACGGTCTGCTTTGTATACTACAGCAGACCGCTGAACTCTCTCCACAGGGAGTGATCGCGGGTGTCTGGCGGCAATCGTGCCCACCGGCCCCGCGCCACGGCTTCCCCGCTGGGTAATGGCGGTTTGCACAGCCAAGCCAGCCTGCCACGGTATATCTGTGGCAGGTGGTCAGCAAGTAGTTAAGAAGGATGTCTGTTGCCTCCACAGCATCCTTGTTCGACCCTCATGTGCCCCTCTCCTTCAGCACTGGGGTGACATTAGCTGACTGATTGAAAGAAATTGAGGGAGAAGAGAAACCTTGGAATACTAGTCCAGTATCAGTGTGAAAAGTATATTTGCTTTGGAAGAATAAATCTCCTCTAACATTGGGTGTCCTACGTGTGGATGTTGCTGCATTGTGACTATTAGAATAGTTTTTTTTAGATTTTAGAATGGGGTGCCTCGAGACTGTCCATAATTTTAAAGGGTGCTTTAAGATTGTCTGTCTATAATTTTAAAGGGTGCCTCAACTAAATAAATGGTTGAGAAACAATGGTTTAGAAAATTGTTCAGAACTAAAGTTACTTTGTATTTATAAATGCTTGGAGCAGTATGTGACCCAGCTTATTCTTGTGATGTAGTTTTGTGATGTCATGACTCAAAATCCTAATGGTTTGAGGTTGACCTCTTCATAGAGCATATACAGAATGTGATGTACACACATATTTCTTGTTTGGTTTTGGTATGCACACCATATAAAAAAAAACAAACTATATTTTGTAGACTTTATTACATCTTTTTTCAATGAAAACAGATATAAGATTGTTTTTATGTTTTTTTTTTTTTAATAAGATAAGTTTCAGTTCATAAATGGAATTCGCTCTCCATATACAGTATTCTTGAGGAAAACACTTTTGGAAACCAGTGAAGCTTTCACAAGCCCCTGGCTGATTCTACAGTTTATATTGAAATGAGCTGCATAGATGGTAAACAGGAAGATAGGCTCAGAAGCAATGGCTTGAGTGTCAAAGGGACAGGAAGGTAGAAAGAATTTTCCCCAATGGAAACGCAGACACCAATAAAAACCTGTATAAAAAATATATATGTAAAAGATTCAGCGCTGAATAAATACTAACTAGGACCAGCAGCTAACACTCAAGGGTAATCCAACACCTTCAATGTAATAGTTGTAAAATAGTGTAGCGCAGTCTGATATCACAATAAATAACAATCTTTGGTAATAAACACTTAAAAGCCAAAAAAATTGTTAAAAAAATTATATGATGAATAAAAAGCGATAGTTCATAAAGGTGATAAAATAGATGGTATAAAAACACAGTCCACTAGTGATCCGGTGAAAAGACAATAAGTGTGACTTCAGTGCTCATGAGATTCCCATCACCTGGCATTATCTACCTCTCACCTCCAAAACTCGACCCCACAGGGTCTAAAAGCATGAACAATCACCACGATATTCAGCCAATATATTTCCAATTGATCAGGACCACAGCCTCCAGCACTTATCCGCACAGATATCATATATTGCAGAGGGTACAGCTTCCCAAATCGTCCCCAAACATATGGATAGAATAAAAACCTGCCATTGAAACAAACCCTTTCCTTCTCTGCATACAGAGATTTAAAAAATGTGGCTGGGGTTTCACATTATATTTAGGTAAATTATCCTCATTTATTGATAGTCACTTGTTTAAGGAATCTTTATTTCGTTTTACATGTAAAACACATATAAATAACAACAAAAAAGAAGGATAGAAACAAGGGGAAGGCCAAACGGTTCCACACACCCATGGACACAACATATCAGGTCAAAATACAAGGCTCATAGTTGGCAAGTAGCATAACCCTAGCAGCACAGGACAGAGGACAGGTTGCCGGCAACCAAAATCACGTAGCAACAGCAGGCAACCACAAACGCCATCCATGACTCAGAGCTAGCTCCAAGGGACTCCGGGTCGGGGCCAACCCCGAGGGAGGGGGGCCAATCAGCCTCCATCAAACCTCCCCTGACGCAGCCCCCCCAACCAGGGACCCCCCCAATCCCGTCCCACCTACCCAAGACGGGCAGAAGGTAGGAGCGCAGTAGCAGCCCAGGTCCCAGGTAGAAACACAGGCAGCTCTCGGGCAGCCCCTCGCGGCACAAATGGAGGGCAATCAGAGCGCAGGCGAACCGCCCCACAACAAAGTCCAAAAGCAAACCATCCTTAGGTAGTATAAACATCATAGAATTGAGGTGAAAGAAAAGGGAAGAAGGGAGAAAGGAAGAGAAGGAAAAAAAAAAAGGAGGCAAGAGAAAGAAAGGAGGAAAGTGTCGTACCTGTCGACATCTGGAGCTCTCCGACTGCCGTGCCCTTCCATGGCCACCCCCAACCTCTAGAAGCTCAAGACAACGTACTGCAGATGATCTAAGTAGGAGGCAAAGAGGGCATACCCAGAGACGGGTCGGCCAGCACCAGTAAGGCTTAGTCGAGGCTCGAGAGCAGCAGGGCCGAGTCGCCCGCATAGTCAAGCCATGGCCGCCATTTCTCATCGTTGCGCTTCCACGTCCCCCTACATTTAGCTTTCCAGTCTTCTACATCCCTTATACTGTCCACCACATGCTTCCATTCCGATCTGCTCGGGACCTGCGGCCACTTCCAGTAAAATCGGGATCAGGCTCCTAGCAGTATTGAGGAGGTGAGGCAGTATGTTACGCTGGTAATGACTGAGCGGCATGCAGGGAACGTTCAGGAGGAAGGGGACATCAAGATCCAGAATGGACTTGATCTGGTCCTTAACATCGCGCCAGAAAGGGGCAATGAATGGGCATTCCCACCACAGATGGAGCAGGGTACCACGTCTCCCACAGTCTCTCCTACATGCGGCGGAGGCAGAAGGGTAGATCCGGACCAAGTTCGCCGGTACGCGGTACCAACGCGTCAGCAGTTTTTAATCTATCTCCTGCATTTTAGAGTCGACCGAGCTTGAGTGAGTGAGTTGGTACAGATGGGCCAACTGAGTGTCTGAGAACCTCAAACCCAGGTCCCTCTCCCACATCCGAACGCATGTGGGTTCAGAGGTGGAAGATGCTGCACCCAATAGTTGATACAGTTCAGAGACCATACGGGGGACGGGAGCATCCTGTATGAACAATCGTTCGAAAGGCTTGAGGGAGGCAGGCGGACGGATAGAGGAGCCATGGACCATAAAGAAGTGATGCAACTGTGTCTGTATGGTGGTCTCTCAGAGTCTCATAGGGCAGGAGCCCGCCCCCCTCAAGCAGCTTACCACAACTGGCATTTCCATCATCCACCCAAGGGTCAAAAAAGGGGGGAACCAAAGTAGCGCCAATGGGGAAACAGGGGGGGCCAGGTCCAGGAGCCTATTCACCCGGTCCCATACAGTGAGCGCATGGACTGTAAGTGGAGAGACGTACTCCAACAACCCCCTGAACTCCCGGAAAAGCCAAACGGCGTAAGACAGGTTCCTGCCCACCATAAAATTCTCCATCAAGACCCATAACTTGGAATGGGTATGAAAGCGCCAGTTCAGGATACGCTGAAGGACGATAGCCCTATATTAACGTTGGACATCTGGCAGGCCAAGACCCCCGAGATGTTATGGGCGCTTCAATGTCATTGATAGTCACTTTTGACCCTTTGGAGAGCAGCTTAACAAACTATTGTCACCTAAATTATATGGATAATGATTGGATGGATTTTTTTCACAGGACTTTGCAAACAACACAGCAAAAAAAACCAAACACGCCAAAAGCCGACAAAAATAAACAGGGGAGCATTATACTATAAAGCTGCCTGAAAGACTTTTTTTTTTTTTTTACCCAAATCTGGCATTCATAGAGGCGTCAACATCTACCTAGTAAAACTTAGGTAATATGTGGAGACAAGACCAGGTAGCAGCCTCACAGACTTGAACAATAGAAACCTAATACTAAATAGCCCAGGAAGCACTGTCACTCCAGGTAGAATGTGCCTTGACTGGGGATAGAGGAACCTTGAGTAGGAGGAAGAGGGGAATGAGAGAGTCCCACAAAACAATTTGGTCTCTCAACCTCTCGAAAAAATTGGGACTTTAAAGGCAAATAATAGGTGCTGATCTTGATGGAAATAAGTACAACAATCATCTAAAAAAAAAATATCATCTATTACATATATGCGTACAAAATATAACAATATACATGTATTTGATAAAACATGATAAATTCATGCACAAAAGTCAATAAGACAGAGTTGATTAACCACTAGAGCCCCGATGCCTCTATTGACTAAGGCAGCTCATATATAATATATGACAATTCATGATAAATCATGATAAAAATCATACAAAAATGGGGTTCACTTGTGGTAATTGTGGAATCGCGATGCGTTTCGCTTGGTCGCTTCCTCAGGCGATTCCTGAAAACTTGTCTACAGAACAGGCATTACTTAGTTGCTTCACCCCTTGATCAGAATGGAGTGTCCAGTTAATGTGAAAAACATATCACAAATAGTTCCAAAGGTTAGTCCCTTATTAGCCGCCAGGTATGAATTGGTGGTCACAAATGAGGTAGTGGGGAACATCCGTTTGTCACCAAAGGATCAATCTATCCAGTGCATTCCTCACTTTGAGGCAAATGCTAAGGAAGAATAGTGTTGCATGAACGAAAAGAGTCCGGTCCTGTGATACCACCAAACAGCCTCTCCTCACGGAGCTCACGCTGTCTCTGGCCTTTGCCTTTGATACTATAGGCCTGAGAAATAAGCTGATGAATCCACCTGGAAATAGTGGATTGAGAAGCAGGCTGGCCCTTGTGAGGACCCCCAGTGACCGGATCACCTACATTGAACACCATTACTGCGATGTAGCACCCCTCACAAGGCATCAGAGTGTAACGCTCCTGCGTTTCATGTATGGTGTGGATTTTCAGCTGCAGAAATATTCCACTTCAGTAGTCATGTAAGAGAGATGCTGAGATACCATTCCCAACCTCAATGACTCATCATGTGTGGAAGGTCTTAATTCAGCTAGTAAATACACACACTCAACAAGCTGGTTCCTAGAGTGACTTTATGTATGTAGTAACACAGTGATGAAGATTTATGAGACAGGTTGAGTGGAGGTGGTAGGTGACAGACACTTGAAGGTAAGACAGTAGCAGATGGATGCAGGTAGGTTTAGCAATCATGTATGGTAGCAGATGACAGAGTAGCAGGTGGACATACAAGAGAGATCAACCCAGTGCAGGAATAAGTAGCAGTAGTCTTAAGAGCTAGCAATCTAGATATGCAGATGTGATAAATAGTCTTTACTATGCAGAGCTAGATAGTGTAAGCTTAGTATAAGTTTATAGAGGGTTCCCCTGCGGGGTACTTAGCACTAATAGCAATACAGCCGAAGGTTGGTTCAGGAGGAGCGGTTGATCCGGAAGCGGGATGCAGGGATCAGCGCAGCGAGGTTCCGTCAGCGAGGTATGCTTGCAAGCACGAAAGCTTCAAGCCAAGTTAGCATCCAGGTAAGGGTGTTTGAACGAACACATGTGAGTGAGAACCGGCGATTTAAATAGCCATCTAGTCCGGCGCTGAGTGATGACAGCTTCAGTCTTAAAGGTGTATGCGCACCTTTCCAAAAGAGAATGGTGGGGCGCATACACTTGTAAAAAGAGTAATTTAGGGTACCAAAGGTACCGGAACATTACAATACCCCCCCCCTTAAGGCCGGCTCCTGAAGGCCTCTGGAGCTGGTTTGTCTGGGTATCTCGCATGAAAATTGCGGATTAATCTAGGGGCATGTATTTCAGAGGTGTTTAGCCAGGTGTCGTCTTGGGGCCCATAGTTCTTCCATCTAACCAAGTACTGAAGTCTTCTTCTGTAGATACGAGAATCCAGAATCTCTTTTATCTCGTATTCTTCTCCACCTTCAACTTGTACAGGAGGCAGAGGTGGAATATTAGGCCTTATTCCTTGGTCCGGAACATGGGGCTTCAGTAGCGACACATGGAAAATGGGATGGATTTTTAGGTCTATTAGCAATGTAAGCTGTACTGCAGCTTTTCCAATAAGTTTTTTGATTGGGAAAGGTCCCAAGAACAGAGGTCCAAGCTTTTTGCTAGGGATCTTCAGTCTTAAATTTTTTGTTGAGAGCCAAACGAGGTCCCCGATAGTGTACTGTGGAGAAGGTCTTCTGCGAAGATCATAGTACTTCTTTTGTTGACTGTGAGCGTGTGCAATGGTAGTATTTAATAAACCCAGAGAATCCTTTATTTGGGTAAGATAGTCTGAGGCTACTGGGTTGTTTGAAGGAAGGATGCGTGGTGGAAGAATAGAGGGATGAAACCCATAGTTCAAGTAGAACGGACTCTGCTTGGTTGTACTGTGGGTTGCGTTGTTGTAGGCAAATTCTGCCAGAGGGAGAAGATCCACCCAATCATCCTGTTGGTAAGAAGTGTAACAACGTAAATACTGCTCGATGCATTGGTTGACTCTTTCAGTCTGTCCGTTGGTCTGCGGATGGTAAGGAGAAGTGAGCTTCCGCTCGATCCGTAGTATGTGACATAGTTCTTGCCAGAACTTAGAAATAAATTGGGATCCACGGTCAGACAGAAGAGTTTTTGGGGATACCATGTAATCTAAAGACATGTTTCATCAGGAGTTCTGCTGTTTGTTTGGACGAAGGTAGTCTGCGAATAGCAATGAAATGTGCCATCTTTGTCAGATGGTCCACTGACACCAAGATGGTATTAAATCCTTTGGAAAGAGGCAATTCTACGATGAAGTCCAAGGACAAAACTTCCCATGGAGTTTGGGGTATTGGTAGACTGCATAGTAGACCGGATGGTCTCGTAGTGTCAATTTTGGACCTGGCACAGACATTGCATGAAGAGACGAATTTTTGTATAGATGTTTTCATGTCAGGCCACCAGAATTGCCGGGAAATCAAATTAAGAGTCTTTGTCATACCCATATGTCCTGCCATAGGCACATCATGAGATAATTCCAAGATCTTGGTGCGTAGGGTAGGTGGTATGTAAAGTTTGTCGTTGTAGTAGAGGAAGCCTTCTGCATCAGTATTTAGTTGTGGTGGGGGTGAATCCAAACTTATACCATGCAAAACCTCTTCCTTCAAGGAACGGACAACTCCAATAATGCGTTTGTGAGGTATTATAGGAACGGAAGGGATTTCAAAGTAGTTTTCTTCAGTTAGTCGTGATAGTGCATCCGCCTTTTTGTTCTTATCTGCAGGTGTGTAAGTCACTAGGAAGTTAAACCTTAGAAAGAATAGTGACCATCGTACCTGTCGGTGCGAGAGAGTTTTGCTAGTCTGAAGATATTGGAGGTTTTTATGGTCCGTGTATATAATTATTGGTAATTGGGTGCCTTCGAGTAAATGTCGCCAATTCTCCAGAGCCAATTTTATAGCAAGCAGTTCCTTTTCACCCACGGGGTAATTTATCTCGGGACTGCTTAGGGATTTAGAAAAAAAGGCGACTGGATGAAGTGGTGAAGTGTGGGTTGGTCGTTGGGAGAGTATTGCTCCTACTGCCATGTTTGACGCATCTACCTCCAGAATGTATTGGAGGGATGGGTCTGGATGGCGTAATATGGGAGCGGAAGTAAACCTTGTCTTTAACAAGTGAAAAGCTTCATTGGCTTCTTCTGACCATTTGAATGTTTTTTTTATGCTAGTGAGCTGTGTGAGGGGTCTCAAAATAGCAGAAAAGTTTTTAATGAACTTCCTGTAGAAATTTGAAAATCTCAGGAATCGCTGTAGCGCCTTGCGTGTGGTTGGTGTAGGCCAATCCTGAATGCAGGATATTTTACTCATGTCCATCTCGATTCCTGTTTTGGATATGATGTAGCCTAGAAAGAGTACCTCGTCTTTATGAAACAAGCATTTCTTCAGTTTCACATAAAGGTTATGTGCAAGCAATCTCGATAGTACAAGTCTTACATGTCTTATGTGTTCAGACAGGGATCGTGAATATATAAGTATATCGTCCAGATATACCACAACACAGACATCTAGTAAGTCTTTAAAAATATCGTTTATAAATCGTTGGAAAACTGCAGGGGCGTTGCATAGCCCGAATGGCATCACAAGATATTCGAACAATCCGTATCTGGTTCTGAATGCAGTCTTCCACTCGTGTCCATCACGGATTCGAATGAGATTGTATGCTCCTTTCAGGTCCAATTTTGAAAAATAGGTAGCTCCACGCACCTGCTCAATGAGCTCAGGGATAAGCGGTAGAGGATAGCGATCTTTTATTGTGATAGCATTCAATTTCCTGTAGTCTATGATAGGTCTGAGACTTGAGTCCTTATTGCGAACAAAAAAGAGTCCTGCTGCTGTGGAAGAAGTGGAAGGTCTAATAAAACCTTTTTCCAAATTCTCATCCAAATAGGTTTTGAGATGGGAAAGTTCATCCTGTGAAAGAGGATAAACATGACCGAACGGCAATTTGCTATTTGGGAGTAGATCAATGCTACAATCATAGTCTCGATGGGGAGGTAGTGCTTGAGCATTTTTCTCAAGAAAAACCTCAGAAAGATCCTGATAACATAGTGGTGCAATCTCATCTGTCACCATAGACAGAATCTTCCCGGAAGACAGGAGGTTACACGTATCCTCGCAATAGCAAGAGAGGAAGGCCAAGGACCGTTCCTTCCAATCTATGGTTGGTTGGTGTGTGTGTAACCAGGGAAGTCCCAACACAATGGGAAAGTGGGGTGAAGGTATTAAATCGAAGGTAGTAGTCTCCCTATGAGACTCGTTAATAGTGACTAGAAGTGCTTGTGTCTGATCGGTGATCGGACCAGAGGATAACGGAACACCGGTAATAAGACTTACTGAGACAGGTTTAAGTTTAGAAATAATAGGAATTTTATTTGAAGCAGCAAAACATATATCAATATAATTTCCACAAGATCCTGTGTCAATCATGGCCTTAGTAGTAATCCTGTTCTGGTCCCACTGTAATGTCAAACAAACAAAAATGTAAGGGTTAGTGAATGAAGTTGTCAATCCCCCTAGGAGGACATGTGAACACTCACCCTTCTTTTTGTTGACTAGGGGACAGACATTTATCTTGTGATCCGGGGATGCACAGTACAAGCAGAGATTTTCATATCGTCTTTTGGCTTTTTCCATAGTTGATAGCGGTGGGCGTATGGTTCCTACCTCCATAGGAACGGGGTTAACGGCCGGAATCCGAGAGGAAACGGATAATGGCATTCCCATTTTCTCAGCCTTTCTTTCTCGTAGTCTTCTATCTATGGTAATACTGAGTTGTATTAATGCATCCAGGGTTTTTGGTAGATCCGCTCGGGCGAGCTCGTCCTTAACGGCTTCTGATAGGCCAAGCCTAAATTGGGTTTTCAGAGATGCATCATTCCATTCTGAATCAAGGGTCCATCTCTTGAATTCCGCGACAAAGTCTTCTACAGGCCTCCTTCCTTGTTTCAAGGATCTTAATTGAAGATCAGCAGTACTCTGCCTATTGGGGTCATCATATAGGCTAGTGAGTTCTGCTAGGAACAAGGCATAGGAGTTGAGAAGCTGGTCGTTTTTCTCAAAAAGAGAGTCTGCCCAGGCTCGAGGATCGCCTGTTAGGTAAGAAATAATAGTACAAACCTTAATGTGATCAGTAAGGTAGGTACGAGGTTTTAGCAAAAAAAGTAACTTACATGCGTTTTTAAATTCGCGAAATTTTTTGCGATCGCCTGTAAATACCAAAGGGGGATTTATCTTGGGTTCAGGGGACTGAGCAGAGGTAAGTTGTGTCAGTCTAATTACCTGCTGCGACAGAGCCTGATTGTCTTCTTTTAATTCAGCAAGTGCGTGTATTAACGCAGATACTTGCTGTTTTAATTGTGTCACCTGAGTGGTTATTTCTGCTGAATCCATTTGTAGGTTCGTTCAATCTGTAACGCTCCTGCGTTTCATGTATGGTGTGGATTTTCAGCTGCAGAAATATTCCACTTCAGTAGTCATGTAAGAGAGATGCTGAGATACCATTCCCAACCTCAATGACTCATCATGTGTGGAAGGTCTTAATTCAGCTAGTAAATACACACACTCAACAAGCTGGTTCCTAGAGTGACTTTATGTATGTAGTAACACAGTGATGAAGATTTAAGAGACAGGTTGAGTGGAGGTGGTAGGTGACAGACACTTGAAGGTAAGACAGTAGCAGATGGATGCAGGTAGGTTTAGCAATCATGTATGGTAGCAGATGACAGAGTAGCAGGTGGACATACAAGAGAGATCAACCCAGTGCAGGAATAAGTAGCAGTAGTCTTAAGAGCTAGCAATCTAGATATGCAGATGTGATAAATAGTCTTTACTATGCAGAGCTAGATAGTGTAAGCTTAGTATAAGTTTATAGAGGGTTCCCCTGCGGGGTACTTAGCACTAATAGCAATACAGCCGAAGGTTGGTTCAGGAGGAGCGGATGATCCGGAAGCGGGATGCAGGGATCAGCGCAGCGAGGTTCCGTCAGCGAGGTATGCTTGCAAGCACGAAAGCTTCAAGCCAAGTTAGCATCCAGGTAAGGGTGTTTGAACGAACACATGTGAGTGAGAACCGGCGATTTAAATAGCCATCTAGTCCGGCGCTGAGTGATGACAGCTTCAGTCTTAAAAGTGTATGCGCACCTTTCCAAAAGAGAATGGTGGGGCGCATACACTTGTAAAAAGAGTAATTTAGGGTACCAAAGGTACCGGAACATTACACAGAGCTTGTAGCCCAAACCTAAAGCGGGTTCTGCAGGGAAAGCTCCACTTTTGCCTAGTATTACAAAGGCATTCATCCATCCAGACTGCTGGGCCAATAGGGCCGATCTTCACCCAACATGTTGGCTGTTCCCCACAGGACTTCAGGTACTTGACTCCCTATCAAAGGGGAAGATCTGCACTAACAGATGAATGCACCAAACTCATGTTAAAGGAACCAGCTTACATTCATCCTGGTCCTGCTCTTGCCTACAGCCCTACACTATTGTGCGGATGGGTTAGTTGATATCGTCCATCTAATTTCCAGAGTGAATGTACACAGAACTCTTTGGTTAAAATGTTGGTCTGCAGAACAGCAGAACATCTCTTTGGAGCTGCTTTGGATATTCTCATAAAAGGTGTTACTGTCGATAAAAGTACTCATCTAATTCAGCAAAAGAAGCCAAGGCCTCAAACTGGAAAGACCCTGTCAGGATGGGCATGCCAGTGGGAAAGACAGACTTTAGCATGAGCCCACTTCCTACAGTATGTCTATAAAAAGGAATATGGATTAGCCTGTGAAGATGTACAGAACTACACATGCATCATCATCCTCACGTGCACCCATGACAGATAGAGGTGCCAGTTGGGCTATTGAAATTAAGCCAGTGCTCAGGTTCAGTGCTGCTTTGTCTTCAGCCTTCTGTGTCCTGAGAACCCGTGATCCTGTGTTTTGTTTCCAGTTACTGAGCCAGCACATTTGACTACTGCCTAAACTCTGCCTGTGCGGACCTCGGCTTGCCTCCTAACCATTTGCTACTGTTCCACTGATCTGCTCCTGACCCAGCTTGTACCTTGACCACGCTCCTGCCTGTGCCTCTCAATGCCCATCAGTGCTGCCAATCAGTGTCACAGTGCTGCCTACCAGTGTCTATCAGTGCCGCCTATCAGTGCCACTCAGTGCCACCTCATCAGTGCCCACCAGTGCCACCTCATCAGTGCCTATCAGTGCAGCCTATCAGGGCCCATCAGTGCAGCCTCATCAGTGCACATCAGTGAAGAAGAAAAACTACCTAATCACCTTGAAAAATTATATAACAAACTATTAAAAACGCTCTTTTTTTGTGAAAAAATTTATAAAAATGTCATATGGGTACAGTGTAGCATGACCTCACAATTGTCATTCAAAGTGCGACAGCGCTGAAAGCTGAAAATTGGCCTGGGCAGGAAGGGGGTAAAAAGTGCCCAGTAGGCAAGTGGTTAATGCAGCTCATTCACACCCCATCCAGTGCTGTATCTTGGCCTAGGCCGACAAGGCCCAGGCCTAGGGCGGCACTTTGCAGGGGGGCAGCAAAAAAGCTGCACACCACATGAAAAAGCAGCCTCCTTCTGGCTCCTGCATTGAAAAGCCCTCCCCCCCCCCTGGCTAGTGCTACACTTTTAGTTTAGTGCCAGTATTATGGGGCGAATTGGGCAAGAGGGCAGGGTCCAGGAGGCAAATCAGTCTGGCACTCCCATAAAGCAGCCACACTTTTACCTGCCGGTATGAGAGGCTGCGCTAATGGGCACTGATAGGCTACACTGATGGCCACTGATGGGGCTGTACTGAGAGCCACTGATGAGGCCACACTGATATGCTGCACTGATGAGGCGGCACTGATGGGCACTGATGAGGCTGAACTTATGGGAACCGATAAGGCTATGCTGATGGGCACAGATAGACTGTGGTTGTGGTCGGTGGTGTACAGATGACAAGGCGGGTCATAAACAGGAAGGGGTGTGGCCTTTACAGGAAGGGGTAGGTCATATTTAAATTAGGGGTGCACAAACTTAGTCAGGCCTAGGGCAGCACAAAACCTAAATACACCACTGACCCCATCCCCTTTATAGGGATGCCACTTTGTTTAACTTACCTTTTTATAGGAGGCCCAAATCCTCTTCTTTCTCAGCTGTAAAAAAGTTGATAACCCTCTTCCATTATGTGTATGACAATGTTGCACTGTAGTCCTTGCTGCTACAGCATTTGCTTAGGTTTACAATCTTGCAATAAATTTACTGCAGGCCATTTAGTATTCTTATCCAGTGGGAAGAAGGCAGATTCACTGGCAGAATTACCGGGTAATTATTTATAAATAACGGTATCAAAATAAGATTTGGACAGAGCAATACTGTATTTTCATAATTCCGCTTTTTTTTTTTACAGACAGCTTATATTTCTTTTTTTTTTCTTTTATATATTTCTACTTTATTGGAGACTATACTGAGAAAATATTGTGGCTGCTATTTCTGAACCATCCTTTAAAATACTAGTTGCCTGGCTGTCAGATAGCTTTACGACTTTCTAGGTTGCTGACCTAGAAGAACAGTATGCAGATCAGGAGTTCTGACTGTTTTGTGATGTCTCTAGCTGCATGCTAGTTCAAGCTTAGTGACTTGGAGAGCACTGAGGTCAGAGGTAGTCAGGAAGCTAGCATTTTAATGGGGGAGGTCAGCAATACAATCCTCTGTTGTTTTCCAGTTTCCTTTAATCTAGAATGAAATATGAAATATGTTGTAGTAGAGCTACAGTCCACTAGATGGCAGACAAATACTAACAATGTTATGGGAGGAATGCACAAGTACGGCTGTGTATGAAGTAAATTGTGATATATATGAATGTAAATATAGTATGCAAATTTAATTAAGCCTCTATGACCCTTTACAGGATTATTTACAGAAGAAACAAAAACTGATTATTGGAGTTAAAAGGCAATAAAGAGCCGCACCATTGGTCAATATTTTCCCTTATGAGATTGTTTTTTACTGTCACTTCAGTCTATTACAATCTAAAAGCTATTTACATTTACCTACATATTTTAATTGTAAGAGCAACCAAAGGCTAAGGTACACGACAAAAGTGCAGAATCAGTCAAAAGAAGTCTGCTAATTGCAATAAAAAAGTACAGCAATTTATGATTGTAACTTTGCGTTTAATGGAAGGAGGATCAAGGATAGTGGCTCAGGATGGATTGTTCTCAATGTATTTAATGGGTGTATATTCTACTTTTTATAATGCTAAAATTATGTTACTGCAAATAGTAGTCAACATAGAAAAATTTTAGGGTATCCACACATCACAACATATAAAATCAAAATGAACCTAGAATTAATAATATTAGATACAATTATATTTTGAAAGTTTACATTATTCACAATAACCTTTCTATATCCCAATAATCCCCAGTACTCAAACATAACCTCCTCCCTTCATATGTTAGCTAATATAGTCATATGGCCCAATCCATCACTATGTTATTTGTATATGCTAATGTGGCAGTGGAGTGGCGATTTCTCTTGATGAGCATAGTAGCTGAGATAAATGGTAGTTTGTTAGTTATTGACTAGCTTTGACCTACCTGCATTTACTACATAATGTAAATGTAGTAAATGCAGGTAGGGTGGTGACAGAATTACATCTGTAATATGCGCAATTCTCATGAAAAAAACCCCAAAACAAATGAAAAAGATTATTTTGAAAGTGATAAACTACAAATATATATGTATAATCCTTTTGCACAAACCCCATATGAAACAAATAGTAAAGTGCAAAGATAAGGAAATACTAATATGCTATAAGGCCCCTTTCACACGGTCCGTTCCGTCGACGGAGTCCATTCTGCTCAGCGTGGGATCGATCCGCCGATCCCAGCCGAGCAGGCGGATGACAGCTCCGTCTCCGCTCTGTGTGCGGAGATGGAGCTGTCAGATCCTTGCTGTCCTCTATGGGGGAATTGGATGAGAAAGGACCGCCTGTCCGTTCTCATCCGATCCCATCCAATCCGATCCGCCAGACGGATGGAAAATAGGGTTTCCATCCTTCCGGATTTCACAGACAGGATCGGATCGGAGAGCAGCAGGTGTCAGCGGAGATGTCTCCGCTTACATCCGCCGCTCCATAGGGATGCATGGAGCATCCGATCCGGTCCGCCTGAAAAACTGACAGGCGGATCGGATCGGATCAGATCGCCTGTGTGAAAGGGGCCTAATAGTGTTACAAACCTCTGAATTACTATACACATTCTGTCATATTAAATACAGTGCAAAAAGGAACGTGCTTCTACGTGCAAAAATGTGCAAAAAAGTGCAATGATCAAATAAGTCCGTAAACCATTTAATACTTGAAAAAAATCATAAATCCTTATAAAAAAGGTAAAGTGACAAAGTGCAAAAAAAAAAAAAATTGCCAAAGTGCAGCATCAGTCTCTTGGTGATAAAAACAGGAGGTGAATCACTCATGCCCCCCCCTCAGCTCCACACTCACCAGAAGACTGAACCCCTGCAGGTATCAGAGACACCAACAAATGGTATAATACATGGTCCTGTGTCTCCTCTTCCATCTCGCCTGGTCTGATCAGTGGGAATTCTCCTCATGGGTATATGGACAAGAGAGGCAACTCATAGTGTGAAGCCATAGCAAATTGTTTATTAATAAAACAGAAAACACACTTATGATGGTACAAGGAATTCAAGCAATATGCGAGATATGCTATTTCCAGAACGCAGTGCGTTCCACAGACCGGAAACTCGGAACCTGGAAGGGACGCGATGATGCTCTAGTCTCTTCCCTATGCGTTTCGTCAGAATGATATCATTCTGACATCATTTAAAAACCCATAAAATAGATAAAACCCCTCCCAAAAACCACTCCTTAAAAAAAGGGTAACTTTCCAAAAAAAAAAAAAATTTGCTGTGGGGAGGTCAGCAGCTAAAAGTAACTACAAAATAATATAGTCCACAATAATATGAACAAAAATGGAGCAATGAAGTTAATTGCCCATTAAGTGCTTACCCTGCGGCAGCTTTAAATTCATTGATTGCCGCTCCATGCCACCCCTTTTTTTCTAGTGAGGGGCTGCCTTATCCAAACCCCCCTTCTGACCTTTCTAAGCCTGCAGACCATATTTTAAGCAGTTGCCTTATAGTTTAAAAAAACTTTTGAGAACTATAAATCTTGAAACCACAGGATTTGCCTCACAACTATGGTAGCTGCAAACCCAAACCACTTTGCTAAATATTTCTAAATTTATTAACAGAACCTTCAGTATGAGGCACCCTATGAGGTACACTTTTCTCATGAACTTCTGTTGCCATTGCCATTAAAATTATCTGACATTTAAGCTAACGCTTAACAAGAGTTCATTGACTAAGCCCAGGTAATTTTAACTAGACAGGTAGAGAGAAACTTAAGAGCGTGTTTTGAGCCATATGGAGAAGGTCATGTTGGAGGGTCTGCAATGATTATATAGGCAATTATATATCGTTATTGCAAATTTAATTTAATTACAAATGTCTCCAAACAGCAAATTGCATCTAAAAATAGCAAAGCTTCTGAGTCCCAGGGCAGGAACAGTAATTTGCTATAGGGCAAATTCTTCTATATTTAAGCAGCTTGGTATGCAGGTAAGAGATTGAGGACACTGAGATAGATAGATAGATAGATAGATAGATAGATAGATAGATAGATAGATAGATAGATAGATAGATAGATAGATAGATAGATAGATAGATAGATAGATAGATAGATAGATAGATAGATAGATAGATAGATAGATATACTGTATAAGATAGATAGATAGATAGATAGATAGATAGATAGATAGATAGATAGATAGATAGATAGATAGATAGATAGATAGATAGATAGATAGATAGATAGATAGATAGATAGATAGATAGATAGATTAACAATTGCTTTGAATGTATTTGAATGCATAATCTTTGCTTTTGTCATTACTGCAATTTACATTGAGCTGGGGAAATTATTTTCCTTATTGTTGATGTTTCAAGTACAGAATACCAGTCACACAATAACTGACCTGACTGAAGTCATGCCAAATCACTTACCCTGTACAGACATCTATTTTGCGATAGGGCACTTCGTTACTTTAACTGACAACTGCGCGGTTGTGCAACACTGTACCCAAATAAAATTTATGCCATTTCTTTCCACAAATAGAGCTTTCTTTTGGTGATATTTGATCATCTATTTTTTGCGCTCTAAAGAAAAAAGGCCGACAATTAAAAAAAAAAAAAAAATGCTTTCTGCTATAAAGCACATCCAATAAAAAATAATTTGAAAAAAAAAATCAAAATATCTTCATAAATTTAGGCCATATTCTGCTACATAGTAAAAAAAAAAAAAAAAAAAAAAAATCCCAATAGGCGTAAATTGATTGGTTTGCACAAAAGTTAAAGCCTCTACAAAATGTGGGATATATTTATGGAATTTTTTTTTTACTAGTAATGGCGGCAATCAGAGACTTATAGTGGGACTGTGATATTGCAGTGGACAAATCAGACACAAATGACACAATTTTCTTGGGAACCAGAGAAACCATTAGAGTGATCAGTGCTAAAAATATGCACTGTCACTCTACTAATGAAACTGGCAGGGAAGGGGTTAACATCTAGGGCAATCAAAGGGTTAACTGTGTGCCTAAAATGTGTGTGGTTACTGTGGGGAGGTGCTTGTACTATGGGAAGGCAGAGATCCATGTTCCTTGTTTGCAGAAACACAGGATCCATGTTTTCCCTACTGACAGAACAATGATCTGCCTTGTTTACATAGGTAGACTGCCGTTTTGCATTCCCGATGATCAGCGGGACCAGCTGATTGGCTCCTGCTGTGTCCAATCACAGTGGGAGCAGATCTCAGGCGGCGCCTGCACGTGCCCCAGACCCAGAAATGTTAGATCACGTAGTAGGTACGTGATCTGGCACAGAGGGGCTGCCCGGGCTGCAGTAAATTGTATGTGTGGCGGCCGCTAAGTGGTTAAAGCATATTGTTATATTTTTCATAGCTGGTAAGTTCAGTGCAGTTTGGAGGATAGCATGGCACATTTTCCCTATACTAACCCTATTCCCTGATGCTAACTTTGCCCCTGTTTAGTAAACTGCAAGTTACAGTTGTTCTCTGTCTGATTATTTTGCAATGTCAAAAAGAAAGGTTATGGGAGTGCAACAGTGGCCCCCTACTAGCAGTACTACTCCAGGGGGAGGCAGGCAGCTTATTGCCCCTGTAATAATTCTCTCTTTATTTCTAGTATACAGTAATTCTTGCTGCAGCATTTACCTGAGTACACAGGTCCAGCTCAGGATTGGTTACAGGGCTTAATAAAACCACATGGAATCCTTTCTGTTTAACGGACAGGGGGAAGAAAGAAGATTAATTCCGCAGCTCCAGCATTTGACTAGGTTTCTCAAAACAAGATAGTTACCCGCTTTTAAATAGTGTGTAATATTAGGGGACCTTGGCCCATTTTATCTGCATAAAACAGAGTGGTGAAATCTATTCTTCAGTATGCACTGGAGTGGCAAGATATCGCAGCAGAGATATGCCGTAGGGCAGGGGTGCTCAAGCCATGGTGTGCAGGCCAAATGTGGCTCGTGGAAACATCTGATGGAGCCCATGAACTCAAACCTAATATGACTATTAATTAATAAAAATGTAAAAACAGACCAGGGAAGTGCATGCCGAGTGTCAGCAGCCCATCGATCACGATCTGGGCCTTTGCGACCCACCATCCCAGCATATCGGATTGCAATTTACAGGGACCAGCAGTGGAGGAAGTCAGTGGTCGCAGAGGGAGCATGAGTCACATAAGCTGATGCTTCCCCTGTAGCGCCAGCTCCTGTCCCTGGCGGAGTACTACCAAGTGCACTCTGCCTCTTATCCCTTCTAGGAGTCTGGAGAGGGATGCCAGCAGCATCTGCAAGAGGAAAAGAAGAGGTCTGCAGGTCAGTGTATTAAACAATGCATACACTGGGCATAATAGCTTCAATAGATTGTCATATTAGCACCTATAAATGGTTAACAACTATTTGGCTGCTTTGACACTGATGCGCTATGGTTTGCCCAGGTTTCCGGCAGGTGAACTGCTATAAGCCGTAGACTTCTATAATATCCTGAAGGCTGGTGTGCTTAAAGCACACCTAAACTCCTGAATGCATAAGAAAGCAAAGATATAATAGAAGTCTATGGCAAACTGCAGCTAATCTGCGGGTGCACTGCGCTGCACCTGTGGCGCAGGTGAACCGAAGCGCATCAGTGTGAAAGCAGCTTTATAGGGGGCTCAGGACAGTAAAGGCTCATTTACATTTGCCGTTTGGGGGCAGTATAACCCCATGGTTGAGAGGTGTTTTTACCACACATCCCCAACCACTAGTGTAGCTTCAGGGGTCACAATGGGGACCCTGCCGCATGCGCCAGGATGCCCGTGCAGCCTCCATGTCAAATTCTGTTTTACATGGAGGCTGTAGGAGGGGCGGCGGGGGTGGCATATACAGGAACTGATCCTCTCAAGTTTTCTGCTGCAACTGCTGAAATAAACAGAACATGGCTTTCATTCATGACTGTTTTACTTACTATTGTGATGCTGTGATTGGTCCATAACTATCACCTGGTACCTGGGCCAATCATACCACCCTGAATCCTGTGATTAGCTGTAGCCAATTAAAGATCACAATAGTAAGCCAGAGTAGTACAGTGGCACTATGGTAACACTAAACTACTCTGATGAAGTATGTAAGAAATCTGAAAAAAAAGAAAAAAAATCTTAAAAAAAAGAAAATAAATGTTAAAAAAATGATTTACATTTTGTTTTACATATTGTCAACAGTTAGGATCCCTGATCACTCCCACACCAGTTATATGATGATGCTGTACTGCACTGGTGACATGAAAATAACAATTGTGAAAAAAGCCCACATTTTATTTAATTTCTCTATTTTTCAAAAAATTGACAAAAAAAAATTACAGCTTCAAAAAACTCACCATACCTCTTGCTAAATACCTTGGATGTCTACTTTCCAAAAAATGGTCATTTGGGGGGTATTTGTACTGTCCTGACATTTTATGACCCCTTTGTTACTGGAGGATTACAGATTCCGATAAGTCACCCCGCCCACCCTGCAACCCAACAACCCCAGGCTAGGGTTGTAAGGGAAGAGGCCCTTGTCCTCATTAACATCCTTGCTATCAGTGGGGAATCCCCCACTGATGGCATGGATGGGTCATGGTTGTTAGGATGCCATTGGGCACCGTCTCTTTAACAACCAATAAATCATCCTTGCTGCTGACATTGGTTGTTAGGACACTGGTGGGTGCTGGCTACTTAAAGTGATTGTAAGTGATCACCTTAAAATAGAAATGAAAGGCAAAACATTTGTGCATAGATACAAAAAACCATTATAAATACCTTTTTTTCCTTCTTTTTTTTTTTTTTTTTAATGTGATCACATTTCCTTTGTTTCCTCTGTTCTCAGATGCATAAGAGCTGGGGGAGGAGAAGCAACAGCACACTGATCTTCCCAGTAAAAGTCTGTGCAGGTGGAAGGAGGGGGGGGGGCGTGCCAGGACAAGTCTGATCATTGGAGAAGAGCAGACTGAGTTTCCAGCATAGCTAGAGAACTGACCACGCTGTGCTCTCATGCTTAGGGTGGTCAGTTTTTAATAGGAAAGCAAGAAGACTGTCAGGAACATCAGGGATTTCACATAAGGAAAGCAATACAAAGAGGACAGGATACATTCTCATACAAGTACATGGTACAGCCACCACATATCAGGAACATCAAATGTTGGGGTAACAAACACTTTAACAACCAATGACTGATCCCTGCTAGCTGACAGTAGGATCTCTTCTTGTGCCAGGAACAGCCTCTCAGAACAACTGAAACAACAATACTTGTATTAGAGGAACATAAACACTTGCAGAGAAAAGATTGTGTACCATTGTTTTATCTAGCATACAATTTCTGAAATACTACCATGAGAAGGTGGATCAGTGGTTCTGTTAGTAAAGCGTTGTACAACAAGTTTTGTTTGCGTAAACATGCATAAAAGGGAAAAAAATCTTCCATCACAGCCAAAAATTCTGATAAAAATTGTAATTGTTTTTGAAGCATTATCAAACCCAAAAATGAAAAAATAATACATTGCGGCTTACCATTCTTTAAATGTAGTGGCTGCATTAAGTCTCTTTCACATGAGTGGCCAGGGGGGGCAGTTAAAAAAACTAAACAAAAAAAAACGGGTGAGCTGTGATTTTACCGACCCCCCAGACACCCACTAAAACTGTAAAATTAAAGCAGGATGGAGCTGCACACATGCTGCGGCCGCTGCAATTTTAACTCAGGATGCAGAGTTGCCTGTCAAACTTGCCCATTAAGTTTAATGGGGCCGCTGCACATGTACGTGCAATTGCAGTGTGGTGGTGTGGCATTATAAGGTTAAATCAGGTAATGAGGAGACGATGTAACACCTGCTCATCACCCAGCAAATTTGCTCTGAAAAGCGATCCAAACACAGATCACTCTTCAGAGGGAACAGCACTCCACTGTCAGTGTGATAGAGCCCTTAGTTTTCTTTTTTTTTTAGGTTTTTTTTCCCCTTCATTTTTACCTAGTGATCCAACCAGTAACACACCTCCTGTATAAGGTTTCTCCAGTCTGGATAGCAAAGCAACAGAGGCACCTTCGGACAGCAGCATTGTCCGTCTGGAGAGAGGTTAGCGTTAATCCGGCCTTGCAATGATCAAAATTTGATCAGTGTGTGGTCTCCACTGCTCACCAATAGTTGATTGTTTAAGGGTCGGTTCACATTAGTGCGATCACAGACATCGCATGTAATTCGGAGCGCACTGCTCCTAAATTACATGTGATCTCTGTGCGGTGCAAATTTCAGCCATACACTGAATTCGCACCGCAATCACACTAAACACGCACATGACCCTTTTTTTTATCCACAGCAGAATCGGATCGCATAGTGGTTCACACTAGTGCGATCCGATTCTGTGCGAACTTGCAGATCGCACTGCGATATGCAATCTCGTTAACTTTTAATTGACACCCCCTGCGTATCGCATATGGCAGTGTGAACTGCCAGGGGTGCGGATGCGATGCGGGAACACGCTGCATATTTGCAACGTTCCCGCATTGCAGAATTGTGAACCGGGACTAATTGTTGCAATATCCTCCAAAAAGCAGCACTTTTTCTGGCTCTGAGGAAGGGGGTTCGCCCCTGAAACGCGTCAGCCTAGCCACAGCAGCCCCATGCGACCATCTGCATGTCCATTCGCTACATTTGGGACCTTGGCTACCTTGGAGATTGCATATGCTATGTTGATGTGTGTTGTATCACACCAGTCTTTTGAGTACTTTGTACACTTTTTAATATTTTAAATAAATGGTTTTATGGTAATGCACTAGGTCGGTGCGCCCCTCTTTTTTCTTTTTTGTCTTTTCTACCAGTTGGTTCTGGATACCCTTGATCCTGAAGGGGGCAGCAAGACCGATAGCTCTTTCAACATCTGAGTTTGTAGTGCACCTCTTTTCACTCCATCAGACATCACTCGAGCGCAGGAGATTTTGTTTTACTACATAGGGATGCATTGAGCATCCAAACAGGTCCGCCTGAAAAACTGACAGGCGCATCGGATCGGATTGCCTGTGTGAAAGGGGTATCAGAGTAAAGGGGGCTGAATACAAATGCACGCCACACTTTTCAGATATTTATTTGTAAACATTTTTGAAAACCATTTATAATTTTTCTTCCACTTCACAATTATTTGCCACTTTGTGTTGATCTATCACATAAAATCCCAATAAAATGTGATTACGTTTTTGGTTGTAACATGACAAAATTTGGAAAGTTTCAAGGGGTGTGAATACTTTTTCAAGGCACTGTATTATAAGCATGAGATCAACAAGACAGCCCAGCAAAAAGCATCTTCAGAAGTCAGATATGGCTGCCTATGTATGTCTGTAAAATTCAGGTACTCTCCACATTTTGCTGCCATTGGTGGCACGGTGTCACTCTGGGCTTGATTACCACTGGGTGATATGTATGGTGCTTAAGCTCCGTAAGTTTACTTTATTTTTCAAAAGGTGTTCCAATATTCTTCTTTAAGTAAAAAATCCACCAGCGTGCTAATGGCTACCAATTGCATGACTGCTATAATTGGCACATTATATATTTAGCATATGATACAGGTTTATAAAGTTATGAAAATAAAAATGTTATGCCTCTCATTATTAAATGCATATTTGTCTAAATGTCTGTGTTTATTTAAGTAGATCTTGTATTATCTAAGTCTTAGTTGCCAGTAAATATGATTAATGTTACAAGTGTTTCATTCGGGTAGTCATTGCAGTGCTCTACAGGCCTGTGTACAGGGTCATACCTCAGTGCTTATCAAAAATGGTTTGTTTTCCACTAAGGACATTAAGAATGTTTCAAATATTGTAATACAACCAGAAGAAAATTAATTAGCTAATTAAAAAGCGATATGCACCAGCAAAGCACTTTTACTTTTTGAAGCGCTTTTAAAACTTGTGGTTAATCAGATTGCGGTCATTTTTAATCATCAGAAGATTTGATTTTTACTGTTAATAAAGGGAAATTAGAATGCAAGCCAATATTTCAGGCCAAATTTGGATGAGATACTTGGTGTAGGGAAGATTATAGTGATATCTAACTAACAGAGATTTGATTAAGGTTTAAGGGGAAATCGTATTATCTAACAGTTAAAAAAAGAACAGTCAGCTTATTGTCTAAGAAATGGCAATGTTTTGTTTTAAAATTTGTAAAGTGACCAGTAAATAGGAAACCACGATAAGAGTATTTCAGAGCAAGCCCTCTATCACTAGAATTAGGCCATATCTTCCCCTTACTACCTGTATTCCCAAACGAAGAAATGGAGACCACACAAGAATGGGATTTAATGGCCATACCAGTCCTTTATTAAAACATTTTTTTTTGTCCAATAAATAACAATAAATACCAATGCTCCAGTCTTCATATTCATACTGATGAGTATCTGAGCGCCTCACTTTCTGTTAGAACAGTGTACAAAAGTGACACTACAAAAACAAATTTATGTTTAAAGCAGCTGTTAATACTCATAGTTACTTTGCTGAGCACTGAACTGACCTTTAATCTTCATATTGCGTTATAAGTTTTGTACAGTGCCCATGCGTTCTAACATGTGCACTCAATATAGAAGCTGATATTCATAAACACTTCCCCTGGAAGTTCAAAGTGCAAGAGTGTTCAGAAGTCTAAAATGCATGTAAATAGTGATATTGATGCATTTACTCAAACCAGGGTAGCCTCTGCTTTCCCCTCCCTCGCCTACACAAACAGCTGTATATAAGTCAGATTAAATCTAGGTCAGTGATGGCGAACCTTGGCACCCCAGATGCTTTGGAACTACATTTCCCATGATGCTCAACTACACAGAGTCCATGAGCATCATGGGAAATGTAGTTTCAAAACATCTGGGGGTGCCAAGGTTCGCCATCACTGGCCTAGGCAGGGCTGGCCCAAGACATTGTGCTGCCTGGGTCTGAGAATGAAATGCTGCCCCCCCCCAAAAAAAAAAATTCACGCCCTCCAAGAGGCCCCCATATTCTATAGGAATATGAAAGCAGTCAGAGTAGTGTGAGTGTGTACGGAGTGACAGCAACAGCAGGACAGAGCAGTAGACACTGGGCAGATGAGCGCACCAGGCTTTCTACTGTCTATAGTGCCACAGTGCCCTGCAGGGCTGTGGGCATGGTACAGAAGAATGCAGTGCTGCGGACATGGTACAGGAGAATGCAGGGCTGCGGGCATGGTACAGGAGAATGCAGGGCTGCGGGCATGGTACAGGAGAATGCAGGGCTGCGGACATGGTACAGGAGAATGTAGGGCTGTGGGCATGGTACAGGAGAATGCAGTGCTGTGGAAATGGTACAGGAGACTGTAGGGCTGCGGGCATGGTACAGGAGAATGCAGGGTGCGGGCATGGTGCATGAGAATGCAGGGCTGTGGGCATGGTACAGGAGAATGCAGTGCTGTGGAAATGGTACAGGAGACTGTAGGGCTGCGGGCATGGTACAGGAGAATGCAGGGTGCGGGCATGGTGCATGAGAATGCAGGGCTGTGGGCATGGTGCAGGAGAATGCCAACGCCCGGCGCCAAAAAAAAGGTCCGCGGCCGGCCTTACATGCCCGGAAATAGCCGAACGTTTATGGGCTTTTCCGAGCGGCGGCGAATGCGCAGTGTGCATGTCAGGCCGGCCGCGGACCTTTTTTTTTTTTTTTTTAGCTAGCCGAAGAAGAGAAGAGGCGGCCGGAGGCTGCCCCTCTCCAAGTGCTGCCTGGGTCCCATGGTCCCACCGGGACCCATGGTAGGGCCGGCCCTGGGCCTAGGTCTCTCTCTTATTAATAACAAGGAGTGAAGGTGCTGTCTTCCCCTTTCTACACCTTTTCAAAAGTGCAGCAGATCATGTTAAAAATCTTCACTTACATAGTTTAAAAGCTGATTGAGGAAAGGGACCCCCCCCCCCCCCCACACACACACACACATAGGCAGAAGAACAAAGAAACATGCAGAGCTGTATTCTGAATAGACAAGCTCCCTGCTAAACTCCCTCTAAGCTCCCTTACCAATACAAATTTTTACCTACTGTTATCTGTTATCTCTATGCGTCAGAGAACTTGTCAGAAGTGACTCATGCTGATAACAGAGAAACAAAGCACCAGAGAGAAACAAAACTTAGCACTTTGGAGAGAGACAAGTAAACACTGGAGATATACATTATATTACCAAAAGTATTAGGATGTCTGCCTTTGCATGCACATGAATTTTTGGCATTTTAGTTTAGATCATAGGGTTCAATATTGAGCTGGCCCACCCTTTGCAGCTATAACAGCTTCAACTCTTCTGGGAAGGCTGTCCACAAGGTTTAGGAGTGTGTCTATGGGAATGTTTGACCATTCTTCCAGAAGCGCATTTGTGAGGTCAGGCACTGATGTTGGATGAGAAGGCCTGGCTCACAGTCTCCACTCTAATTCATCCCAAAGGTGTTCTATCGGGTTGAGGTCAGGCCAGTCCAGTTCCTCCACCCCAAACTCGCTCAGCCATGTCTTTATAGACCTTGCTTTGTTCACTGGTGCGCAGTCCTGTTGTAACAGGAAGGGGCCATCCCCAAACTGTTCCCACAAAGTTAGGAGCATGTACAAAATGTCTTGGTATGCTGACGCCTTAAGAGTTCCCTTCACTGGAACAAAGAGGCCAACCCTTGAAAAACAACCCCACACTATAATCCTGTTGACAGTTTGAGGCACAGCACTAATCTTTCTTCAAGGAGTGAACAACAATGCAGCAAAGAAAAACTAGAGGGAGATGGCAATTAACATCCTTTACAACATTGTAACGTAGTTCCCCACTGGTGCTCCTCACCCTGATGATTGCCACAAATAGCAAGTCGCTTGCTGTGGGGGTACTCCAGCATTGACATTGTCTATTCACACATTAAGCACAGCTTGGCCCCACCCCCGCTCTTTCCTCATTGGCTCACTGGCAGTGACTGACAGCAGCAGGAGCCAATGGCTCCCACTGCTGTGTGAGCCAATGAGGAGACAGAGGCCCAGGAGAGCTGCTGCTTTCCTGCACATCTCTGGATCGAGATAGGGCTCAGGTAAGTATAAGGGGGGGGGGGGTGAGCTGGGTAAAAAAACCTTCTGCCTTTAGGACCACTTTAAAGATAGAAAAGGCAAAAGAACCAACAACTGAGTGGTCCTCCCCCGCCATAACCCAGGGAACAACAAGGAGCGGTTGGTGTCTGGAAGGTACACAATAGGCCTGCAACAATCAGGGCGAAAGGTGGGGAGGATGGAAGGAAGGGAGAAAGAAGGGGAAGACGTTCCATGGTCTGCAGCAGCAATAATCACAAGAAGCTCAAACAGCAAATCTAAGGTGTTAGTTATGCCTCAAATTAGAGACATTAAACATAGGGGTAGGTACTCATTATCGACCCAAGGTTGCCAAGTTTTGGTTTACTTTCGAACTTTATCATGAAGCATTGCCTCAATGCTTACCATGGATCATTGCCTGGGTGATTCAGTTCTTTGCAGCCATCACACAGAGAATCATTGTCTTCCAGTTTAGCGTTGATTTTAACCTCTCTCCAGTTCTATTTTTTCCAAGGCCATGTTGGAGACATTTCTCCTCATTTCTTACCGCTGTGATAAGTTTATCACTAAGACAGAAATCTGAGTGACACAAAAGCAGTGAGACTCTGCTACAGTCAGTGGAACTCTTGAAGGTTTCTCTGCACCTCCTGTCCTGGTGGCACACCTTCCAACGGTAATACAGAAAGAGTGGGAAACCGGCAGAGGTTCAAACTAGGGATAGACCGATATGGTTTTTTCAGGGCCGATACCGATATTTTGGTCACAACGTATCAGTATCGGCCGATATGGGCCGATATTTTGTATATTTAATGTTTTGAAAAATAAAGACAATTTTTGACACAAATCTGGCACTAAACATGTTCATTTTTGTTTAATGCTTAATAGCTGGCTTGCTGGCACCCTGTGGTGGCTGGCTGGCTGGCACCCTGTGGTGGGTGGCTGGCTGTCTGGCACCCTGTGGTGGGTGGCTGTCTGGAACCCTGTGGTGGGTGGCTGGCTGGCACTCTGGGGTGGGTGGCTGGTTGGCTGGCACCTTGTGGTGGGTGGCTGGCTGTCTGGTACCCTGTGATGGGTGGCTGGCACCCTGTGGTGGGTGGGTGGCTGGCTGGCACCCTGTGGTAGGTAGGTGGCTGGCACAGGGGCTGTGGGTGGCTGGCTGGTACAGGGCCTGTGGGCAACTGGCTGCTACAGTGCCTGTGGCTGGCTGGTACAGGGCCTATGGGTGGCTGGCTGTCTGGCACCCTGTCTGTGGGTGGCTGGCTGTCTGGCACCTTGTGGTGGGTGGCTGGCTGGCTGGCACTCTGTGGTGGGTGGGTGGGTGACTGGCACAGGGGCTGTGGGTGGCTGGCTGGTACAGGGTCTGTGGGGGGCTGGCTGCTACAGTGCCTGTGGCTGGCTGGTACAGGGCCTGTGGGTGGCTGGCTGGTACAGGGCCTGTGGGCAGCTGGCTGGTACAGGGACTGTGGGTGGCTGGCTGGCTGGCTCGCTGGTACAGTGCCTGTGGCTGGCTGGTACAGGGCCTGTGGATGTGGGTGGCTGGCTGGCACCGGGCTGCTGTGGGTGGGTATATGGCTGTGTTACACTCCCGCGAGACTAGTCCTGACTCCAGACGAGGCTGTCCAAGGCGAGGGAGGCGGCCTAAGAAGGCAGAAAGACATCATAAAAATATCGGCAATATCGGCCAGTTCCGGGGCCCATACGATATATCAGGGAAAGTGCATATCGGCCCCCGATATATCGATCTTGCCGATAATCGGTCTATCCCTAGTTCAAACCTTACACCACTCTATTCAAAACTAAAATAACATGTTTTGAATGGAGGTACATCTTAGCCAGTAAGGTGGAAAACAAACTTGTGTCCCGTCAAGGGGCATAGTAGGTCTCACGTGCATTGATCAGCTTGTTTCTTTCTCTTACATAGCACTTCTGAGGAGGATGGAGCACCTGCTTTGGATACTCATTATAAAATTCTAAGTTTCAATATCCTTTTACAAGAATAAACTTGCAAACATTTTTTGGGGGGTTTTCTTTGATTTTATTTCAAACGCGATATGTTATATTTCGGCAAATTACACAAACATGCTACCCTGATACTTTATTTCCAGATTCATTTCTTCGTGCTAAAATTTTCCTGTGGACTATTCCCCAGCACTTTTATATCCCCATTTGCTATTGGAGCCAGTTATGCATTGAAGTGCAATATGTTGCAAGTCCCACTAGTGTGAAAATCTTTAATTATGTATTCCTTCAAACACTTTCATATGTTAAGAGACTTCCATGAAAACATTCATGAAAATTGAATTAATTCTGAACATTTGGCAACCAGAAATACATTTCAAAGGTAAATGTGATTACAAATGCAGGATTAGTTTTCAGCAAAATATTGGTTGTCACTGCAATATAAATGAACCTGTAAAAGTTTGTAAGATTTTAGTAATAATAAATAGTAAATTACAAATTACCTAAAGTTGAGCTACACACAAAAAAGTAAAGATTTGCTGTCTTAAACAGATATCTAAAAATGTTATTTGTGGCCAAGCAGTACCTTGAAAAGTCTACCTTTGCCTTGAATTCCCCTTAAAAAGTAACAAGTTTCTGTGCACTTCCTGTCATGTGACATTGGCTAGGTACTCCTGTACTTTTAGCCACATAGCTGTATATCTGCAGTATGAAATCATGTATGGCAGATCCTGCCTCTGATGACTGCTATTGTCATGAGATTTAGCTTGCCATATATTGATAGAATTTGAAACAGACATTTTTAGGAAAAGTCATAGGAAAGATCATATGAAAATTCTCAGAACATTCTCAGAACATTTGTATGTCGTTCGAAAGATTTAGTTTGCTTTTAACATTTGATTTTGGAATAAATAAATGACATACACTGTTAGAAATTTGTTTGTTAAAGAAAGATTTTCCATCCTGCTTCTAATTTTCTTGTCACTTCAGTTGAAAACGAACATCGGTTTGACCCACTAATGGTTAGAAAAACGAACAAACTTTCTTAACCACTTACCGCATACTAACGTAGGTCTACGTCAGTAAACTTTGCGGTAGTGTATCGGGATGATGCCTCTAGCTAGAGGCATCATTCCGGTACCGTGGTTTGAAGCCGACGGTTGGCTTTCCGTCGGTACCGACCGATGCGGCTCGGGAGCCGCTCGATCGGTACCCGGGGGGGCGGGAGGGGACGTCCCCCCCCCTCCCGCCGCCTTCCGTGGCTTTGCTCGGGGCTCCCGTCCCACCGGGAGCCCCGAGCACCCAGCCGGCGCGTCCGCCGGCTGGATGGAGTCCCGATGAATGCCGGAAACAGCATCGATCGGGGCTCCGTTGACGTAACCCGGAGGCGGCGTCCATGACGTCACTTCCGGGTTACTGTGCCGCAAAAGGCGGCAAATTTGAAAATCGGCTGTATGCAAAAACGCCTGCATACAGGGAAGTGTAGTGGAGGGGTCTAGGGTCTTTTAGACCCCCGATCCCTCCATAAAGTGTACCTGTCACGACATATTGCTGTCACAAGGGATGTTTACATTGCTTGTGACAGCAATAAAAGTGATCAGATTTTTTTTTTTTTTTTAAAACTGTAATAAAGTTAAAAAAATAAATAAAATAAATGGGAAAAAAAAAAAATTTAGCCGCCCCCGTCACCGTTAGCTCGCGCACAAAAAAAAACGTATACGCAAGTCGAGCCGCAAATGAAATCGCTGTTCAAACCACACATGTGAGGTATCGCCGCGATCGCCAGAGTGTGAGCAATAATTTAAAAAAAAGAGCTACACTCTACCTCTAAACTGGTAACCGTTAAATAAATTTAAAGCGTCGCAGATTGAGATCTCTATTGACCGTAGTTTGTCGACATCCCACGGGGGGGCGCAATTTTAAACCGTAACATGTTGGGTATCTATTTACTCGGCGTGACATGTTCTTTCACAATATACAAAAAAAATGGGGTAACTTTACTGTTTAGTATTTTTTAAATGCAGTGAAATGTGATTTTTCAAAATTTTTCCAAAAAAAATGGCGCTTTATAGACCGCTGCGCAAATACCGCGTGACAAAAATTATTGCAATGACCGACATTTTATTCTCCAGAGTCTTTGCTAAAATAATATATATAATGTTTGGGGGTTCTAAGTTGTTTTCTAGGAAAAAATACTGATTTTAACTTGTGAACAAAATGTGTCAAAAATAGGCTCGGTCCTTAAGTGGTTAAAACCTTCTTTTCCTCAAAATTCTATGGCCAGTTTTAGAGTGTCTTCATAAGCACTGAAGTAATACAGTAAACCCCCGCTCCATCGCGGTTCAGTTTTTGCGGTCCCGGTATATTGCGTTTTTTTTTGTAATGTTATTTTACTATATAAATCATTAAAAATGTAATATTTTTGTGTTTTCCATAGCTCTTGCTATGTCTCTATTTCTATTGTTTTAAAAGTGTGTTTAAAGACCTTAAAATGCTTTTACACGTACAGTGACAGTAAAAAACAAAAATGCATTTTAATAGGGTTTTTCTATTTCGCGGATTTTCACTTTTCGCGGCTGGGTCCGGAACGTAACCCCCGCAATGGAGGGGGGTTTACTGTAGTTAGTAATGCAATTTTCTGCTTTTCATTATTCTTCTTAAGGCCTGCTAGACAGATAGTTGTACCCAAGGACCCGCAGTACAAGGATCTCCTTGCTCCTATTGATGCCTCCTCTCTGTGCTCTTGTTATCTGTGGTTCCTTCACCCCTCCTATTGATCATTACTCCACCAGTGATCAGTTCAGGTCCGACATTAAAGTGGTTGTAAAGGAATTTTTTTTCATTTAACCACTTCAGCCCCAGAAGGTTTTACCCCCTTCCTGACCAGGCCCTATTTTGCGATTCGGCACTGCGCTACTTTAACAGACAATTGCGCGGCCGTACGATGCTTTACTGAAATAAAATTGATGTCCTTTTTTTTTTTACCACAAATAGAGCTTTCTTTTGGTGGTATTTGATCACCTGTGCGATTTTTATTTTTTTGTGCTATAAACAATAAAAAGAGTGACAATTTTGAAAAAAAAAAAAAAACAATATTTTTCACATTCTGCTATATGACATTCTCAAAAAAAAAAAAAAAAATCTAAATTTTTTAACATTTTAGGCCAATTTGTTTTCTGCTACATATTTTTGGTAAAAAAATCGCAATAAGCGTATTTTGATTGGTTTGCGCAAAAGTTATTGCATCTACTTACTATGGGAAAGATTTATGTCATTTTTATTGTTTTTATTTATTTTTTACTAGTAATGGCGGCAATATGCAATTTTTTGCGGGACTGCGACATTGGGGCGGACAGATCAGACCCCTGACTGACATTTTTGACACTTTTGGGGGGGACCAGTGACATTACTACAGTAATCAGTGCTAAAAATATGCACTGTTAATGTAATAATGACACCGGCAGGGAAGGGGTTAACATTATGGGTGATCAAGGAGTTAAATGTGAGCCTAGGGGAGTGATTCTAACTGTGGGGGGGTGTGGCTTCTGAAATGACCATAGATACTTGTGATCCTATATGGATCATTGCAGGGAGAAGAACTGTCAAGTGTGTTTACGGCAGCTGACTGTTCTCTCTCAGCGGGGAACGATTGCGGGTGTCAGGCGGCAATTGGAGCCGCCTGCCTGCTGCATCAGCCTCCCCCGCTTCCCCTAGCCTAACAAAAGCGAGCGCCGTACAGGTACGGCGATTTGCCTACATCTGCGGCGGGCAGTCGAAAACTGGTTAAATAATGGCGCTTTTCCACTGCATGGAACCGTACCGGTTCAGCACGCTTTTGTGCTTTTCCACTGCTGGTACCGCATGGTATAGGGTCAGAATGGTTCGGTACGGTACGGTATAGGTTTGCTTTTCCACTGCATGGAACCGAACGGTACGGTACGGTACGGCTCTGAAAAAACAGTACCTACTCGATTGTGGTTCCAACAGGTACCAAACTGGTACCATATCCCACAATCCTTTGCATGCAGTCACTACTAGCCACTGATTGGTCAGAGAATCCCACCCACCCCGTTGTTATCCCACCCACTTAACTTTAGTACTACTTTAGTGGAAAAGCAAACCTATACCATACCGTACCGAACCGTTCCGACACTATACCATGCGGTACCAGCAGTGGAAAAGCAAACCGGGCCAAGCAGGGCCGAGTAGAGCCGAGCCGGTACGAGCCGGTACTTGCAGTGGAAAAGTGCCATAACAAACACGTCTATACTTACCTGTTCTGTGAATGCATCAAGGTAAAAAAAATAGGGTTTAGGACCACTTTAAGCTCTTTCCTCTACCTAGAGGCTACCGTCACACAAAGGGATCAATTCACTAAGAGTTAAATAACGGCAAACAAAAAGGCGGTAAAATAACGCATGAAGTAAATCAGTTGACAAAGTTCAGTTCACTTTAGTGTTAAATAATGAATGCGGTATTTTTTCAATTGTTTAGTAACTATCGCATTTTTTTATGCAGTAATTAAACACACGTGTCGGTGGTTAAGGATTGTTTAACCACTTGCCAACCGGGCCATAGCCGATTGATGGCTACAGCGCAGCCGGCTAGTTATGGGAGGGCGTACTATGCCGTCCTCCCAAACTCGCGCTTCCCATGAACCCAGTGGGGTGCGCACCTGGGGATGTCCATGATTGTTGGGTTACCCGGACCCAGCGAATCACAGATCAGGCTAAATGGCTAATGACGGAGCGATCATTTATCAACAAACTGATGCATGTCTGGTTCAGCTCTCTCATCTCCTCGCACGCTGTACACATCAATTGGTACAGCGTGTAAGGGAAGGAGGGAGACGGCAGCAGTGCTCACCCGTGCCTCATCTGTGCCTCATTCAAGTCCATGTGTGCCTCATTCATGTCCATGTGTGCCTCATTCATGCCCATCTGTGCCTCATCCATACCTCTTCTGTGCCTCATTCATGCCTGCCTGTGCCTCATCCATGCCTCATTCAAGCCCACCTGTGCCTCATCCATGCCTCATTCATGCCCACCTCTGCCTCATTCATGCCCATTTGTGCCTCATTCATGCCCATCTGTGCCTCATCCATGCCTCATTCATGCTCATCTGTGCCTCATCTGTGCCTCATTCATGCCCATCTGTGCCTCATCCATACCCTTCCTTGCCTCTCCCATGCCCATCTGTGTCTCATCCATTCCTATCTGTGCCTCATTTATGCCCATCTGTGCCTCACCCATGCCCATCTGTGCCTCATCCATGCTTATCTGTGCCTCATCCATGCCTCATCCATGCCCCATCTGTGCCTCATCCATGCCCCATCTGTGCCACATCCATGTCCCATCTGTGCCACATCCATGGCCCATCCCTGCCACATCCATACCTCATCTGTGCCACATCAATGCCTCATCTGTGCCACATCCATGCCTCAACTGTGCCACATCCATGCCTCATCTGTGCCAAATCTGTGCCTCATCAGTGCTCATTCCTGCCTCATCCATGCCTCATCCATGCCTTATCAGTGCCACATCCATGCCTCATCCGTACCACATCAGTTCTCATCTGTGCCACATCCATGCCTCATCTGTGCCACATCCATGCCTCATCTGTGCTCATCCATGCCTCATCCGTCCTCATCTCTGCTCATTCATGCCACATCCATGCCTTATCCATGTCCATCCATGCCACATCCATGCCTCATCCGTGCTCATCCATGCCACATCAGTGCTCATCCGTGCCACATCAGTGCTCATCCATGCCACATCCATGCCTCATCTGTGCCCACCCATGCCTCATCTGTGCCCATCAATGCCACATCAGTGCTCATACATGCAACATCCATGCATATCAGTGCTCATTCATGCCTCATCCGTACCACATCAGTGCTCATCCATGCCACATAAGTGCTCATCCATGCCTCATCCATGCCACATCCATGCCACATCAGTGCTCATCCATGCCACATCAGTGCTCATCTGTGCCACAAAAGTGTAATAGGTAGTCAGGAAATTGGATTTGTAATTTTACGTCCCTAGAGCACCTGACAAAGCTCCCTGCATGTCGGGCCTCTGTATGTGGCCAGGCTGTGTAAAAGTCTCACATATGTGGTATCACCATACTCAGGACGAATAGCAGAATGTATTTTGGGGTAAAATTTGTGATATGTACATGCCGTGTCTTAGAAATATCTTGTAAATGGACAACTTTGTGTAAAAAAAAAAAAAATGTGTTTACATTTTCTTTCTACATTTTCCAAAAACTTGTGGAAAAAAATGACATGTTCAAAAGACTCATAATGCCTCATAGTATATACAGTATGTTGGGGTGTTTGTTTTCCAAAATGGGGTCATTTTGTGGGCGTTTTCATTGTCCTGGTGCTCCAGGACCTTCAAAAGAGTGATAGGTTGTCAGGAAATTATATATGTAATTTATGCTCCTAGAATGCCTGGAAAGTGCTCCTTGCATGTTGGGGCTCTGTATATGGCCAGACTGTGTGAAAGTCTCACACATGTGGTATCGCCATACTCAGGAGGAGTAGCAGAATGTGTTTTGGGGTGTAGTTGCAAGTATGCCTATACAGTGCGTGAGATATAACTTGGTAATATGACAAATTTGTGAAAAAAAATCCTAATTTTGCAAAAAATGTGGAAAAAAATTAAAACTTCAAAAAACTCACCATGCCTCTTACTAAATACCTTGGAATGTCTTCTTTCAAAAAAGGGGTAATTTGGGGGGTATTTGTGCTTTTCTGGCTTGTTAGTGTCTCAAGAAATGAGATAGACCGTCCGTACATCAGGTGTAATCAATTTGCAATGATTGACACCATAGCTTGTAGACTCTATACTCTTCACAAAGACTAAAAAAATATAATTATTTGGGTTATTTTTACCAAAGATATGTAGCAGTATAACTTTTGGCCCAAATATATTAAGAAAAATTACAAATTTGCACAATTTTTTAACCTAAACGAATAAAATGCATTTTTTTTACAAACTTTTATGTCTTTTTTTCTTTATAGCGCATAAAAAAAAAAAAACCCAGCGGTGATTAAATACCACCAAAAAAGCTCTATTTGTGTGAAAGAAAGGACACAAATTTAATATCGGTACAGTGTTGCATGACTGAGTAATTGTCATTCAAAATGTGAGGGCACTGAAAGCTGAAAATTGGACTGGTTAGAAAGGGGGTAAAGGTGCCCAGTGGGAAAGTAGTTAAGGTAACTTCCTTATAACATTTTACGTTTTAACATGTTTGTTATTTTTCTTCTGCAAAAAACAATTTTTTAATCTAAATTTTTTTTTACAGTAATCTGTATTTGGAGGCATTGAGATTTGAACTACCGTATCAGTTGTGGATATTTTTTACCGTGATTCATGACAAATGTCCCCATACATGTGTAATACTATCTCTCACCCACAGGTGGTTTAGTGAGCTTTTGATGTTGTGTATTTAAAGATGGCTACCGCATATTCAATTGACCATGTGGTTGTGGGCGGAAGTGCAACCATGTGCTGCTGACCTCACTCACAAAAGGACCTTTGAGTGGTCAAGAGGAACGACTACATCCTGTGGGTGGTCTCTGGTATACAGGACTATAAAAAGAGTCCATAGCATGAGTAATAGTCTGTTTTTTGGAGCTGTGGAAAGACCAAGCATGCAGCCAGGATTTCTTATTGTCCTTTTCCTGGGATATTGGGAATAGGAGTGTATGTTTAAGTCATAGTATTTTGTGTAACATTTATGGTAACTTTTATGTGTGAGAAGCTTTATGTATTTTGATGTCCAGTAAAGTTTTGTTTTCTGCTTTTTATCAAAACTGCTCTTGGTGTGTCTGTTAATTTTAAATATTCACTAGATATTTGTGTAGCAATATTTCCAGGCATCGGGCCTGAGGTGGGTCTGCCATTGTTACCGGAAACACATCCAACACATTTAAGTTGAAAACCCAGGTGTGAGAACTGAGACAATGTGTTTTTTTTTTTATAATGGGGATGGGAGAAGGGAATGAGTGGGATACTCCTCTGGCTCAACTAGATTTAACTGGGACACTGTAAAGAAAAATGCCAGTTGGCGCTGTCCTGACGCCAGCTGAATGCCAACCAACGCTTCCTGGTGCTTTTAAATACTGTTCTGCTGAAAGTGCTGAAACTTTGATTTTTAACTCCTTGGTTAACTCAGAAGATCCAGGACTGTAATGATCCTTGACTCTTGACACTCTGTCTAGCTCAAAAGTCCAGTGTATGATTCCCTCCAGCCCTTCACTGACTGAGGTAGTTCCTTGTGACTGCTTGTACTGCTGCAACTCTTAACACTGCACACTTAACTCTTCAGAGCCCAACCGCTGGCGCCCCCTCTACACTTCAAGGGTCCTTTCACTAGGCAACCCCCTTTACACTTTAGGGTCCTTTCGCTAGGCAACCCCCTTTACATTTGCAGGCTCTAGGATCCCTGGGACCTCCACCTGAGTGGTCCCCTCTACACTAGGCAGACCCCAGGGGCAATTCACAGTACTCACAACCTTGGAAGGCTTTCCTGGAACTGTACCCCTCTTCCTCCACTGGTCCTCGGCACACCTGATCCTCACTGCAGCTCATCTCTCCCTTCTGGATACTCAGGCAACCACCCGAGACACCCGATCCTTCTGACAGGAGGAGAGACAGCCGTACTCTCCCTCCTGAGACTCTGCTTCCCACCAAAGACGCTGCGTCATGCGTTCCCCTCAAACTTATACCCATTCCCAGAATCCTCTGCGGCAGAATCTGCCTTCTGGGGTAGATACAAGCCCCAATGGGCCACTGATTGGATTTCCTCCACTGCCCAATGAGAATCCTCTCACAGAGCCAGTGGGGAGACTCCCCTCTCAGTAACCACACCTGGGAGACATGATAGCCCAGCTGAAATCATGGCCCTGCTGTTAGGCAGCCACTATACTTTTACCTAGAACCTACCTGTAGGTTTCTACATTTGAGTGGCTGTCCAGTATACCTGCAATTTCAGTATATTGTGCTGCAACAATTAAGAGCTAATCTGCTCAAGTGTATGCAGTCTTTTGCTTTTTATACATTTTGATGTTTCCCACTGTTATTAGATTATTATTTATAATCTAATAACAGCCTTATATTGTCCACATTTGTTACAACTACTTTCTCAAATTCAAAGCTTGGTAATCCAAGCTCCTTTACTAAATCTATCATGCCATACATTCATAAAATTGCATTTTTTTCGTAAATGTATGGCCTACTAGAGTTTTTGAACATGATCTTTTCTATGTTTTCGGCCCAATTCTGTGCTGTTGCCTATGTTTATCATGTGGAAACTAAAGAAAACTGGACTTTTTTTTTTTTTTTATAACTTTTTTTTAAACATTTTCATGTATTTTTCATGTTCCTGTCCAAGTTTAACTTGTAATGGTGTATATAACTAAAAGTTTTACAGTGACCACTTCAAGAGGCCACTTCTAGCTGGAGTAGTTGTAAAGTTTAACATACTCTATTGTTGCACTTTTGTAGACGTTTACTTTAAAAATTATTTTTTTTTTTTAAGTTCTTGATGTTAAATTTCAGCATTTAATTTGCACTGCATGTCATGCCTTTTTGATTTAATAAAAAAAAAAAAAATAAAAAAAAAAAAATACTTGTACTCGTGATGCATAATGCCACATTTTTGCGTGTCCAGTACTAGTGGAATAGTGTCAACTTTCTGTGGGACCTCTGGGGGTGGAAATAGAGCCCTCTCTGAGGGTAGTATTGCACCCCTTTCTGTGGGTGTTCTATGGGTGGAATTGGGCCCCTTTCTGTGGGTCTTCTGTGGGTTTAATTAGGCTATCGGTGGGTGGAATGCCCCTTTCTGAGGGTTTGAATATGCCCCTCTTTCTGGTACCGCACTGGTTACGGCCACCATAAGGGTGGTGTTAAATATAGGACTTTGTTGATGTTTCGTTTGTGAATTGGACTTAACAGATTACTACATATTTTTTTGTGATATTTGCTGTCAATTTTTTTTTTCATTGTTTACGGCAAAATCATTATTTTATTTTTTTTTTATATAACATTTTATTGAAGTTCAGACAGTGAGAAAAGAAAAATACAATAACTCAGTGTGGAGAAGTACATTGTGGTAATCACTATCTAATACAAGAATATATCCTGATTTATACCTTTAGGTGAATGTCAGAACTTCATGACATTTGTACAACGATGTACGAAAACCAAATAGAATAACATTCATGAGTATTTGCAGGAAAGGAGGGTAGGTGGGGGAATGCATGAAAAGGATGGTGAGGAGGGGGAAGAGGAGGGGGGGTGGGGATGTAAGATTAGGAGAGATTGGAACAAAGGGGAAGAGGATGGAGGAAGGGGATCTAGGGAGGGGGGATAAGGGAGGGGCAGGATGCTGAGGGGAAAGGACCAGTAGAGTAGGGCCCATCCGTGGAGAGGTAAGAGAGTAAAATAACTAGATAATTGGTTAAGCATATGAAGGGGGGTGGGGGGGAGGAGGGGTAAGAGTTAGCAATAAACATATCCGTCAAGTTTGCATCAGGAGAGAAAAACCCTTAAATGGGCGTTAGTAGCTAACACATTTTGGTAGTGATTGGGGTTTCTCGGGTCATAGTAATTGGCTGGAAGTAGGGGTCATGCGACCATGGTGCAGAGGGGAAGAAATGGAAACATCAATGAAGTTGTGCCATTTTTTGAGAAATTGCACTTTATTTGCTGCATGCAATAATTTTTGCAAATGAGTAACATGATACCCTTACCGCATGCGGTAAAGTTAAGTGAGTTGACTCCAAAGACAATTTTTTTTGGTATGTCAGTCCTAAAGAAATGATCAGCAGTAGGGTGCCTGCAGCCAAATATAGTGTCTAACACTTGGTTCTCTGCTTGACATTTTTTTGGGGTACAGCTTCCATAGAACATGGCTTGTTCTTACTCTTGGACAAAAGTTCTTCACTGTTATCTGAATTCCCTACATAGTACAATTATGAGCTCCTCTAACACTCTCCCAATTAGTTAAAGAGAACAGTAATAGTAATCTTTATAAATAATTATCAATAAGGGCACAAAGGTAAGTATTACTTTACCTTTCGTTTACATACTCCCCCTGTAACTCCTATCTAGTGAACAACATACATTGAAGTGCACAAAGTAGTTGAGTAATGCAAAGAGCATGTTCAAAGTGCTATATTCCATTGAAAGCCATCAGAAGTAATCTCCTAATGAATCTTTTATACAGGGAACTGATATCTGACTGATTGCTATGGGTTTACTGTGCTTATTTACTGTGTTACTGAATGAACCTGTTAGTTATAAATGGAAGGAAAAGGCAATGTACTTTCTAGTCTGCCATTATTTATATATGGGAAAACAGGGCACCATATACAATGTATCAGATAAAATTTGTTGATGATGGTTATTGCAACTATTTAGATTTTTGCTTCATTTTTTGTTCAGTATGAGAGTTTGAAAGGGATAATGTGATTACTTGCTGGGTAGAAGCACAGACAGTTTTTGTCTTTGAAGCTTTAAAAAAAGGGAGCTTATTTTTTTTTCTCAATAACTTTTTTTTTTAGAAAAGAGAACATAGCAAACAGACAATGACTTTACATTGAGATTGTCAACCATCTGAAAGCAGGTTTCCTTGCCTAGAGCAAGTAAATATACAATGAATCTCGCATATGAAAATGAGACAAAATAATCCAAAACAAATCTCTGTATCTAAGGGTTTTCCTTTACAATAGAATTTGTCAATGCACAGAGCATGTATAAAGCATAATAAAATAAATTAACCAAAGAGGTAGCAATGCAAAACAAATCAGAAACGTCAAAAAGATACAAACTATGTTTTAATAATAGATAAGAGTTTAAGTGTTTGGTCAGCCTGGTGGGATGGAGCGAACATAATCAGGTGCAATAGGGTTATTAGAACCCCGAGTATGCGGGTAAGCATCAGATTCGGAGAGGGGAAAATGCTTAGTCTGGGAAGAAGTAAGAATAGAGAGTTGGTATGTATATATAGGCTGGTGGGGTACATCCAACAGTTATTGTGAGGTAAAAAAAATAAAAATAATGTGGGGTGGGGGTGGGAGTGGACACAGAGAGAGGGAAAGAAGTAGAGGAAAAAAGGGGGGGGGTGGGTGGTAACAGGGGTTGAGAGAAAGAGATAGGAGTAAGTGGAATCCTGACTGAGAGTGTAGGAAGGCCAAGAATAAGTAGAAGAAAGAATGGGAAGAAGGGGTTGGGACCCCATCTGCTTCCATCAATGGGTAGTGCAGTAAAATTACATTAGCTCATGTCATCAACTGAGAGAATTTATCTGATGTTACAAAATAAAGCCAAGAAGCCCAGGTTTTCCTATATTTTGAGGGCGTCTCTCTAGCTTGATTCCTCCATTTTGGCAGTCTTACTCATGCGTTGGAGCCAATCTGCTATAGTTGGGGGGTAGTTGCAGGCCAACATGCTGGGATACTCTTTTTTCCATATTAACTAAATGCATAGGCAGTGATCGAAAATATGATGCTCGTGGGAGTGAAGTGTGGTGCAAGAGTTATTGGGCTGTTGAGTAGTCTAATGTGTCTGTTGTTACTTGAGTAATGAGGCAGTGGACTTCCCTCCAGAATAGCTGAATTAGCGAACTTGACCACCATATACAGTATGTAGAAGTGAGCCTACCTCCTCATTTCATCGCCAACATTTGGGTGATATTGCAGGAGAGATCTAATGAAGTCATAATGGGGTTCTATACCATCTTGAAAACACTTTAAAGCCATTTTCCTGTGTGGAAATATTGACTGTCCCCTTATGAATATAAGTATAGATGTAATCCCACTTCTCTACGGAAAGGTCTATAGAAATTTCTTGCTCCCAAGTGTGACTAGCTTTATTTAAAGGAGCTTATACTATATATTTATATATATATATACACACACACACACACACACAATCAATATTACAGCCTTTTCACATACTATATGTGGATATAGAGTACACATCTGGGCTAGCTGTAGAAAACTCTATCTTCTTATTATTATGGAGTTTTCTGGAATGGCAACAAGGTGGAAAAGCTGGCCGATTGGAAGATCACTATACAAGCTCAGGATCTGTAAAACATCTTTAGATGCTTCCCTGAGGTACACATACACATTCTATCAAAAAGTACAGTTCTAGGAATGCATGTGAGAACCTGTGATCAAATTCCCAACACTTTTGGTCAGTTGAGGCAGGCAAAATAAAGTGAACCTGCTCCATTAGAACAATATTCAGTTCTAAGGCCTCCACCCTGATGTCTTTAGAGCACAATTGGTTCCCCCTTTCTCTCAAAAATGACTCATAGACGCAGACTTAGCAGTTCTAACTCTTACTGCAGACTGCACCTAGAATAACGGTAAATAGGTATTCTACAGAAGGATTAGGCAAACACAATATGCTGGCAACAGAAAAATCTTGAGAAGCACAAGATGGCTTCTTCCTATTTGTACTACAATTCCAAAACTGTAAAGCACAACAGTTAGGGAATATGACAGTTCATATACTACAACTGTACGTCAGAACATTTGATCTTGCCATCATTAAGTCAACTAATTTTGTTTGCAAGTCACCCAGACCTACTACTTGAATGGAATCCCAGACTTATTAAACATGTTTCTTTTGTGTCTAGAACATGCAGTTTACATAATGTATGATTTTTCCTGAACAAAAGCCACATTCACAGTTAGAGTTTTCCACCCTACTTCTTTCAATTCTGTCATCACTAAGATTAAAAAAATGATCGTCTACAGTGCCTAGAAAATTTTGTCATGCTATAACCAAAAACTTAAATATATTTTTATTGGGATTTTATGTGATAGAACAACACAAAGTGGCACATAATAGTAAAGTGGAAAGAAAATGATAAAGGTTTTTAAAACTTTTTATTACAAATAAATACCTGAAAAGTGTGGCATGCATTTGTATTCAACCTCCCTGAGTCAATACTTTGTAGAACCAGCTTTTGCTGCAATTGCAGATGCAAGTATTTTTGGGGATGTCTCTACCAGCTTTGCACATCTAGAGAGTGAAGTTTTTACCCATTCTTCTTTGCAAAATAGCTCAAGCTCTGTCAGCAATTTTTAAGTCTTGCCCCAGATTCTCAATTGGATTTAGGTCAGGATTTTGACTGGGCCATTCTAACACATGAATATGCTTTGATCTAAATCATTCCATTCCATTCTGGCTGCATGTTTAGGGTCCCTGCTGAAGAAAAGCATCCCCACAACATGATGCTGCCACCACCAGGTTTCTCGGTGAGGATAGCATGTTCAGGGTGATTTGCAGTGTTAGTTTTATGCCACACACAATATTAATCATGCACTCCAGATTTGTGGAGTGCACGACTAATAATTATCTTGTGGGCAGATTCTCCCACCTGAACTATGGATCTCTGCAGCTCCTCCAGAGTTACCATGGGGAATAATGCTCCCTTTGCCTGGCCTGTCAGTTTAGGTGGACACCCATGACTTGGTAGGTTTGCAGTTGTGCCATACTCTTCCCATTTTCAGATGATGGATTGAACAGTGCTCTATGAGATGTTCAAAGCTTGGGATATTTTTTTCTAACTTAACCCTGCTTTAAACATATCCACAACTTTATCTCTGACCTGTCTGGTGTGTTCCTTGGCCTTCATGATGCTGTTTGTTCACTAAGGTTCTCTAACAAACCTCTAAGGGCTTCACAGAACAGCTGTATTTATAATGAAGTTTAATTACACACAGGTGGACTTATTTACTAATTAGTTACTTCTGAAGGCAATTGGTTCCACTAGATTTTAGTTAGGGGATATCAGAGTAATGGGGACTCAATACAAGTGCACTCCACACTTTTCAGATATTTATTTGTAAACATTTTTGAAAACAATTTGTCATTTTCCTTTCACTTCACAATTATGTCCCAATAAAATACATTTACGTTTTTGGTTGTAACATGACAAAATGTGGAAAATTTCAAGTGGTATGAATACTTTTGTAAGGCACTGTATTTGACCTCACTAACCATTAGAAAGTGTAACAAATGTTTCAAAAACTATTTTGTTTTGGTTTAAAATTTTACTTGTGTACGGCCATTGACACAGTGTTTTACTGAAAGTACCAAAACAGTTTTGCACTTCCATATAATCTAAAAGGCACACAATGCTCTATAAACCCATGCAATAAACACAAAACATGGATGTCTCCTAGATTAAGTAGCCTTTCTCTGATCTCTGAAGTGTGTCATTCTTTCATTTCATCGTTCAACGGTCTGACATGTAAAAGCTTTGTTCCAGCAGTTCAATTTAATCACTGCCATTGCTTTAACAGTAAGATAAAATCCCTTGTCCAACATCCAGCTGTTATCTGATACTGTTTGAAGCGACTTTCATGAATGCATACTGATATCTCAAGAACTCCAAACATGTCATAAACAATATATTAAAACCCAAGTATGAATTCCATTAGTGCAAGAAATGAACTGGCTTAGCCTATCTATGCCGGCCAATGTAATAAAACGTAATTTGGACTAATCTGTTCAAAGAATTCTTTCTTCTTGAAGATGACAGTCTCCTGTCACATGGAGACGTAATTGCTTGTTGGCTTCAATAAGGACCCTGTTGAAACTTTGTCTGTGCCCTGGATGCACTTTGCAGGTGTCTTTTAGCTTGACAATCCAGCCTATTGTTTAAACTCTAGGATGTCAGAAAAAGAAATATTAAAACAGAAAGTGAGCGTTTTAATGAAAATGACTGATCCTTGGTGGAATTTGAAGAAACTTAATACATTTGGATGTAGGGGACTGGATGCAGCAGTAGCAACACAGCAATTCATTGATTGGATTTCCTAATGCACATAAGTCTAGAGGAAGGAAAATATACTTAAGTAGCTGCTTTTTGATGATTTTGCTTATGCAAACGTGCTGTTTCAGAGATATAATATCATTTCAAAATTCTTAGAGACTGTATATAGGCACTTAGCAGATTTGTCAGCAAAGAACCGGATTTAAAGAAGAACCTTAGATGTCTTGTGTGCTTTTTTTCACTTACAAAAATAAATCAATGCACCTGTATTAAAGGATAAGTTCACCTATGTGGGCAGAATTTTACTTTTCATAATAAATAGAAGCTTTTCCCAATGCCAAATCCACAGAAGGGTTAAAATCTTGTCAATTTATTTAAATTTTTGAAATGATTTTCAGATTCCATCACTTCCTGTAGATCATTTCTCAGCAGTCACTTCCTGTAGATCATTTCTCAGCAGTCACGACCTGTTTTTTCGAGCAATGGGATAATCCGGGGGTTCTCCAGTGGAAAAAGCCTTTAATCCAGCTTTGGTTTCCTCAAATAGAGACAAGGGATCCCATGATGCCGTATACAATGAGTAGTATAATAGAGGATAGTAGTGACTTACAGTTTAGGCTGGCGCCGCTCCAGCAGACATCCTCTGACGAAACGCGTAGGGTGGAGTCATAACGTCATTACGTCACTTCCGGTTTTCGGAGCCCGGGCCGTGGAACGCGGAAGCTTCCCGGCCACGAATACTGATCTCGGACAGCCTAAACTGTAAGTCACTACTATCCTCTATTATACTACTCATTGTATACGGCATCATGGGATCCCTTGTCTCTATTTGAGGAAACCAAAGCTGGATTAAAGGCTTTTTCCACTGGAGAACCCCCGGATTATCCCATTGCTCGAAAAAACAGGTCGTATACAAGGGGCGACACCTAGTGGTCACACTAGAGATTGCAACCCCATCTTTTATCCCTCTGAATATCGCTCTCTACTTTAACCCTTCACTAATTGGTATTCTCACTAAAATCACACTCAGCACTTTTATTACAGAAACAATTTGTTTATTTATTCATTTTTCATTTTATTGAAGTCGGTTCTCAGCAAAAAATTATTCATCACTAATAAATTGCACTTTCATTTTCTGCATTCACTGATTCTCCATTATTTCAGTATATATATGGCACAGCAATTTGCACTTTATTTACTTGCACATTTTTGGGTCCAGGATAAATAATTGGTTATTCTTGACACATCACAAGTCACTAGTGCACTTTACTTTGGACCGAAACTATATTTATTTATAATATATTAGCACGTTTATTGAAGTTGGCACCTTCACAGCACATACTCACTTTAAAGGTAGCGCCATTGCAACCTCTTTGTATCTATTCCATGTGACTCTGAACCCAAATAAAATGTATGTCATTTTTCCCCACAAATAAAGCTTTCTCTTGGTAGGTTTCTTTTAATCACCACTGTGGTTTTTATTTTTTAAGCTCCAAACAAAAAAAACAATATTTTTTCCTTTATGCTTTAAAACATATCCAATAAAAAAATGTAAAAAAAAATCAAATTTCTTCATCAATTGAGGCCAATATGTATTCTGCTACATATTTTTAGTAAAAAAAAATCCTAATAAGCATATTTTGATTGGTTTGTGCAAAAGTTATAGCCTCTACAAACTATGGGATTTTTTAATTGAATTTTTTTACTAGTAATGCCGGCGATCAGTGACTTATAGTAGGACTACGATATTGCGGCGGACAAATCAGACACCTGACTGTCACTTTTGACACTTTTTTGGGGACCAGTGATACTAATACAGTGATCAGTGCTAAAAATATGCACTGTCACTGTACTAATGACACTGGCTGGGAAGGGGTTAACATCAGGGGCGATCAAAGGGTTAACTGTGTATCTAGCTAATGTTTCCATGTAGTGAGGGAGGTGCTTTTACTAGTGGAAGGCATGGATCGGTGCCCCGGCTTTACAGAAACACAGGTTTCATGCCTTCTGTACTAACAGAACATAAATCTGCCTTGTTTACATAGGCAGACTGCTGCTCTGCCTGTGTTAAGTATGATTAGTGGGTGCAGGAGAAGGAGCAAGCTGCCAGTGGCACACACGCCAGTAGCATGCACGCCAGTGGCACGCACTCGCGCCCCATACCCAGATGTGCAGGATCACATATATATATATATATATATGTGATCCTGCGCAGCATGGTTGCCCTGTGGTCCGCACATGGTTAACATGTAATGACAACACAAGCACAATGCACATTTGCAGCTTGTTTCTAAAAAAGCATGGCAAAGCGCACATTTTCTGTGCACTTTGTCATGCGTTTGGAAACAAACAGATGTGAATGGAGCCTCATGATTCTTATATAAACACACCAATTTCACTTTCAGCCCTCATTCACACCTAGAGTAGTGGGAGCACATGTTCTGTGGCTTGTTTTTCCAGTAACACTCATAGGGAAGCCCATGATTTTAATGGGCTGTGCTCCACGTGGCAAAGTAGCTAATGGGACCATTTTGGCATTGTGTGAGTTACACATTTTTTTACTGCTGCATTTCTCACCCGTTTTTTCATGTAGCAAAATGTGTGTTTGCTTCTGTGTTTGGTGTGTCGTTAACAATTAATGACACTGAAAGCACAACTAGGTAATTTGAGGTGTATAAATGTGGCCATACACTATACAATCTGATTGTACAATTTCTGTTTAATTTCCTTTAGATTTCCCAAAACTCTATAATAGGAGGACACACCATCTACAACCCCTGGCAAAATGTATGGAATCAGCACTCTTGAAAAATGTTCATTCAATTGTTTAATTGTGTAGAAAACAAAATAATCACATACATGCCTCAAAACTATTTTCATTTAACATTCCAACCTACTTGCTTTAACCACTTAAGCCCCGGAGGATTTGGCTGCTAAACGACCAGGGGGTATTTTGCGATTCGGCACTGCGTGACTTTAACGGACAATTGCGCGGTCGTGCGACGCTGTACCTAAACGAATTTGACGTCCTTTTTTTCCCACTAACAGAGCTTTCTTTTGGTGGTATTTGATCACCTGTGCGCTTTTTACTTTTTGCGCTATAAACAAAAAAAGAGCGTAAATTTTGCAAAAATAACAATATTTTTCACATTTTTTTATATGAAATTCCCCCCAAAAAAATGTAAAATCAAAATTTTTTAACATTTTCGGCCAATTTGTTTTATGCTACATATGTTTGGTAAAAAAAAATCGCAAAAAGCGTATTTTTATTGGTTTGCACAAAAGTTATCGCGTTTACTAACAAAGGGAAAGATTTTTGTCATTTTTGTTGTTTTTTTTTTAACGCGTAATGGCGGCGATCTGCGATTTTCTTTGCGGTACTGCGACATTGTGGCGGACAGATCGGACCCTTGACTGACATTTTTGACACTTTTGGGGTTACCAGTGACTATACATATGCACTGTTACTGTAAAAATACACTGGTAGTGAAGGGGTTAACTTTATTTGAGAGGGAGGGGCTGTGTGTGTCCCTAGGGGCGTGATTCTTACTGTGATTGGCTGTGGCTTAAGGTGTAAGGACACTGATCAACGGTTCTACATAGTAGAACCGTGTGATTAGTGTTTTTACACCAAGGAGAATGACAGGCAGCTTGTTTACACAAGCCGCCTGACTTTCTCCCTCTCCCCCGACGATCGCCGAGTGACTGGCGGACATCGGGTCCGCCGGTCACACGCGGGGGGGGGGTCCGTGACCGCGTGGGAGCGGGAGCGCGCCTCCGCGGGAGCGCGCTCGCTCCCCAGACCCTCCCAGGCTAGTGAATTAACGTCACTCTGCCTGGCCGGGGCTGACCGCCGCAGTAAATTTACTTGTGGCGGTCGGCAAGCGGTTAAGAAACACTTAAAAAAAGAAAAAAAGAAAGAAAACTGTAGTCAATTGCAACTGTTTTTTGCAGATCAAGCAGAGGAAAAAATATGGAATATCTAAATTCTGAGGAAATATTATGGAATCACCATGTACTTTGCAGTTCTAAACATCTGCATCAGATTACATCACTAATTAGTCTGCAGTTAAAAAAGAGTGCTTGCGCTGTTGCACCAACCTGTTTGACATGAATCATGGCTCCAACACGAGAGATGTCATTTGAAACAAAGGAGAAAACTTCTTCAAGAAATGTTGCAGAAGATGTTGTTTGTTCCCAGTCAGCTGTGTCCAAAATCTGGACCAAGTTCAAATCAAATGGGAAGGTCGGTAAAGGGAAGCGTACTGGTAGACCAAGGAAGACATTAAAGTGTCAAGATAGAAAACGTAAAGCAATATGCCTTGAAAACAGAAAATGCAGAAAAGTTAACAGTGGGCTAAATCATGGACTGTGGATGACTGGATGAAAGTTATATTCAGTGATAAATCACAAGTCTGCATTGGGTAGGGTGATGATGTTGGAACTTTTGTTTGGTTCCGTTCCAATGAAATGTATGAAGACGACTGCATTGATAATATGGGGTTGCATGTCAAGTAAAGGTCCGGAGGAGATGACAGCCATTGAATCTTCAATAAATGCACAAGTTTATTATTTTATATATTGAGATTTTGGACACTTTTCTTATTCCATTAATTGAAAGGGTGTTTGGTGATAATGACATCATTTTTCCGGATGATAATGCCTCTTGCTATAGGGCTAAGGACGTGAAAACTTTCCTTCAAGAAAGACATATACTGTAATGTCAATGGCATGTCCTGCAAATAGTCCAGACTTCAAGCCAATTGAAAATCTATGGTTGAAATTAAACAAAATGGTCCATGACAAGACTCCAACCTAAAAGCTGATCTGGCAACTGCAATAAGAGAAAGTTGGAGCTGGATTGATGAATAATACTGTTTGTCGATAGTTAAATCCATGCATCAAAGAATTTAAGCTGTAAAAGCCAGAGGTTGTGCAAAAAAGTACTAGTGGTATACTGTAGTGTTGTTTTCATGATTTCATAATATTTTCCTCAGAAATGTGTGATTCCATATGTTGCAGTTGCAATTGACTACAGTTTACTTTACTTTTTTTCTTTTTTTTTTTTTAAGTGTTTCCTAAAGCCAGAAGGTTGGAATGTTAAATGAAAATAGTTTTGAGGCATGTCTGTAATTAGTTTTTTTTTTTTTTCTTCACAATTAAACAATTGAATGAACATTTTCCAAAAGTGCTGATTCCATACATTTTGCCAGGGGTTGTATCCAATCAGGTAGGCTCTTGCACTAAATCAGGGTTGTCCCTGGGCTGCATGTGGTCCCAGGGAGTTTAGCATGCAGCCTGAGCTCTTCAGAAGAGATGCTGGGAAAGCCAGGCAAATGCACGCATAGAGAGATGTCGGTGATGTTGTGAAAATTTAGTTCATGTGTGATAGTGTGCTAATGAGGTCAGCTGGTAAATGACTTCCTGCGTCTTATTGGTTTCTCCATCCTACATTTATAGTCAGGATGTGATGAAGCTTTCTGAGAAATACAGCAAGGGCTAAGCTAAGGCCTTGTTCTCAAGATCAAAGAAAGCTTCTATTTTTCTGTCCCCAAGATTATTGGTATATTGGTACATAGGGGAGCTGGATTTTAGAAAAAAAAATGTGAATTAAGCCTTTAAACATATTGTTTGCCCAATACTGCAAGCATATTGACATATCACTAGGGAACTGAAGTGTTTGATCCCCTTGGTTCCCAGTCATAAAGACAGTTTGAAGGTTTGGTGCCTCAGGCCAAGAATGGGTGGGACTTTAAAGGCGAGTGACATAAAGACAAACTCTTACAATCCAATGAGGTGATATTTTTAAAGGCAAAAAAATGGGATAAGTTTTCAATTTGTTCTCTTACATTTGAACTGTCCTTTGATTAAACTTTTAATATGGTATGCTGGAGGTATGCTGGAGGTATTCCATACTGCGTTGGTGTACAAAATCCCTAAGGCTTCATGTACACACAGATTACATTGACTGCCAGCAACGGGAAAATGGAAAACGAGGCAAAATCGCGCCACAATTTTATCACGCTTTTTGCTCTGTTTTTCGGCCTGTGGCCAAAACGTTCCTATCCTGAACGTGATTCTTCTGCATTAAGGAGAGGGAGGTTAGGGGAGGTTCAACCTCCCCTAACCGCAGCAGCTTCTAAACTCTTGTAAAAGCCTATGTGGACGTAGGCTTTTATGGAGTTGAGTTTAGGAGCTTTGGCAAAAAAACATCAAAAGCTCCTAAACTCACGTTGAGAAGCTGTAGTGTACATGAGCCCTAATTTCTTGCTTTTTCGATTGGCTCACATCTTTTCTCAAAAGACATAACTGAGATACAAGTAAAATTTTAGGCATCCCCTGCAATTGGAGTCCTATCTTTCTCAGATACTCTCTAAGGCTTCATGTACACTGGCTGCTCCTAAATGTGAGTTTAGGGACTTTTGGCGTTTTTTTTTTTTTTGCCAAAGCCCCTAAACTCAACTCCATAAAAGCCTATGTGTCCATGTACACATATGCTTTTAGCAGAGTTTAGGAGCAGCAGTGTTTAAGGAAGGTTAAACCTCCCTCTCCTGAACATGGAAGAATTGTAGAAATGTAGGTGTCTTGACGTATTTAATTATACATGTGGCCACATAGCAGCTTTTCTCAACATGGAAGAATTGCTTTTTGGAGAGGAATGTTTGGCCAAAGATTGCTAAACACTGCAAGAACGCATTTTAACACAGTCCTGCCCTTTACAAACATTTTTGCCGTGTTTATTGTTTTTCTGCTGCCGGCGTCCAGGGGAGGATAATGTACATGAAGCCTAAGAGCTCTTTCACACATGCAGCAGTGCTTACTGCACTCTGAAAAGTGATCTTCTAAAAATTTGGCTCACAGTTGCAGTGCACTTCCATCGACTTCATTGGGCCAGTTTGACAGGCGTGCCACCTGCCAAACTTTGTAGATCAAGTTAAAAATGCAGTGGCCATGAAGGGCAACACGGAATGTGTACAGCCCTATCTAGCTGTTAGAATTTAAAGCAAATTCCAGAATTCCAAAACCCTTGCTAAAACCCCTGCCATGTATATAAATCACCTTGAAGCGATTAGCCATTTTTCAACAAAACAATACTTGCACTATAAGAAGTGGGGACATTCTTTTAATCGTTACACAAATCATTTGTTTGATGATGTATGGCAATTTAAACATAAGAAGCCACATTAGACAATAAACACAAGGTATTTGAAGCAAGGCATTGCATTCCAGTTTCAATTAGCCTTAGCTGACATAGAACAGTAAGTACTCGGTCAGGTTCCGGCTTATGAAAGATGTAAATATCATTTCTGATGTCAGTATTTGCTCCAAATCCCCTGTGATACCTGAGACATCCTGATAAATGATGCTGCTCTAATAAAAAACAAAACACTGTGTCATGTTTTATAAAAATATATGGCATTGTCATAACCAGGCCTGAAAAGATATTTCACAACAGTTTTGATACAACAACATGATAGTGAAAATTTACTTTTACATTTATCAGATTAAATACACCTCCTGAACGTGTACGGGGAAGAAGTAGAGTAATTGAGTGTCAAATCATTTGCTTTCGTTATAAGCTGAAACACATTGCTTTAAAGGTAGTTATTGTTTCAACTAATTACAACATCTTAGGATTTTCTAATGGATATGGAAATTCCCCACAGCTCCCGTATTTATCTGACAAGAGAATCTCACTTGAAATTGATTACAAAGTTTATGTAAGACAGATTGGAACCGATACGAATGCTCAGGTCCCAAGTGAGAACTAAACTGCCACTTTGCCTGACGCAAAATAATTAAAAAGGAAAAAACACATACACAACAGCTGGAGTGCTCAATGCTAAAATATAACTTATGCTGTCAGTCATATATTTGTTTTATATTAAAAACTAAAATACCTATGCAGATGCCAACAGAAAATACACAGCACATTTGCAGTTCCTGGATTTTTACATAGGAAGCTAGAATTTTCATGTTACAAAGCAAGTGAGCTCTCTAAATACAGCTTCAGGCAGCAGACAGCATAGGACTAGGTCTGCCCAAATTAGATATGCAAAGATTGAGTTTCTCATATACATTTCTTAACATACGACTATGCACAACTTTCCCCCTCTGCTCCTAATTTGACAATTCCAGGGGCTGCTGGCAGGCTGCCCGGGCATTGTACTTTGGCATGACTCAGGCCTGGTTCCTACACTACTTATAATTAGTAAAAATTTTGGAAGCCCAAGGAGGTGCTAAGGTGAGACTTCCCTCAACTGAAGATATGTGCAAACAGTTTAAAGAAAAGCTTAAATCCTTAACATAATAGCAGGTGATGGCACCCTCAATGTGAAATCAAGTGCGTGTGGCTGCCCCTTTAAAAAAGTGATAAAATCAACTCAAAATTGGAAAAACAATAAGTAAAGGTGTTGGCCCTCACAATGTAGAATCAAAATCAAATGTACATAGCTCTGTGCAAATGAGCATAAAATGAACAAGTGATAAATAAATAACACATGGTGTAATATAAAATCTGTAAAATGAAATAGTAAAAAAAAAATTATTCACTACAAAAAATACAATAGGAAATGCAAAACATAAAGTCCAATGCGACAATACTCAACACCAAAAATAAAAAAGTGTTTCTAGACAAACGTATCTTCTAGTTGCTTCACCATGGGTGCTCATAGGGTAGATGGCAACTCACCAAAGGTGTTTGATCCCTTTTTACAGAAGGTCAAAATGCACTTTTGAAAAAACAGATTGGTTCCTGAACTTGCACCCTTCCACTCCAATGATCCTTCAGCAAAGGGCTAAGATGTAGGAATATACTCCACCAGAAACACAGATGAGGACTTTATAGTGTAGTAAGTTTTATTTGATGTTTAAAAGCAAGTATACAAAAGTTGCACTCACATGAATCCATGCCTAAGCCTGGCACTAGGTGTCTAAAGCATGTGCAGATAGGGTCTGCCAGATCCTATAGGACTACCCACTAGGGCCCATCATTGAGAGCGAGGCGTGGATCACACCCCAGCACCTGGCTGGCAGGCTCAATCTGCACATGCTGTAGACACCTAGTGCAAGGCTTAGGCACGGATACATGTGAGTGGAACTTTTATATACTTTTAAACATCAAATAAAACTTACTACACTATAAAGTAGGGTGACCAAACGTCCCCAGTTTCTGAAGACAGTCCCTGGACTGAGGACACTGTCCCCGGACCAAGTCTGTCCCCAGTTTTGTCCCCAGATACAGGACCGGATTACTGTAGATAGGGCATCCCATGCTGGCTGAGAAATGCTGATGCCCTGCTGCTGTTCAGTGGAGGAGTTTGTATACAGGTGAGGGCAGTGGGGGAGCAGGGTTCAGAGCTAATGCAGCTGCATGGAAAGATGGAGAATTCAGCTGTTGTGGGGGAGGAGCTTAAAGGTGGCTGCAGAGATAATCTGTGAGAGAAGAGTGCAGAGCTGAGCTATGTATGTGGGGGCAGAAGTGTCCTCTGTGCGTAGCACACCTCTGAACCCTGCACTCTATGCCTAACACCCTCCTGTATGTTATGTAGGCCTGTGCCCAGCGTTCTGTGTATTATGCAGTCCTGTGCCCAGAGATCTGTGTACTATCTAGTTCTGTGCTCGGCACTCTGTATATTATGCAGTCCTGTGCCCGGCGCTCTTTATATTATGTAGTCAAGTGCCCAGTGCTCTGTGTATTATGTAGTCCTGTGCCCAGCGCTCTCTATATTATGCAGTCCTGTGCCCAGCGCTCTGGCTTTATGCAGTCCTATGCCCAGCGCTGTGTGTATTATGCAGTCCTGTGCCCAGCGCTCTCTATATTATGCAGTCCTGTGCCCAGCGCTCTGGCTTTATGCAGTCCTATGCCCAGCGCTGTGTGTATTATGCAGTCCTGTGTCCAGCACTCTGTGTATTATGCAGTCCTGTGCCATTTGCCACTTGAAAAATCTGGTTAACTTACTATAAGTCCTTCTCTGTGTCTCTGGTGGAGTATATTCCTACATCTTAGCCTTATACTGAGGGATCATTGGAGTGGAAGGGCGCAAGTTCAGGAACCAATCTTGTTCTTCAAAAGCGCATTTTGACCTTCTGTAAAAAGGGGTCAAACACCTATGGTGAGTTGCCATCTACCCTATGAGCACCCGTGGTGAAGCCACTAGAAGACACGTTTGTCTAGAAGCACTTTTTTATTTTTGGTGTTGGGAATTGTCACATTGGACTTTATGTTTTGCATTTCCTATTGTATTTTTCATAGCTATATATTTTTTTTTTTCCGGATTTTATAATACCCCACGTGTTATTTATTTATCACTTATTTTTTACGTTAATTTGCACAGAGCTATGTACATTTGATTTTGATTCTACATCATGTGCACCAACACCTTTACTTATTGTTTTTCCAAAGCTAATATCCTGCTGTGCTCGTGTTATTCTTGGGCATTGGTCCCCTCATCGCCCTGTGAGTTCTCCTGCCTCTGGAGCTTATGAGAGAGGACTCACTCCCCCATAGGAAGTGTCAACTTCACGCAGGGAAGATTTAAGAATCGTCATGTGACCCTGGCTTTGGTTAAGTAGCACAGATATTTGGATAGTTTTTTTTTTTTCATACTAGTAGTTAACCACCTCAATACAGGGCACTTAAACCCCCTTCCTTCCCAGACCAATTTTCAGCTTTTAGCGCTGTTGCATTTTGAATGACAATTGCGCGGTCATGCAACACTGTACCTAAACCAAATTTATGTCATTTTTTCCCCACAAATAGAGCTTTCTTTTGGTGGTATTTGATCACCGCCAGGTTTTTTCTTTTTTGGTGCACAAATAAAAAAAGGCTGAAAAGTTTGAAAAAAAAAAAGTTTTTTGTTTAGGTTATAAAATTTTGTAAATAGATACGTTTTTTCCTGCACTGATGAGCACTGATGACGCCGCACTGACAGGCACTGATGAGGAGACACTGATGGGGTGGCACTGATGGGGTGGCACTGATGGGGTGGCACTGATATGCAGCACTGATGGGCACTGATAGGTAGCACTGATATGCAGCACTGATGGGCACTGATATGTGGCACTGATAGATAGCACTGATATGCAGCATTGGTGGGCACTGATAGGCAGCGCTGATGGGCACTGATAGGCAGCACTGATGGGCACTGATAGGCGGCACTGATGGGCACTGATGAGTGGCACTGCTGGGCGGCACTGATGGGCACTGATGGGTGGCACTGCTGGGCGGCACTGATCGGCACTGATGGGGGGCACTGATGGGCACTGATAGGCAGCACTGAGGCAGCACTGGTGGGCAATAATGGGCACTGGTGGGCGGCACTGATAGATGGCAATAACGGGCACTGGTGGGCAGCACTGATAGATGGCATTGGTGGGCAGCACTGATAGGGGGGCACCACTGGCAGGCTCTCTGAGCCCTGTTTGCCATCCCTGGTGCCCATGGTGGGCATCCCTGGTGGTCATGGGTGGGCATCCCTGGTGGCTCTAGTGGCATCCCCTCCCCCCAGGGCTGCACTGGTAATCAATCATCTGATTACCAGCACAGACCCCCCCTGTGATCAGTGAGTAATTAGAAATACTCACTGATCACCCCAGCTGCAGAATTAATCCTCTTCTCTTCTCCTCACTGACAGGATCTGTCAGGAGGAGAAGAGATCGAAGCCGTTACAACGGCTGTATTGACATTACATGACTGCTGTGATTGGTCACAGCCGTCATGTGATCAGGAGGGCCAATCACAGGGCCCTCCTGCCGAGGCTTGTTGCTCTGTGTCCTAGGGACACAGGCACATCGAGATCGCGCCGCTGCGCGTGCCCGCGGCGGCGCAATCTCTCTCCTTCTGAAGGACATTCCGGAACGTCCATTCAGAAGGACGAGACTCCCACCCAGCCGTATATGTACTATGGCCTGGGTGGGAGGTGGTTAATTAGGGAGAGGGGAGGGGAAAGGTGTTGGTAATATTCTGTCAACTACCTTCTACTATTTCTGAAATTTTACCTACCTTTTTATTGATATGATAAGTGCACTTTTAAAAAAACTTCCTCCCTTCTCAAGCCGACCCTCCCCCTCCCCCTCCCTAGATTCTTATTTTGAAACTGTGGCCTCAGCTTCCTCTTTATATTTGTCAATAAATATTCTGTGCACTGGCTGTATCTGTACACTAGTTTCTCATAGACTCACGGTGTGACTTTGTCAGGCGACTTCCTGGCAATTTGCTTGTGATTTGATGCGACTTGAGTACTACTTTGAAGCGACTTTAAAGGCACTTTGTCTTATGCATTTTTGCAGAGATTATAGCATACAGGAAGATGCCATGCACTGCCTGGGTAATCCAAGTCACATCAATATAGATGAAGATCCGACTTGGAGGCGACTTCCATTAAAGTCTATGGGCACAAATTGGATAGAAGTCACTTTTAAGTACTTCAGGAATCTTTTCTAAAGTCGGAGCGACTTCAGTAGAGTTAATTAAGACAGCTGTCACTGACTAACATGGGATTTCACATGTCATGCGACTTAGCGTCTCACAAATCAGATCCTAAAGCCCCGTACACACGTACCGATTGTCGGCCGTAAATATTTGGCCGCCGACCGATCGGCCGATTGTAGGCTTGTTAGTATGATGCTTCTGACAGCCGACAGCGCATTTTTGGCCGAACAGAATCTGTCGTGCAGACTTTAAAATATTTGTTGGCCGTCACCAGAACGGCCGATTGTTCGCCAGTCAGTACAGAATTCGGCTGACAAACAGCAGATTAGCAAAACTGGGCATGCTCAGAAAAGAAAAAACACACGGAAAGTTAACCATCACATGACATCACTTCTGCAGTCGGCTATTGTTGGCCGACAAAATTCGTATGCAGTCTTTAGCACTTTTCAGCCGACAGGACAGCACCGGACAAAAGACTGCCGATCGTTCGGCCGACATTCGGTACGTGTGTACGGGGCTTAACCTCCCTGGCGGTATCCCCGAGCGTGACTCGGGGTGGATTTTTCATACCAGGATCGGTAACCCCGAGTCACGCTCGGGGTGGATGTGCAGAGAGCGCAGCGGTGTTCTCTTACCTTCTCCTGGTGATCCAGCGATGATCTCTCATTGCTGAGATCGCCAGCCAAGAATCCCGCCGCTCCTCCGTCCTCCGTCCTCCGTCGGTCTGATCACTTCCTAGTTCCGTTCCCTGCAGCAGCAATGGGAAATTCAAAAAAAAAAAAAAAAAAGTTGCACAAAACACAAACACATTACACATTTCATATTATATATATTATATGCATATATATATATATATATATATATATATATACCTATATACACATATATATAAAATTATATTATTGATTCAATTATAATTCATGCGTTTTATATATATATATATATATATATATATATATATATATATATATATATATATATATATATATATATATATATACACATATATAATATATAACGCATGAATTATAATCTAATCAATAATCTAATTTTATTATATATATTATATATTATATAATAAAATTATATTATTGATTCGATTATAATTCATGCATTTGTGTTTCAAATTTATCACATCTGGGATGTCTACTAGAGTCTTGTTTTGGTCAGGTTTAAGTCAGTAATTACTAAGAATTGTAGGCCTATAATACATAACGCCAAATTTCCATGAAAAGAATTGTACCGCTTTTGGTATGTAATTCCTGACAGAATCATACCGCCAGGGAGGTTAAGTCATGGCAGTGTGAACCGAACCTTAAAAGAGGAGATAGAAAGTTTTAATTTGCCATACACAGCTGCTTCATGTTCTGTCTGTTTCAGTTTTTTGATAAATTCCGCCAAAATGTCTCAGTTTGTAAATTGCATTAAGTGCAAAAGTCACAGATTGCAGATCACAGGTAGTTCAGTGTATCTCAGTTTGCAGATTCATGTGCAGTGTGTTCAGTTTGCAGATCAGAGCAATTGCAAAAGTCCCCGTTTGTAGATAACAGGAAGTGAAGTGTGTTCAGTTTGCAGATTTGAGGAAATGCAGTGTATCCAGCTTTCAGACACAGCAAGTCCCAGTGCTTCTAGTTTTCAGACACAGCAGGTGCAATGTGTCTAGATTGCAGATGACAGCAAGTGCGAATATTTTGTTTACTGATTACAGCAAGTACTAGTGTTTCCAATCTGCTGATCACAGCAAAGGCCATTGTTTCCAATTGTCAAAGAACAAGTGCCAGTGTTTCCAGTTCGCTGATCACAGCCAGTGCTTCCAGTTGCATATCACAGCCAGTGCTTCCAGTTTGCAGATCACAGCAAATGCCAGTGTTTTCAGTTTGTTGATCATAGCCAGCACCAGTGCTTCCAGTTTGCTAATCACAGCCAGCGCCAGTGCTTCCAGTTTGCAGATTACAGCAAATGTTAGTGTTTTCATTTTGCTGATCACAGCCAGTGCCAGTGCTTTTAGTTTGCTGATCACAGCCAGTGTTTTCAAGTTTACTGATCCCAATCAATGCTTTATGGAACTAAGGTTGGAGAACTACTTTAAAGCTTAAGATTTTGTTTAACAGTATGTAGAGGAAATGGCTTGCATAAGAAAGTGGAAGTGTCTTCATGTCCTAGCCAACCACAGATGTACAGACTTATATAATGTCTTTAGTAAGCAATATTGTTTGCTAGACTCTATAGTTATATTTCTGGTAAGATGAACACATAGACGGGGAGGTACTTTAGGGGGTAAATACACCCACCCATAAGAAGGGAATTGTGTCCTATTAAGGGATACTGTGAGTAGGTGCCACCTTCATTGTCATGTGATATCCTATACTGTGCATCATCATATCCTGTATTGTGTCATTGTTATGAACCCTATAAAACAGAGGAAACACGGAAATAAAAGTTGAGTGTTGTACGGACCTTGATTGTAATGCAATTTGTCTGTGTATAGCACTCCCCACGCGGTCTCTGAGAATGCGGAATTGAGGTAAGTGGTAGTATATTTTTTAGATAAGGTAAGATAGTAGTAATAGAGATTAACAGAAATGGTGACAGAATAATGTGTAGGAGATTTTTACATAAAAGTAGTCTTGCTGGAGTATTTTGGGGTGGGGTGCGGCCACCCAAGGTGGCTAAATTGTTTACGTACTAAACTGCACCTGGGTTACCCCCTACTAGGACAGACACGTCGAATGCTGGGAGAGCATTCAGGCAATGTGTGCACACAAGTAGTACCATGGGCAGCGTAGCTCGTGTGTACAGGTTTTGGTAGGTAGGGAATAAGAATAATAGGGAAAAAATATATAAAACATAGTGTCAGTGTAGGTTAGGGAACTCTCTTCAGCATACTCAGAGAAAACCAATTTCAGGTACATGATTTGCTTTGAAATTTTAAACTGATAAATGCAAAAAAGAATTGCTAAGTAGTTGTATTATAAGTCTCTGGAGGCTCTCAAGATGCAGAACCGTTTTATGGAAAAGCAAGTGGGGAGCCAAAAGAGTCAGCATAACGTATTGTCTGTGTGCTCTGCTTTAAGTGGAGCGAAGCGCCGGTGTGGTCAATCTGCTTCGTAGGCGCTATTCCAGTGTCTCCTCCGGGCCATGCCACACATAGAAGAGCACGCAGAAATACATAGTCCCGCCCGCATAATCTGTTATTTTTGGTTGAAGGATGGGCAAGTCCCATAGTAAGGGGATTAAGCCACCCTCTATACCACCGAAGCCTGTGTGTGAAGTTTTAAGAATTAACAAACAAGAGCATAAGTTATTAAATAGATTGCTTAAGGCAAGCATCACTCTCTAAGTCACCACAGACAGGGCCCCTTGCTAATTCAGCTTGAGACATAGAGTTTGAGTCCCACAAACCTTTTTAAACAGTCACCCTTATACATTCCAGTGTATCCCAATCTATCAACGGTACATGATTTGGATGAAAACATGAGATCCTATAGGGCACCTCAGCAACAGCTAAGACTAGTTCCAGCTGCCCCTGGGGAGGTATAGACTGTCCAGCCTTGAGTTTCTGTAGCCCCTATAAGACAGGCTAGTCCGAATCTAGTTCATTCACCTGACTCATCCCAAGTTGATTCTGAACTTGTGATGGACATAATGGAGATGGAAGTTACCCCACTTCATCCTCTGGTGCATTCAAGGGTTGCCCCAGTCCCAGCTCTTACTCTGTGCAACCTAAAGTTCAGTGGCAGACAGCAATTTGTGCAGCAAGAACACAGGCAGTGTAAAAAGATGAACTACATTTCAGTCTGACAGGACAGCTAAGAGCAGAGTTAAAGTAGAGCAATGCAAGCAGACACAGCTGATCCCTCCATACTGATGTCTGCTTCACAAGGTTCATTCCCATATATTGTTATGGGTAATGATATTGTATTAAAACCAATGGACAGTCAAGAGGTAAATGGCATTATAAAAATAGTCCTGATCCGCACCATAACCCATCAGCTACCATTAGTACAGAATGAAATGAATGTCTTTTTGAATACAATTGGGGATTCCCTTGCCCAGTGTGAATAATAAGTTGAGATATTAGAAGCGCTCCAATTAACCACATTTGTGAATGTACCCATGCTAGATCACCCATGACCCTAGGATTGGTCAGTATTTCCATAGATGATTGCGTGTTAGGACATATGGAGTGTTTCCTTCTTTGGCTGAGGATGCCAGAAACTGTTCTCTAAGAGCTTTTGGAAATGAAAGCCCCTTTGCAATTCTCTGTCTGTCAAGGATGATTTAGAGGAAGTACAATGGTACACATGGGGGATACAGGGCATACTGTATTTGTAGAGCAGGTGCAGCAAATAATAAAATAACACAGTAATATTCACACTGTTTTCTACTATTATTGAAACCTTTTTAAGGTTAGAATACCCCTTAAAAAATATTATTGCTTGTAGGGACAGTCAGAGGTTTAGAAAAAAAAAGATTAGAGAAAGAGGAAGACTTGTGGTTTTGTGCAAAGCACAAAGGCTAAAGCAGTGATGGTGAACCTTGGCACCCCAGGTGTTTTGGAACTACATTTCTCATGATGCTTAACTACACTGCAGAGTGTGAGGATCATGGGAAATGTAGTTTCAAAACATGTGGGGTGCCAAGGTTTGCCATCACTGGGCTTTCACTGGGCTAGAGTCTGCAACGGAGTGATGGTTTAGCTAGCAGAGCTGATGATTTTAAAACAGGTTTGTACAATAGGGAAATGTTATATATATGTGTGTTTATAAATGTACAGTATGTTTTATTAAATGTTATAATTTGTCTGGATTTTGATTTTGTCTGATTGTTGAGAGAGCTCCAACAACTATTGGTAAGTATGGATTGTTTTGGGCACATATTATTAAGCCCATGCCAAAACACAGTTTAATTGGAATTATATAGATAGGAAACATAACGTCACTACAAAATTACATATATTTAATGGTACCAAAATTTCTCTCCTGAGGAACCTGATCAGATACATTTTAATCTTAAGAAAAATGAAATTGCAATTTTAAGGAGAATTTAAGTGTAAAATAATGTTTTAATGAAGGTGTGGAGTTCCGCCGTAAAAAATAATGTATTTTTTTGTTTAAAATGTTTTGTGAAATTGTGTAAGTTAGTGTACTTCAGTCGCTCTGAAACCACAAGGGGAGTGGGAAGATTCTGAACTAAGGTGTCAAGAGCTCAGAATACATATATTCTTTTGCAAAATATATTTGCTAGGCTAGAGGAAACAAAAAGGGATTTTGAATATAATGTAGTGAATTATTAATAGCTGGGATTTACAGTCATACTTCAATTATCTGAGTCTGATCTACATTTAAGCCCCTAATAAATAACTTTTGTTGGAAGTACCTGTGGTCCCATGGTTGCAGGTTTGGAGGGCATTTTGTGCATCAGATTAATATAATTGCCCTGAACTTATTCCAATGTGTACACTAGATGTCATTGGGGTATTTTCTTTTTGTATTTAAAGGAACCTGAAATGAAAAATGATAATGAAATTCGTGCAATACATTTTACTTATTTTACAAATAAATAGGACTTAATTCTAGTACATATAATGTTGCCATGTTTGTAATTTACATTTTAATATTAGAAGGTAGATAGAAGTTAAACTAGTATTGAGTATATTCCTATCAATACATGTTATATGTGGAGTTTTGCATGAGGTTTTCTAGGTTGGTCCTAATTATATCAAATGTGTCTCAATTTTCTACCCCTTACATTACACTTCAGTGTACATACAGTATATCACCATAGAATACATATTGGTTAATTTGAACTCCCTATTCAGTGGATTTTAGACTTGTTTCAGGTGATAGACAAATGTTAAAATGTTTGCCAGCAGCATTGGAAGCATCATGTGTTCACTTACTGTGGTATTTATTTGATTTGATTTGTACTACTAATAAAAGGTTAAAGAGGATATTGGATAGGGCAGATGAAGAATATTGAGATGAAAATACTGTGAGTTGTTGAGGGGGGTTTAATTAAAAGGAAATTTTATGTTTTGAAATATTGTGACAATAAGCCCATTAGTTAATATTGAAACTAATTTAGATCAAGAAAAGAGGAACTTGGCTTTGAACAGAGACATTGCCTGTTACAAAACAGAGGAAATGGGTTATTTTTGCAAATGGTTTTCAGCTGTTATACGAGTTCTAAAATCTGTGTATACATCCCCCCAATATTGATGGAAAAAAAAGGGGGATAAGGCTTGGTTAAAAAAATACATGTAGCAAGAAATGTGGGAATATTCTTCAGCCATAGTGCCTAGAAGTGGTGATTAACAAATAAAAGGGGAAGTAACCTAATGTTGACATTGTGTAATGTATGCCTTAATTTATTAATGAAGAACAAAATATATATTTTAATAATATGGATTTGACACATATTTAAAAGGAGAAGGTGTTTTAAGAAAAATATATGAGATTTTTTGAAAGGAAGGGCCAAATGAATGGAGAAATGAGAAGGTGTTTTATTGTGTTAAGGAAATTAAGAATCAAGACAGTATAATAATATAACAGTGTTAAGTTGGGTTATGTTCAATGAATGCACAAGATTTACCATTTAATCAGTTAAATACATAAGGCAAGGGTTTTCTGTGTATGTTTTAAAAATGTGAACAAACAGGTGTTTACTTCATGAAATATATTGTGTTCTCTTATTGTGGAAGTAAAATGTTGCAAAGCCCCTGTTACCTATGGAGGAAAGTTGAATATTAAGCCTAATACCTATAAAGTTTAAGTGTTAAGATGCTAAGGTTTCTTAGTGAGGAATTTTGTTTGAGAACGGTCTAAAAGTGACTACCCTTTTTTATATTTACTTAATTCATGACTGTTTTATTTTGTTTATGATAGTTAAATGTTGCAAAGTTAGTAAATCAAGTTCTGAGTCAGAGTAGGTGTTTAAAATGGGACCCCCGGTTCCTCTCCTGCTACAATACTGGGTTTGAGAAAAATGTTCAGTTGAATATATATTGAATCTATACATATCTAGTAATGAAATTGCTGCTAGGAAACATTTTATCTCTGCATGCTTAATGTTTAATGTTTGAATTCTTAGAATGACCGAACATTATTTTTAACACCACCAAAAGTTAAGAAATGTTATCTAGTAGTTCAGGGGATTCTGTGGTTATTTATGTTGACTGGAGAGTATCCACCCTGCCCAATTCATGTGAAGAAATGAGCCCCCCCCCCCTTCATGCCCCTATCCGGATGCTCTACTTGAAGAAATTACTACATCTTGTACATGGAAATCCTTGATGTTCTAAAGCCAAAACAGGGGGTCCTAGGGTGTGCAAAAGCTTTGCCCAGCCATCATCCTGGTATGACATGTCTCCATTCTTCATTGCTGAAAGGTAATGGAGGACTCCTGCTGAAAATGGTTCCTGGGAAAGCCTAGAGAAAGAGCCATGATGCCAACCCAATGCCTGAGAGTTCCAGTGAACACCACAAGAGAGATCTGAGATACCAGCCCAAAAACCCAGTCCGGAGGATGCTTTGTTGCTCTGCCGGTCTGTCGGCGAATGTCAAGTTCTGTCCTTACTCTTACCGAGAGACAGGTTTTGATGGAGTAGAGAATCTTCTAATTTCATGAGTGGGTACAGAATCAAAATTTGGAGGTGTTGTAGAAGTTTAGAAAATGAACTTAAGGAGTGAAATAATGTGGACTTTGTAATTTTTTTTAAATTACGGACATTTGCAAGCCATACAAGGGATACTATTTATGTGTTCTTTATTATTTTTGTTAAGGACTATTTTTATCCATCCAAAGACTGTCATGTCCCCTTCCCCTTGTATCTTTCATGAACACTTTGCTAGACAAGTAAGATCTTGTCATCTACTAATTTTGGTACATGTTGCAATCAAATTTGTTATGTGTATGATTTAAAAAATGACATCTAGGAAGGTAGAGCAGGTCGTTGAAGGTATAAAGAATATGAGTTAGGTTTGTATAAGTGTGCCTTCTTCAAAGGAACAAAGAGGAGATCGATAGGATATTGATCTCTCTGAATATGGGTTTTATGCAGAAGTTAATCATTTACATGTATTTGCAATGCTTTATGGAACTAAGGTTGGAGAACTACTTTAAAGTTTACAATTTTGTGTAACAGTATGTAGAGGAAATGACTTGCATAAGAAAGAGGCAGTGTCTTCATGTCCTAGCCAACCACACAAATGTACAGACTTATACAATGTCTTTAGTAAGCAATATTGTTTGCCAGAATCTATAGTTCTATTTTTTTAGTAGGAGGAACACATAGATGGGGAGGTACTCTGAGAATGCTGAATTGAGGTAGGAGGTAATATATTATTTAGATAAGGTAAAATAGTAGGAATAGAGGCTAACACACTTCCTTACTGGCCTATTGCAGAATGAAGTCCACAAGGTCGCTCGGTTATCCTGACTGGGCATCATATGATGTCCAGCAGGATAGGCCGCTCGTGCGTGCCCCGGTGGACGCAGAGTTTCGTGATCAGTGGTGTGGTGTGTTGCTCTAACACACTGCACCTCTGATCTTGGCAAAAGGCCTATGACTTAGGCTCTTTACCACGAGATAAGCTGTGACCAATCACAGCTCATCACAGCTCATCACAGCGGTAACCAGAAAGTAATCGGCTTTCCTCAGTTCGTGCTGACAAGGCACGAGCAGAGAAGAGCCGATCGGTGGCTCTCCTAACAGGGGGGGTCTGCAATGTTAGGCAGCACATTAATTATCAGTGCAGCCCCCATCAGAGGTGCCAATCACAGATATCGATCAGTGCTCATTAAATGCCCCAATCAGTACCCATCAAAAATGCCAATTAGTGCCATCAGTGATGTCTGTCACTGCCTCCTCATCAGTGCTGCCTATCAGTACCACCTATCAGTGCCCATCAATGCCGTCTATCAGTGACCATCATTGCCGCCTATCAGTGCCCATCAGTGTCGCCTATCAGTACCCATCAGTGCTACCTATTATTGCCTATCAGTGCTGCCCATCAGTGCCTCTTCTCAGTGCCCATCAGTGCTGCATATCAGTGCTGCATATTAGTGCCTCCTCATCAGTGCCACCTTATCAGTGCCCATTAGTGCAGCCTCATCAGTGCCCATCGGTGAAGGATTATTTTTTTATAATAGAAACTAAAAAAAACGTTTTTTTTTTAAATGTCTGTTTTTTTTAAATTTGTTTAGCAATAAATAAAAAACCCAGTGGTGATTAAATATCATCAAAAGAATAGGGATTTTAACCCTCCCTTGTTCTATTCAAAATGAAAAAAAAAGGTTTTGCCCATAGTTCTACTTTAACCTCCTCCCATCCGGGCACTTCACATGTACGGCCGGGTGAGCACTTCATTCATTCTGTGTGGATGTTCTTGAACGTCCTTCAGAAGGAAAGGGATCGCGCGGCTGTGTGCACGTTCAGCTGCGCTATCCTGGTGTGCCTGTGTCCTCCAGACACAGCGCAACACCGCTCGGCAGGAGGGCTCTGTGATTGGCCCTCCTGATCATATGATGGCTGTGTCCAATGTAAACACAGCCATTGTAGCAGCAATTGACTCTGCTTCTACTTGCACAGAGCCTGTCAGTGAGGAGAAGGAGAGCAGATCTGTGCTGCCAGCTGGGGATCAGTGAGTATACAGCACTTTTACTGCTTTTTACTCACTGATCACCCAGCTAGTGTCCCCAAAACAGTGTCCCCAACACAGTGAAAACACCTGTCACACATCTGTCCCAGTAAAATAATCTGTCCCAGTGAGCATCTGCCACATCTGTCCGTGCTCAGCTGCCACATCTGTCCATGCTCATCTGCCACATCTGTCCATGATCATCTGCCACATCTGTCCCTGATCCTCTGCCACATCTGTCCATGATAATCTGGCACATCTGTCCGTGATCATCTGGCACATCTGTTCATGATCATCTGGCGCACATCATCTACCACGTCTGTCTGTGACCATCTGCCACATCTGTCCGTGATCATCTGTCACATCTGTCTGTGATCATCTGCCACATCCGTCTGTAATCACCTGGCACACATCACCTGCCACATCTGTCTGAATCATTTGCCACATCTGTCTGTGATCATCGGCCACATCTGTCAGTAATCATTTGCCACATCTGTCCGTAATCATCTGCCACATCTGTCTGTTATCATCTGCCACATCTGTCTGTGATCATATGCCACATTTGTACGTAATCATCTGCCACATCTGTCTGTAATCATCTGCCACATCTTTCCGTAATCATCTGCCACATCTGTCTGTAATCATCTGCCACATCTGTCTATAATCATTTGCCACATCTGTCTGTAATCATCTGCCATATCTGTCCGGGATATGCCACATCTGTCTGGGATCTGCCACATCTGTCCATGATCTGCCCCATCATCCGTACACATCTGCCAAATCTGCCCATAATCATCTGCCAAATTTTTCTGTAATCATCTGCCACATCTGTCTGTAATCATTTGCTACATCTGTCTGTAATCATCTGCCACATCTGTCCGGGATCTGCCACATCTGTCCGTGATCTGCCACATCTGTCCCAGTGAACATCTGCCAGATCTGTCCTAGTGAACATCTTCCACATCTGTCCCAGTGAACATCTGCCACATCCCAGTGATCAACATCTTTCACACATCTGTCCCAGGAATCATCTGCATACATCTGTCCACATGGCTAAAAAATTATCTAGGGCTTTCAAAAATGTGATAGGTACTCAGGAAATGAAATGTGTAATTTATGCTCCAAGAATGCTTGACAGTGTTACTTGGATGTTGGGCCTCTGTGTGTGGCCAGGCTGTGGAAAAGTCTCACACATATGTGGTATCGCCATACTCAGGACAAGCAGCAGAATGTATTTTGGGTGTAATTTTTGCTATGTACATGCTATGTGTTAGAAATATCTTATAAATTGGCAACTTTGTGTATAAAAAAAATATGTTTTCATTTTCTTTCCACATTTTCCAAAAACTTGTGGAAAAAAATGACATGTTGAAAAGACTCAATATTTGAGTTGATCGAACACCTGGATGTCCGGGTTCGGTGGGTCTGGCCGAACTTGAAAAAAAAGTCCGGGTTTGTGACCCGGACTTAACCCAAACCTTACCCTGATCCCAAACCCCATTGAAGTCAATGGTGACCCGAACTTTTGAGCACTAAAATTGCTCTAAAACAAACATGGAAAGGGCTAGAGGGCTGCAAATGACAGAAAAATCACCTTAAGAGCATGGCAAGTGCTCTGCAAACAAATGTGGATAGGGAAATAACTTAAAATAACATAAAAAAACAGAAAAATAAAAAATAATAATCTTGAATGATGTAGGAGGAGGACAAGGCCCATATGGAGTAGGAGGTTGAAGTGGCGGTGTATATGGCGGTGTAGGTGGAAGCGGCGGCGGCGGCGGTGGAGGAGGAGGACGAGGTAGCCAACACTGGTTTTAGGTTTTAATTTAATTTTTTTTAAACTAGGGTACACCCTAAAAGAGTAAGAAAGATCAAACACAACAATGGCTGGGTAAGGCTGGTATACATGTCTATTCTGCACAAGGTACAGGCAAGTACTGTGGGATCCATGCCTGCTTCATTTTAATGAATGTGAGCTTGTCCACATTGGCTCTGGACAGGCGGCTGCGCTTGTCTGTGATAACGCCCCCAGCCATGCTAAATACCCGTTCAGATAATACACTGGCTGCAGGGCAGGCCAGCACCTCCAAGGCGTAAAGGGCAAGCTCAGGCCATGTGCCCAACTTGGAGACCCAGAAGTTGAAGGGGGCAGACCCATCATTCAGTACGTCTAGGGGTGTGCACACATACTGCTCCACCATGTTAGTAAAATGCTGCCTCCTGCTAAGACGTTCCATATAAGCTGGTGGTGCTGCTTCTTGTTGTGGCGTGCTGACAAAGCTTTTCCACATTTAGGCCATGCTAACCCTGCCTTCTGAGGTGCTGGAGGTGCTCTGGCTGCGTTAGCAACCTCTTGCTCCTCCTCTGTCTTGGCCTTGTGCTTCCACTGTGCCCCCGCTGTCAGGTGGGAATGCCACCAGCAGCGTGTCTACCAGCGTGCGCTTGTACTTGCGCATCTTCTGATCGCGCTCCAGTGAGGGAATTAAGGACAGTACATTGTCCTTGTAACGGGAATCCAGCAGGGTGGCCACCCAGTAATCAGCACAAGTTACAATGTGGGAAACTCAACGGTCGTTGCTGAGACACTGCAGCATGTAATCGCTCATGTGTGCCAGGCTGCCCAGAAGCAACGAAAAGCTGTCCTCTGTGGGAGGTGTATCCTCTGTGTCCTCCGTATCCCCCCAGCCACGAACCAGTGATGGCCATGAGCTGGCCTGGGTGCCACCCTGCTGTGAACATGGTTCCATATCCTCCTCCATCTCGTCATCCTCGTCATCCTCCAGAACTATGTCCCTGCTGGACAATTGTGTCCCTGGCATTTGTGGGTGCAGGAACCCACCCTCGGAGCAACTTGCGAATGACTGCCCTGAAAGCCTTGGAAATGATACCTCTTCATCCTCCTACTCCTCATCCTGTGCCACATCCTCTTCCATCATCGCCCAAAGTGTTTTTTCAAGAAGGCATAGAAGTGGGATAGTTAAGCTGAGAACGGCATCATCAGCACTGGCCATGTAGGTGGAGTACTCGAAACAGTGCAACAAGGCACACATGTCTCGCATGGTGGCCCAGTTATTGGTGGTGAAGTGGTGCTGTTCCGCAGAGCGACTCACACATGCGTGCTGCAGCTGAAACTCCACTATGGCCTGCTGCTGCTCGCCCAGTCTGGCCAGCATGTGCAAGGTGGAATTCCACCTTGTGGGCACGTCACATATGAGGTGGTGAGCGGGAAGGCCATAGTTACGCTGCAGCGCTGACAGGCGAGAACGCCGAAAGTGCGCACAGACGGCCCGCACTTTGTGCAGCAGCTCTGATATATCGGGGTAATTTCTAAGGAACCTCTGCACCACCAAATTCAGCACATGAGCAAGGCAAGGAATGTGTGTCAAACCGGCTAGGCCCAGAGCTGCTACGAAATTTTGCCCGTCATCGCACACCACCAGGCCGGGCTTAAGGCACACAGGCAGCAACCACTCATCGGTCTGCTGTTCAATGCCCCTCCACAACTTCTGTGCAGTGTGTGGTTTTTCCCCCAAACAGGCAAGTTTTAAAACTGCCTGCTGTCGTTTACCCCTGGCTGTGCTGAAGTTGGTGGTGAAGGTGTTACGCTGACCGGAAGGAAGGAGGCGTTAGAGGATGAGGAAGCGGAGTAGGAGGAGTTAGGAACAGGAGGCAAACTGAAGCGCCCTGCAATCCTCGGTGGTGGAAGGACATGCGCAAAACTGCTATCCGTCTCAGGCCAAGCCGCCACTGCATTTACCCAGTGTGCTGTTAGGGAGATATAACGTCCCTGACCGTGCTTACTGGTCCACGTATCCGTAGTTAGGTGGACCTTGCCACAGATGGCGTTGCGCAGTGCACACCTGATTTTTCCACCCACTTGGTTGTGCAGGGAAGGGACGGCATTCCTGGAAAAGTAGTGGCGGCTGGGTACGATGTACTGTGGGACAGCCACCGCCATAAGGCTTTTAAAACTCTGCGTCTCCACCAGCCAGAATGACAGCATTTCAAAGGCCAAGAATTTTGAAATGCTGGCATTCAGGGCCAGGGATTGCGGGTGGGTACTTCCTCTTCCGCTCCAGTGTTTGGGAGATAGAAGCTTCCATGGGACATTGTGGAGATGGTTGTTGGTGACCCAGGTGGTGGTGTTGCTGGTGGATCCTCTGTTTGCGAGTTGGCAGTTGCCACTTTCACTACAGAGGTGTATGAAGAGGCCGAGACTACAGCAGCAGAGGAGGAAGCAGGAGGAGCCAGAGACCTTTCTTGGATTTGGGGTGTGCACTCCACTGCAGCTCATGCTTTGCACTTAGATGCCTGGTCATGCAGGTTGTGCTCAGGTTGAGAAGGTTTATGCCTCGCTTCAGGCTATGATTGCACAGCACGCAAACCACTTGTGTCCTGTCATCATCACATTGTCTGAAGAACTGCCATGCTAGGGAACTCCTTTGAGCTGGCTTTGGTGTGCTCGGTCTCTTGCTGCGTTGGGCAGTAGCAGGCATAGTGTCTAGGGCACGGCCGCTCCGCTTTTGCACCGTGCTCCCTATTCTGCTGTGCTTCTGGCTCTGTGCGACCACCGCCTCTTCCTCCAAACTACTCAGGTCCTCTGCATGACGTTCATTCCATGTGGGGTTGAGGACCTCATCATCCTCCACATCGTCTTCCACCCAGTCTTCACCCCTGCCCTCCTTGTTGGTCTCCACAATTCGGAATTCCGCAGCAGTTGGCACCTGTGTTTTGTCATCATCCGAGACGTGCTGCGATGGTCCTCCCATGTACTCATCTGGAGACGTAAGTGGTTGGGCATCGGTGCACTCAATCTCTTCCACTTCTGGGGCAGGGCTAGGTGGATGGCCCTGGGAAACCATGCTAACAGAGTCATCAAAAAGAAGAAGAGACTGCTGCATGACTTGGGGCTCAGACTGCTTGGCTGATTTGCAAGGGGGTGAGATGAAAGATTGATGGACATCGCCTGCAGGTGCCAACTCTGACCTTTCAGCAGAAGACTGGGTGGGAGACAATGTGAAGGAACTGGAGGCACTGTCAGCAACCCAATCTACTATCACCTGTACTTGTTCTGGCCTCAACATTTGTAGAGGCGCATTAGGCCCTGCCAAATACTGCTGCAGGTTCTGTCGCCCACTCGCAGCTGAGAAAGGTGTTTCACCTGTGCGTGTAGCTGGCAAGCAGTATCCAAAGGGTGTATCTCACTGTAACATATGCAGACTAGGCCGCAATTAAATTTTTATCCCCTAAATGGGTTTTTATTGCAAAGCGGAATACAACAAGAGTATGCACAGGGTGTATCTCACTGTAACATATGCAGACTAGGCCGCAATTCAATTTTTTTTCCCCTAAATGGGTTTTAATTGCAAAGCGGAATGCAACAACAGTATTCAAAGGGTGTATCTCACTGTAACATATGCAGACTAGGCCGCAATTCAATTTTTTTACCCTAAATGGGTTTTTATTGCAAAACGGAATACAACAACAGTATGCAAAGGGTGTATCTCACTGTAACATATGCAGACTAGGCCGCAATTAATTTTTTTCCCCTAAATGGGGTTTTATTGCAAAGCGGAATACAATAACAGTATGCAAAGGGTGTATCTCACTGTACCATATGCAGACTAGGCTGCAATTTCTTTTTTTCCCCCTAAATGGGTTTTTATTGCAAAACGGAATACAACAACAGTATGCAAAGGGTGTATCTCACTGTAACGTATGAATGAAAATCTGAAAAATAATTGTCCCCTTAATTGGTGCTTGTTGAATAGCAGATTTGAAATGCAGTGTCTAAACGCTGTAAGTCACAGTAAAATATGAAGGAAAAAAGTTTTTTTCTTTTTTAAATGCAGATTAAGCAAATACATATGCACTGAGCTTGCATTAAATTGCCGCTACACACCGCACGCCTAACAGGTTGTATACTGTTGTTGTTCTATTCCGCTATTGAATAAAAAAAAACAAAAACATTTAAATGAAAAACTGAAAAATAATTATTTTTCCCTTTCATTGGTGCTTTTTGAAGAGCAGATTAGAAAAAGCTGTGTCTAAACACTGTATGTCAAAGTAAAATATGAAGGAAAAAAGTATTTTTCTTTTTTAAATGCAGATTAAGCAGACACATATGCACTGAGCTTGCATTAAATGGCTGCTACACACTGCACGCCACCCACCTAACAGACTGATAAAAGATTTTTTTTCTCCTTTCTCCTCCTCACTGGGCTCAGGTCAGGGCATAAAGATTGTGCACTGCACCCCCACACAATACAATCAATGTAGATTGCTGTCTGATTAAAGAAGATTCTTTCTATTCTTTCCCTCAAAGCAATCTCCAGCCTGACCCTACAATAATCTCCTATCTCTCCCTCTGGGCAAAAAGATTGTGCACTGCACCCCCACACAATAAAATCAATGTAGATTGCTGTCTGATTAAAGAAGAGTCTTCCTATTCTTTCCCTCAAAGCAATCTCCTGCCTGCCCCTACAATAATCTCCTATCTCTCCCTCAGCAGCAGCATCAGGAACCTCTCCCTAGTATAGTTTGAGCAGAGTGACGCTATGTGACTCCAGCTTATATAGAGTCTGGGTCACATGCTGCACTGGCCAATCACAGCCATGCCATTAGTAGGCATGGCTGTGATGGCTTCTAAGGGCACACTAGTTAAACGCTTGCTAATTGGCTGCCTTGCACCTGTTGAAACCGCGCCATTAAAACCGCGCCAAAACATACCGAACAATGGACAATATCCCGAACATACAGTGAAATGTTCGGGTCCGTGTCCAGGTACCGAATACCCAAAAGTCCGGTACAATCCCGAACAATACAGTCCGGGTTCACTTAACCCTACTCATTATGCCGCGTAGAATATATATATATTGGGGTGTTTTCTTTTCAAAATTGGGTCATTTTGTGGGTAATTCTATTGTCCTGGTGCTCCAGGGCCTTCAAAAATGTGATAGGTACTCAGGAAATGAAATGTGTAATTTATTTTTTTAAGAACGCCTGAAGGTGCTACTTGAATGTTGGGCCTCTGTATGTGGTCAGGCTGTGGAAAAGTCTCACACATGTGGTATTGCTACACTCAGGATGAGTAGCAGAATATATTTTGGGGTGTAATTGCAAGGTTATTTATGCCATGTGTAAGAAATAACTTTTTAATATGACAATTTTGTGGAAAAAAGAAAAAAGTCTTCATTAACCAAGCTATTGTGGGCAAAAAATTGCAACTTAAAAAAAACTCACTATGCCTCTTACTAAATACCTTGGACTGTCCTCTTTACAAAAAGGGGTAATTTGGGGGGTATTTGTACTGTCCTGACATTTCTGGGTCTCAAGAAATGAGATAGGTAGTCAGTACACCTGGATAGGTCAATTTTGAATGATACCGAGCCTAGCTTGTAGGCTCTATAACTTTCACACAAACCTATTATAATGCATTTATCAGGATTTTTTTTTACCAAAGACATGTAGCAGAATACATTCTGGCCTAAATGTATAAGGAAATTTGAATTGATTGAATTTCTTTTAAAACAGAAAGTGGAAAATATTGTTTTTTATTTCAAGATTTTTGCTCTTTTTTCACTTATATCGCAAAAAATAAAAAACCCAGTGGTGAATAAATACCACCAAAATAAATCTCTATTTGTGTGAACAAAATTATTAAAATTTCATTTGGGTACAGTGTAGCATGTTTGAGTAATTGTCATTCAAAATGTGAGAGCACTGAAAGCTGAAAATTGGCCTTGGAAGGAAGTATTGAGGTGGTTAATAAAAAAGGGTTTCATGCATAGTATTTAAATTCTCAATAGGTCTCTATGAATCAATGGAAAATAGCCTACTAAGTGAAAAATAAATATGCATAATACTGTAAAAACAGAAACCTAGAGATTTTGTAAAATATATCAGATTTCCTAGTTCACTATATGATCAAACCAAAGACATTATAAAGAACTGATAATAAAAAACGCAGTTACTGGTGAGGAAGTGGGAATGGATGTATAAGATAATATAAAGTCATTCTCATGGCAAAAATTGATCAAAGATTGAAGTATGTTGGACACACTTGGCATGATGGCAACAGTTACTGTAGAGTGTCTTCTACCAAGCTCCCTGAACACCCAGTGAACTTAGTAGAAGACGCTTAACAATTGACATACAGCAATAAGCAGACAGTGCTTTAAACGCTATAAGTTGGACTTTTTGTCAGTTTTTTGGACACTGATATTTGAGAACACAGTGTCATACGGCTTCTTTAATCTGTAGACCCTGTAACTTTTTAATGTCATGGTTCATTTGCCAAACCATAACTGGAATCAGGAATTAAAAATCCTTCTATAAAACCAAGGTAACATTAAACCTTTAGGACTCATGTTTCTTGTCATAAAAATAATATGAAAGGATTTTATATTCTGCAGGTTGGTTTAGCACTTTCGATCTCTTTTTTTTCCCAAACATAACTTTAGTGAACAGTTTTATAGCTGCTAAATGAAAATCTAAACTGTATCACATTCTAAAAAATAGTTTACGGTTCATGGGCAATAATGTGGCTTTCATACTGTAATGAGCAAATGACACAAGTTTAATTGGTACCAATATGGATGGATGACCACTGTATTTTTAAAACCTACAGTAATACCTATTTCATAATGACACAATAAATCTAAGTAGGAAATAAAATACACAATCAGGTGGCATTTGTAAATATATGATCACAGTAAACTCTGTTGTTATTTCAGCAAAAACATCACAATCCAACGATGTAATAATAATAATACCCATAGTAAGACATTTTTATAGGCTGCCAATGAGAGTGTAATGTGTGAGAACCAAATGGTCCATATACATGAATTTTAATTGGATTTTTATAGACTGCTATACTAAGAACCTTGCTTATTATATACATTGAATGCACTTTTTATACACAATCTTTACTCTCAGCCGTAAGAGTTCATTGTCACTATTTCTGAATATACAACACCCCTGCATTCTCCAGAAAGTAAATTAAATAAAAGAAAAAAAAAATAGGACACAATATCTGTGGCAGGTGGGTGGAGCTGGGAACTGTAATCTTGTGTTGGTAGGGAGCTGAAGATTAAGCATATCTAAAGCCAAGAACAAAAATGTAATATATTGCAGTGTATCATTTCTTAGACGTGGTGGCTGCACTACTTTTTTTTTCTAGCTTTTGTTCATTTATTTTCTCTTGGAGATCCTGCCAGAAACACATTTCCTGTCTTAGGGTGACAACCCTCACTCACCATTTCATATTTATGTAGGAACTTGAAAAAGAGAAATATATCCTCAATTTGTCACCTAGCCCTCCATCTGGACATAGTCTGGACCCCTTTTCTCCCAGAGGTGCCATACAAAGACAGATATTGCTGCTTCTCTTGACATCTTTGGAGGAGGTCCTGCTGGAAGCACTGACAGCCACCAACAACTTTATTCCAGCTCGGCCACTGGCCACAGCTACTTCTGTCCACTTTCTTCTTCTTTTGTCTCCTTCATTGTTCTACTATATGAATATCTTTCCATTCTCCATTCTTTCATTCAGTGCACCCCTTTCCTGTGGATCAGTGTTCTTACTACATGTACCCACTGCAGGTATATAAACATTACCCACTAAGGGCACTGCTTAACGGATAAGTTCACCTTTCAATAAATAAAAAAAAAAAAAAAAATATATATATATATATATATATATATATATATATATATATATAAAATAAAATAAATATAAATAAATAAATTTGCAGGTAAACAAAAAGTGCATTTATTTTTTATTATTTTTTTTGGAAGCCTGGAAATCAGATTGTGGGTGCAATGCAGGGCTCTTGCAGACTCTGCATCGTATGGCCAGGCAATTACACACTAAGAGAAAGTATCAAAGAACTACTACATGGCTTAACAAGCATAAAATATACATACAGTATATATAGAAAAGTAAAGGAACACTTTTTAATCAGAGTACTGCATCAAGTCAATTCCACTCATGGGATATTGATCTGGTCAGTTAGATAACAGAAGGGGTTGTTAATCAGTTTCAGTTGCTTTGGTGTTAATGAAATTAACAACAGGTGCACTAGATTGGCAACAATGAGACAATCCCAAAACAGGAATGGTTTTACAGGTGGAGGCCACTGAAATTTTTGTTTCCCTACTCATTTTTCTGACTGTTTTTCACTAGATTTGCATTTGGATATGGTCAGTGTCACTACTGATAGCGTAGACCCTATAGAAATTTCACAGGCAATCCAACTCCTCCAGGATGGCACATGAATACACGTCATTGTCAGAAGGTTTGCTGTGTCTCCCAGCACAGACTCAAGAGCATGAAGGAGATTCCAGGAGACATGCAGTTACTGTAGGAGAGCTGGATGGGGCCCATCAGCAGGACTGGTATCTGTTCCTTTGTGCACAGAGGAACAGGATGAGCACTGCCAGAGCCCTACGAAATGTGGCTGTCAGCAGCTACACTATTAAAAGTAAGCAGCTACACTTTTTGTAGATGCTTACTTTTAATAATTGCAACAACGGCTGGAACTCCACTTAGGGTGCATTACAACGATGTTGCTACCTCCTACAATAGGAAGTAGGTGAGCTTCTGCTGGCAAGGAATCAAGGAATGGCAGAAATTAGAAGGCCAATGGTGTGAATGTCTCTTACCAAAGAATCAGAAACAGACTTCATGAGGGTTGCCCGAGGGCTTGACTTCCTCTAGTGGGCCCGGTGCTCACTGCCTGGCACCATGTAACTCGATTGGCATTTGCCATTGAACACCAGAATTGGCAGGTCTGCCACTGGTATCCTGTGCTTTTCACAGATGAGAGTAGGTTCACCCTGAGCACATGTGAAGGACATGAAAGGTTCTGGAGACGCTGTGGAGAATATTATTGCAACGGAACCACAACCCACACTGTGTTTGTGGGCTTCCGTCAGTATATGGCTTCCTCCAGTCTTGAACGTTGATTTCAAATATTCTAGCCGCCCCCATACAAAACTAGCTGACAACTTATCTTGTACAAGTTTTGGAACCTTTATTCTTTATTGAACAACTCGCACAGATTATATACAGCTTGGACATCCCCCTCCTGATCAGATTACCCTATCAGGTCAGGGGTTGCCTGATTACATTATCATATGCAGATGAGATTATGTACAGAAACTGAATTAACCTAAACTAATTATCTAGCCATCTGGACAGAAACAATGTGTAAGTTCCTTAACAATTAACAATTGGACGGACAGGCTTAACAGAATACACATCACACCTCAATACACAGACAATAGGAAGAGAACACCAGTGACAGACTGTCCTTCTCTGACATTGAAGTACAATACATATTATCTTAAGTGTAAACACATAACCCATTGTAGATAACAGGTGAGTATATCAGATGCATATTCAATGATGTGTGGAAGACAGGTGGTTGAGCTGATGATATTAGCATCTGCTATGAGTCTTATTGTCTTTCACTCCCAGTGACGGTGAGTACTGTCACATATCTCCCCCCCCCCCAATGCAGACTAACCAGATACCAGACCTCCAATTGGTCTGTGCCTGAGTTAGTCGGGGAACAAGTCCCAAAAAGTCAATCCATCCTGGCAGCCTCCTTGATAAAGTTCCACATAATTTGTAAGTTTGTCCTGGCAGGGCGCATGGAGCTTATATAGCCGATAAGTCTGTGGAAGTCTGGTTTGGGCAGGCCAGACTGTGCTTCTTGGTCACCCTGTGTCCCTAGTAGTCACAGGGTAACTTACACATAAGAGGGGCATAGGGGACTGAGAGAGAGATTTCCCAACCTCTCTAAGGTAAGCTGTGTTCCACGGGCCCCCCAACCAAAGTGACTCCCGTCACATCTCTCCAGTTTCAGAAGGAGACTAACACCGGAGGGGACCCCAAGCAGGTTGACTTCGAAGGTAGTCTGTAGTTACAGTGCCCCAATGTCTGTACCCACACAGTACCCCAAACAAATTGTCCCTAACAGAGCATTACTCACCCAGCCAACCTCTGCCTCTCTCGTAGAACATACCCAATGTGTGGGAGAAGCATGGACTGGCACTTCTCCCTGGAGTCCTTTCAGTGGCTGGAGAGAAGACAGGGTGGCTGGGCTCACTCCCTCATGCTGTTGGGGGCCTGGGCTGACTGCCCAGCATCCCTGGGGTATAGAGCTGAAGACCGCAGTCCCATCCACTACCAAGGGGAGCCCAGACCTGGTGCTGAGCAGAGTCTAGCAGCTGTCTGTAGGCGATCTCCAGCTCCCATTCCTGATTGGCTAGAAATTCCAAATCTTCCAGTGCCCAGTGCACTTCTAAGACATTCAGCATCTGTTCTCTGTATTCCAAAATTTCCTCTAACTGCCACTCTAAATCGCTCCCAATGTCGGGGTCCTCAGACAGCCTCTCTAATAACAGCCCCAGGCTGCCGTAGCATAAGCCTTCCGTTGGGCTGTTGTCCGCTGTCCATGAGCACACTTGGGTTACATACCAGCGGAGGGCTCTGTAGCTCTTGTCCAACTGCATCTCCACCTGGACCAGCCTGCTTAACTCAGCTTTCCATTCCTTGTACGGTTGTCTCCCCAAAAACACCATTTGCACTTTGTACTGCGACCAGTACCTTTCCTGGAAGAAGGGGAGGATTTTTCCCTGGTGTCACTGCTCACGGGCTAGCGCTTCTTCCCAGAGTTCCAAGCAGATTGAATTATACCATCCTACCAGGACCTTCTCTGACACTGGTCCCCTGTGCTGTATCCGCATCTCTCGCAACCTCCTTCCGAATTCCACTTCCATGGCGGCTGATATCTGTACCTCTCCTCTTCTGCTATCTGGACCTTGGATCCCGGTGGAGGTTTGGATGTCCCAGACTGCAGGAAGCATCCCATCGCTTTCCACCACTGACATTGAAGTATAATACACATTATCATAAGTGTAAACACAGAACCAATTGTAGATGACAGGTGAGTATATCAGCATATTCAACGATGTGTAAAAGACAGGTGGTTGAGCTGATGATATTAGCATCTGCTATGAGTCTTATTGTCTTTCATTCCAAGTGACAGTGAGTGCCATCACAATTATGCTGTCTGTAAAATCGTTCAGAACGGGCGGTTTGGTGGTGGGTCAGTGATGGTCTGGGGAGGCATATCCATGGAGCGACACACAGACCTCTACAGGCTAGACAATGGCACCCTGACTGCCATTGTGAATCGGGATGAAATCCTTGGACCCATTGTCAAACCCTACGCTGGTCCTGGGTTCCTCCTGGTGCATGGCAATGCCCGGCCTTATTTGGTGAGGGTATGCAGCCAGTTCCTGAAGGATAAAGGGATTGATACCATTGAATGGCCCTTACGCTCGCCTGCCCTAATTCCAATATAACACCTCTGGGACAATATGTTTCGGTCTATCCGATGCTGCCAGGTTGCTCCTCAGTCTGTTTAGGAGCTCAGTGATGCCCTGGTCAAGATCTGGGAGGAAATACCCTAGGACACCAGTCACCAAAAATAATAATAAAAGTGCAACCCGTCCCTATACTAAGCAAAAATCCCAGCCCCCTGCGAGGAGTCAGACCTCCGGAGACACAAGCCTAATAAATATAAGAGTGGTAAAGGAAAAAAATGAGGAGTAAAGCCAAAGTCAAGGAAACATAGGGAAAAAATCAAAATAAGGGGATGGCAGTAGTAAATTTTATGTCTTATAATGTACGAGGAATGAATTCGCCAGTGAAGAGAGAAAAAATTCTGTGGGAAATTAAATACTTAAATGCGGATGTAATATTTTTACAGGAGACTCATATTACTCACTCATCAAATATCAGGTTGTACTCCCGAAACTACCCCATATGCTATTATGCAGACTCATTTAAGAAAAAGTCTAGAGGTGTGGCTATTGGTCTCGCTAGAGGAGTGAGATTCGTCTTAGAATATAGGCTGGCAGATCCGGAGGGAAGATTGCTCTTTTTGAAAGGGAAGTTATATGATGAGGAAGTTACATTAGTAAACATATACAGTCCTAATGAAGGACAGGTGGCCTATCTGGGGAAGATCATGGGGAAATTAATAAATTTCAAAAAAGGAGGGGTGATTCTGGTGGGGGACCTCAACCTGAGCCTCGAGCCAAAAATAGACAATACCTCACGGTCCCAAAGGATTACAAATCATCAGATAAAAAAGATTAGAAAACAATTATACCAAAGTCAACTGGCGGACATATGGAGAATTCTCCACCCAAAAGAAAGGGACTATACTTGCTACTCAAATGTACATGGGACATACTCGAGAATTGATAGCATAGATGGATCGAAAAAGTATCTGAGGCGAGGGTTGGGATTAGGACCTGGTCAGATCACTCCCCCATCACAGTAAAGATGAAAATGATTAGAGAGCAACCTAAAATGACCACATGGAAAATTAATGAAGAACTGATAAAGGATAAAAAGTGGGGAAGGGAAATAGAGAAAGAACTGGAATTTTATGTTCAAAACAACGATATAGATGAGACATCGAAAAATATTATATGGGAAGCACAGAAAGCTTATATGCGGGGTATTCAAATTTCAAAAGGAGCACAAAGGAAAAAAGAAAGAAAGAACTAAAAATAAAGATAGATTGATGAAAGAAGTATATGAATTAGAAAAAAAACATAAAAAAACAATAGATGAAGAACTGACCCCCCTATTAGAGGGAAAAAAAGAGGAACTAAAGGTCCTGTTAGAACAGGAAATTAGACAGGAATTTAATAGGGTAGCAAAAGAGAAATATATTGAGGGTAATAAAATTGGGAAAAATTTGGCAAGGATCCTTAAAAAAAAAAAAAAAAGCTATGAACTTTATAGATAAGATCAAGAATAACGGGGAATTAGTCCATGCAACTCCTGAGATAGCAAGGGAATTTCAAAAATATTATGGTAATCTATATGCTGTAAGAGGAGAGGATAAACAAGAGACTGATTCTGTTAGGAGTGAGAAGATCAAAGTGGCAAAAATGAAAAAAGTAGAAGAGGAAAAACTGACACTCCTAGAGGCACCAATTACAGATCAGGAGATAGAAAGAGCCATAAAAGATACCACCTCAGGACAAAAAGTCCAGGCCCTGACGGGTTCACTATTAGTTACTACAAAAAGTACAGGGAGCTATTAGTCCCGAGGCTGAAAGGCTATATGAATGGACTAGGTTCCCAGTTTAATATGAGCAAAGAAGCCCTCCTAGCCTCTATCACCGTCATCTTAAAAGAAGAGTAAGACCTAGCACTATGCTCTAGTGATAGACCTATTTCACTCTTAAATGCAGACACAAAGTTGTTTACAAAAATATTAGCAACAAGGATGAAAGGGTTAATGAACGAGTGGGTTCATAGTGACCAAGTAGGTTTTATTCCCGGGAGACAGGGAAGAGACAACGGTATTAGAACAATCCTCTTGATGAAACAGATGCTTAAAAATAGGCTACCAAGTGTGATACTGTCAATAGATGCTGAGAAAGCATTTGACAGGGTCAACTGGGAATTCATGATAAGAACTCTAGTGGAACTGGGTATAGGACCCAGAATGATGGCATGGATTAGAACGCTATATAGTCACCCTACAGCCAAAATAAAAACCAATGGGACACAGTCTGAACCATTTGAGATGCATAATGGAACGAGACAAGGATGCCCCTTGTCTCCAATGCTGTTCGTTATCTCTTTAGAACCCCTTCTCGCAACAATAAGAGGATGCCCAGATATTAGAGGGGTAGAAGTTGGAGAGGTAGAGCATAAAGTCGCGGCTTTTGCCAATGACGTGTTGCTCTATGTCTCCAACCCACGGATTACCTTGCCAAATATAATTAAAATTTTAAAGCAATATGGAGAACTTTCAAACTTAAAAATTAACCAAACAAAATCTGAGATATTAAGTATTAATATGAGCAAACAGGAGAGAGATAGGCTAAAAAGTGAGTTCCCCTTTGTGTGGAGAAAAGATGATTTAAAATACCTAGGAATTAATTTAACATCCACCCCAGAAAAGTTATATAAGGAAGGCACATTTTCTACCACTACTTAATAAAATAAGAACAGAAATAAATAGATTAAAACCAAGAGCTTTATCAAGAATGGGGAGAATCAATATCATAAAGATGGAAATCTTTCAAAAAATATCATACAAATTTCAAATGATACCAATACCAATCCCACAGGCCTTTTTTAAGACATTAAAATCATTGATAACTAGGTTTGTATGGAAAAATAAAAAACCAAGGATAAAATACACAATATTAAGTAAACATAAAAAAAGGGGGGTTAGCGCTACCCAATTTCAAAAAATATTATCAGGCATCAGTTCTCACACGGGTGATAGAATGGGGGAAAAAATAGAGTGGAAAAAATTGGGTAAAAATAGAAAACACTATGAGTGACACGTATTTAGGAAAAAATATTTGGATTCCATCAAAGTATAGAAATTTGAATATTAATACACATATAATTACACGACAAGCACTGAAAAATTGGGATATGATACACACTAGAGAAAAATGGAAATACAATTCACCACTGATACCACTACAAAACACAAAATTTTTCGCACCAGGGGAGGGGAGGGAATATGGCAAATGGATGGGAGAGGAAGACGTACGGTTAAAAGACATATTAGAGAAGGGAAAAATCATCACGTTACAAGATTTAAAAAAATAAAAAAAAACTGGAATGTAAACGAGTGGAGGTAATGTCAGCTGAGGCACTTTGTTGCCTCCCTCCCTCAGCCAATAAGAGATATGAAAAAACTGCTGCCTTATGAACAAATGTGTACGTCTGAGAAGATAGTAAATAACATCTCAAATATCTATAAAATTATGATTGCAGGGATGAAGCAGACAGGACCCCCACTCGTAGAAAAATGGGAAAGTGAATTGGGTGTACGTAGCGAGGGATTTCAATGGGAAAAAAAGTATAAAATTAGTACACAACTCAGCAATAGATATAAATACGGCAGAAATGAATTACAAACTCATCTCCAGATGTTATAATACCCCGGATAAAGTGGAAAGTTCGAAATATTGTTGGAGGGGATGTACGGTAATTGGTACAATAACACACATATGGTAGGATTGCCCGAAAATTAAAAAATACTGGAGAGTATTATTTTGGTTTAAAAAAATTACAAATATAGTTATTCCTGAAGACCCCTGGATATGTTTGTTCCATGGTACAAAAATGTTGGTAAAACAATATAAAAAAACATTAATTCCTCATCTGTTAAACTCTGCAAAAAGTTTAATTCCCTTAAACTGGCAAAAAGAAGAACCTCCCTTGTGTAAAGAGTGGCTTAAACGGGTAGAAAAAACAAGAAAATTAGAATCAGTAAGAAACTGGGGGGTAGAGGAACATGAGGACAAGGAAGAGATTTGGGAGAAATGGCGAGAATTTAAAGAAACTAGGGACTATTTAATGATTCAGGGAAATGGGGCAGGGTAGGGGAGGGAAGAGGGAGGGAGGGAGGGAGGGAGGAAGGGTAGGGTGGATATTTGATAAAAATTTTCAAGATGAAAAAAATTTTCTCATTAGGAGCATGCCCCGACATTGTCAGGCATGCATACAAGCACGTGGGGGCCATACAAGTGAGTAGCATTTTGAGTTGCTGCAATGAAATTTCAACAAAATGGACTAGTCTGTTGCATCATTTTATCACTTTGATTTTTGGGGTGTCTTTGAGTTCAGCCCTCTGTAGGTTGATAATTTTCATACAGAGGGCTAAATTCAAAGACACCCCAAAAATCAAAGTGAAAAAATTATGCGGCAGGCTAGTCCATTTTGCTAAAATTTCTTTGTAGCAATTCAAAATAGTACCCGGTAGTTTGTATGGCCCCCACCTGCTTTTATGTACACCTGACAATGTCAGGGCATACTCCTTTTAAGACGACGGATGGTACCCTGGGGTATTACCTCCCAGGACATCACTGAGCTCTTGAACAGACTGAGGTGCAACTTAGTGGCGTCAGATGGACCAAAACATAATGTACCGGAGGTGTTCTATTGTATTTAGATCAGGCGAGCTTGGGGGCCATTCAATGATTTAAAATCCTCCAGGAACTGGCTGCATACCCTCGCCACATGAGGACAGGCATTGTCATGCACCAGGAGGAACCCAGGACCCACTGCACCAGCGTAGGGTCTGACAATGGGTCCAAAGATTTCACCCCAATACCTAATGGCAGTCAGGGTGGCATTGTCTAGCCCAGCCTTTTTCAACCAGGGTGCCTTAAAGCTTCTTCAGGGGTGCCTTGGCAAAATGTCTAAAAATCTATCAAAAATTGTATACAAGCCAGCAGGTGGATGAAGCTTGCTTTTAAGTTACACAAAGCCACAGGTTTTCATTATGCACCATTATGACTTTCTAGGTACTGGCATTCTAGCCACCAATGACGTTCTCTGTTGAGGGAGAAGAGAAACAGTGGAATACTAGCCTGTACCACTGTGCAAAAGTGTTTTTGCTTTGGAAGAAAACATCACCTCTAACATTGGGTGATCTAACTGTGAAGGTTGCTGCATTTTGTAAAACTATTAGAATAGTTTTTCACATTTTAGAATGGGGTGCCTCGAGACTGTCCATAATTTTAAAGAGTGCCTTGAGATTGCCTATAATTTCAAAGGGTGCCTCGAGACTGTCCATAATTTTAAAGGGTGCCTTGACTGAAAAAAGGTTGCGAAACACTGGTCTAGCATGTAGAGGTCTGTGCGTTCCTCCATAGATATGCCTCCCCAGACCATCACTGACCCACCACCAAACCTGTCATGCTGCCACCTAGATAAGGGAAAGCCTGTGGATGTGGTGTATCTGGACTTTGCAAAGGCTTTTGACACCGTTCCCCACAAACGCTTACTGTACAAACTAAGGAAGGTAGGTATGGACCATAAGGTGAGTACCTGGATAGAGAACTGGCTCCAGGGGAGAGTCCAGAGGGTGATGATTAATGGGGAGTACTCGGATTGGGCGGGTGTGGAAAGTGGGGTCCCCCAGGGTTCGGTCCTGGGACCAATCCTGTTTAATTTATTCATAAATGATCTAGAGGAGGGGATATCTAGTACAATCTCAGTATTTGCAGATGACACTAAATTAGGCTTGCCATTATCTTCTATGCAGGATGTAGAAACCTTACAAACGGACCTGAACAAAATACCGGGGTGGGCAACTACATGGCAGATGAGGTTTAATGTTGATAAATGTAAAGTAATGCACTTGGGGGCCAAAAACCAGAAAGCAAGCTACTCACTAGGGGGGGAACCTCTGGGTGAGTCTAGGATGGAAAAGGACCTGGGGGTACTGGTAGACAACAAGCTTGGTAGTGGCATGCAATGCCAAGCCGCCGCAAGCAAAGCCAACAGAATACTGGGATGTATAAAAAAGGGGATTCACTCCAGAAATAAAGAGATTATTCTTCCACTCTACAAGACTCTGGTCCGGCCACATCTGGAGTATGCTGTCCAGTTCTGGGCACCGGTCCTCAGGAAGGATGTGCTGGAACTGGAAAGAGTCCAGAGAAGGGCAACAAAAATAATTAGGGGAATGGAGGACATCAGCTATGAGGAGAGGCTACAGGCACTGAACCTGTTCTCTCTGGAGAAGAGAAGATTGAGGGGGGATATGATATCAATGTACAAATACTGTACTGGCGACCCTAGCATAAGGAACAAACTATTCAGAGTAAGGGAATACAATCATACACGAGGCCACTCACTAAAACTAGAGGAAAGGCGGTTTAACCTTAAAATGCGCAGGGGGTTCTTCACTGTGGGAGCGGTAAGGATGTGGAATTCTCTTCCATAAGCAGTCGTATCAGCAGGGAGCATTGATAGTTTCAAAAAACTGTTAGATGGACACCTTAGAGACCACAACATACAGGGGTATACAATGTACGGTTAAAAGCAAACACACACACACATCATAGGTTGAACTGGATGGACTGTTGTCTTTTTTCAACCTCACTAACTATGTAACTATGTAACTATGTAACAATGTTACAGGCAGCATAACATTCTTCCCAGCTTCTCCAATCCTTTCACGTCTGTCACGTGTGCTCAGGGTGAATCTGCTGTCATCTGTGAAAAGCACAGGTTGCCAGTGGCGGACCTGCCAATTCAGTATTCAATGGCAAATGCCAACCAAGCTCCATGGTGCCGGACAGTGAGCACAGGGCCTTCTAGAGGATGTTGGGCCCTCAGGCCACCCTCATTAGGTCTACAGTAGTGATCGAATGATATCGGTTTTTCGTTGCCAATACCGATATTTTGGCCATCACATATCAGTATTAGCCGATATTGGCCGATATTATTGCATATTTAAAATGGCAACACAACAGCTACACAGTGGGTTGGACTGGAGTCAGTGGACTACCTCTGCAGTATGGCACTCACTGCAACTACTGCAGTCAGTGCAAAACCTCTAGAAAAAAAGCTAGGCAACACAACAGCTACACAATGGATTGGACTGGAGTCAGTTGACTACCACTGCAGTATGGCACTCACTGCAACTACTGCAGTCAGTGCAAAGCTGATAGAAAAAAAAAACTAGGCAACACAACAGCTACACCGTGGGTTGGACTAAAGTCAGTGGACTACTGCTGCAGTATGGCACTCACTCACTGCAATCTTTTTTTTTTTTTTTGAATACAAACATTTTTATTGAGCTTTGTAAACAAGAAAAGCCAAAAAACAAAACCAAAGTATGACATGTCAGAGCTGTGCCAGTACATATTATTCCAAACAAGTGTCACATATAGCACATGGTAAGGTAAATGAAAAAAAAAAAAGTATACAGCATATCAAGTTATGTAAGGCAGCGATATCACATGCTTTATAACCAAGGACATAGTCAAGTGTGCACTACTGCAGTAGTGATTTAAAATTATTGCAGCAGTGAGTGGCGCAATACTACAGCACCAGTCCACTGACTCCAATCCACTGTCTAGCTTTTTTTTCTAGCAGTTTTGCACTGAGTGCAGCGCAGTCAGTGCAAAACTGCTAGACAAAAATAGCTAGACAAAAGCTAGACAGTGGATTGGAGTGGACTCAGTGGACTGGTGGACAAACACTACTACTACACTTTCAAATCAATACTCCCAGTTGAGTAGAACAATATTATAGTGAAGAAAGCATTACATTTCAGCATGTTCACCAGTTAAACGTCTTCTTTTCATTTCATAAATTGCTGCCACTTGACTAAAAACAGGCTAACTTGATACCGAGGAAGGAGCAGAAAGGAATCTTCTATCATGTGAAGCAAGTCTTTTGTAGCGTGCCTCATTTTCTTTCCACCACTGAAAAAGATCACTTCTTCTGTCAATTACTGGTTCCTTCAAATAGAGAGGAAGTTCATCATTCAGGCTCATTTTTGCAGATTCTATATAAAACGCTGAACATGGCATCTATTTGACCACAATCAATTTTGTCCTGACCAGCAATCAGTCGTGAATGAGAGTGTCAGCGTAGTCATTCTCTGGTTGCAGCATAGTCTTAACTTTGTCAACAATCTTTTGGTGAATCTTTTGCGGCATTTCAGTTCGATAAAATTTGTCACTCTTCAGTGTGTACCTTGGCTCAAGTATGGACAACAACCGCTTAAATTCAGAGTCAGACACTATTGTAAATGGCTGGTTATCAGTGACCATCATCTCTGTGATTACTCTGTCCAGCAGTTGGGATCTTCCATCAGATTTTAGCCCCCTGTTTTTTTTCTGAAACATATCCGTTATTGTTTATTAAAAAAGAATAGCGCGCAAATGCAAAAGAAATAACTACCAAATCTGAAGAAAATCCATAAATAAAAATGGGGGTTTGGTCCCACCATATGGCCATATCGTGCTCAAGCCCACTACTGCGTCAAAGTACCCCATTATCAGTGGGTCCTACACTATCCATGAAAAAGAGATGAATCCAGCCTAACCCTTGGAGATAATACTCCTTGCTGGGAAGGATGTGCAAATGCACTACAGGGGACTCCTACTATATCCACTAGATGGTGGACACTGATTGAGTACAGGTGTGTGTGGGGGGTGGGGAGGGTTGCTCAACCTCGATAGTCTGGTCAGACCGAATACATAATAAACAGGCAAAAAATTTGGGGGAGCATACCCATGTATTTCTAAAGCTGCTGCAGCTATGAACCAAAAGACATGTATATTAAAAAAGAATAGCGCGCAAATGCAAAATAAATAACTACCAAATCTGAAGACAATCCATAAATAAAAATGGGGGTTTGGTCCCACCATATGGCCATATCGTGCTCAAGCCCACTACTGCGTCAAAGTACCCCATTATCAGTGGGTCCTACACTATCCATGAAAAAGAGATGAATCCAGCCTAACCCTTGGAGATAATACTCCTTGCTGGGAAGGATGTGCAAATGCACTACAGGGGACTCCTACTATATCCACTAGATGGTGGACACTGATTGAGTACAGGTGTGTGTGGGGGGTGGGGAGGGTTGCTCAACCTCGATAGTCTGGTCAGACCGAATACATAATAAACAGGCAAAAAATTTGGGGGAGCATACCCATGTATTTCTAAAGCTGCTGCAGCTATGAACCAAAAGACATGTATATTAAAAAAGAATAGCGCGCAAATGCAAAAGAAATAACTACCAAATCTGAAGACAATCCATAAATAAAAATGGGGGTTTGGTCCCACCATATGGCCATATCGTGCTCAAGCCCACTACTGCGTCAAAGTACCCCATTATCAGTGGGTCCTACACTATCCATGAAAAAGAGATGAATCCAGCCTAACCCTTGGAGATAATACTCCTTGCTGGGAAGGATGTGCAAATGCACTACAGGGGACTCCTACTATATCCACTAGATGGTGGACACTGATTGAGTACAGGTGTGTGTGGGGGGTGGGGAGGGTTGCTCAACCTCGATAGTCTGGTCAGACCGAATACATAATAAACAGGCAAAAAATTTGGGGGAGCATACCCATGTATTTCTAAAGCTGCTGCAGCTATGAACCAAAAGACATGTATATTAAAAAAGAATAGCGCGCAAATGCAAAAGAAATAACTACCAAATCTGAAGACAATCCATAAATAAAAATGGGGGTTTGGTCCCACCATATGGCCATATCGTGCTCAAGCCCACTACTGCGTCAAAGTACCCCATTATCAGTGGGTCCTACACTATCCATGAAAAAGAGATGAATCCAGCCTAACCCTTGGAGATAATACTCCTTGCTGGGAAGGATGTGCAAATGCACTACAGGGGACTCCTACTATATCCACTAGATGGTGGACACTGATTGAGTACAGGTGTGTGTGGGGGGTGGGGAGGGTTGCTCAACCTCGATAGTCTGGTCAGACCGAATACATAATAAACAGGCAAAAAATTTGGGGGAGCATACCCATGTATTTCTAAAGCTGCTGCAGCTATGAACCAAAAGACATGTATATTAAAAAAGAATAGCGCGCAAATGCAAAATAAATAACTACCAAATCTGAAGACAATCCATAAATAAAAATGGGGGTTTGGTCCCACCATATGGCCATATCGTGCTCAAGCCCACTACTGCGTCAAAGTACCCCATTATCAGTGGGTCCTACACTATCCATGAAAAAGAGATGAATCCAGCCTAACCCTTGGAGATAATACTCCTTGCTGGGAAGGATGTGCAAATGCACTACAGGGGACTCCTACTATATCCACTAGATGGTGGACACTGATTGAGTACAGGTGTGTGTGGGGGGTGGGGAGGGTTGCTCAACCTCGATAGTCTGGTCAGACCGAATACATAATAAACAGGCAAAAAATTTGGGGGATATACATGTCTTTTGGTTCATAGCTGCAGCAGCTTTAGAAATACATGGGTATGCTCCCCCAGTAGGAGTCCCCTGTAGTGCATTTGCACATCCTTCCCAGCAAGGAGTATTATCTCCAAGGGTTAGGCTGGATTCATCTCTTTTTCATGGATAGTGTAGGACCCACTGATAATGGGGTACTTTGACGCAGTAGTGGGCTTGAGCACGATATGGCCATATGGTGGGACCAAACCCCCATTTTTATTTATGGATTGTCTTCAGATTTGGTAGTTATTTCTTTTGCATTTGCGCGCTATTCTTTTTTAATATACATGTCTTTTGGTTCATAGCTGCAGCAGCTTTAGAAATACATGGGTATGCTCCCCCAAATTTTTTGCCTGTTTATTATGTATTCGGTCTGACCAGACTATCGAGGTTGAGCAACCCTCCCCACCCCCCACACACACCTGTACTCAATCAGTGTCCACCATCTAGTGGATATAGTAGGAGTCCCCTGTAGTGCATTTGCACATCCTTCCCAGCAAGGAGTATTATCTCCAAGGGTTAGGCTGGATTCATCTCTTTTTCATGGATAGTGTAGGACCCACTGATAATGGGGTACTTTGACGCAGTAGTGGGCTTGAGCACGATATGGCCATATGGTGGGACCAAACCCCCATTTTTATTTATGGATTGTCTTCAGATTTGGTAGTTATTTCTTTTGCATTTGCGCGCTATTCTTTTTTAATATACATGTCTTTTGGTTCATAGCTGCAGCAGCTTTAGAAATACATGGGTATGCTCCCCCAAATTTTTTGCCTGTTTATATCTGTTATTGTTGCCTGGGATAGTGATGTTTCACCTTGTGATTCATTTTGTTTTTTCTGTCCTGCCTTATACAATTCAACATGAAGAACTCTTAGATGGGCCCAAAGATTAGATGTATTTTTGGTTTTTGCAGTTATTGATCCCATGCTTACATTGCTTTTGCAAGGGTTGCACAGTGCTGCTGATTTTCCTGGAGATGGAGAAGTGAAATAGTCCCAGACCACACTTTTAATTTTTCTATCTCCATCCATCTCCATTGAAACTTGAAAAGACACTAATATAGGCTTAAACAAAATGGCTGGCTGGCACCCTATGGTGATGAGTGGCTGGCACCCTTTGGTGGGTGGGTGGGAGGCTGACTGGCTGACACCCTGTGGCTGGTGGCTGGCTGGCACCCATTGGTGGGTGGCTGGCTGGCACCCTTTGGTGGGTGGCTGGCTGGCACCCTTTGGTGGGTGGCTGGCTGGCATCCTGTGGTGGGTGGCTGGCTGGCTGGCACACTGTGGTGGCTGGCTGGCACCCTTTGGTGGGTGTCTGGCTGGCACCCTTTGGTGGGTGTCTGGCTAGCACCCTGTGGTGGCTGGCTGGCTGGAACCCTGTGGTGGGTGGGTGGCTGGCTGGCTGGCTTGCACCCTGTGGTGGGTGGCTGGCTGGTTGGCACCCTTTGGTGGATGTCTGGCTGGCACCCTTTGATGGCTGGCTGGCTGGCTGGCACCCTGTGGTGGCTTGCTGGCACCCTGTGGTGGGTGGATGGGTGGCTGGCTGGCACCCTTTGGCTGTTGTCTGGCTGGCATACTGGTATACTCACTTTTGTTGCCAGCAGTTTAGACATTAATGGCTGTGTGTTGAGTTATTTTGAGGGGACAGCAAATTTACACTGTTATACAAACTGTACACTCACTACTTTACATTGTAGCAGTGTCATATCTTCAGTGTTGTCACATGAAAAGATATAATAAAATATTTAAAAAAATGTGAGGGGTGTACTCACTTTTGTGAGATACTGTATTTCTGATTGTTTGGGCAGAGACATTCACAACATTGGCCTGCTAGAGGTCATTTTGTAGGGCTCTGGCAGTGCTCACCCTGTTCCTCCTTGCACAAAGGAGCAGATACCGGTCCTACTGATGGGTTAAGAACCTTCTTTAGCCCTTTTCATCTCTCCTAGAGTAACTGCCTGTCTCCTGGAATCTCCTCCATGCTCTTGAGACTGTGGTGGGAGACACAGCAAACCTTCTGGCAATGGCACATATTGATGTGTCATCCTGGAGGAGTTAGAATGCTTGTGCAACCTCTAAAGGGTCCAGGTATCGCCTCATGCTACCAGTAGTGACACTGACCCTAGCCAAATACAAAACTAGTGAAAAACAGTCAGAAAAGTGAGTAGGGAAAAAAAGTTCAGTGGTCTCCACCTGTAAAACTATTCTGTTTTGGAGGTTGTTTCATTGTTGCCCATCTAGTGCCCCTGTTGTTAATTTCATTAACACCAAAGCAGCTGAAACTGATTAACAACTCCCTCTGCTACTTAACTGAGCAGATCAATATCCCAGGAATTTAATTAACTTGATGTTATACTCTGATTAAAAAGTGTTCCTTTAATTTTTTTGAGCAGTTGTATATATAAACTATGTTTCCAAAAGTATTGGGACACCCCTCCAAATCATTGGATTCAGCTGTTCCAATCACCTCCATGGCTAACAGGTGTATAAAATCAACACCTAAGCATGTGCAGACTGCTTCTACAAACAGTTGTGAAACAATGTGCTGCTCTCAAGAGCTCAGTGAATTCAAGTGTGATACCGTGATTGACAGGGCCATGGATTAGGGGGTACCACCGGTCCTCCTGTACAGGGCCGAGGCAGCTGGGTGAATCAGATGTGGGCAGGGAGGGTGAGTGGTGCAGTGTGGCAGGGCAATTACTGGAACTGATCCCTTATATGGTTCCCTCTGCTGCAGCTGAAATCCAGCTTCTTCTCCTTTCCCTCCCACAGGCTTTCAGCTGCTGCAGAGAGAGCAACTATACCAGGGATCCATTCCAGTAATTGACCCCCCTGCCGCACCCATCACCCTCCCTGTTTCTCCCTGCTACCCCCATAGTGCTGCCAGTTTCCCTCCTCTCCTTCCCACTGTCAGCTGCAAGCACACAATAGGATCCTTCAGGATGGAGAGTGGGGGAAGCATCCGGTAGATATGTTGCAATTACCAGCCCCTTTCTTTCCTGAATGAACACAATATCTGTGAGTGGTTGCTACCGATCACTCACTGTGTTCATTCATAACTGAAGCATAGTGAACTGTGTTAATCTTTTTTTTTTTTTTTTTTGGGGGGGGGGGGTGAGCTGTTAGGTTGGCTGTATGGGGCCCCATGGTTTCTTACAGCAGCCATGGTGATAGGTTGCCACCTATGCAATAAGTCTATCTGTGAATTTTCCTTGCTACTAAATATTCCACAGTCAACTGTTAGTGGTATTGTAACAAAGTGCAAGCAACTGGGAACAACAGCAACTCAGCTGTGGTTGGCCAGGTAAAATGATAGAGCGGGGTCTGCACATGCTGAAGCGCACAGTGCACAGAAGTCGCCAACTGTCTGTAGAGTCAATAGCTACAGACCTCCAAACTTTGTGTAGCCTTCAGATTAGCACAACAACAGTGTGTAGAGAGCTTCATGGAATGGGTTTCCATTGCCGTGCAGCTGTTTTCAAGCCTTACATCACCATGTGCAATGTTAAGCGTGTAAAGCATGCCGCCACTGGACTCCAGAGCAGTGAAGACGTGTTCTCTGGAGCGATGAATCACGCTTCTCTGACTGGCAATCCAATGGACATGTCTGGGTTTGGTGGTTGCCAGGGGAACTGTACTTGCCTGACTGCATTGAGCCAACACTAAAGTTTGGTGGAGGGGGGATTATGGTGTGGGGTTGTTTTTTAAGGGTTGGGCTTGGCCCCTTAGTTCTTAAGACATCAGCATACTAAGACATTTTGGACAATTTCATGCTCCCAACCTTGTGGGAAGAGTTTGGGGTTGGCCCTTCTCGTTCCAACATGACTGCGCATCAGTGCACAAAGCAAGGTCCATAAAGACATGGATGAGTGAGTTTGGGGTGGAGGAACTTGACTGGTCAGGCCTTCTCTCTAAAATCAGTGCCTGACCTCACAAATGCGCTTCTGGAAGAATGGTCAAATATTCTCATAGACACACTAAGCCTCGTGGACAGCCTTCCCAGAAGAGTTGAAGCTGTTATAGCTGCAACGGGTGGGCCAACTCAATATTGAACCCTATGGACTAAGGCTGGGATTCCATTAAAGTTCATGTGTGTGTAAAGGCGTCCCAATACTTTTGGAAATATAGTGTATATATAGTATTTGTTATACAGTGGGTTATAAGCTCATTAAGTGCCATTGTTGAGTTTGCCATCTGACTAGTATTTCACAAGCCAGACTGCTTAAAATGGGGCTTGTTACCTATAATATTGACAGAAAAATACTGTACATTTAAAAATAAACGAATGGAAAGGTGATTATAAGACAGAAAAGGTGGCAATTACCCATTACTCATTAACCGGTTGCCGACCGCCGCACGACTATATACTGCGGCGGTCAGCCCCGGCCAGGGAGAGTGACGTATCGGTACGTCACTCGCCTGTCACTGACTTGCGAGCCTATCGCGGGCGGGCGCGTGCCCGCCGAGGCGCGCGCCCGCCGCGGCTCGTTCACAGGCAAGTCAGTGCGTGTGACCGGCGGACTCGATGTCCGCCAGTCACACTGCGATCGCTCCTGTGAAGGGAGAAAGACAGAGCAGCTTGTGTAAACAAGCTGCCTGTCAGTTCTCCCTGTGTAAAAGTGAAGATCTGTCCGTTCTACTATGTAGAACGGTTGATCTTTGCTTTTACACCAATAGGAATGTCCCTACACAGTTAGAATCACGCCCCTAGGACACACTTAACCCCTCCCTGTCCAATAAAGTTAACCCCTTCCCTGCCAGTGTCATTTTTGCAGTAACAGTGCATATGTATAGCACTGATTACTGCAGTAATGTCACTGGTAACCCCAAAAGTGTCAAAAATGTCAGTCAAGGGTCCGATCTGTCCGCCGCAATGTCGCAGTACCGAAAAAAAAATCGCAGATCGCCGCCATTACGCGTTAAAAAAAAAAAACACCAAAAATGACAAAAATCTTTCCCTTTGTTAGTAAACGCGATAACTTTTGCGCAAACCAATCAAAATACGCTTTTTGCGATTTTTTTTACCAAACATAGGTAGCATAAAACAAATTGGCCGAAAAATGTTAAAAAATTTTGATTTTTACTTTTTTTTTTGGGGAATTTCATATAAAAAAATGTGAAAAATATTGTTATTTTTGCAAAATTTACGCTCTTTTTTTGTTTATAGCGCGTGATCAAAAAATCGCACAGGTGATCAAATACCACCAAAAGAAAGCTCTGTTTGTGGGAAAAAAAGGAGGTCAAATTCGTTTAGGTACAGCGTCGCACGACCGCGCAATTGTCCGTTAAAGTCACGCAGTAAAAAATCGCAAAAAAACCCCTGGTCCTTTAGCAGCCAAATCCTCCGGGGCTTAAGTGGTTAAAGCGGAGTTCCGGCCTCAAAATAAAAAAAAATCGATTTTGGGCCATCCGCTTGCTAAGGGCCACCTGAAAAAGTAATGGATGCTCCCAATTTTTTTTTTTGGTCACTTACCTTGATATTGAAGAAAATATACTCACCTTCCCTCCACTTCCTCCCTCACTTCTGGCTTGCGATGACTCCTGGGAGCTGAACGTCATCGCTCCCAGGAGTCAATGCGCCTGCACCGGCCCGCTCATCACTTCCGGTGCAAGCACGGCATTCCCTGCTAAACAACTTCTGGGCATGCCCAGAAGCTGTGCAGGGTTGTTGCGCCTGCACTGGAAGTGACGAGCGGGGCTGGTGCAGTGCATTATGGGACTCCGACGTCACCGAAGAGGCCGCAGAAAAGGGCGCGCTGGCTTCAGCTGCCCACACCTGAGATGGCAGCGCTGGAGAAGAACTTTTCAAGGTAAGTATTTCTTCTTACAGGTAAGTGCGACCCGGGACAGTTCAGAGGCTATCCATTGTGGAATGTACTAGCCCTGACTGTCCCGTGGGTATTTTTATTTATCCTCCCCCCTGGAAACTCCGCTTTAAGGATGCAGCAACTCCTTAATCCACAAAGAGTGATGAAAATTTTTGCTGCTTGTAATATATACTATATATATATATATATATATATATATATATATATATATATATATATATATTCACACACACACATTTTTTGAACACAAGAGTCTGGGGAAAGATAGTAGAACGTAGGATGTAACAGTGAGTGCAGGTGGGCACCATTTGTGCACATTCTACTGCACCGGACACAACCAAAGAATATTTCTTTAAAATTCTTTATTTTAAACATTGTGCAACTAATTACAGTCCAATCCTGCGTTAAGTGGGGTACACACTATAAGAAAATTGGGCGAACGATCGTCCGATTCTCCTCCTTGTTTCACAGCAAATCGGAACCGATGAATGAAAATTCGCACGAAAATTCTTGTACAACAAAGGCTTTTTTTTGTTGTTTATTGTTTCTGATCATGCACAGTCTTTCTTTTCTGCTTTTTCTTGTACAAAAATCGTATGAAAAAAGTACACATTAAACAAAAATCGTGCGCTTTTTTCCGTACAAGAAACATTTTTGAGTTTGTCCCTTCGAGAATTTTCGTACGAAAATTCAGAATCGGCTGTGGAAAGTTGTGTACACACCTATACGAAAATCATATGAAAATTCTTTGGACGAAAATGTTTGCCCAATTTTCTTATAGTGTGTACTAGTCTTTAAAGTCTCCATTACAGAAAACTAGCAAATGTTGAAACAAATATTACAGACTAGAACTGACATGTAACAGAGTTGACAAGTTAATTGGGTACAGATAAACAGACATTACATGAACACTGTCTTGGCTTCATTTTAGTGTCCAACCTTTCCCAAAAGTAACATTTCTAGCTGTTGCTCAGAAGCCTGTTTTACTGATTTGGGGCATAGCTTCGTAATACCACTGGTCTTCTACAATAATGTTTTGAGTGGTGGTGAAATGCAGCACACCTGCCTTTCATAAATCAATATTATAATGTTTTAGCTTTTGTCTGTCCAAAAGCCTTGTTGTAATGTCACTATGTCGGATTCTTTTGAATGCATTCATCTACAAGTGATTTCTTCCCTGCGGAGTTAACACTTAAACAAACCCATGACCAAAAACCTTTGTGGCTGCTGCTCGCTTGTAACTGTCAGAAAAAAAAAGTAAGACTGGCTTGCCTGTAGTTTCTAAAAAGGTGCACTAATTATTTGTGAATCTACAGCAGTAAATGGTCATCTGTCATTTTATGTAATTATAAGTGACTGGAAGACAGGGAATCTTTCAGTCACATGATCTGTGTGATGAATACTTGGGGATAGATGCAACTGGTGCTAAAGCATTAATCAATTAGCAGAATGACAGAGGTCAGAGAAAGGGGAATACTAAGTACCTGAAGGGTTTTGCACTTCAGTGGAAAATCCTGCAATAGCTGATTATGACAGTAGTAAACTTCCCATTACCAGTGAAATGTTAAAGGCAGGGCTTTTATCATTGCTTTCTTTTTGTCACAGGAGAAAAATCAGTGATGGGTGAATTTTCATTTTGTTTGATTCGTCCAAATTGGGAGCAAATGCATCCAAAAATCAGAAAACTGAGAGTTTTAACATGGCCCCACTAAAGTGAAGGGTAGACGGATCTTAAAAATCAGTTCTCTCAATTTTCATGGCTAAATGGCAAGGGATTGCCTAACAAAGGGCACTACCCTAGGGGAAATGTACCAATGCTAATTTTGTTTCTAAAATACTGTTCAGCAGGGAGCAGATAATTTACTAAAGCTGAAAGTGAACCTTTAATAAATGCAAAATTAATTTAACCACTTGCCTACGGTGCACTTTCACCCCCTTCCTGCCCAGGCCAATTTTCAGCTTTCAGCGCAGTCACACTTTGAATGACAATTGTGCGGTCATGCTACACAGTACCCATATGAAATTTTTATCATTTTTTTCACACAAATAGAGCTTTCTTTTGGTTGTATTTAATCAACTCTGGGTTTTTTATTTCTTACAAAAAAAAAGAAAAAAGACAGGAAATTTTGAAAAAAAAAGTTTTTCTCCTTCACTGATGGACACAGCCGATCACATGGGTAAAGAGTCATGTCATTGACTCTTTACCGAGATCGGGGTCGCGCCGTGTCCTAGCAACACAGCGCGGTCACGATCGCTGCTCCACGCGCCCCCGGGGGTGCACAATAGAGGCTGTTCTGATGCGCCGTCATATGACGGCGTCCCAGAACAATAGCTACACTGCTCTGCCGTCATTTGATGGCGGGCGGGTAGCAAGTGGTTAAAAAATGTGCTTGGGGGAGCCCAAAACCTGGACTTGAAACGACACACACCTGTAAGATATACTACAGCAAATGTGACATTTTAGAAAAAAAGTAAAACATTTTTGGCAAGTAACATTTCCCTGTCAGCTTGTTTTTTTTTTTTTTTTAAACAGCATGGCCACTCTAAAAATGCACACCAGACCCATTTTCTTCATGAGGTCTGGTACAGATTAAAAGAGGAACCCCAAGCAAAAAAAAAAAAAACAACACAACATAGGGACTCCAGTTTATACCAGGCCCTTATATTTAATGAGGGTTTGGTATGGCTTTTAAGGGGGAAATCCTAAGCAAAAAAGAAATACAGTGTAGTGTCCCCACAAAAATTTATACCAGACCCTTATCTAACAAATCATTAGTATGACCTCATGTGGAATATGCAGTTCAGTTTTGGGCACCAGTACACAAAAAGGAGAAAGTGCAGAGAAGGGCAACCAAACTGATAAGAGGCATGGAGGAGCTCAGCTATGAGGAAAGATTAGAGGAACTGAATTTATTCTCTCTTGAGAAGAGGAGATTAAGGGTGGATATGATCAACATATATAAATACATAAGAGGTTCATATAGTGAACTTGGTGCTGAGCTATTCACTTTAAGGTCATCACAGAGGACAAGGATCGCTCTTTACGTCTAGAGGAAAAGAGATTTAATCTCCAAATACAGAAAGGTTTCTTCATAGTAAGAGCTGTGAAAATGTGGAATACAGTCCCTCAGGAGCTGGTTCTAGCAAGCTCAGTAGATTGCTTTAAAAAAGGCCTGGATTCTTTTTTAAAAGTACATAATATAACGGGATACTAATATAACTGGACACTGGATGATTTCCCCCTGCTGGAGTAAATTGGATAATGCTTTGCTTGGGGGGGGGGGTAGTGGTTTGACCTCTATACTAGATTTACCCTATCCATTCTCACTCAAAGTCTTTCTGTTCTTACCTAACGTTTACAACTTGGAAACCAGACATAGTCCTATAAAAAGATGCTATTCTGTTTTATGTATTTCCTTTCTTTTCACTGGTATACTCATTATTTAAAATATTTTGTGCTTTTATTTTATGTTATTTTATTTCATGATAATAGATCAATCTTCTATATCTTACAGTATACTTCCATACGAACATTTAACATATACAATCTTCCTGTATTACTTTTATTTAGGTTAATATAAGCAGTTATAAATAATTATTATTGAAAGATAATTCCCTTGCGCTAGTGTATAATAAAATATGATAATTGGTGAAACCAATAATATTGGTAATGCTGCAGCCTAAAAAATACTGAATATATAAAAAAATGATGAAAACAATGTCACACTAGTGGAGCCTTTCTTTTTAATGTATGATTGTACGGGAGACCATCTGGAGAAGGAACTGATGTGACTGGCGTGTTTACATCCTATAGCGCATTAGCCCATACCATGAGAATGGGGGGCAATTATCTCTGGTGAGTTCCCAACTAACAGGAGTGGTGACACATTGGTGGGGGATTACATGGTGATCTCAGCAATTCTATTCATGGGATCTGTTCATCTGATTGATCACTTCAATCAACTTTTGGATTTCTTTTCACTCATTTATTGCTTGGGACTTTTGGGGCTTTCACTACTTAATTTTATATGAAAGTGTTTTTTGATTATTTATGGTATCACGAGAGCAAAATATATTTATATATCACTTAGTTTCACATGTTTAATGTGCGGCTTGGTGTGTTATAGTTACTGTCATCATTTTTTTAATATATATTATTACTATTATTATCAACTCTTCACTGTAAGCCTCCTTTCACACGGTCCGCCTCCGCCGGCGGACTCCGTGCTGCTCAGCGGGGATCGACCTGCCGATCCCTGCTGAGCAGGTGGATGACAGCTCCGTCTCTGCTGTGTGAGAGGAAGCTGTGAGATCCCCGCTCCCCTCTATGGGGAAATCCGATGAGAACGAACCTCCTGTCCATTCTCATCCGATCCCATCCGATCTGATCTGCTGGACGGATGGAAAATAGGGTTTCCAATCCTTCCGGATTTCACGGACAGGATTGGAATCGGATAGCAGCGGGTGTCAGCGGAGATGTCTCCGCTGACATCCGCTGCCCCATAGGGATGCATGGAGGATCCGATCAGATCCGCCTAAAAAACTGACTGGCGGATCTGATCGGATCGTTCGCGTGAAAGGACCCTAACTCAGATACTTATTGATGTAATTTTATCAACAAATGTTTGATTTTTTTATTGTTATAATGACTTTTTTCAATAAAAAGTTTGTAAACAAAAGAAAGCTACTATATGTCAATGCTATCAGTGCTACAGATGCTGCCTGTACATGGTCACAGAGATTCACAGTGTGCCCCTACCCCCCACCCTTTTGTGGCTCCCTATTGGGCCTCAATTATTTAGTTTAACATATGCATTTGCATATAGTTGAATGTAAGAGATCCTACAGGACACTCGAGTATGCACAGTTGTGCTTGTAGTGTATGTCTGGGATCACCTTTTGAAAAAAGAAGTTTATGGCATTTATCAAAGCTTTTTGACATTCAAAAGTTTGCTTTCATATTTATTATTCCTTTGACACAAGTTTGAGAGCAGGAATCTAATTAGCAAGACGTTTGCACTTTATAGATCATTAATTCATTAATTAATATTTCATTGTACAATGTATTTCATTCTTAGAAGATTGATTAACAAAAAGGGACATCTTGCTCTTATTTTGCAACTTGGAAACATTTTTATTGGCATGTACGTCAAATTGTAAATACATGCAGTGAATGTTTAGACGATGTTTTATTATAAGGTCCTGGGTGACATTGTTGCTGAGCCTCAAATTATTATTAACTAAAACTTAGAAAAGTATAGTTTATTACACACCAGCATCCATACATTTATATGCCATTCATAAATGCGGATAACATTTTTAAGAACAGATCATTTTTATGTATTATTATACAGGATTTATATAATGCCGACAGTTTACGCAGCACTTTACAACATGAGGTATAATGGTATTTATGTACATTATGTAAAATGTATGATATAATATTTTTCTTATTTGTTCCTAAAACTGGCAATAGTGACAAAACTTTTTTTTTGTACTGGTTATTCCACATAATGGCATACTATATTATTTTTTTAAATTAAAATCTCAACCATAAGAAAAAAAAAAAAGAACAAACATGTATAGGACCAGCAGTCAGCAGAGTAGACATTGCGCAATCCAATAGGAAAATAGATCTCACATAAAATATAATATATTCTTGTAAATAAAATGAAGTCACATATCTATAACTAGGGTTGAGCGAACACCTAGATGTCCGTGTTCGACGGGTTCGGCCGAACTTTAAAAAAAAGTCCGGGTCCGTGTCCCGGACTTTTACCGAACTTTTCCCGGACACCGAACCCCATTGAAGTCAATGGGGACCCGAACTTTAAGGCACTAAAATGGCTCTAAAACACCAAAGGAAAGGGCTAGAGTGCTGCAAATGGCAGCAAAACGTAATTAAGAGCATGGCAAGTGCTCTGCAAACAAATGTGGATAGGGAAATAACTTAAAACAACAAAAAAAAAACAGAAAAATAAAACAATGTTCTTCTTCATCTCTGAAGGACGAGGCCCATATGGAGTAGGAGGGAGGTTGAGGTGGTGGTGGATGTGGCGGTGACATAGGCGTGCGCACAGGGTGTGCTGGGTGTGCCTGGGCACACCCTAATCACCTAGGGCACATAGCATTGCCAGTGAGGAGATGGGAAAGATCTCCCTGGGACCTGCTCTGCTCTATTTCTCCTTGCCTACAGGTACATGGCCCCGATACATTACTCTCCCTGCTGGCAAACACATGCATGTGTATTTCAACTTTGGGGTGCACACCTTAATGCGCACACCTATGGGCGGTGTAGGTGGAAGCGGCGGTGGAGGAGGACCAGGGCCGGATTAACAGCATCATGGGCTTGGTGCTGAGGATTTTGAAGGGCCTTAAGGGCCGTGCCTTGCCATGCACCCAGAGGAGGAAGGGTGCAGCCATGCATGCCTAATTCAACATGGGATGCTGTCTCTGAAGCCCATAAACACATCCATGCATCGCCAACTGTCCCTCCTTGTCCGGCCTTCACGCTGTGTGGGGAGGTTCTGAGGGTGCTGCCTGGGGAAGCGAGCATAGAAGCCAGACTTCTGTGTTTACAAGTGACAGAAGAGCGGTAACAGTGAATATGGCCAACCCGGGGCCTATATAAAAGGTAGGGGCCTGGAGCTGCAGCTCCAATAGCCCCTACATTAATCTGGCCCTGAGGAGGAGGACGAGGTAGCCAACACTGCTTCTTTTCAAAAATTTTAAATGAGGGTACACCCCAAAAGAGTGAGAAAGAGCAAAAATGGAACAATGGGTGGGTAAGGTCGGTATCCATTGCTATTCTGCATAAGGTACGGAAAAGTCCCGTGGGATCCATGCCTGGTTCATTTTAATGAACGTGAGCTTGTCCACATTGTCTCTGGACAGGCGGCTGCGCTTGTCTGTTATAACGCCCCCAGCCGTGCTAAATACCCGTTCAGATAATACACTGGCTGCAGGGCACGCCAGCACCTCCAAGGCGTAAAGGGCAAGCTCAAGCCATGTGCCCAATTTGGAGACCCAGAAGTTGAAGGGGGCAGACCCGTCATTCACTACATGTAGGCGTGTGCACACATACTGCTCCACCATGTTGGTAAAATGCTGCCTCCTGCTAAGACGTTCCATCTGAGCTGCTGGTGCTGCTGTTTGTTGTGGCGTGCTGACAAAGCTTTTCCACATTTCGGCAATGCTAACCCTGCCTTCTGAGGTGCTGGCGGTGCCCTGGTTGCGTTGGCGACCTCCTCCTCCTCCTCCTCTGCCTTGTGCTTCCACTGTGGCCCCGCTGTCAGATGGGAATGCCAGCAGCATGGCGTCTACCAGCGTGCGCTTGTACTCGCGCATCTTGCGATCGCGCTCCAGTGAGTGAATTAAGGACGGTACGTTGTCCTTGTAACGGGGATCCAGCAGCGTGGCCACCCAGTAATCAGCACAAGTTAGAATGTGGGCAACTCGGCGGTCGTTGTGGAGACACTGCAGCATGTAATCGCTCATGTGTGCCAGGCTGCCCAGAGGCAACGAAAGGCTGTCCTCTGTGGGAGGTGTATCGTCCGTGTCCTCTGTATCCCCCCAGCCACGCACCAGTGATGGCCATGAGCTGGCCTGGGTGCCACCCTGCTGTGAACATGGTTCCATCTCCTCCTCCAGCTCCTCCTCCTCCTCATCCTCCTCATCCTCCAGAACTGTGCCCCTGCTGGACAATTGCGTCCCTGGCGTTTGCGTGTGCAGGAACCCACCCTCGGAGCCCCTTGCGAATGACTGCCCTGAAAGCCTTGGAAATGTTACCTCTTCATCCTCCTCCTCCTCCTCATCCTGTGCCACATCCTCTTCCATCATCGCCCGAATTGTTTTTTCAAGGAGGCATAGAAGTGGGATAGTTAAGCTGAGAACGGCGTCATTGCCACTGGCCATGTTGGTGGAGTACTCAAAACAGCGCAACAAGGCACACAGGTCTCGCATGGAGGCCCAGTTAAATTAAATAGCGGAATAGAAAATATGATCCAAAAAAAGTGTATGTATATCACACGTACACAACCACACTGGGCCCCAATTACTATTGTTTGTACCCCTAAAAGGCTAGATGAGGAGTAGGGGGAGTATGGAACAGGCAGCACCCTCAAACCTTCAGAAGTATGAGATGAACCCCAACAACTTGGAAAGGTGGATCTCTCTCACACGTACCGACACAGACTATCCCGCAATTCAATTGATCCTCAAAGGTTTTTATTGAATAGCGGAATAGGAAATATGATCAAAAAAAGTGTATGTATCTCGCACGTACACAACCACACTAGGCCCCAATTACTATTGTTTGTACCCCTAAAAGGCTAGATGAGGAGTAGGGGGGGTATGGAACAGGCAGCACCCTCAAACCTTCAGAAGTATGAGATGAACCCCAACAACTTGGAAAGGTGGATCTCTCTCACACGTACCGACACAGACTATCCCCCAATTTAACTGATCCCCAAAGGTTTTTGATTAAATAGCGGAATAGAAAATATGATCCAAAAAAAGTGTATGTATATCACACGTACACAACCACACTAGGCCCCAATTACTATTGTTTGTACCCCTAAAAGGCTAGATGAGGAGTAGGGGGGGTATGGAACAGGCAGCACCCTCAAACCTTCAGAAGTATGAGATGAACCCCAACAACTTGGAAAGGTGGATCTCTCTCACACGTACCGACACAGACTATCCCCCAATTTAACTGATCCCCAAAGGTTTTTGATTAAATAGCGGAATAGAAAATATGATCCCAAAAAAGTGTATGTATATCACACGTACACAACCACACTGGGCCCCAATTACTATTGTTTGTACCCCTAAAAGGCTAGATGAGGAGTAGGGGGAGTATGGAACAGGCAGCACCCTCAAACCTTCAGAAGTATGAGATGAACCCCAACAACTTGGAAAGGTGGATCTCTCTCACACGTACCGACACAGACTATCCCCCAATTTAACTGATCCCCAAAGGTTTTTGATTAAATAGCGGAATAGAAAATATGATCCCAAAAAAGTGTATGTATATCACACGTACACAACCACACTGGGCCCCAATTACTATTGTTTGTACCCCTAAAAGGCTAGATGAGGAGTAGGGGGAGTATGGAACAGGCAGCACCCTCAAACCTTCAGAAGTATGAGATGAACCCCAACAACTTGGAAAGGTGGATCTCTCTCACACGTACCAACACAGACTATCCCCCAATTTAACTGATCCCCAAAGGTTTTTGATTAAATAGCGGAATAGAAAATATGATCCAAAAAAAGTGTATGTATATCACACGTACACAACCACACTAGGCCCCAATTACTATTGTTTGTACCCCTAAAAGGCTAGATGAGGAGTAGGGGGGGTATGGAACAGGCAGCACCCTCAAACCTTCAGAAGTATGAGATGAACCCCAACAACTTGGAAAGGTGGATCTCTCTCACACGTACCGACACAGACTATCCCCCAATTTAACTGATCCCCAAAGGTTTTTGATTAAATAGCGGAATAGAAAATATGATCCAAAAAAAGTGTATGTATATCACACGTACACAACCACACTGGGCCCCAATTACTATTGTTTGTACCCCTAAAAGGCTAGATGAGGAGTAGGGGGAGTATGGAACAGGCAGCACCCTCAAACCTTCAGAAGTATGAGATGAACCCCAACAACTTGGAAAGGTGGATCTCTCTCACACGTACCGACACAGACTATCCCGCAATTCAATTGATCCTCAAAGGTTTTTATTGAATAGCGGAATAGGAAATATGATCAAAAAAAGTGTATGTATCTCGCACGTACACAACCACACTAGGCCCCAATTACTATTGTTTGTACCCCTAAAAGGCTAGATGAGGAGTAGGGGGGGTATGGAACAGGCAGCACCCTCAAACCTTCAGAAGTATGAGATGAACCCCAACAACTTGGAAAGGTGGATCTCTCTCACACGTACCGACACAGACTATCCCCCAATTTAACTGATCCCCAAAGGTTTTTGATTAAATAGCGGAATAGAAAATATGATCCCAAAAAAGTGTATGTATATCACACGTACACAACCACACTGGGCCCCAATTACTATTGTTTGTACCCCTAAAAGGCTAGATGAGGAGTAGGGGGAGTATGGAACAGGCAGCACCCTCAAACCTTCAGAAGTATGAGATGAACCCCAACAACTTGGAAAGGTGGATCTCTCTCACACATACCAACACAGACTATCCCCCAATTTAACTGATCCCCAAAGGTTTTTGATTAAATAGCGGAATAGAAAATATGATCCAAAAAAAGTGTATGTATATCACACGTACACAACCACACTAGGCCCCAATTACTATTGTTTGTACCCCTAAAAGGCTAGATGAGGAGTAGGGGGAGTATGGAACAGGCAGCACCCTCAAACCTTCAGAAGTATGAGATGAACCCCAACAACTTGGAAAGGTGGATCTCTCTCACACGTACCGACACAGACTATCCCGCAATTCAATTGATCCTCAAAGGTTTTTATTGAATAGCGGAATAGGAAATATGATCAAAAAAAGTGTATGTATCTCGCACGTACACAACCACACTAGGCCCCAATTACTATTGTTTGTACCCCTAAAAGGCTAGATGAGGAGTAGGGGGGGTATGGAACAGGCAGCACCCTCAAACCTTCAGAAGTATGAGATGAACCCCAACAACTTGGAAAGGTGGATCTCTCTCACACGTACCGACACAGACTATCCCCCAATTTAACTGATCCCCAAAGGTTTTTGATTAAATAGCGGAATAGAAAATATGATCCCAAAAAAGTGTATGTATATCACACGTACACAACCACACTGGGCCCCAATTACTATTGTTTGTACCCCTAAAAGGCTAGATGAGGAGTAGGGGGAGTATGGAACAGGCAGCACCCTCAAACCTTCAGAAGTATGAGATGAACCCCAACAACTTGGAAAGGTGGATCTCTCTCACACGTACCAACACAGACTATCCCCCAATTTAACTGATCCCCAAAGGTTTTTGATTAAATAGCGGAATAGAAAATATGATCCAAAAAAAGTGTATGTATATCACACGTACACAACCACACTAGGCCCCAATTACTATTGTTTGTACCCCTAAAAGGCTAGGAGTAGGGGGAGTATGGAACAGGCAGCACCCTCAAACCTTCAGAAGTATGAGATGAACCCCAACAACTTGGAAAGGTGGATCTCTCTCACACGTACCAACACAGACTATCCCCCAATTTAACTGATCCCCAAAGGTTTTTGATTAAATAGCGGAATAGAAAATATGATCCCAAAAAAGTGTATGTATATCACACGTACACAACCACACTAGGCCCCAATTACTATTGTTTGTACCCCTAAAAGGCTAGGAGTAGGGGGAGTATGGAACAGGCAGCACCCTCAAACCTTCAGAAGTATGAGATGAACCCCAACAACTTGGAAAGGTGGATCTCTCTCACACGTACCAACACAGACTATCCCCCAATTTAACTGATCCCCAAAGGTTTTTGATTAAATAGCGGAATAGAAAATATGATCCCAAAAAAGTGTATGTATATCACACGTACACAACCACACTAGGCCCCAATTACTATTGTTTGTACCCCTAAAAGGCTAGGAGTAGGGGGAGTATGGAACAGGCAGCACCCTCAAACCTTCAGAAGTATGAGATGAACCCCAACAACTTGGAAAGGTGGATCTCTCTCACACGTACCAACACAGACTATCCCCCAATTTAACTGATCCCCAAAGGTTTTTGATTAAATAGCGGAATAGAAAATATGATCCCAAAAAAGTGTATGTATATCACACGTACACAACCACACTAGGCCCCAATTACTATTGTTTGTACCCCTAAAAGGCTAGGAGTAGGGGGAGTATGGAACAGGCAGCACCCTCAAACCTTCAGAAGTATGAGATGAACCCCAACAACTTGGAAAGGTGGATCTCTCTCACACGTACCAACACAGACTATCCCCCAATTTAACTGATCCCCAAAGGTTTTTGATTAAATAGCGGAATAGAAAATATGATCCCAAAAAAGTGTATGTATATCACACGTACACAACCACACTAGGCCCCAATTACTATTGTTTGTACCCCTAAAAGGCTAGATGAGGAGTAGGGGGAGTATGGAACAGGCAGCACCCTCAAACCTTCAGAAGTATGAGATTGTGTTCACTGTACCCCACAAAGATTGAGTTCACTGCACCCCACAATGATTGTGTTCACTGCACCCCACAAAGATTGTGTTCACTGCACCTCACAAAGATTGTGTTCACTGTACCCCCCAAAGATTGTGTTCACTGCACCCCACAAAGATTCTGTTCACTGTACCCCACAAAGATTGTGTTCACTGCACCCCAAAAAGATTGTGTTCACTGCACCCCAAAAAGGATGTTGTTCACTGCACCCCAAAAAGGATGTTGTTCACTCCACCCCAAAAAGATTGTGTTCACTGCACCCCACAAAGATTGTGTTCACTGCACCCCAAAAAGATTGTGTTCACTGCACCCCAAAAATGATTTTGTTCACTGCACCCCAAAAAGGATTTTGTTCACTGCACCCCAAAAAGGATGTTGTTCACTCCACCCCAAAAAGATTGTGTTCACTGCACCCCACAAAGGATTTTGTTCACTGCACCCCAAAAAGATTGTGTTCACTGCACCCCAAAAAGGATGTTGTTCACTGCACCCCAAAAAGGATTTTGTTCACTGCACCCCAAAAAGATTGTGTTCACTGCACCCCACAAAGGATTTTGTTCACTGCACCCCACAAAGATTGTGTTCACTGCACACCAAAAAGGATTGTGTTCACTGCACCCCAAAAAGATTTTGTTCACTGCACCCCAAAAAGATTGTGTTCACTGCAGCCCAAAAAGATTGTGTTCACTGCAGCCCAAAAAGATTGTGTTCACTGCAGCCCAAAAAGATTGTGTTCACTGCAGCTCACACACAGAAAAATGGATGTGGATCACTGACACCTGCCTATCTCCAATCCCACACCACACAGCAATATCGATTGTAGTTTGTAGAACACAGTTTCCCTAAAATTCAGCAGACTCTGTCCCTAACAGGATTGAGAAGAGATCGTAGATCAGGATTGAGTGCAGATTCACCCCACCCCCCACACAGCAATATCGATTGTAGTTTGTAGAAGACACTGACCCTATAATTCAGCAGACTCTATCCCTAAAATGCCTACAACTCGCCCTGCCTAAACACTCCGACCTGTCCCTCAATTCTATCCGGACACAAATGGTTTTTTCCTGCCTATCTTTCCCTAATCAGCAGCCAGCACGTTGATGTGTGCTCTGTCCCTGAATCTAAGCAGCATAATGACGCCGCTGCGGCTGCCTCGAACTTATAAAGACTTGGTCACATGCTTCAGACGGCCAATCACAGCTACTGAGACATTTGCAGGCATGGCTGGGATGGCTTAAGGCACACCAGTTAAACGATTGTTGATTGGCTGTTGAAAGCCCGCCATGAAAAGAGCGCCAAAGCATGCAAAACCCGGAAATAAAACGACCGAACACGGATTTTTACCCGAACATACAGTAAAGTGTCCGTGTCCGTGTTCGGGTACAAAAAATCCAATTATTCGGTACGAACACGAATAATACAGTCCGTGTTCGCTCAACACTATCTATAACATTACAAAAAAACATAAAAATAGATGTGCTAGTCTACCAGTGCAGCCATTATAAAATAGCTAATAAGCCAAGCATTAAACAAAGAACCAAAATTAAAAGTAGAAAGGAAAGGAGAAACATCTTGCAATCAGATGTCTTCACTTAATTTGAAAGAGTGCTAGCTCCATTTGTCCTAGATGATGGTGTGTATTACATGCAAGATTGAGGTTTAAAGGTAACCAACCAGGGATTCCTTATTTGCCTAAAATGTTTTCTTCTGTCTAGTGATATAGCAAAGAAGTGTTCATAGGAACTCTAAAGTGAAACCCTATCTATAACTTCCACTAATGTCGGTGCAATATCCCTCTTCCATTGGCTCATTATAATAAGTTGGGCTGCAATTAGGATGTGCATAACCACCGTGTAAAATTGTTTTGGGAAACGCTCATTGAAATGCTGTAGTCATTTTAACATTCTTCACAAGACACAAATTATTTTATTTTTTATTTATTAGAGGGGTTTTCTATTTTCCCTTGAGATATATTCAGTCTCCCTTTGAACTTCTTGTTAGTTGGAAGATAAGTGACATTGTTTCAACAGAATTTAGGTTTTCATGTAAAATATTAAAAACAAATACACCAAACCTAATTAAAACCTGCTTCTAAAATTTGATTTAAAATATCAGTTGTTAAAGCGGAGTTCCACCCTAGTTATACATTTTTTTATAAAAATACCCCCGGGACAGTCAGGGCTAGCACATTCCACAATGGCTAGCCTCTGATCTGTCCCGGGTTGCACTTACCTTTCAGGAGAAATACTTACCTTGAAATTGTCTTCTCCAGCGCTGCCATCTCAGGTGTGGGCAGCTTGAAGCCAGCGCGATCCTCTTCCGCGTCCTCTTCGGTCCTCTTCCTCCTTCTTCGGTCCCACGATGCACTGCACCGGCCCCGACGTCACTTCCGGGTCGCGCGCGTCATCCCTCCACAGCTTCTGGGCATGCCCAGAAGCTGTTTAGAAGGGAATGACGCGCGCGCCCGGAACTGACGTCGGGGCCGGTGCAGGCGCAATGATTCCTGGGAGCGATGACGTTCAGCTCCCAGGAATCATTGCAAAAGCCAGGAAGTGACGAATCGCCGTGGCCGCCGAGGGGAGGAAGAAGGAAGTAAGGTGAGTATATTTTCTCTAAAAGGTAAGTGAAAAAAAAATTGCGATTATCCATTTGTTTTTCAGGTGACCGGGAGCGAGAAGATGGAGGTAAGTATAAATTTCGGGTGGAACTCCGCTTTAAGTAAGGCACAGGAGATGGCTAACCTAATGGAGGATATAATCCTCCCTCTTCTCACCTGGCTACTGCAGGATCGGGGAGCTGAACCAGGAACTCAGAAGTAGTTGAGGGCAGGGATGCAACCATCAATAAGAATTGCTCAATGGAAGGAGGCCATTGGTCTGGAGGAGGAGAGGCAGAGTGTTTTTGCCAGCTGATTTTACCCATAGGGAGCTCTAGGTAATGCTGAGGCACCAGTATCAAGATGCTTCCATATGATGTGCTTTGTTCCTCCAAAGGAACACTTACATTGAGACATGTATATCAATCAATTAATTGAGAAATAGTTTACCTAGAGGTTACCTCATGCCTCCTTTAAGAGACACTGTCAATAAGGAGTAAGTGGGGGATATTGCAACAGGTTTTAAGTGCAGGCACCTAAAGTGAAAGAAAGCCCTAATGATATATATTCTTAATAATGCTCTCTCTCCATTTCCTTCTACCGATTCTGCCTGTATACCTGCCTGTATGCTTGTAGAGCTGTATAAAAAAGATGTTTGTACTTGCCTATTTTTAATCTGCTCCAGTCCAGTCACATGATTCCACAGCTCTGGCTCCCATGTGCCAGTGAGTAGCTACTGCAGAAGAGAGGAGGGAGCGCTGAAAATGGATGGGCCTAGGGAGCCTGTGAATGATATCACAATAGGATCCCCGCTGAGGAAGTCCACGCCCATTCTGGACGTAACGCGTACTGGGGGACGTCACGTGACCTGCGGCCATCGTCACTTCTCACTGTTTTGGATACGGACAGGCACACTGGCCTGCAGGCTCTGCATTATTGCGATACTTGATCTGTCTAAATGTGAGTGCATTTTTCTTTATAATAAAGCTTATGTTAAAGCATACAGAGAGCACTAGATTCTTCTCTCTTTACATATTATGGGGATACCCCTTTGAGGATTCATCTCTACTGTGGTATTAAGGAGGATCTGACGCTTACATATCTGATATATTGGAGTGAAGGAGTGGAGGTGGCTTGCCAAGATTGCTTTATTTCTCCTGTGGATATTACATGCTGGTTGCCCTGTAGGGTCACGAGGATAAGGTGAGAGGCAGAGAGTGATGTGGTGGCGGGACCTTCTGAGCACCTATTTCAAAGTGTCACAAATTTGATATTTGGCTCTAGGACCTGTGCCCATCGGGACAGCTATCTTTTTCTTTTCTCTGCACTAGCACCGGAGTTCTTTTGGGACTTTTTTCTTTCAGAGCATGTTTGTTGAAATATGAGACATCAATAGGATTGCGCTGCACTTTTAAAATATATGTATAAAAAATATATTTGTACTTGCCTATTTTTAATCTGCTCCAGTCCAGTCACATGATTCCACAGCTCTGGCTCCCATGTGCCAGTGAGTAGCTACTGCGGGAGAGAGGAGGGAGCACTGAAAATGGATGGGCCTAGGGAGCCTGTGAATGATATCACAGCTCCTGCAATTCTCAGCCGCTGTTAAGTGTTTCCTTACACAGACCTACAGGATCAAATGGCTGGACCAGGGCAGATTGAAAATAGGTAAGTACACAGATCTTATTTATACACAGGTTAGGCAGGATAGGTAGTAGCAGTAGGAGGGAATATTTTCAAGAATAATTAAAATTAGGGTTTTCTTCCACTTTAACCACTTTAGCCCCAGAGGATTTGGCTGCTCATTGACCAGGCCCTATTTTGTGATTCGGCACTGCGTGATTTTAAAGAACAATTGCGGGGTTGTGCGACACTGTACCCAAGCACAATTTACGTCCTTTTTTTCCCACAAACAAAGCTTTCTTTTGGTGGTATTTGATCACCTGTGCGATTTTTATTTTTTGTGCTATAAACAAAAAAATAATAACAATTTTGAAAAAATAACAATATTTTCACATTTTTTATATGAAATTCTCAAAAAAAAAAAAATGTAAAAATCTAAATTTTTTAACATTTTAGGCCAATTTGTTTTCTGCTACATATTTTTGGTAACAAAAATTGCAATAAGCGTATTTTGATTGGTTTGCGCAAAAGTTATTGCGTTTACTAACTAAGGGAAAGATTTATGTCATTTTTATTGTTTTTTTTTACTAGTAATGGTGGCAATCTGTGATTTTTTTTGTGGGACTGCAACATTGCGGCGGACAGATCGGACCCCTAACTGACATTTTTTACACTTTTGGGGGTACCAGTGACATTACTACAGTAATCAGTGCTAAAAATATGCACTGTTATTGTAAAAATGACATTGGCAGGGAATGGGTTAACTGTACTGGTGATCAAGGGGTTAAATGTGTCCATAGGGGCGTGATTCTAACTGTCAGGGGGCGTGACTTGTGAAGTAATCACAGAGACATGCGATCCTGTATAGCAGGATCACATAGCCTCTGTGATCACTTCAGGGAGAATGACAGGCGGCTGTGTTTATATCAGCCACCTGTCCTTCTCTCTCTGCTGCGGGAGATCGCGAGTGGCCAGCGGCGGTGCGCGCTTGCCCCCTAGAGTCTCCTGAGCGAGCGACGTAGTACTAAGTCACTTTGCCCAGGAGCGCCTGACTGCCGCAGTAAATGTGCAGTGGGCGGGGCGGAAGTGGTTAAAAGTGTCATCCAAACCTTCCTATCAGACAAATGCTGGACCATTCCGACAGACAAAGCTCCAACAGCCTAAGAGCTTATAGCCAGTCCCACTGCCACCACACATTTCTATTGGCTTCCTATTTTGCTGTGCAGCCTCACCAGCCAATAGTAATGTGCTAAAGCTTTACCCATCAGAACAACATGATTCAACTATGACGGGAATTTTTGGAAGTCTGGGAGGTAGAAAAAATTTAAATAATGGACCCACAGAAAATGTTACTTTAGTGAATTGCTTTCAGTTATTTGGAATTGATATTCTGTTACAGGAGATAGTTCACTAAACAAAACTCTGTGCTCAGCAATTTGTAACATAGAATCCAAATTGCTACAGGCAACCCAGGAACTCACTAAAAATCCTAAAATTAGATTATACTGGTTTACTAAGGTTGTTTATTTAATGTGCATCTGTTCTGAAAGTAGGACGCTATCAAGGTACCAAAATCTGTAATTTTCGCTGTTTAAATTTCATTCCCTTCATTTTAATCCCTATAAATGGCAAACCTTTTGATTCACCATGAGAGTTTCCTATTTTATTCTAGTTTTTGTTTTCATATCACTTCAAGCCTATATTAGTGAGATTTTACAATGTTTGGCTGAGCAGATAACCAGCATAGGTTGGACTTTATCATGTTCCCTATTTTTTATTCTTGGTGGTTTTAAACAGAGTGAATCTTTATTATGAGCTTCCAAAATATATACATATCAGGTGCCCCACTAGGGAGAAAAATATATTGGATTGCTGCTATACTATATTAAAGGAAACTGATTGGAGTACAAACTTGTGCAAAGGTACTGCTGTTGTGATGTCATGCTGTAGCTTATCCGATAATGTGTGTCTGCTGAAAAAGTATTTTTGAATATTTCATAGAAAAAAGCCCTGGTTTACAGCTGCATTAAAATGCCTTAGGAGAGTTAAAAGGTAGCCTATGAAAGTGGGGATAGAATTGCAGAATAACCAGACCAAAAACATGAAATAAGGAGATCATAGCAGCAAACAGGAGTTAGATTGAAAAACTGAATTTTATGTTTACTGGTAATGATCCAGCAGCATTGTGGAAAGGTCTGCAGGACATTACCAGTTATAGGAAATTAGGTCCCCATACCGTCAACTGGCAAATTATTTTAATGTGTTTTTATTCCAGATCTGACAACTCTACAATTCTATAAACCTCCCACTAACTGAAGGGTAGACATTATACCTTTGTCTAGGCCATCTGAAATTTCCTCCTTTTCTCACATTGTTTCGCATTTATTGAAGGTTTTGGTTTGTGAGAATGCGTGTTGGAATTTTCAGAGACAGAAGATAAGGAAGCATTGGGCCCGGATAATGTAACACCTTCCTCTTCGAGGGTTTTTGCTGATCAGCTGGCACCAATTCTTTCTCTTCCTAAAAAAATCCAACATTACTGAACAAAATGCCTACAGGCCGGCGGCCCTGACCTCCATGATCATGAAGTCTTCTAAGTGTTGACCCACCTGAGGGTCAGACTTGAAGTAGATATTTTGGCCTGGTGGTGCAGCTGTAACAATTTATAAGCTAAATATGCTCAAAACACTGGAGATTATAGTGAATTTTAGAACGACCTCCATTACATGCTCCCTCTCAGTATATTTAAAAGTACTGTGTCGATTGTGGAGTCCTTTAGATCAGTGGTCCTCAACCCTGGTCCTCAGGGCCCACTAACAGGCCAGGTTTGCAGGATAACTGAAATACATCCCAGGTGATATAATTTGCTGCTCAGTGATTGCAGTACTCTAGTCTGCATCTCCTCAAGATAATACTTAAAATCTGGCCTGTTAGTGGGCCCTGAGGACCGGAGTTGAGGACCACTGCTTTAGATTACTAAGATCCACAGTTTTCGTGGCATCTGAGTTGAACATCCAACATAGACACAACTTTTAAAAGCCTCAGCAGAGGATATATTTACTGTGTCTGCTTAGGAGGTTTATTTGTCCCAGGAGTTACTGATACAGTTTTATGCTGCCGTAATTAGGTTTCATCCATCATTATTTCGTTTGGTTCTGACTCCACACAAGATAGGAGCAAACAGCAGCTATAGAAGTGTTAAGTGAGCAGGAAAATTATTAGTGCAGGACTCATATCATTTCTAAATGAGGAAAGGACAGAGAGGATTGTTGAGAATCGTATACATTCAGGATATTGCTTGTTTCATCTGCTTCCTTCATGTAAGCACTACAGCTCAATATATGCTAGGAAAACTGGATTTAATTTTTTTTCTCTCAAGCTGGTACATTTATGAATACTTGAATCTTATTTTCCCAACTGTTAATTTGTTGCTTATTGTATTATTTTAAGATGCGTAGCCACCTTGCCTTAAGCAGGTGAATCTTTTCAAATTTAGTCTGCTTGGCTATAATTAGTCAGAGCTACAGTAATTGTATAGTCTTTCTTGGCTCAGTCCCCCTAAATTCAGCCTGACCGTTGATGGAGTCCCAGAAGAGACTCCTTATGGAGGTATCTGTAAGGCTAGTGGAAGCTGGAACTTCAAGGTTGGAAGCTGGTCCACTCTTTGGCTATGTTGCTGCTAAAATACTAGTGTTGATACTGGCTTAAAGGCTCTTTCTCCTGTCTAGCAGTCTGTGGAATATTGGAGTCTGCATATGGCCTTAAGTATCTGGAATTATCTCCCTCTCTCCTTGTGCTACAATGAGAATAAAATCTTTCTTCAACAAGAAGGTGACTGGAGCCCATTGTTTCCAAACCCCTCATTCATGTCAAGGACTCAGCCCTGGGGTGAATTTCTACCTTGCCACTGGGGATCCCTTAGGTGCCTTTGGGGGTCAGAGGATGCTACAGATGGTTACAGAATTTGTGTAATTAAGATTGGTATATCATGTTATTGTGTTTTTAGTGTTGTGAGCAGGTTTATAGGTGTAAAGGGGGGACATGAAAGGATATATTTTGGGAGTAGGTAAGTATGTTTATATACACTATATTGTCAAAAGTATTGGGACACCTGTCTTTACACATGCATGAACTTTATTGGAGTTCTTCCCTCGGGTTCAGTATTGAGTTGGTCCACCCTTTGCAGATATAACAGCTTCAACTCTACTGGGAAGGCTGTTAGGGGTGTGTCTATGGGAATTTTGAACCATTCTTCCAGAAGCAAATTTGTGAGGTCAGGCACTCATGTTGGATGAGAAGGCCTGGCTCGCTGTCTCCACTCTAATTCACCCCAAAGTTGTTCTATCAGGTTAAGGTCAGGACTCTGTGTAGGCCAGTCAAATTTCCCCACCCTAAACTTGCTCATCTATTTCTTTATGGACCTTGCTTTGCCCTGGTCCAAGTCATTTGGCGGAGGGGGGATTATGATGTGAGTTGTTTTTCAGGGGTTTGACTTGGCTCCATAGTTCCAGTGAGGAGAACTCTTAAGGTATCAGCATACCAAGACATTTTGGACAATTTTATGCTCCAAACTCTGTGGGAACAGTTTGGGGATGGCCCCTTTCTTCTTCCAACATGACTGTGCACCAGTGCACATAGCAAGGTCAACATGATGAAGCACCATGATGATGACTTGTAGTGTAGTGCTGAGTTTTAGAGATTTTATTTTTTATTTGCATTTATTAACTATGTTTTCCATTATATAATGTCCTAGCTGACTAATATTTTATTACTTTTTTTTATTCATTCAGGTGGCATTATGTCACCACCTTCTAGTTGTTTTAAACCCTTAAAGCCCTCAGCTCTGAACCACAACAGTGTTTTATTGCATGTGGTTGTGGTGTGGCCCCATTCACCTGAATGGGTTGTGTTCAGCAGGCAGTAGAGCAATGCATTACAGCTGCAGCATGTGTATTTATATCATAAAACTCTCTTTGCGGCTTAGGGTAAGCAGTTGGGGGGCAGTAAAAACAAAGCTAACCCTCCTCTTTTACCAACCACAAGTGTAAAATAAACCAAACTCAATGGCAACATTTCACTGTCATAGTTCCAAGCTTTGTTATCCTGGCATTACAGTATCACTTTGCTGTGGAAGAGCAAAGTCTCCCTCAAATTGGCTACATTCTATATTCTGTAAAACCAATTAAAAAAATAAATAAAATAAAACAGAAGTAGCAAAACCATTGGTGTGTCTTACTGATGTTGATGCATTTTCAGATAAAAGTATTCTACTAATAAGAAGCAGTCAGTAAGGGTCCTTTCACATAGGGCGGACCTTTTTTGATCCGCTCCGGCACTTTTTTTTTTTTTTTACGGACACGGATGACACTTGTGTCATCCGGTCCGTATGTCTGTTTACCATCCCATCCATTTACAGATGATAAACGGAGATAATGTATGTCAATGGGATTGTGGATGTCAGCAGATGACACTGCTGACATCCGTTTTTGCGTCCGTTCCGTTTTTTTTTTAAACTGAAGAAAAATAGGGTTCTCGTCCGTTTAAAAAAAAACGGAACTGATAGGAAAGGACGCAAATCAGATGTCAGCGGATGGTCATCCGATGACATCCGCAATCCCATTGACATGCATTATGTCCGTTTTTCATCCACAAAAATATGGGATGAAAAACGGACACACGGACTGCCCGTGTGAAAGGACCCTAAGGGCTCTTTCACACGGCCGCTCCGCTTGTCCGCAAATCATCCTATTTTTTTGCGGATGATTTGCGGACATAATGCAAGTCTATGGCATTGTGGATGTCAGCAGAATACCATCCGCTGACATCCGATTTTCTTCCTTTCAGTTCTGTTCCATTTTTTGGAACGGAACAGAACCCTATTTTTCATCCGTGTAAAAAACGGAAAGGAAGGAAAATCGGATGTCAGCGGATGACACCAGCAATGCCATAGACTTACATTATGTCCGCATATCATCCGCAAACGGATGGGATGATATGCGGGCACACGGAGCGGATGACACAAATGTCATCCGCTCCGTGAAAAAAGTCCCGCAGCGGAGAAAAGCAGCGGAGCGGCCGTCTGAAAGAGCCCTTAGGAGGTTTTTTTTTTTTTTTGAGAATGTTATATAGCAGAAAGTGAAAAATATTGTTTTTTTTTTTTTTTCAGAATTGTCTCTCTTTTTTTGTTTATAGCGCAAAAAATAAAAATCGCACAGGTGATCAAATACCACCAAAAGAAAGCTCTGTTTGTGGGAAAAAAGGACAGTACTTTTATTTGGGTACAGCTTTGCACGACTGCGCAATTGTCTGTTAAAGTAACGCTGTGCCGAATCGCAAAATAAGGCCTGGTCATTAAGGGGGAAAATCTTTCGGTCCAGAAGTAGTTAACACCAATCCTTTTTATTATTTAAAGGTAGGTTTTAAAGAATTCATATAAATGGTATTATCACACACATGCTATAGATATATTGTTATGCATTTCCAATCATTTCCTGTAAAGTTAACTTTTTCATGTAGAAGCAATTCCTCTACATTCATTTCACGAACAATATAATAGTTTCAAAAAAGACTGATGCATAAACAAACATGAGCTCATATTATTAATAGACACATGTAAAAAGGCAAAATGATGACAGGGTAACATTAGCAGTAATCTTTATATCAAAAATCTGCCAGGCTGTAGTGGATCATTCAGCAGCGGTTCAGTAAGTGGAATTAGTTTATCAAGCAGCTTACAAAGTAGGAAGTAGGCAGGAGAAAGTGCAGATATGTCAAGATGTCAAGCTGTATTCTGATAAGAAATGGTGCCATTCATTGCTGTTCAATGCCTTTTAAATATTTGGAGCTAAAAGGGCAACTGCAGTCAGAAATGACTGGGGAAGTTGGGGAATGATGATCTCCTCAGTGTACCTAATCTGTAGGCTGGCTTGCTTAAAATATACTTATACAAGCCTGGGCAATTAAAATTGGACAGATGATAAACAATTGTTTAGGCAGAGGCATCATTCAGGCTGCATACAGTTGTGATTATGTGAAATTAATTACTTTTTTGGTAAAGTTTGAGAGCAGCCTTACCCCATCCTATCTCTAAAGACTCCTTATTGGTCCTACTGGTCTTTTATTATGATAGATTGCCCTCACTTACCATTAGCGGGGGATAAGGGATAGGGGAATGGTGGGGCCAAGTTGCAATAAAACTCACTATTGGCATATACTGTAGTTTTGGATACCTATATCTCTTGGTCTGTGGGTTCCCGGCGGCGTGGGTGGCGGATCCCCCATCGGATCACAATAAGATCTGAGACCTTGGTTATGCTATCCACCATAGAAAACACAGCTCTAGCCCCCTGCCACCTTAAGCCTCTCTGATATTTCTGCCCATCTTGCGGTTGTTGGGCACGGTCTGGTGCACAACTAGCCCACCCTGACCGTTATCCACACTGTCCAGTGGCTTTTCGGTTGCTTTAGAGTGCTGGGTTCTGTATTGTGCCCAAGCTCAAAGAAACTAAATACAATAAGATTTTGATTATGTGTTATGCTTGTAGAAACATTTGGGTCAACTGATGGTCCCTGATGAAGCAATTGATGAACAGTATGTTCTGCAAAACACGTAGGACCACCTTAACATGTTTCTATACTCAGTAATGATAGTCTGTATTGATGTTGATGATACCTTTGTCTTTTATATGTATAGTCTTTTTATTAAATATCTTTTTCAATATTGTATTAATAAAATTTGACTTTTTTATCAAATCACGTTTAGGATGCTCACCATTTTGTGACAATTCCACATCCTTCAAAGTCCTACTGTTAGTGGCAGTGCTTTAAGTGGCCCAAAAGAGGTGCCGGTACTCTATTATAGCCTATACATTTTTTCGCCCCCCCCACCCGACATCAGGGTCCCCACAGAGCACCCCCCCTGGCCTGGACTGGGACTCCGATGCAGGGGGACTCACTGGTGGTGACTGGTCTGGCTCTGGAGTGGGAAATATTCTTGGGGGGGGGGGGGAAATTGAGGGCGCAGATGTCCAAAATTAGCGTACTGGTACGCTAAGGCGCACGGAGAGGTGGCGGTATGCTCAAGAGCCATATTTGGAAGTGGCGGTACTGAGTACCAGTGCATACCTGCCCACTTAATGCACTGGTTAGTGGGTAACAGGAGGGTCAAATTGGCCTCTCCCTGTTTACTCTCTATTTTTATGGTTCTATGGATTCATTATGAATGCATCTCTTGGTATGTTGATAATTTGTAACCCATGCTTTTCAATAAGGTAACCTCGCTTACAAATGTTTTCATGTGTTCAGTTTAAATCGCCCAGGTGTGTGACAGGGGACTTTTAACACTTGTTTGCTTATGCCTTTCTCTGGGGACACTTAGTTCCAACCGCATAGATAGTGATAGAGAATCAATGAAAATCAAAATAAATGTAAAAAAAAAGAAAATAAATTATCAGTAGAATTGTGTATGGACATGTATATTATTACACACTCTGCCCAGGTTTGTGGAACTGGTACAGTATTCACACCCCTTGAAATTTTCCACATTTTGTCATGTTACAACCAAACGTAAATGTATTTTATTGGGGTTTAATGTGATAGACCAACACAAAGTGGCACATAATTGTGAAGTGAAAGGAAAATTATAAATTAATTTCATAATATTTTACAAGTAAATATGTGAAAAGTGTAACATGCATTTGTATTCAGCCCACCTGAGTCAATACTTTGTAGAACCACCTTTCGCTGTAATTACAGCTGCAAGTCTTTTTGGTATGTCTCTACCAGCTTTGCACATCTACAGAGTGAAATTTTGGCCCATTCTTCTTTGCAAAATCAGATTGGATGAAGAACGTCTGTGGACAGCAGTTTGCAAGTCTTGCCACAGATTCTCAATTATTATTATTATTATTATTATACAGGATTTATATAGCGCCAACAGTTTGCGCAGCGCTTTACAATGTGAAGGAAGACAATACAGTTACAATACAGTTCAAAACAGGAGGAACTAGAGGGCCCTGCTCGTTAGAGCTTACAATCTAGAAGGGAGGGTCAAGTGAAACAAAAGGCAATAACTGTGGGGGATGGGTTGATGGAGAAAAGGAGGTACATTTGTTAAGGGTTGGTAGGATAGGCTTCTCTGAAGAGGAGGGTTTTCAGAGATCGCCTAAAAGCTAATAGAGTGGGGGATAATCGGACAGATAAGGGTAAGGAGTTCCATAGGATTGGAGAGGCTCTGGAAAAGTCCTGGAGGCGAGCATGGGAGGAGGTGATGAGTGAGCTAGAGAGCAGGAGGTTTTGAGAAGAACGAAGAGAGCGATTAGGTTGGTATTTTGAGATGAGGCAATTGGATTTAGGTCTGGACTTTGACTGGGCCATTCTAACACATGAATATGCTTTGATCAAAACCATTCCTTTGTAGGTTTGGCTGTATGTTTAAGGTTGTTGTCCTGATGGAAGGTGAACCTCCACCCCAGTCTCAAGCCTTTTGCAGACTCTAACAGGGTTTCTTCTAAGATTTCCCTGTATTTGGCTCCGTCCATCTTCCCATCAACTCTAACCAGCTTCTCTGTACCTGCTGAAGAAAAGCATCCCCATAACATGATGCTGTCACCAACATGTTTCACGGATGGTGTGTTCAGGGTGATGTGCAATGTTCATTTTCTGCCACACAAAGCATTTTGCTTTTATGTTTTTAAGTTAAATTTTGGTCTCATCTGACCAGAGCACCTTCCTGCACATGCTTGCTGTGTCCCCCAAACAGCTTCTTGCAAACTGCAAATGGGACTTCTTATTGCTTTCTTTCAACAATGGCTTTCTTCTTGCCACTCTTCCATAAAGGCCAAATTTGTGGAATGCATGACTACTGTGATAGTTGTCCTGTGGACAGATTCTCCAACCTGAGCTGTGGATCTCTGCAGCTCCTCCAGAGTTACCATGGACTTCTTGGCTGCTTCTCTGATTAATGCTCTCCTTGCCCAGCCATGTCTTAGTAGATTTGAAGTTGTGCCATACTCTTTCCATTTTCAGATGATGGATTGAACAGTGCTCCGTGACATGTTCAAAGCTTGGGATATTTTTTTAAAACCTAACTCTGCTTTAAACCTCTCCACAACTTTATCCCTGACCTGTCTGGTGTGTTCCTTGGCCTTCATGATGCTGTTTGTTCACTAAGGTTCTCTAATAAACCTCCAAGGGCTTCACAGAACAGCTGTATGTATACTCTGATTAAATTACACACAGGTGGACTCTATTTACTAATTAGGTGACTTGTGAAGGCAATTGGTTCCTCTAGATTTTAGTTAGGGGTATGAGAGTAAAGAGGGCTGAATACAAATGCACACCACACTTTTCAGATATTTATTTGTAAAAAAGTTTGAAAACTATTTATCATTTTCCTTCCACTACACAATTATGTGCCACTCTGTGTTGGTCTATCACAGAAAATCCCAATAAAATACAGTTACGTTTTTGGTTGTAACATGACAAAATGTGGAAGATTTCAAGGAGTATGAATACTTTTTCTAGGCACTGTAAATTTTTATTGTGCAAATGATTTGTCAGGGAAAGAGGCTACCATATTGAAAGATGTTTAGTAATTCAATATGGTCACATACAGTATCACTATTTTCTATATACTGTAACATCTTCCACCTGTAGGAAAGATAAATATTAAATTAGTAGTACAGCACTTTGTATAGTATAGAAAGTGTTAGTAGATTCATTTTAAACCCCTCTTCCATTTTGCTCGCTGTCTTTGTCTTGTTGGGGAGGATTCCCTTAATTTCCTGTCCTGGTGATACAACAGGAATAGGAAATTTCTCCAAAGTGATAGGATATCCACTCTTAGATAGTTGTCACAAGAACAGGTGACAGGCAAGATTTCCCTCCATCTCTAGTTCCTGTGACAGCTCTAAAACATTTGATTTCACATCACTTTTTGTACCAGAAACAATGGTTACCATGACAAATAAAAAAGGTGACTCTCACTTGCATACTTTGCAAAACTACTTCCCTTGTAGTGCATTGGCCCCTCCTAGGACTACTTTACAAACTTTTTTGTTGTTACACATTTTTACATAGATTTTAACGATCTAAATCTTCCTTTATACCAAGTATGCATTGTTTTCGTAGTCTGCATCTGTCTTCCTTGCCCCCCTGGCCCTGGAGAAAAAAACATTCTTTGGTGTACTTCTTTTTCATTTTAGCACCGTCCTCACCAGTTTTGCATGACTGACGTTAGATCTACATTGCTGGATGACTTGAAAGATAATGGATTTATACTGTTGGGTATTTTTTTTTTCTTTTTAATGGACTCTATCTTAATAGGTGTTTTTTCACTATTTCTTTTTTTTTGGTGACCAGGTATACTCACCCAGGGGTAGGAATGTCTGATCTGCCAATCTCTCCACTGACTTTTGATTGCCTGATGAATAAAATGTAAAATGTTATCAACAACTTACAAGGCCTCCACAACACTGTAGTCAACTCTACAATGCCAACCATATCTCAAAATATCAAGCAAACCATCCACTTCACTCCTGCTCTCTACCTCTACCATCACCTCCTTCCCCTCATGCTCACATCTAAGACTTCTCCAGAGCCTCTGCCATTCTCTGGAACTCCTTACCCCAACCCGGACAACTTATTCTGCCTCCAGCTAGCAACTAAATTTGACTTTCTTGATCAACCCATCTCTACATAGCTACTACCTTTTGTATCACTTCCCCTTCTCATTAGATTGTAAACTCTCATGAGAAGGGCCCCCTAACCCTCTTGTCTTTATTTTAAATTATTCTTAAACTCCACACCAAATGCTCATTAAGGATAATGGTTTGGAATGCTTTTGTAGGGAAAAACTCTGCTTCTTTTTTTTTTTTTTTTTGCTGGCTTTTTTTTGGGCAATTTACAAACAGAAGCAGGCCAAAGATTAAGTGATTTAATAGTATTTTTTTTAAATGTCACTTTTGCTTTAGTACATACTACAGATGTGCCACTTCATGGGCAGGTTTAATTTTTTACTGCCGCCAGTCTATGTCAAACATCTACAGTATGGAGGGGGAGAAGGATTTACACACACAACCAGCTTTAGTACATCCTACAGGTGCGTCATTTCACAGGTGGGTTTAACCATTTTACTTGCCACCCACATGTCATACATCTGTAGCAAAGCTGGCATTTTACACTGACTCACAGCTGCTATAGCACCTGGGAGTGTGTGTAAATATGACAAGCCAACTGTCGGCTCTAAGGATGGAGGCATTCGAAAGATGGAAGGGAGACCAGTGAACATCCATTTGCTGATTTCCCCTAGCTATTAAGAACCCATAAGTAATGAGGATTTTGTAACTTCTGGCTTCTTCTGTCACTTTCTCTATGTAGCACCCTCCTAGGTAGGTGCTAGGAAAACCCATAAGGGGGGCCCTGCCTGCTTATCAGGGGGGTCTGATTGTTCAGCTAGGCTGTCATGTGTTCCCAGGTGTGTCTGTTGAGCTTGGAGTGTCTCCCCACTGTGTCCAACGAGGGCTCTTATTGGGCAGTGGAGGAAACCTGACCAATAGCACACCAAGTCTTGTATCTATCCCAGAGGGCAGAATCTGCCGCAATGCATCCTGGGATGGGGTATAAGTCTGAGGGGAGCACATGACAGGGTGTCTTTGGCGGAAAGCAGAGTCAAAGGAGGAGGGTAACGGCTGTCTCTCCTCCGGTCAGCGCTAGAGAAGAAGTCCTTGGCGGTCGGCCTGAAGGACAGAAGATTGAGCTGAGCTGCAGAGAGGGATCCAGTGGGCTGAGGACCGAGTGGAGCTGCTGGGGCAGAAGTTTCCAGGAAAGCAGTGTCGTGAGTACTGTAAACTGCCCAGGGGTCTGCCTAGGATAGGGGACCACTCCAGAAGGTCGGAGGGATCCAGGAGCCAGCTAACCAGTAGAGAGGGCTTGGAAAGGGGGTGCCTGTGATTAAGCCCTAAAGATAAGTGTGTGTGAAAGAGGGTGAAGGTGCGGACCCTGAAGTGTTCGGCAATGCAGCAGTCTTACAAGTAGCCAGAGGAGTATCCCACTCATCTTGATACAAGCAGTAACCCAGGCGGACCCTCATCCAGCAAAATGGCTGGGAATCCTGCTACATCTACATTCTGTGGCCATGGAAGAAGCAAATGGAGTGCAATCTGCATACCATTAGCTTCAGTGGAGTGCAGGGGAGACATCAGGGGTTTAATAGACCCCTGATGTTTCAATAAAGAGAATCTGTCAAAGTAAACATACAGAGCTGTTTGTCCCCTATGTAACAGCATTAAAGTTACATAAAAAAATGTGTAATTAAAAGTACACCAAAGCACTTAAAACCCCCTCCCATAAAAAAAAAAAAGTTTTGAGACACTCCCTGCCTCCTTGTACACACACATACATATATAAATGCACATGTCGGATTGCATGCATGCAAAAACTTTGATTGTGCTACATATGTTACATGAGTGACAGCAATAATTCTAGGGCCATTATTTATGATCCGCTCTAAACTGACGACCTTAGGGGCTTTTAAAGCGTAAACTATGTACAATTTTAGTTACAGGAGTTCCTTGTTGATTTACAGCTTAACATGTTGGGTATCTATTTGCTCAGTGAAACCTAATCTTTGAAATTTTACCAAAATATTTGGTAATGTGTTACATTTGCGTACACTAAAATTAATGTTATTTTTTAATTTTTTTCTGAAAATTGGCATTTTATAAACTGTTGCATTGGTATCATGTGACAAAATATACCATTTTTTTCTCTGAAGTCTCTGCTTTCAGAAAATATATACTGTTTAGGGGTTTTAACGAACCTTTTAGCCTAAAATTATTTTTTAATGTGTGTAAAAAAAAGCACAATTTGGCTCTGTCAGTGAAAAACATCTACTAAGCATTTTATTTAATGGAATTGAGCATTTTTAACATTTCACTTTAAGCCTTCATAAAAAAAAAAAAAAAAAAAAAAAACTACTCCCTGCTCATCTGTATTTTTTTAAATATTTGTTTTTGCACTGGTACATGTCCTCAGCTCCCTTTGCCCTTTGTTTGATGAACCCTTGCCTGTTAGCCTTGAAAATGAAGAGCATTGCTTTTCAATGTGCTTCCCATTGACTTCAGGGTAGTTCACATTATTTGAAGAGTATGACAGTCTGGATGCTATGTTGTGAACTTTTGTTACTGGATGAAATTGTTTTTAGTATTGGTGACACCATCGCCGTGCGGTCTGTTCATTTTCTTTGACACTTGGAGTTCACATTAATTTTACAATTTGAAGATTTTACAATGAGTTTGCTGAAAAGCCTGCAAATCGAACCCAAGCACATTCGTCCCATCACTAGCAGTGACAGTGTGCAACTTATAAATTCATTTTCTAACTTCAAGCAATAGATGTTGCATAAAATGTTTATATCCCAGGTACCCAGCTACTATTATTTTACTTGTGGCCATTCAGATATAACCAAGCAAGTGGCAGCTCCTGAGTTGGTCAGCCGTAGGTTTAAGGAGCTGTGCTAGCATGCCTACAAAATGTACATAGGGCAAAACCACCCAAGGGGACATGTATGTGATACCTCACCTGGTTAGTTAGTCCATACCTAGCCATCCTAGTGAAACTTAAGTGCATATCTAAGCCTTTTTTTTCCTGATGCGACAGCATTCAAATAAAAAAAAAAAAAAAGGAAGATTGCACTTGAAGTGCGCCCTCTAGTGCTGATTACAGCAGCCATAGGTTTAAGGGGCTGTGCTAGCATGCCTACAAAATGTACACAGGGCAAAACCTGCCAAGGGGAATTGTATGTGATACCTCACCTGCTTGATTGGTCCATACCTAGCCATCCTCATGAAACTTAGGTGCATATTTAAGCCTTTTTTTCCAGATGCGACAGCATTCAAATGAAAAAAAATAAAAGGAAGATTGCACTTGAAGCGTGCCCTCTAGTGCTAATTACAGTAGGAAATATGATAGAGCTTTATCATGTATTTGGAGCTAATTTGGTATAATGTAAAAATAAGTTATTATTGCCTCAAATCTAGAATTTAAACACAGAAAACCTATTGTAAACAAAATGATCATATTGTAGAAATTCAATTTTATCTCTTTAGTGTGTTTATTTACAAATCTGTCATATCTCTACCATTTCCTTTTTTCTTTTTTTTATATGTATGTGTTTTACCATTCAAATCCCACTTCCAGCAATAAAATAATGACAGCTTGCTAGACAGATATAAAAAAAAAAAAATTGAGTTTTTTTTTTTCCTTTCCGGCAGCATATTAAAAATGCACACCTGCAGTGCATTACATTTCAGAAGATTTAATGTTAATATTCTGTACAGAATGATAATTATTTTCATATCTGCATTAAGGCATAGCACTTCCAGAGAAAACAAATGAAACTGGAAGTCACCTGGCATGCCTTCGGTGTTTCGCTGTCTCTGTCCTGTTGAAGCAAACAAATAGCGTTATTTGTGAAATTACGGTGATACTCGATTTTGTATATAAATGTGCAGGAGAAGACAACATGTATTTCGGCAGAGGGTGCTGTCCTCTAGTTCAAGCACACGTTAGATTACAAGGTCATGCTGCCTATTGATAAATCACACTGCCGTGATTCCTAACTGACAGCTCAAACTAACATCAAGCTGGATGAGAGAGAACAAAAGGCCATCAAGCAGCCATTTTCTTGACACTTTTATTCAATCACCAGCAGATTGCTTACGACAGCAATAGCAGCTGTTTTGTCTTCATCTTTCCACATTTGATAAAAGGTGTCAACTCAAATTTTTGTAAATAATTCACTTACCCCTACTGCAGACTCCATCGCTGCTCAACATATGTATTCTTTTTTGAGCCGATCACTCAGACAGGTCAGGGCTCAGAGATATCAAATGAAGGTCATCTGTGATCTCAAAGGAAACACTGATAAAGCATCAGCGCTTGAAGGTCACAGATAAGAAATACATTGGGATATTTCTGATGTGGGTATCGAGGCTAAACAATAAAATATAAACACAGCGTTGTGGCTGCATATTATTTTTCTATTGCTCTCTAGGGGACAACCATGCCCATTTGCCAGCTGCTGAACCACTGCGTTACATGTGTGCACCTAAACTGAAAAGACTGTGATATAGAAGAAGGCACAGAGAAGTTTTCCGTACTTGATTTCTCTTTTACCATGAGATTATAACAGAAACAAATACTTTTAGCAGTCAGCAATAAAACATAGATATTCCCTAAAGGGAAATAATATTCTTTTAAATGTTTTTAGATATAAAAGTAAATAAGGTCAGTTTGGTTTAATCTTATCAATATATGGTAATGTTTTAAAACTGACAAGTTGACCTAAATATGAAGACAAAGAAATAATGTCTAAAGATTATAATGTCTCGAATTGTGTATGAATGTTTGTTCATAGTTTCTTCTGTGAATGTGGGGATATGTAATATTGAGGTACTATAATGATGTAGACTAACTGATATATAAAGATACTATATGAAATATTACAGAAACTATATGAAATATTATAGTTTAGATCTATATACAGAATTTATTAAAGTATAACAAATGCAGATGGAAATAGACTTGTTTATATGTATTATGGGTGATTCTACACTATATTACCAAAAGTATTGGGATGCCTGCCTTTACACAAACATGAACTTTAATGGCATCCCAGTCTTAGTCCGTAGGGTTCAATATTGAGTTGGCCCACCCTTTGCAGCTATAACAGCTTTAACTTTTCTGGGAAGGCTTTTACAAGGTTTAGGAGTGTGTCTATGGGAATGTTTGACCATTCTTCCAGAAGCGCATTTGTGAGGTCAGGCACTGATGTTGGAACGAAAGCCTGGCTCGCAGTCTGCGCTCTAATTCATCCCAAAGGTTTTTATGTGGTTGAGGTCAAGACTTTGTGCAGGCCAGTCAAGTTCCTCCACCCCAAACTCGCTCATCCATGTCTTTATAGACCTTACTTTTTGCACTGGTGCGCAATCATGTTGGAACAGGAAAGGCGCTAACCCCAAACTGTTCCCACTCATTGGGAGCATGACATTTTCCAAAATGTCTTGGCATACTGAGGTCTTAAGAGTTCCCTTCACTGGAACTGAGGGGTCAAGCCCAACCCCTAAAAAACAACCCCACACCATAATCCCCCTCCACCAAATGACTTGGACCAGTGCACAAAGCAAGGTCCATATAGACATGGATGAGCGAGTTTGTGGTGTAAGAACTTGACTGGCCTGCAGAGTCCTGACCTCAACACAATAGAACACTTTTGGGATGAATTAATTCGGAGACTGCAAGCCAGGCCTTCTCATCCAACATTAGTGCCTAACCTCAGAAATGTGCTTCAAGAAGAATAGTCAGAAAATCCCAAAGAAACAATCCTAAACTTTGTGGACAGCCTTCCCAGAAGAGTTTAAGCTGTTATATCTGCAAAGGTTGTGTCAACTAAATATTGAACCCTACAGACGAAGACTAGGATGCCATTAAAGTTCATATGCCTATAAAGGCAGGTAAGCTCTGCTTACTGCAGTGCCACACAGTGCCTTTTGCTTTATTGCTCCTTCCCACAATGCTATCTGGCAACCTTCTAAAAACAATGTACTAATGAACTAGCTGAAATTCACTCCAGCCTGACATCCTTCAACTGAAAAATCAAAGGATTCAATTTTTGGCCCAACAGCAGCTGCTTCCAATCTGTGGCGGCTGTCAGAATGTAATAGGCACAGCGGGAGAGTCATCTCATCTATCCGCACTGTATAGAGTGGATGGATGGAGGAATCTTTTGGATTTTTTTTCTTTCAGCTCTCAGGTTGAATGGAAAAAAGGTCTAACAGTGAATGGCCAGCTTTAGGCGGTGACAGTAAAAGAAAACCCCAAAGATTTCTTAATCCACCCAAATAAGGTAGCTGGAGGTACACCCCTCTTCCCCACGGGGACATTGTATTCTGTGGTGGTGGTGGGCGCTGCTGTAAGAATACAATATCCAAGTGGGGAAAAGGGATGTTCTTCCAGCTACCACATTTGTGTCTACGAAGGAATCTTTGTTTTTTGTTTTTTTATACAGCCAGCAAACCTACTGTGTATAGATTAGTGGCTGCAACCGATTGGCTGCAGCCATCAAAAATGTTGACAGAAGTAAATGAAAAATTCTACTTTTGTCTGGTAGGATAGGCCAAACACAGATCAAAATTCATCTCATTCTTGCTGAGAGGGGGCTCTTAGCTGCTGGAAGCTTGGCAGGCTTTACAAACTTGTTGAACTTAACCAACTCTGTTTACCACTGATTGGCTCCCAATATTTGGGGAAGGGATAGGTGTGGTCCTTTATGATATCATGCTTTGGGTGAGCTCTTGAGGATCCAGCACCCACAGGACAAAGTACCAAGCCTCCAAGGGTTCAAGCAACCACATTCGGCCATGCATTCATTATTTTTTCACCTTTAATTTATTTTTTTTACCGTAAACCCCCCCCCCCCCTTCCATTGTTACCATTCTCTCCCCTATGGCATTACAGAGAGCGCTATAGAGAGGAGGCTTTCTCCGGCTCCTGTCTCTGTCCTCTACCAATGCTCCACTTCCAAGAGTCTAGAGGCCTGATGACCAGGAGCCTGATCCAGGCCTCAAAACCATTTCAGTCCCAGCCCACAGCATCTGGTCTGACCAAAAGAAGGCTGTACAACTGTGGGATCGTGGGCACTGCACCTGCAGCTCCTTTCACAACGACTCATCATTTTGTTATTTAGATTTTATTTGGGGTATTTATAAAGTTTACAGTGGACAGTGCTGTTTTAACTAGGACACACAAGTCAGGCAAAAAATTACTGCCAGTAAAGATCTTTGTTGAGACTACCAAGATGGGAGCCTATGGCTCTTGTAATGCACCCTTATTTGTCTTTATGCTGCTGACGTTCACCTTTTAGGGCACTCCCTCTGGAGTGTCAGCAACTGCCAAAATAAGGAGTAGGTTGGCTTTTCAATGAAAGCCACTTTAGATGGTGCACTGCTTGCAGACTCTTTGCCATCTGTCAGACACAAAGTATGAGCTTCATGAGCTAGGAGACACCAATGAACATGGCAAGGATGTCTCAATGGCTAGACAGGTACCCACTTAATAAAAATGTTAGTATTCATTGTGAATGGGTTGACATGTTTTTTGATCCCTTTTCGTCCATCTGTTAAATTCACCATGTCGGATAACAGTTGTAATAGTTTGTTGCTGACAAACTACCACAATCTCCAGGTATCCCTGCTGGATACTTTCCCTTAAAAAAGAATTTGGCAAATAGTCGTTTATATGCCACGTTTTCCATCCTAAGTGGAATGACGGTTTAAGGGTATGATATGCATCTTTTGAAAAGGCCTTGGTTTTGTTACAATAGGCGGAGCTGGCTTGCTCCTGCAAAGGCTGGAATCAAAGTCACTTTCCACCTTCTCCCGGTACACCGAGATTGTTTTCACTTGTTTGGTTGCTTATTTAATAGTGGCTTTTTTTGTTTAATATTTTTTATTAAACAAGATTTAAAATAAAAAAAAAAGTATTACATAATCAAAAAGAATATCGTAGAGTTACAAGCTTTATTGCATATAAATACATTTTTCCAAAGTGAATAACACCAATACATGTTCAATCATCTTTTTTTGATTGCTTTTGTTTTAAAGCAACTTGTCAAAAAGAACTACAATGTTATGTAATAGTGTAAATATTGATGTGTATGGGTTGTTGGACTGTACGGTGCTCATACAGGATAGTAAAGAGAAGGAAATGGCAAGAATAGTACACACATATATATATGTATATATATATATATATATATATATATATATATATAAAATATAAACGCTTATTTATTACAAGAGTATAAAAACATCCAATAAATACATTTGTTCAATATATGCGTTTACTACACTTTGGTTTCCAACCGGTTTTGCCATGTCGAGTTTTTCGTAAAAACGCAGAAATTATTCTAACTATGGCATGGAGCACCGAAATAACTGTTGAGCAGTGTATGTGAGTCCACTCATGAGGACCTCTAGCAACATTTCGGCACTGCGCTATTTAAACTGGCAATTGCTTGGTCATGCAACACTGTACCCAAACAATATTATTATCATTTTTTTCACACAAATAAAACTTTCTTTTGGTGGTATTTGATCACCACTGTTTTTTTTTATTTTTGTGATGTAAATAAAAAAAAAAGACTGACAATTTTGAAAAAAAAAAACAAAAAAATAATTCTTACTTTCTGCTATAAAACATATCCTATAAATTAAAAAAAAAATAATAATTTTTTTATAAATTTTGGCAAAAATGTGTTCTGCTACATGTCTTTAGTAAAAAAAAAAAAAAATCCCTGTGGGATATATGCTAGAATTTTTATTTATTTATTTTTTAATACTACTAATGGCAGTGATCAATGACTTATAATGGGACTTCAAGTGGGCGGACAATCTGACACTGGGGGGAACTGACTAACTGCCACTGACTTTACCAGTGACATTATTACAGTGATCAATGCTAATAATATGCAATGTCACTGTACTAATGACACTGGGTAGAAAGAGGTAAACATCTAGGGCAATCAAGAGGTTAAATGTGTGCCTAGCTATGTGTAATGTGTGGGATATATGCTGCTTTTTCTAAAGATTTTGTTGTTTTTTTTCTCTGCTTAGCAGGGAATAACAAAACCCCCAGGAGGATCTCCTGTTAGTGAACAGAGCTCTGTATTGTTTACAATCACAGAGCTCTGTTCCATGAATCACTGAACCGTTTAGCGGGTTTCGGTGGTCAATCATTGGCCAGGGCCAGCTGATTGGCTTCTGAATCGCAGCGCAGCCGGGCCCCTGTCCTGGCATGAAGATCATGTGCTAGGTATGTGATCCAGCGCAGGGAGGTGGCTTTGCCACCGCACATCTATGTTATGTGCCTTCCCATGAGCCGTGCTATATCTTGTTATTATTCAAGATGTTCAGTAGCTTCTTGAATGGAGGATCCTCATGTCAGCATCTTATCTACACTTTTCAGGACATCTGTATGGAATTTGGTGTACCATTGGATGCAAAAACTAACCATCTAACCATCATAACTAATCCTGTCTATTCTTGGCATAGGTATAGGCTCCAAAAACTTGATTTTCTGTTTGGCGCAGAATAAATTAGACCTTATGTCACTTATTCAGATGGAAAAAGGGGGAAGAAGTTAAAACCTTGCCAGATACAATCAACAATCAACAATTGGTCACCTGGTTTTTGCTTGCAGGGTAATCGCTATGGGAAGCGGCTATATATTTTGTAAGCAAATCTTTATGGTCCACTAAGAGCATCAAGCTACCACATCACCTAATAAGAATTATTTATTTATTACAGGTACTTTTATAGTGTTGCCAATTTTACACAGCGCTTTACATATATTTTGTACATTCACATCAGTCCCTGCCCCCAAGGAGCTTACCATCTAAGGCCCCTAACTAACATACATACACATAATAGGGCAAATTTAGACAGGAACCAATTAACCCACTAAACCAAATTTAGTAGTCTGAGTATCTGTAATCCTGTCTGATTACAATAGTCAATCATTTTGGCGATTCTAAAAAGTACCAACACAACTTTGGAATTTTCTTTGGATGCTGCAGGGTTTGGGAACTTCTTTCAAGAGGAATAGTGTGTGAACGCTTGGCTAGCCTCCTAAGCTGAAAAAAATCTGTTGCTCATTCTCGTTTTCATTGGGTGTATTTCCTATCCCTGGCCCCATAGGCAGTGAGAGAACATTGCACATGCCTCATCAGGCTTCAATAGTGAGGCCATGGTGATTTAACCGATGAGTATGAGTGGAATGGGTATTTCTTTTCCATGGTGGGTGGAATATAAACACTTATCCTGATTAATGGCTGCCTGTTACATTTGTTTTTTTGTAACAAGGGCATCTCAAATTCTTCTACTTAATTGTTTTTTCAGCATTATTCTTCTGGTTCTGCCCTTCATGTTGGGAAGACATTACTCGTGATTTTTTTATCTAACGTATTATCAAAGCCTGGAAATGTCTCTCCAATTTTTATGATTTATTTATTTTGTCATTTATTACTGGATGTTTATTTGTTACCTTTGGAGTCTATACTTTTTAAGTTGACTTTTCCTGGGCCTTTTTTCATGACTTTCTGTTTTAGCGGGCTATTTTTAGAACCCAAAAACCACGTGGTGGTGTCCAAGCAAATGACGTAGAATTTTCCAACCTAAAGCAATATTAAACGCTTATAGCAGCTTACCAGTTCTTAGATGTGGTTGCTGCATTTGTTTTTGTTTTTTTAGTGTTCTTTTTGTTTATTTTCACCTGTTGATCTGGCCAGTAAATATTGTAACACGGGGGACCATTAGCTCTAGTAGTAGATGCGTTTTCAAGTGATTCACGGTAGTCAGGATCCATATTTTAAGAGCCTGGTCCCCCATTTTTATTAAAAGGCAAATAAAAAGTTCATAACATATAGGTTTTCCAGGCAGGGATTCTTCTCCAGGTAGATACACAAACATAAAATGCTAGCCCACTTGGCTCTTTATACTAGTCACCCCGACCATAGATTCTTCTGTGCAGATTGATTTACTCTAGCATCCACAGCTCCGCTCTGGCCTTAGTCCTCAGGCGATTTACTGCCTCTTGCAGATACACGCACTCTGGCTGCCATCCACAGCCTCTGATTCTTGGAGAGGATTGGAGTCCTACTGAATCCCATGCACAGACCTCCTGTCTGTTGGGTGGAGCAGTCTTCAAGTGGGAGCCCTAAGGTATTCCTATACCTTCATTATAAGGGCTGTGTGCACCTGAGCACACACCCTGCTGGTCCTCCACAAATCCTGGACACAGGGTTGGAGATTCTGTCCCACCCAAGACACTATGAAATCTCCCAAATACAGAGCCCCATCCAGGTATACCAAAACCTGGAGAAAGCTGAAAAAGCAGTTTTATCCACTCCACATCTATACCCTGTAGCCTTGCACTGAGCCAATGTGTACTCCCTGTGTCCTTTAACCAACCATTTTCATTGTGACAGCGTCTCATCCTGTAAAAGTGTATTATTTTTAACTGCCTTCAACAGACCAAGCTGTCCAGCAGAAATTGGCAGCTAAAGGTTTAAGACAAACACATTAAGGCCGACTTCCAGGAAACTTGAAAAATATTGTTTCTATGTACATCTTTATTAAATGGGTTTACATTACATATGCTTACTATCTCCTCATTTGTATGGAACTCTCTTGAAAGTGGGCTGGCTAGGCAGATTCACAGATTTACAGAACAGAGTGGAGTTCACACAGAGCGTATAATATAAGGCAGCACACCATGTGGGGTATTATCAATATCTAGTGACGATTATGATATGAGATGTATCTGTTGCCAAATGACTTGAAAAAAGAAAAAAAATAGACTGAACACTTTTTTTATGAGTTCGAGTTCAAATAGCATGTACTTTTTGCTCCGTATAATGTTATTATGTAAAATCTGCAAAGGGGACTTTTTATGAACATTGTTTGTATAGTTTTCATGTATTTGTTTTTTTAATTTTTGCACATGGATAAATATGTAGATCTAGAGGCATAGAAAAGAAAAATTACTTTGCCAATTCTCTGCTCCTCCATGTTGCTAGTCCTGGCAATTCTTTCAACCATATGTTCCAGTGGTCTATGGGTCCTGACCTCAATGAGATTGATACAGGGTTCATTGCCCTCATAAGTGTGTGCGCAGGATGTACTCGTGAGCCATCACCCCATGCACATTGGTGTATCATGCAGTGTGTAGAAGTGTGCGAGACACACAACCCCAAGAGAAGAGAGGCCCACTGTGCCCTGTCACACCCCACACACCCAGAGATGGCCCGAATCCATCCTATTTTATCAGCAGCACTGGATCCACTGCAATATCTCTCTCTCATTACCTGTTGGGGCGTTTCTGGCTGTGAGTTGGGGATGGGTGCACTGTGCTGTGCCAATCATGTATTATGTCACTCACAGGAATCCCATGAGTAAGATATTGAGACACAGGATTGACAGTCCCCAGCACAACGTGCTATATGAACAGGACGAAGGAGGCTGAATCTTCCCTGTCTCACATCTTATTTCAGCTGTGTCTGCCCTGTCCACGCTCCCCTCCCCCCGACTTGCACACACTGCTATGAAAGGGCTTGCTGTGGAGGTGGTGGATTTAAATATAGAGCACACTGCAGCTCTAGATCCTGGCTGCCCAAGCCTAGGGGAGACCAGCCTGGGGTCATAATTGGTGAGTGCAGGTATAAAGGTATAATGAACACCCCCCTTTCTCTAACCCCTCTCACACCCCCTCTCTCTCTCTCACTCCCCCTCACAACCCCTCTCTCTCACTCTCCCTCTCTCACCCTCTCTCTCTCAACCCCCCTGTGCTTCCCTCTTTCTCACCCCTCTCTCACCACCCTCTCTGTCTTTCACTCCCCACCCTCTCTCTCTCTCATCCCCGCCACCCTCCCTCTCTCACCCCTTTCATTATCTCTCACCTACTTTCCCATCTTCCCCTCACACTCTTTCCCACTCTCTCACTGTCTCTCTCTAATCCCCCTCTCTCACACCCCCTTTCCTCTCACCCCCCTCTCTCTTTCACCCCCACACCATCTCTCTCTCTCTCTTTTTGCACCTCCCACCACTCTCTCTCACACCCCCTCTTGTACACCCCTCACTCTCTCTCTCTCACCCCTTCTGCCATCTCTCTCCTACTTTCCCATCTCCCCCCTCTATCCCTCCTATTCCACCTTCCTACTCCACATTCTCTCCCCCCCCCCCTTTTGTCTTTCTCCCTCCACCCCCTTTTCCCCTCTTAAATTCTAATAGGAGTTCAGTAATATTTCATATTCTCAGAAAAAATGCACTCTGTTGTTAGATTTTCCATGTTTTGTCAGAAAAAAAAAAAGTTGTGGGAGTTTGCCAACCCTGTAGGAAGGAGCTGAGTGTTGACAAAACAGCTGCACAAAGAAAAGAATCCCTGAGTTGCATCTTCACTGTTCTATGTAACCAGCAGATGCTACTTAAAACTCCCAAAAACCATGTCCAATTTTTGGTGCGGTCTGCTGCACACACTGCACTTTTTTCTCTAGCATGAGGGCCCAAACAAAGATTTTACACACAGGCCCACTGTTTTCATAAATGCCAGCTCCCGCTCTTCTCTTTCACTGTGCTGATGCCTTATACACTGTATCTATATATATATATATATATATATATATACAGTGCCTTGCGAAAGTATTCGGCCCCCTTGAACTTTGCGACCTTTTGGCACATTTCAGGCTTCAAACATAAAGATATAAAACTGTAATTTTTTGTGAAGAATCAACAACAAGTGAGACACGATCATGAAGTGGAACAAAACTTATTGGATATTTCAAACTTTTTAACAAATAAAAAACTGAAAAATTGGGCGTGCAAAATTATTCAGCCCCCTTAAGTTAATACTTTGTAGCGCCACCTTTTTCGCCACCTGCGATTACAGCTGTAAGTCGCTTGGGGTATGTCTCTATCAGTTTTGCACATTGAGAGACTGAAATTTTTGCCCATTCCTCCTTGCAAAACAGCTCGAGCTCAGTGAGGTTGGATGGAGAGCGTTTGTGAACAGCAGTTTTCAGTTCTGTCCACAGATTCTCGATTGGATTCAGGTCTGGACTTTGACTTGGCCATTCTAACCCCTGGATATGTTTATTTGTGAACCATTCCATTGTAGATTTTGCTTTATGTTTTGGATCATTGTCTTGTTGGAAGACAAATCTCCGTCCCAGTCTTAGGTCTTTTGCAGACTCCATCAGGTTTTCTTCCAGAATGGTCCTGTATTTGGCTCCATCCATCTTCCCATCAATTTTAACCATCTTTCCTGTCCCTGCTGAAGAAAAGCAGGCCCAAACCATGATGCTGCCACCACCATGTTTGAAGAGTGGGGATGGTGTGTTCAGGGTGATGAGCTGTGTTGCTTTTTTCGCCAAACATAACGTTTACATTGTTGCCAAAAAGTTTGATTTTGGTTTCATCTGACCAGAGCACCTTCTTCCACATGTTTGGTGTGTCTCCCAGGTGGCTTTTGGCAAACTTTAAACGACACTTTTTATGGATATCTTTAAGAAATGGCTTCCTTCTTGCCACTCTTCCATAAAAGCCAGATTTGTGCATTATATGACTGATTGTTGTCCTATGGACAGAGTCTCCCACCTCAGCTGTAGATCTCTGCAGTTCATCCAGAGTGATCATGGGCCTCTTGGCTGCATCTCTTAACAGTCTTCTCCTTGTATGAGCTGAAAGTTTAGAGGGACGGCCAGGTCTTCGTAGATTTGCAGTGGTCTGATACTCCTTCCATTTCAATATTATCGCTTGCACAGTGCTCCTTGGGATGTTTAAAGCTTGGGAAATCTTTTTGTATCCAAATCCGGCTTTAAACTTCTCCACAACAGTATCTCAGACCTGCCTGGTGTGTTCCTTGTTCTTCATGATGCTCTCTGCGCTTTAAACGGACCTCTGAGACTATCACAGTGTAGGTGCATTTATACGGAGACTTGATTACACACAGGTGGATTCTATTTATCATCATTAGTCATTTAGGTCAACATTGGATCATTCAGAGATCCTCACTGAACTTCTGGAGAGAGTTTGCTGCACTGAAAGTAAAGGGGCTGAATAATTTTGCACGCCCAATTTTTTTTTTTTTTTTTTATTTGTTAAAAAAGTTTGAAATATCCAATAAATTTTGTTCCACTTCATGAGTGTGTCCCACTTGTTGTTGATTCTTCACACAAAATTACAGTTTTATATCTTTATGTTTGAAGCCTGAAATGTGGCAAAAGGTTGCAAAGTTCAAGGGGGCCAAATACTTTCGCAAGGCACTGTATATATATATATATATATATATATATATACCGTAAAGGAAAAGAGAAAATGTTGCTGTAGCAAAGTGTTAGCTGAAGTTTTAATTTCATAGTGAAGTCCAAGTAAATCTGCTAGTGCATCTAACACTACCCCCTCCCAAGACTGACAATTCTGCTATCCAACGGTGTCTTCATTGCACCTCCATCCACCTTGGAGACAGGAAGTGTGTTACTGGTTGGATCACCAGGTAAAAATAAATGAAAAATTGGTAAGCTGCAATATAATAAATGTTTGTTTTTGGGTTTACTACCACTTTAAGGATCTCCATTTTAATTCTAAATTAAAAAACAATCAAAAGGGTAGAGGTAAATGGGTTGTATTGTACGCATGTGTAGATGTTATATGTCTAATGCACAAGGCTCAAGGATACATATCACTTTGCCCTACCTTATCCATCTTCTTGGTTCATACTAATTTTTTTCTGCTTAGGTCACTTTCAAGTGTCTTTAGAATGTGCTTGGTCAAGAAGAAACATGAGCATCCCCTTTGGGGTAGCCATAATACTGTACATTGGTATGGTATTCAGGGCTTAAACAGGCTATACATGAACATTTTTCTTTTGTTCAAACAGCACTTTGAACGAAAAAACACTGACATCTCAGAATACACAGATCAGCACTGTAGCCATTGGCTGCAAATGCTGATGAAATGCTGGTTTTCCAGCAGGATCGTTCAAGAGAAGTAAGACGTTAGACTATCTTCCGTTAAACAGACAGCAATACACAGAGGCAACATTTTAGGTCTGTGGATACCCAGCTTTTTGCTTGTCCCAGTTAGTGATGGAATGTTTCCCATTACTCTACTATGTTTCCAGTTCCATTGTTTTAATTATTCAGGCGCACAGTGACAACCTAGGAAGGGTTTGTGAAGTTGATTTAATTAACAGCTATAAAATTGACTTATCTCATTGCTGTGCCCTCTTGTTTATTGTTTTTATTTTAATTTTTTTTATTTTGGACAGAAATTGTAGAATCTGGCTAACTGCATTCCTGACCCAGTATTGGGGATATGGTATTTAACTGGTGCTGGCTTTAGTGGGGTTCAGCGTCAGTCTGTGGTTACCTTACCAACAACCAATTTGCACCTAATTATGCCCTCTGTGGGACGTGGTTAATCTGATGGCCACCCAGAATGTATGGTTAGGACAGGCCGTTATGTTTCCTAATTAGTGCTCACAGCTCACCTGTGACTAACATCTGGTTATTTCCTAGGCCTGTTGCTGTTTGTATTATATTTGTAGATTTACTGTTTTAAATAAATAATGCTTCGGCCTTGTCCTTCTAACCAAGTTATGTGTTCTCATTTGAAAGAAGTATGGGCAAGGTAACCTTTTGCATTTTACCTGTCTCATGTTTATGCCTACGCTTGTCAACAGTCATTTTGTATATGCTATGTTTAAATAGAGGTAAATGCAGACAGGAAGAGAGAGCAGAGTGAGCAGAGGTAATGAATGCCCAATCAGCATTCTGTGGGTGGGGAGGTAGAAAGTGGTGTCTCTCTCCTGGTTGTGCTATCTGACAGTGGTGTTTGGCAGATAAATTAGTATATTTAGATGTCTAAGACAGTAAAAAAATATATGGAAGAACAAGTGTGCAAAAATGTGAAAAGCACTTTAAACTAGTTTAAAGCAAACACTACAATAATTGCTCAAAATGCTCACTAAAAATATACTATTCTCTCTCTTTTAAGACAGTTTCATATTGAATGAGAGTTCCATGTACATTTATGTGGAATATTTTTGCACTATACTGAAAATAATAAATCAATTAACTATTTGCACGTAATGTACTGTACCTATACAGCTAAGTTAACCATTTTCAGAATTTATTGCCATTTTAAAAGATTTGAATACTCCCCTGTTCTTTATTTATATCGAGACAGGTCTACTTGGTTGGTGGCATACTGGAGCGTGAGTACATCAGACTGGGGGCTGGCTGGCTTCCATGCACCTCTTTTCCGATATAGGGATGGAGACGCTGGGCATACCTGCCGGTGTCTCACTTAAAGTCCCACATAGCCCACATTGTCTAAGGTTTGAATACTAATTATGCAGTGTACAGAATAATCTGGAAGTGGGAGCATTATAGCCTTATTCTGCAGAAGCTATTGAAGGGATACAATTTGTAGGTCGGACACTTAGCTCAAAAAAATCTATGGTGGGATGGTGGGAGTCAGTTGGCCTGGTAAATCTAATTCAAATCTTTAAATGTAGCCGATAGAATAACTCCAAAGATTTTTTAAGTACAAACAACTGGTCTAGGTGAAAGGAATGTACTTTTAGTAAAAGGCATGCTAGTCCATTTTCTCCTGCCGCTTTACTTATCACCTAGAACCTTGCCAACCAGCTGCTTACCTTCCCTAAGTATGACCTCCATCCAGCGTCCTCTAATATTTACATCCCCAGGTGGTAATGTTCTCCAGTGTAGTGCTGGCTTCACCTGCTCAGTGAGTCTCCCCACCACAATCTTTTATGGTGCTATGCTTGCAAATTCTTATCCTGCCGCTACGGGTTTGCAATGAAAGAAAATCGCTTGATTCCCTCATCAACACAGTCAGTGTTCCCTCCCATGCAGTCATTGTGTTCATGCACAGGGATTATAATAATCGCATGTAAAATTCAACAGGTTGGTTGCACCCAAGCTGATTGATCGATCAACTTGTGCACATTCAGCCTGCCCATACATTCATTCTAATCATCTATGGCCAACTTTATGTCTAAGTTTCTTTGGTAGAAATGGATATTGATTGAGTTGTGGAGTATTTTACTGCGTACAAATGTGTCAGGAATTTGCAGATTAGGTCATGGGCTAACCACAGTGACAGGTAGGATTACCTTGGATGAATGTGCATGGGCGCAAATTGCCATTTTGAATGATTATATATATTTTTTTTCCACAATTGAACATCTCATGTCTCTGGCTGGCCTAAAATTGGCTGATCTGTTGAATAACTACCCCATGTATGGATAGTTTTACAATGTCTTCATTTATCTTTTAGTCTAAGTACTTTAATGTATGTACTAATTCAGTAAAGAAATGACATGGTATAGATAAATGAAACAGAACATAAAAATACGAATGCTAAATAATATTATGCCAGGTTTTGTCGTCCTTTTTTCTTGCTGGATTTGTGCATAAACCTTTCAATAACTAGTGACATTTCTCACTGAGATTCCGCTCATGAATATTTATTTATGTTAGAGAAGAAATCATTGCTTTCCATCTAGAAGGGAGTTAACAATTCTTAATAGCGTCTTCTGATTTGATTGATGTTTTTGTCACTTTCTGCAGTAAATAGATTCCCATTAGCATAGCAATGTTATCAGGCTCTTTACCTAACACTGCACTTAAATGGCCACATTCTAACATCCCACCTAGGGCTTCTTTGTCACTTGAGGGTCACTCTGCTGTCAGCAGAAGTCAAGTACATTGGCATTTAACTGTTTACTCTTTTTTTAAAGTAATGCAATTATTATTTCTTCTTTTTACAGTTTTTAATTCCTTTTATGTTTGACTCTTGGAGACAGACAGTACTGAATCACGCATACCAGGATGAACAAATGTAACTCAATTAGGTTTATTTGTAGCACAACAACTGTGGCAGAAACTACATCTGTTAGCTGTCTTCTGTAGAGCTCCATCTACTGACTGCAAATGGCAAATATTATATATATATATATATATATATATATTTACACAGTATATATATATATATATATATATATATACAGTTACACAGTATATAGATACTTTATATATTTATCTATACATATGTATATGTATGTATGTATATATATATATATAAAAATGCTATTAATTACCTAAAAGAGACCCAAGCATAAAATCAAATTGTCAAAAGTAACTGAGGCAAGATCTACAGATTGAAGTGCAACCATGCTGATGTCAGTAAGATAGTTCGGAAAAAGTTTAGGTGTTCCTCTGATTTTGAAAAAAAATAAGGTGCATTGCACCTAAAGTACTTTAAAAGAAACCTGTACTTAGAAAAATACAGACGCTTATATTTATCTATTCTGAAATAGTTGGTTGACTGTTATGATTATCCAATAATATCAGTGTTTTTAAAGGTACATATCCAGAACAAGTATTCAAAGTATGTGATTCCTAACTTCACATGCTGCATGCTTTTTTAGGTCAGTGAATTAGAAAGTACTGCCTTACCATCCTATGACATCACTCCAGTCTCTCACCACTGAAGCCTGATATCGAGATTACACTTTCTTAAGACTACTTATGACCTGGCTTGTACTATACTACTGATCTTTTATCTAGTTGTAAGATACCACTCTTGAAATTGTTATATTCCTTGTGACCGACCTGGAGTCTTTGTTTTACATGTTAATAACCTTTTGTAATGTTAGTATAATTTGACTGTTTTTGTTAATCTGCTTCTATTTCAAATAAACTTTTATTAAAAAAAAAAAAAAAGAACGTATTGAATCCAGAGAAAGCCAGGTAACTAGCTTTTGCTTAAGATAAGAAGGCACACAATGGCTCTATAAATAATTACTTTTACTACAAGTTTTCTTTCATATGAGACTCAATGCAAACAGCAATTACATAATATATATACAGTACATAGAGTATGTTTATGGTTTGCATGTATGAACTGGTTTCCTACCTCCTTTTGTAGGAATATCAGTACATAAGTTTGCTCCACAGAGATGCTATGTTTTGGCAGGATAGGATCTTGCACCTACTGTTGTAAGAGGCAGGTAACTTTTTGGAAGAGGTCTTCTGGAAACACTGATTTTGGCACATTCATAAAATTTTGCCCAGCATTTCAGATGTGGAGATAACAATAACGTTGTAAGAGAGTGGGGTGACACTGCATTCATACCTGTTTTTTTTTTTTTTTTTTTGCAGAACCCCAGTAAAAGCCTGGGTCTTATAACCCAGGGAGAAATATTTCCCAGAAAGAAAAAAATTGAAGAAAGTACAGATTATTTTACAAGATCTTACATGCCAACCTCAATGCACTATTTAATTGGGCAACTATTTGGCAAATGAGATAAATGTAAAGTTATGCACTCGGGGGCTAAGAATATGCATGCATCATCCATACTAGGGGGAGTACAACTGGGGGAATCCATAGTGGAGAAGGATCATAAGCTTAATAATAGCTATCTTTTCTTGTATTAAGAGAGGTATAGACTCCAGAGAGAGAGAGAGATCATTTTGCCCCTGTACAAATCATTAGTAAGACCTCATCTAGAATGTGCAGTTCAGTTTTGGGCACCAGTTTTTAAAAAGGATATCGAGGAACTGGAGAAAGTGCAGAGAAGGGCAACCAAACTGATAAAAGGCATGCAGGAGCTCAGCTATAAGGAAAGATTAGAGGAAATGAATTTTTTCTCTCTTGAGAAAAGGAGATTAGGGGGGATACGATCAACATGTATAAATACATAAGGGGTCCATATAGTGAACTTGGTGTTTAGTTATTCACTTTAATGTCATCTCAATGGATAAGGGGGCACTCTTTACGTCTAGAGGAAAGGAGATTTAATCTCCAAATACGGAAATATTTCTTCACAGTAAGAGCTGTGAAAATGTTAAATAGACTCCCTGATATGGGGGTTCTGGCCTGCTCAGTAGATTACTTTAAAATTGGCCTGGATTCTTTCCTACATGTACAGAATATAACTGGGTACTAAGATTTATAGATAAAGTTGATCCAGGTAATATCTGATTGCCTCCCTGGGGATCAGGAAATAATTTTCCCCCTGCTGTAGCAAATTGCATCATGCTTTTGCTGGGATTTTTCACCTTCCTCTGGATCAACTGTGGGGATAGGATTGATAGGATTGTGTATATGGGATTGTATGATTTTTTTTTTTTTAAATTGGTTGAACTTTTTTTAACCTGACTAACTTTGTAGTTAGGTAATTAAGGCTAGCAATGAACATGCATATGTCTCCCAGATCAAAAAGGTCAGGTAGTCATCTAACCATCCTGGAAAAGTGCAGTGGGTCCCTATGTGTGTCTTGTGATTTACCAAATTAGAGAAACACTGCATGTGCTGTCTACTACTTCAGAGTTTGAAAAGTCTCTGAAAGTAAGGGTAAGCACTTTGAAAACCAAAATTATTTCTCCCTTTCTTAGCCACACACAACCAACAAAGTGTATTAAACTCAAACACAAAAACTATAATATGCCAGTTATCAATTCTTAAATGAGGTGGCTGCATTATTTTGATTTGTAGCTTTTTCTTTCCATAAAGATTTTTAGCTTTTTTTTTTTTTTACCTAGTGATCAAGCCAGTAAGTCTGTTATTTTTCAGCTTCCTTTATCAGACCAAGCTGTTGAACAAAAATGGCAGTTTGCAGGCTGAAACAAACCATTTAACACTGACAGGGTTACTTACCATGCCCAATTTGAATTAATTTATGTTAAAGCGTACTCCACTTTCTCAACTCCACTTTTGTTGAGAAAAAAGCATTCCCCTCTGGGTGATCTCGGTACAATGCAGGGATTTTAACAAACTTTCTTGCAGATTCCTACCTTTTGTTATTCTGAAGAAATCATTGTTTGTTCCTCTGTGCCTCTGTGCTGAGTGGGGCAAATGGGAGGGGTTTCATAATTATCTATCAGCTATGGCAGCTGCAGGGCTCTAATGAGGAAAGCTGCTGGGCCTGCATCCCTTTAGACGTGTTTCTATTGGGAGTATCTCACCAAAAGTAAAGTTTTTTTTGCAGGGGATGCCAGAAATCTGGCTTGTATCTTAGGCAGACTTCTGGGAAAATTGGTGAGCCAATCACACAAGAAGGAAGTTATGTTTCTGGGGGTGTGGTCAGTACACATTCTGTGTACAGAACAACTCCAGGTAGCCATATTGCATTGCATTTTCAGAAAATTACAGTGGCTGCAGATTGAAAAGGAAAGATAATTTTTAATAACATTCAATTACAATATGATTTGTGTCGCAATTGTATACGCTATATTGTTTTTTTCTTTATTTGCTGATTTTTTCCCCACAAAAGTGGAGTTACCTTTTAAACCTTTATCCCAAGAGGAAAAACAACTGTTGCTGTAGCTGCTTAAAAAGTGTTAGCCGGACCCGGGGGAGATAGTTCGGGTATGCTGTACCATTACAGACGTCTCTTGGATGTTGTGTGCACAAAACTGGACCTCCCCTTACTACATGACCATACACCGCTCTGGCACAATGTTCATCTCCCCGAATTGGCGTCTATCCCCGATGCGCACGCCTGGGCCTGGCATGGACTACACTTCCTGGCCCAAATATAATCTGGAGGTGTCCTTAAACCATTTGAGGCCCTAAAACAACAATTTGACCTCCCCAATCATATGTTCTTCAGGTATCTTCAGGTTTGTCATGCCTTTTCATCCCAGTTTCCCCAATCCTTACCAGATATAGCTCCGATATCCATGATAGAGGTACTCAGGGGATCCGAGCCTAAACAACTCATCTCACACCTTTATAACGCGCTCATTCTCCCTGCCTCCACGGTGTTGGCTTATGCTATCAAAACTAAATGGGAGGGTGATGTGGGACCTCTGGAGAATGAGGAGTGGGAAGATGCCCTTGATAACTGTAAGTTGGTATCCCCGAAACTCTCGGATCGATTGACTCAGCTATATGTGCTTCATAGGGCCTACTTGACCCCTCTAATGAAGGCTAAATTCCAGACTGATGCTTCCCCCGGGTGCCCGATGTTTGGGGGGGGGGACAGGGGCACTTTCTTCCACCTTCTTTGGAGTTGCCCTGAACTCCAGGACTTCTGGAAACAGGTTGTGGGATTCCTGCACGATACCATGGGTTCCCCCCTGACGTTGACCCCGAAGCCATGCCTGCTCGGAATATTTCCGGATCTCAGCATTGATAAATCTACCACTCAATTTGTACACGAGACTTTATTTCTCGCTAGGAAATGCATTGCTCAGCAGTGGATGCGGACCACCCCCCGTCCTTTTCGGACTGGCTTAGAGTGGTTAATTCTGCTCTACCCTACATAAAACTGATCTATGCACACCGAGGTTGTCCTACCAAGTATAATAAGATTTGGGATAGGTGGGTCCAGGCCCCGGAGAGGTGTATCTAGATCGCCTAAGCAGTGTGCTGCACGAATTTCAGACTCATTACAGGTTGCCCTATGTTATGTTGTTTTGGGACCCCTGTTATCATGGTCTATCTCTGGCCCTGTGTGGGTGGTTGTTCCTACCCGTTGACATCCGCAGCTTGACTCTTTTGCCCCCTTGCCACGGCCATAACGATATACTGTGCTCCCTTATTTCTGTTGCAATTCCCATATTGTTGTGTTCTGGAACTATGTTCTCTTATGTATAGTATCTTTCTACAAGCACTTATTCTCCTGGTACAAATGTTCACTTCCTTTTTTTTTAATAAAGACTACTGTTTAATTGAAAAAAAAAGTGTTAGCCGGACTTTGACATTGATATGTTAGTCAAGACAATCTAAATCTGTTAGTGCATCCAACGATACCCGTTTCCAGACTGGCAACGCTGCTGTCCAAGGGTGTGTATGTTGTTACTCTATCCAGAGTGGAGCCACTCTAAGGCCCCTTTCACACTAGTTCAGATCCGCCTGTCAGTTTTTCAGGCGGATCAATTCCCCGCTGAGAAAAACTGAGTCCACCGACGGACTCCTATGTGTGAAAGGGGCCTAAGACAGGAAGTGTGCTACTTAGTCCCCGTTCACACTAAGGCGACCTGTGAGGCGACCTGGTCACCTCACAGGTCGCCGTAGGTCGCCTCCCATAGGGAAGCTGCGGACCCGTTCTAATAGGAGCGACACAAGTCGCTCCGACTTAGAAAAAGGGTCCGGAGCTTCTTTGGGGCGACCTGGAGGCGACCGCCATAGACTTCAATGTTATGAAGTCCGTGGCGGCCGCTCCGAGGTCGCGGCGCGCGAGGAAGTAGGAGGAAGTAGCGTCGCTTGTATGTGAAGGGGGCCTTACTGGATCACTAGATGAAAAAAAGATAATAAAAAGAAACAAACCTAAAAAGATGGAAACAAATGCGGCCACCAAATTTAATGACTGGTAAGCTGCAATATATTATTATTATTTTTTTGGGTTGCATACCACTTTAAGCATTCCCTTTTAGATTGTTGGCTTTCATATCTCTCTTTTATCAAAATGTATTTTAACTGTTCTGTCTCCCTTTATTTTGTAAAATACTGTACAAACTGTTAGAGCTATATAAATCTGGTATAATAATAATACTCTGGGCCATTGAATTGTCCGCAGTGTTGGGCTGTTGATGCTCCACCCTTACACTCCAAGATCCCTAGTTAGACAGTTCCTACTGAGAGGATATATACCGTCTCATAAAGTGATAGGATAGGCATTTATTAACCAGTACCATTTTTTTTTTTTTAATGCTAGGTACAGGAATACAACTTAAATGTGAAACTGCTTATCTTTTATAATTTGGATAAGAGTGTCCCTTTAATATACTGAAGCCGAGCATATTGTTCATAAAGTAAAACATTAGAAAGACCTTGGTATAGTCATAAAATGTGGCACCATCTCACAGCTATTCATTCCTTTGCTGTTAGAATAAAGCAATGAAGTATATGCACTTGGAGTTAGATGCAGACCTTGATGTAATGGAAAGTACAACATCCTTTATAATAAAGTATGACATTGTATGCAGTCAGGGGGTTGTGTTATGAAAGCTGCGGTATAAATCACTTTGTGGTACACTACTAAAATTTGTCTATCTGGATTTCATTCTGTGCTCGAAATTAAATACTTGGTAAATGATTATCACAATGTTTTTATTTGTGTTATAAAAATAACAGACTTCGAGAACAGTTTATAATTAATCAAAACACACTTACCTTGCAGTTTTTACAGGTCATGTTTACGATGGAAGTGCTAGATGGAACATCTGCTGTATCATAAAACATTATGGAAATGAAAACATTCCAGCCCAGTGGAGTATCAGCGGAGTGCATAACCTTTAACCTTCAGGGTACCTGTGATAACTCCAGACTGGCTGGATGATTATTGAACGTATCATGATCTGACAGCTTTTTGCTGACTTCTTTCAACCTAATTATGTCTTGAGTATTTAGTAGGATCAGTATTTGGAATACCCAAGTCCTGCAATTTGCTGTAGAAATAACTACTGTTAATTTGATAACATCATGGCATGGGCTTGATGCTCCAAAATGTAGTAAACTGTGGAGTACCATTGCGATTATTTGTATTTATTTGTTTATTATAGGTATTTATAAAGCGCTGATAATTTATGCAGTGCTTTACATATATTGTGCATTCACTCCAGTCAATTAATTGCTACTCAGCATTGCCAGAACATTACTGTTTGACTCATTAGCGACTGGTAAGAGAAAATTGTCAGTGACAATTGCAAGCTGTACTATTCCCAAATGTAAGTTTGCCACTATAAGTGAGGACTAAGTTTATTTTTATTCATTTTTTTTAATTATTACAGGTATTTACAGTATCTCACAAAAGTGAGTACACCCCTCACATTTTTGTAAATATTTTATTATATCTTTTCATTTGACAACACTGAAGAAATGACACTTTGCTACAATGTAAAGTAGTGAGTGTACAGCTTGTATAACAGTGTACATTTGCTGTCCCCTCAAAATAACTCAGCACACAGCCATTACTGTCTAAACCGCTGGCAACAAGAGTACACCCCTCCCATTTTTGTAAATATTTTATTATATCTTTTCATGTGCCAACACTGAAGAAATGACACTTTGCTACAATGTAAAGTAGTAAGTGCACATCTTGTATAACAGTGTACATTTGCTGTCCCCTTAAATAACTCAGCACACAGCCATTAGTGTCTAAACCGCTGGCAACAAAAGTGAGTACACCCCTAAGTAAAAATGTCCAAATTGGGCCCAATTAGCAATTTTACCTCCCCGGTGTCATGTGACTTGTTAGTGTTACAAGGTCTTAGGTGTGAATGGGGAGCAGGTGTGTTAAATTTGGTTTTATCACTCTCACTCTGTCATACTGGTCACTGGAAGTTCAAAATGGCACATCATGGCAAAGAACTCTCTGAGCATCTGAAAAAAAAAAGAATTCTTGCTCTACATAAAGATGGCCTAGGCTATAAGAAGATTGCCAAGACCCTGAAACTAAGCTGCAGCACAGTGGCCAAGATCATACAGCTGTTTAATGGGACAAGTTCCACTCAGAACAGGCCTCGCCATGGTCGACCAAAGAAGTTAAATGCACGTGCTTAGCGTCATACGCAGAGGTTGTCTTTGGGAAATAGACGTATGAGTGCTGCCAGCATTGCTGCAGAGGTTGAAGGGGTGGGGGGTCAGCCTGTCAGTGATCAGACCATACGCCGCACCCTGCATCAAATTGGTCTGAAAGACTGTCATCCCAGAAGGAAGCCACTTCTAAAGATGATGCACAAGAAAGCCCACAACCAGTTTGCTGAAGACAAGGAGACTAAGGCCATGGATTACTGGAACCATGTCCTGTGGTCTGATGAGACCAAGATAAACTTATTTGGTTCAGATGGTGTCAAGCGTGTGGGGCAGCATCCAGGCGAGGAGTATAAAGACAAGTGTGTCTCTTACCTACAGTCAAGCATGGTGGTGGGAGTGTCATGGTTTGGGGCTGCATGAGTGCTGCCGGCACTAGGGAGCTACAGTTCATTGAGGAAACCATGAATGCCAACATGTACTGTGACATACTGAAGCAGAGCATGATCCCCTCCCTTCAGAGACTGGGCCGCAGGGCAGTATTCCAACATGGGGTTGTTTTTCAGGGGTTGGGCTTGGCCCCTTAGTTCCAGTGAACTGAACTCTTACGGCATCAGCATACCAAGACATGTTGGACAATTTCATGCTCCCAACTTTGTGGGAACAGTTTGGGGATGGCCCCTTCTTGTTACAAAATGACTGCGCAACACTGCACAAAGCAAGGTCCATAAAGACATGCATGAACAAGTTTAGGGTGGAGGAATTTGACTGGCCTGCACAGAGTCCTGACCTCAACCCGATAGAACACCTTTGGGATGATTTAGAGTGGAGACTGTGAGGCGGGCCTTCTCGTCCACATCAGTGCCTGACTTCACAAATGAGCTTCTGGAAGAATGGTCAAACATTCCCATACACACACTCCTAAGCCTTGTGGACAGCCTTCCCAGAAGAGTTGAAGCTGTTATAGCTGCAATGGGTGGGCCAACTCGATATTGAACCCTACAGACTAAGACTGGGAAGCCATTAAAGTTCATGTGCTTGTAAAAGCAGGTGTCCCAATACTTTTGACAATATAGTGTATGTCCTTGTGTCACATATCTATTCAATACATATATATTCCAATATTTTCAAATGGATCTGTTATTATTTAGATCAATAGTGATTTTTCCTTTTTGGCATGGTATATTCATGTTCTCCTGTGTTTCCTTGCTCTCTGTATAAATACTGGGAAGTTAATCCATTGCCATCTTGAGTTTCCCCGATGGGTATCCTCATCTAGAGCCCAAAAGAGAGTAACAGGAATAGTGCTCACTGTTTATTCAACAGTCATTTTTAAATATACATATATAAAATTCCACTCACATTATGTAGATTACAAAATTGCCTGTATGTTCCCTTAAAGATGCAGCCTCTGTGTACCTCCAACAAAATGGCGTTTCATACACTTCCCCTTGCGACACCAAATCCTTCTCCCTACATGGTACATCACCACATCACATGACTTCACCAGTGGATGCTGAAGGAATGCAAAGTGTTTCCTGATTGGACAAGGTGGACAAGTGGGGCAGTGATGTCACACACTCTGCCTTATCCAAACAGAGCATGCTTTGCATTCATTCAAAAAAATGCAAAGCATTCTCTGAATGGCGCCCATGCTGATCGGCTGATCTCCTGTGCACTAAATCAAATGCTAAAAGAATACTGTGTTGAAATGATTTAACTTGTGTTGAATCCCATAAATGTATAGTACAAAATACTACAGTGCTACAGCAGAAAAAGCAAAAATAACCAACAAATGAATAGCATATTCTGTTAACATTGAAACCCAAGTCCACACTTCCCCTTCCTGCCCCCCCCTTATCCTTATCCTCCCCCTAACCCCCTGAAGCCCCTCCCACATACATTATTTTTATTTTTTGTATACATACCTTTTTTTTAAGTCTTTATCCAGCCATGTCATGCACAGGGACATTTTCACATGTGCCTCTTCTTCAGAGTTAAAGTTGTTGTAAACCTCTTACATGAAGGAATATATTTTTATAGTGTGTGCTTGTCTCAATCCAGAGCACAAAGTGTCACTTCTGCCTGCTATCTCGTTCCTCTGCTATCTGCATGAGTTACTTCTGACAAATTTTCCTGACACCAAGAGAAAAATGGTGACAGGGGAGGGAGCTTCGGGCACACAGTCTGTGACTGACAGCCTCTGTTCCTGTGTGAAGGGGGGTGTGTTCCTTCCCTCCAATCAGCTCTCACTAAGCTCTGCAGAGTGTAACATAAACTCCCCGCCCTCTGCTTTCTGAAAGCTGAAACAAGCTTTTTAAATTTAATGGGCTGTAGCGAAAAGAGGGTGAGCCTGTAAGGAACAGTACCGGAAAGGAAATTAAGATAGCAGCCATTTTTTGTATTTTTGTTATTACTTGACTATTTATTTAAACATTAGTAAAAAAAACGAGTAAGGCAACAATAATTTAAAAAGAACATGTAAGGTATAAGAGAAAAGGTGCATGGAGATACAGTCCTGTAGTTTACTTGTGTTCTTGGATGATATCATGTATAGCTTTTGACTTTTTAAGTTGCAGTAATAAATAATTACTCTGAGAGCACTGGTCATACAGTGACCTTCAGTACCTGAGCCAGTTACTCAATCCCACAAGTAACTGTTAACAGATTAGGTTTGTAGGATGGTTTATGACTCCAGGGGTTCCAATTACCAGGAACATATTTGCACAATATGCAGACATCAAGAGGGAAGTAAGGAATTACTTTTTTCTGATAACATTGGGATCAATCGGTCGGTGGGGATGATTTACTAAAACTGGAGAGTGCAAAATCTGGTGCAGCAGTGCATGGTAGCCAAGTCGTTTCTAACTACAGCTTGTTCAACTAGGGTTTGACAAAAAAAAACCTGAAAGCTGATTGGTTTCTATGCAGAGCTGCACCAGATTTTGCACTCTCTAGGTTTAGTAAATCAACCCCATTAACTTACAAAAATCGTAGAATCTCTTTTGAGATTTGGACACTGAATTTGAAAAACGGTTTAAACTATTATGCCAAAGATTAGAACAACTATATCTTTAGCACAGATGAAGTTGACATGGGAGTTGGCAGTGTTTAGAGGTCAGCTATTGTGAAACAATATTGTTTTCTGTTAAATGTATTTTTTACAATTAATGATAGTATTCCACTTGGTGTAGTAAGGCTTTGTACTGTGTTATATACAAAAATACCTAATACTATACCTTGCTAAAAAATACCTTATACCTTACATGCATCGAATTCAAATACAATAAATAATAAAAAACACTGTGAAAAATAAAATAAATGAAATAGAGAAAAAATATAAATGTTCACCACATTCTTTTGATAGCAAACCTTAGTGCCATCATATAACGTAACATAACGTAATGTAACGCAACATAACATAACATAGCATAACATAAAATAACATAACATAACACTGTGATATAATAATTCAGGTAAAAAAAACATGCGATATAAAAGCCTTTGTGATTAAAGTGACAATAAGGGCTCATTTTAAAAAATGTATTTATATATATATTACTGTATGTGTATTTTTTTTTTTTAAATTCATTTTTTTACATTTCTCTTAAAAAAAACTAAAATAAAGCAGTTGCTGCTGTATAATAGCAGGCATAAAAGGACAGATGCACTTTAAACAAATGGCAAGTTCCAAAGCATTTTGTCAGTTCAATTTCCTCAGCTTGTGACTGATAGCAAGGATTATTCTGGCAAGAGATGATATTAAAGAAGGTAAAAGTATATGTTGCCTGATGTAAAATTGTTTGTTTCTTTTGTAACGGTAAAAGACAACCTAATATCCTGAGCACATAGCTGGTTGAAGTGGACATTACAAAAATATATTTTGTATTTTTCATGCACATAACCCTTGGATCATGTGTCCCAAAATTACAACAGTATGTCCATTTTGTCTCTTTCAATTCAGCTCAGTGCTAACTTTTTACTAGATCTTGTAATGCCAATTCCATATATTGCCTTACTTTTCTGCTCTGGCTTTATAGCCTGTTCCATATTTATGTGAATGTGTTGCAGACGTTTATATAAACAAAATGGATTGTCTAGCTGATATAAAAGATCAACTAGGAGATACAATTTACAACTTGCATCGCAGAATTAAGTTGGTTTCACTGTAATAATTCATATAGGAGCGCAATAAGCCAGTGAGACTGTACAAATATTGGTGAAAAATGTTTCTGGTTCCATTTCTTGTAGGCAAGATATGTACTATAATACATCTAAAAAAAACATTCAATATAGATGGTCCTAATAACTATAAAGGAAATTGAAAATTGCTTCTTATTTTAATGCAGAATTGGGCATTTTACATTCATCTCTAATTTGTTACCTTGTAAAAGAAAACACACAAAACCATGTTGCAAAATTACATTTTAGCAGAAAATAAATTATATATATATATATATATTGTATACTGTATTTACATAAATTGTTAAAAAGTCAATAAGGAGCCAAACTCATTCTGTGAAATCCCCTCTAGGTGCCAAATCTCATACATTTTTTTCAACTTTTCTGGTTCAATATTTTTTAATGAGTATAGAAAACTGCATGTAACATTATCGTGTGCCATTCAATTAATAGTGACATACAGAAATAGAAAAAAAAAGAGCACATAAAGAGATTCATAAACAAAAACAGCACTTAGATAACATACAAAGTAGAGATGAATGCCAAAATATGAACATATATAATATGCAGGGAGACCCCAACTGTGTGGCAAATGAGGTTTATTGTTGAAAAATGTAAAGCTATGCAGAGAGATATCATTTTGCCCCTGTACAAATCATTAGTAAGACCTCATCTGGAATATGCAGTTTAGTTTTGGACACCAGTTCACAAAAAGGATATTGGGGAACTGGAGAAAGTTCAGAGAAGGGCAACCAAACTGATAAGAGGCATGGAGGAGCTAAGCAATGAGGAAAGATTAGAGGAACTGAATTTATTCTCTTTTGAGAAGAGGAGATTTAGGGATGATATGATAAACATGTATAAATACATAAGTGGTCCATATAGTGAACTCAGGGTAGAGTTATTCACTTTAAGGTCATCACAGAGGACAAGGGGGCACTCTTTATGTCTGGAGGAAAAGAGATTTCATCTCCTAATATGGAAAGGTTCTTCACAGTAAGAGCTGTGAAAATGTGGAATAGACTCCCTCAAGAGCTGGTTCTGGTCAGCTCAGTAGATGGTTTTAAAAAATAGGAACTAAGTAAATACCAGCTCAGTAGACTGCTTTAAAAAGTAAGAACTAGGTACCATCTGGTAATCACCTTATCATTTGCCTCTAGGGCTAGAATGTTCACTGTGGAGGATTTAGTGGATCGCCATATATCAGCCCAATCCTCAAAGTCTAGAGGTTTGAGGGTTTCAAAGTTTTAATAGCAGTTAGGACTTCCTCTATGGAGATAGGATGGTCTAGCGATTCACAGAAGAGTGAGATCATAAAAAACTGAATCCACACAAAGCGAAGGAGAAAGTGCCTTTCTCAGAGTAAAGCTGTCAGAGGCAGACATTAAATTCTTTTAAAACCTTCAGAGGGTCACTAGTATGCATGTCCCTAGCAAGCTTAAGGTTTCTTGGCAATATCAAGCTGGCAGAGGAGATAAGCTAGCAGAGTGTCTGGCTTGTTTGCCTTCATGTAATAAGTACAATAAGATCTAATCTCTTTTTTGACGTTTTCTTCTAAGAATAGACCCAATTCAATATGGGGTTTCTCTATGCAAAGTTTTTTAGTTTGGTTGGATTGTGTTTGAAAATTAAGAAGGTGCGTTTGAAAGTCACGTTCCAATTGTCGTGTCTAGCAATTTTATCCCGTTTGAGCTCAGAAGCTATTTTAATACATGTACCCCTGATGATAGGTTTATGAGCTTCCCAAAGTGTCACTGGGGATATCCTTGGGGTAATGCTGTGCTGCAAATATTCACACATTGCTAATCTGAATGTCAAAACAAAAAGATTTGTTAGTTTAAAAGGATTGATTTATTGTCCAAGTCATGTCTGTAGACTTGAAGCTTAACAAAGACAATATAGTGATGACTGCAGAATGGTCAGACCAGGGAATTTGTTTGATCACTGATTGCAAAAGCAGGGGTGCAGAGGCAACGGGAAGTAAAATGTGATCACATAAAAGAGTTATGTGGGTGATAAAAGTATGTATAGTTATTTCTCCACCACGCATCTACTAGAGACGCTCATTGCAAAAAGGCATGAAAAGTCACCGAAGGGTCATAGGAGGCAGGGTTAATTGAAGATTTGTCTAGGTGCATATGTATCACCTGGTTTGAGTTTCCACAGAGAGTTAATGTACCTCTCTTGTACAAATGGTGTGTAGGAGATGGGGAAAAAAAAGGATTTGGGGCATTATAAAAAACAATTGTGACCTCGACATCCTGCAAGTGGCCAACTAGGATAATATAGCGTCCTCAGAAACATATAGTTCAGTTGCAAGGACAAAGGGGTTTGCACAATGGAAAGCCAAAAGTACACCACGCATTTTAGCCAGAACACATGATAAATAAACCTGTAGGTAGGCTGAAGAATCTTGGAAAGCTATATCAGCCTTAAGGGAAGAAAAAGATCTGAATGCCTTGAGCAGGACAATTATGGCCCTTTACATTAAGAGACAGTACATTTAAAAGGGGATGGTGGTCTGGAATAGGTAAACCTCTACCTGGTTACTGCTTTTGACAAACCACTGCAGATCCTGCGAGAGGGGAAGAGGAGGGGGAGAGAAAGGAAAGGTGGAGGAATGAAAATGAAAAAATAAATCCAAACATGACTCTGAGTAATAAGTGCATACACAGTTGAGTAGACCAAATTTTACATCTGGGGTTAGCTACCCAGAAGTACCAGTCCTGCAATATAATGGCCAGGAGAGGGAGTCAAGTCAGGGGTAGTGGCTACTGCCCACTGGAACAGAGGCATATATATAAGAACAGAGGTATTCTGATTACATTTTTATCTGTTTCTGCATTTTAGTGTAGAGACCCTGCCTTTAAGCTTGAGTGTACTGGGAATCTACATGACCAGGGTAGATCAGAGTACATCTCTATACTTAACCTCATACCCAAAACTGCACACAACTACACCTCCCAATAACCCCTAGGAAAAACCACACTGCTAGTAATTGGAGTTAAATGGCCAAACATAAGCTTATAAGCTTAAACATAAGCTTATAAATAACAAAAATATGACAATAAACATATAAATTCAGTTAAAAATAGTTGCAGGTCCATGACAGTTATACTATGTATTTCTCCTTGGCAAATCACTAGAAGGTTTAATGCATGCTGGGGAAGGATATAAATATTTGAGAAGACCATGGAGATGGATCCTTGCCTTTTTGGCTCTTGCCAGAACAGGAGGCAGTGTTTGAGGTCTTCGTCTCCCAGGCCTGCTACTCAGAGAGGGCCCGTACTGGAAGAGTTAGGGGAATAAAGAGCTGCTGCAGATGAACATTGCAGAGTCCTATCTACTTGCTTCAAAATGTACTTTTGCTTCCTGTAGTTGCTCGACAGTCATTGTATACAGATTGACTGCCTTGGCTTAAAGGTCAAAAGCCTGTATGGACTGTTGCTAGAAGAGAAGCCTGGAACTGCATATTTGTCCTTTTTGGGTATTGTGTGCTCTGACTCTCACCCCTGGGTTTATTACACTTAATAAACTTTACTAAAATATTCCAAATTAATTGAAGCCCAATTCCTTTACCCCACAAAGATTCAAGGTTTCCGTCCTGAGGTTTGAAATGGTAGCCCACCAAGCTCATTTGCTCACCTAAAAGTAGGCCCCACAGTGTGTCTGCATTTATCTTTATTGCTGTAAAACCCTTCTCTTTGCACTGCTCTGATTCAGCTTCTCTGGTTTAAATAGCTGAGAGGGTTGAGTTAAGAATTAGTCATCTTTATCCACTGTATGGATGGCTGATTGATATTTGTTATGCAAGGTATTGCACTGCCATGATAGCTCACATTTTTTTGATTTGGTTTGATCAAATGTATTAAAAATATTGCTGCCCATAGCTAAGGTAATCAGCTGAATCTGTTGACGGTTAGTGTAACCAGTCCTGGGTACGTTCTAAATTTTTACTGTAATTTGTATTCTTACAACGATTAGAAAAATAATTCCCTTGATGTCTCTGACATTATTATGGGGCCTAGTTAATCATCTTTTATTGTAAACATATACATGTTATGAAGAAGGAGAAAGAGCCAATTGACCTATTGTGTCAGGCATTGGTTCCCTGACAGAGAACGCAAGCAAATTTGTAGATGCTTTTTTGATGCCCCATGTCCACTCACTGCCGTCTTTCATTAAAGATACCACGGATCTCCTTAAGCGCATCGAGGGCATACAGGTTCCCCCGGATGCCCTCCTCGTGGCCATAGATGTGGAGGCTTTGTACTGCAGCATCCCCCACCAGGAGGGCATCAGGATGGCCAGGACATTCCTCATGGAACAGGACCAATCTACATGGAACCTTAATGGGTTTATCCTAAGATTACTGCAATTCATACCGACACGGAATTATTTTGTGTTTATGGAGATGCACTATCTACAAGTACAGGGAGTCGCCATGGGCACAGCATGTGCACCGTCCTATACGAATATTTATTTGGGGGGATGGGGGAGATTCATTTTTTCTGACGATACCTTTGCACCTTACCTTCAAAGTATACTGTCTTGGTACAGATACATTGATGACCTGTTATTAATATGGCCCAGTCCAGAACAAACATTGATCAAGTTCATTCAATTACTAAATAACAACAATTTCAACCTGCATTTCACTTTCCAATTTGATCAACGTCAGATCTCCTTTTTAGATCTGGTGATCATAAAGGAATTAGATGGAATGATTACTACAGATTTATACCGGAAACCCACCGCAGGGAACACTCTGCTGTATGCGACAAGTGCCCATCCAAAACCACTAATTCGAAGCATCCCACACAGTATTTGAGTCTCCACAGAAATTGTTCTAAAGACAAAAATGTTTACAAACAAGCGAGTTTGCTTCGTGAATGTCTCCTCTTGAGAGGATACCGTGTACAACTCTTAAAAAGGCCTTTAATCGAGCCTCAAAACAAAGTAGTACCTCTCTACTCTATGACCCGCTGAAACCAAAACAGGCAGATATGGTTAAAGTCATTACAAAATATTCCGCCCACCAACATCAACTTCACCAAAATATTCCGCCCACCAACATCAACTTCAAGATGCCAATGTCTAACTAGACATTGGCATCTTTTAACCGACCACCACATTATCAGTCAATACGTTAGAGATACTCCGGAATTAGTGTTTCATAGAGTCAGGTCTCTGCGAGACCATCTCACAAAAAGTCATTATACCACTGAAAGTAATAAAAAGCTTGATAAACGTGGTAATTTCCAATGCGGTGAATGCCCTCACTGCCCCTGGGTCCTTGAGGGTACCACCTTCAAACTCCCTTCAAACTCCCTACATCACGTACATATGCCCAATGTGCCACCAAGGCTATGATCTATATAATGATATGTGAATGCAAGGCATTCTATGTTGGCAAAACAATTTGTGAATTTTGCCAACGTATTGGCGATCACCTTCATTATTCTATTAGTGGTAAGTTCACTACGATTGGCCAACACATTGGATTGAAAAATTTAATGCTACTGTTCCACCAGGACTCAATGAGGTTCTCACTTATAAGCCATTTTTATAAATCATATTTTTCTATTAGGCAAATAGTTCCCTTCCTTCTTCCCCCCTCCCCCCCTTTTTCTATCCCTTTCCCTCTTCTCCATGCTGTGCTTAAGTAATATCCCAGGTGCTACATTAGCCACATATTTGACCACACATTGTATCTGGGCTTTATCATAGATATCACATTTGTTATGTATCTATAGCCTAAACTGTATTGTGCTCTGCTCATTTTCTTCATATACATGTAATGTCATTAAATAAAATGTTCTTGTTTTTTTAGCTGCACATTTGTTTAATGTCCAGCTCTGCTCTTTCATTGTTCTGCAGTCCTGGTGCTGATCCTGAATTTAAATACTCAAGTCTCAGCCCATGTACTGTTTTTATATTAAATATATACAAATTTGTAATAGCTGTCCTTTAAAGGTTATCATAGAAATACATTTGAACTTAGCACTGTTCTACTTCATATGAGTTACCAATGACTAAACCAAAGGTTTTACTAAATCAGAATCCCTGTTACAAAAAGACCTGTGGGTGGGTCAATGAATATTGTTCTTGGCTGAATAATTGGCACACTCTGCACTTCTCATGGGAAGTAATGTTGAATTTTCCCAGCATGTACTACATTATAATGCTATTCTATATGTACATCTTCTAAACTGGCTTCCAAATGATGCTTTAATTGGGGATAATCTTGTAGTTGCTGTCTGTTCTGTTGCAGGTTAAAGTAATAATGAATTTGCCCGTGATGCCTCTACTACATCCATCCATGAAAACGAATGTATTTGAATCCAGTGAAGTGAAATACACAAACACTGTAACAATGAAAATGATAAGTAGTTAGGGCACAAATCCACTGAGCCTGTGGATTCCAAGTGTTTAGTGTGTCTGGCTATAAGGATGAGGATTTATTGTTTCTACATGGATGCCCAAGTGTGACAAATGAAAAATGGAATAGATGTATTAAGCAGTGTTGAACAATGTCATTTCCAGGTTTTACATGAAAGACAGAAGCCACATAAAGAAAAAGCAGATATAAAATCTGTTGTATTGCTTTAAAGGTGTTTTGTTTTTATATATGTATTATTATATTTGTTAGAAATGTCACTGATGAGATAAAAATGAAATAATAAGCAAATACAATTTAAAACATAGCTTTAAAGTATAGCTGCAAAAAAACAAAACATTAACATTACTATTTGTACTGTAAGAATAAGTATATTGTTTCCATCTAAAAAGTAATGAACCAACACACAGTAGTAAAATTTCTGGCACCAAACAAGTCTCTGCTATAATAAATCAAAGACAAAAACTCTGTCACTGATACTGTATATAATATGCCATGAAATAGGAGGCAAAAACTTGCATCAAAATGTTTGCTTTTAATACAGCCGATTGGATTCCCAAGTTTTGTTATTATCCCATTGTAAGTATTTATGTTTTTGCATGTTCAATACTCCTTTCTGTCCAGAAATAAGTTGTTCTGACTGAACTGGGCTATTTTGGTTTTAAATTTGGGTCAACAGTTTAGTAAATAAGGGTACAACCTGAGGTGTACATATTTTAATTTAAAACACTGGTAGAAATACAATTACACTATGATAAAATGAAGCTTTTTTATTATTGCACCCTGTTAGTACTTGAAAAGAAAGTTTAGGAAAGGATCATTTATATACATCAGGTAGTAAGACATTGGGGGGTATTCACTAAATCTGGAGAGTGCAAAATCTGTTGCAGCTCTGCATAGAAACCAATTCACTTCCAGGTTTTATTGTCAAAGCGTAATTGAACAAGCTGTTTTTAGCAGATAAGATTGGAACAGATGTCGGCAGGTATCAACGGACACATTGACACGTTGACAACTGCCACTCCGTAAAGGAGACTGGAGAGTCTGATCAGGTCCGCCTGAAAAATTTACAGGTGGACCCAATTGATTTGCTAGTGTGAAGAGGCCTTAGAGCTTTAAGGCTGGGTTCACATATATATATGAAAACTGGATGTTTCCCTGCATCCAATTAGCATGACAGGTGAGTGTGGCTGGCTCTCAATAGAGCCAGTTCACACAGGTCCGGGGCAGCCGTAGACTGGATTGCAGAAGGGTCCTGTGCATCCTTGTGTCTAGTTCAGGTGCAAATTCAGGCAAAAATTAAGACACACCTGAACCAGTTATCAAGAGCCCCCTCTTTGGAATATATGTGCCTTGACTACTTTGACTACCATGCTGTCTTTATGGTGACTTACTCACATTGGGTTTGGATAGTTCCCCATTGGGAAGTTGGTCCTTTTTTTTTTAGGATTGTGTATAAGACCGTTTGCTTTTTACTGAATGTACCTGAATTTTTACCCTAGAGGCAGTAGCTTCACCTTGGCTTACTCGTTTGCACCAAACTCATTTGCAACATACACATGTTATGAATTACAGTCTACCCTACTGGCTGATATTACCCTATTAAAGATTAGGAGCGGTGTACTCATTCTGTCACATGTATTCCTGAAGATGGATTTGCGTTTCTTAGATGAGTCCACATGTGAAATGTGATCGGAATCATTGCATGTTGTGAACCACTATGTTGAGGGCAATTTTCAATATTGCAGGCTGCAGATGATGTCTGATGACGAAACGCATACAGCGCCGTCGCATCACTTCCGGTTCCGGTACTTGGGTGGAACGCATTGCGTTCCAGGACTCTGTATATCGTTTTTAACCAATGTTACTATTGTGAGTACCCATTTTTCTGTATGTTATATCAATAAAGGCTTTACAGATTTACACTATTAGCCTTTTTTCTGCCCTATGTGACCCACCTGCCCCTACCTACTACCAATTGGCTGAGGCCCACCTGCGGATCACTGGACAATGTGCCTTTCTAAGCGTGGACCACTGCAGGATCCTGACCACCCTATTGGGACCCCTGTACACTCCGGACCCCCACGGAGGACCCCTGGTATCCTTCCATCACAGAGGGAAACAGGATCCAATTGAGTGATCATCATTCACATACAGTACCCGCTCTATACCCCTGTGTGGGGTGGGTACATCTGTTAAGTGGGCTATTTACCTTAGGGGTCACCAAGCACCTCACCTGTTACCCACCACGGGGTCACCTCCAGTATCCGTCCACAAAGTCACTCCACGAAGTCACTCATCATTTATTTACATATGGACTAAACTTTTCACTTAGTCACTTTACTGGCTTTCCTCAGTACATATACTGGCCATTCGGACTTTCTTGCCAGTCAATATCCTGTCACTTTATTTGTGCACCTTATTGCACTTTATTTCTAATCGTCACTTTATTCTATTTTTTCTTTCAAAGATTTTTATTAAGAGATATCAATACAGGTAACAACTGCAAAACGAAACATTTCGCTTTTTGTAAAGGGGGTAACAAACTTTGTGCACCGCTTAACAAAGCATTACATGGTAAAATAACATCTTCAGTAAAACAAGGCAATACAGGTACCAAGGCTCCAAGGAAGAGGAGGCAACCGGCCTAGATAAAGAACCAAAACTTCGGGGGAGATTCGCCCAGTCCCGAGGCAACCCCAATGGGATCAGAAGCTGTTACCAAGGGAACTGGAAGAAGCCCCACAGCGCAAATTATTCAACAGGTAACCAAGGAGCCTAAGCAAAATAATACTGTCTTATAATGAGTGGAAAGCAGCTTGAGCAATTAATAAGACTACAAAAGCAAAGGGCATAACCCGAAAGCAGACTGCTTTCACCTAAATGGAGTGGAGAACATCAGTATTGGGTATACCCTAAAGAGCCCTGAACTGAAAGATAACTGAACCCAAAGGAAACCCCTAAAAGCAATCTGGATGAAGATGTATAAGAACTCATGTGAGCGGTGAGGAGAACAGGAAACAAGAGGAGAGAAAAGAAGCAAAAGAGAAGCCAAAGAAGAAGGAGGGAAGAAAGGAAGAACAAAGGAGGCTACATATGCCCTGGAGGTCTCACGAAACAACAGAGAAGAGAGATGATTAAAAAATCAGGGAAGTATTTGTGTACTTCGCCCAAGGTTCCCATGTAATCTCAAACTTCTGGGAAGTATTCAAGAGACTACTAGCCAGTTTTTCTTGAGTCATGATCCAACACTTTATTCTATTTTATGTGCATAGATCACTTTATTGCCTAATTTTTTGGTCTATTAATTCACTTGTGTTTGTGTGCACATTGCCACTTTAATTAATATCTTTTTTGCACTATATCACTTTGATAGCTTTGAGTGCACTAGTTCACTTTAATTATATATGGATATATTTTATTTCCTGTCTTATTTATTTATTTGAGGAATTTTTATTATTCTCTGTTGCACTACTATTATATTAGTCACCAGTTTTTTATACATTCATTTTACACATACGTTTATATACATATTATTAACCCACTGTATTTTTTGGTCTACCACTGCATATGCTAAATCCACTCAGTTCATTGCCAACAGGCAGCACCAATGCCCTATTCCACCTTCATTTTATATAGTCCATGACTATAGTTCAGGGAGGCTGCAGCCTATCTATTTACTATATATCCTTAGCGCGGAGTCTACTACCTTCAATTTTCAATATTGTGTAATATATTATTAATGGTACATAACAAGGTTGTTTTTATGGTTCTCAGTTTCCCCTCTATATGTCCACACAAAGTCAATGACTACATATTCTTTTCATAGTTGGTATACAGGAACTAAGATTATTCCGTAATGACTAAATAAACCCTTTTTGTTTCTGAAAAGAAAGTAGATTTTAAAAATGTTATTTGAATTATTAGGGTTGTATATGAAATTGGTTTTAACAAGATTCTAAATTTTGGTAGGCAAAGAAAGTATACGATTTTTGATCCCCCGATATTTAGCGGAAGCTTTTGATAATTCAGGATAATGGGGATATTTAAGAGAGCTGAGGCTGCTGTGTGTCAGCCTCTCCTGTCAATGTCATTATGGCAAATTTCATAGGGCAGGACCAACACATAGTGACATCATTGCACATGGAGGGGGTGAGCGTATGCATTTGGCAGTTGTTTGCAGATAGGGGTGCACTCCTCTTGTAAAATATTGGGCCATTTGTCCTGAGTGCAGGGTAAAGCACTGTGTTTGTTAGGGATTTTACTTCATGGTTTCATCTATACTTTAATTAATAATTACAATGTATTATTGTGATACAGCTTATACAGTAATACATATGAACTTATTTTGCTTGTTTTACACCTTTTAAGAGCTGCAGCAAGAGTTAATATACCCTGTATTGCAGCAATCTGGAGAGCCTCTGCTCTTTAACATAAAGCAATGGACTGCCTTTTGCAATTCCAACAGTGCACCAGTCAACAGTGCTCTTGCTTCCTGAGTTTTATTTCCATATTGGAATTAAATAGTAGAAGGTATTGCTAGCTTTTTTCCTGAGCAGTGCTGCTTATTGGTACACAAAGTTTTATTTCCACATTGGAATAAAATAGTAGAAGATACTGCTAGCTTTTTTCCTGAGCAGTGCTGTTAATTGGTTCACTGGCTGCTTTTTGGTGTTAGGCTCTCCAGATTTCTGCATGACAGAGTATTTTACCCTTGCTGCAGCAGTAACAGGTGTAAATAACAGTAAAATAAATTCATATTTATTACTGTAAGAAGTATACAATGCAAGATGGCTGCATTACACTATTACATTGTAGCGATTCAATTTGTCTATAAAGTATAGGGCTGAAAAGTAGGTTGGGGGTTAGGATTTAGGGGTTAGGTTTCAGGATATGGCAAAGTTTAAAGTAAAATAAGGGTGGGCTAGATTGACACATTTATAGATTAATTTGTGGGACTAGTTATGTTAGATTAAATTTTGGTTTACATTTTCAGATATGCTGATTGCTATAACATACAGTAAATCTTTTGATGGACAGCCTATTAGTGGTGAAATGTTATATGCTGAAAACTTTTGTACCACTGCTCCTGTGCCAAAAATGCACCAATTTTCAAAAGAAATCAAGAAGGTATGTCAATCTACCTCTAGGAAAAGTCTGTATATATTTATAACACTCCAGGCTATCGTATGTAAAATGAATAAAATAATAAAAAAAACCCATAAAAAAACCTTGTAAAACCAGCTTTCCTTAAATACATGAACAGTAATATCACAGTAGTAAAAGAACATTTTCTTCCCTGCTAATAAAATGTGCTCTCCTCCTATCTGGAAAATTGTCGACAAACTTGATGTAATTTGTAATGTAATTCAGTTGTGCTGTGTGATTTGTGTCCTGACATCTGGAGCTGACATGGTAGTAGATACCTAAGTTTTATTTCCACATTGGAATAAAATAGTAGAAGTTATTGCTAGCTTTTTTTTTTTTTTTTTATTTTTGGCCTTGAAAATTTAATTGTCCCTTATCTGGCACCACAGAGCACATTGCTGACAATGGACAAGATGCAATGAAAACAACAACTTGTGTAAAAAGTGAAAAGATAATGACAACTTTTATTTATGTACAATATTGTTCTTTAGTTTTTGATAGAATACACAAGTCAAATATGTCCTTAACAAATATCCTGAGTATTGGATGAATTCAACGTAAAGGGGGTAACACTTTCTTGGAAAAAAAAAAAAAAAAAAAAAAATATATATATATATATATATATACACACATATAAATATATTATAGCATAAACAATTGCTATACAACCCATGTTGTAATTTATTAGGGGTGATTTACAAAAGGCAGATCCACAATTATCTTCCACTGGGCTTGTTAAATGTGGTTAAACTCTGCTGATTTTCATCATCCAATCACATACAAGCAAAAATTCTTTTTTTTTTTTATTATCCTTGCACCTGTTAGGTATTCTTAATGAAGTGAATCTTCATCACATTCAGTAAGCTATGGGGAAAATGAGTGCTATTGCACTTGCAAAGTGCACAGTCTATTTGTCTTTAGTAAATTAACCCCAATGTCAATAAAAATGACCTTTCCTGTTCAAACTGCAGTCGTTGTATTTTTCTATAAATTCAATGCAATATGGCAACCTGAAGGCTGTACACAGTTGGTACAGAATGCCCCCAAAAATGTAATTTCCCACTTGGGTGAATAACTCTGCACTAAGCTACAAGTCAGGTTTAAGGCATCCTCTGCAACAAAAACTACATTTTGGTAAGATACTTACGAAGGGTTAATCACTTCTAAAGGAATGCAGACACCTCAATTTTTCTCATCAGAGCATTGAAAGTGTCTACTTATAATGAATTAGTCACTCCCATTTCAAATCAGTCCTGCTCAAGAAGTGATCTAACAAATAGCTTTTCCTTCAGAGCAGAAACAGGAAAAAATTGCAACAAAGTTTGTTAAAATCCTTGCAATGTAAATAGATCACCCAGAGAGGATTGTTTTTTTTTCTCAACAAAAGCGGAGCCACCCTTTAATGTTTGTAATAGGGAAAACATGCCTATGAGAATTCAGGTGAGCTAAATCACACCAGTTCTGTAATCTTCTCCTACAGTTCCATTCTCTCTGCTAAGTCCTTCTCTCAGAGTTCTCAGCTTCAACCCCCAAATCATGGAGTCTTACGTTTTCTGTTCTAGTAGGGGAAACGTATTCTGCCTGCTGCATTTTACATCCTATAAATTGAAAATTTGAACAGTGGAAGTGAAACCCATTTATTTAAACTGGGGGCTCAGCCCTATTGTCTTTAGCACTGCCAATGACATTAGTGGGGCAGCTGACACTGCTCTGTTCAGTGCTGACATTGGCTGCTGATCAGTGCAGGATTTATAAGAGGGCAATTGTACTGGGCCCCCTTGCAAGAGGGGACTCTAGAATTCCTTTACAACAAAATGGAATTGGGTCAAAAGGCAAATATGACACTCCGCGATCTCGAATAGGGTAAAACTTTGTTAGCAAGTTTTACCCAAAACTATGAGATTGGTCATATTTGGGACAGCCGTGGCCATGAATTCGGTCAGAATGACATAGCAGAGTTTCAAACAAAATTGTCACAGAGTAGAGGAATTTATTTTCTTATGTGTCTTGCATTGAGTGTAGTGGTGGTGAAGTCAACTCCCAACTATTAGGTTCGAACAGACTTCCCAAAAGTGATTTTCATTTTCATTTTCCCAAAGGAGCCCCCAAACCTGAAGTGCCCTAGGCCAAATCTGGCACTGCTGCTGATAAACAGACTGCTGCTGTAGCAGACTGGCTGTCAAAGTGTAACTCTACTGATTAAACTGGGAGAGCTGTTTTCCCTGTGTGATCTGCAGTCCAACTTTTCATTCATTTATGCCCATGGTTGAAGCCTTCATTCGTAGATTAGTGTTAGATGCAAATGGCAAAAAAATCCTTCTAATAACCCCTAGTTAATCATAATGCCTTTTAATAATTACTTCGACCCCTAAGCTATTTTTCACTGCTTTGTTTTCCTTTACTGTTCATATTTAAACTTTTTATAGTACTGCATAAAATACATGTTTATTGCCATTATTACAAATTACTGAATAATATTTGCATTTTGTCATAAGCTGCTTAAGTTCCCAAATGGAGGTAATAACTTTGGTTAGTATAATGTTAATATACGGTTAAAGAAAATCTGTTTTACCATGCTTATCATAACTAAAATATGCTGGTTTAGCCACATAGCAACTCCCTCATACCATTCAGTTTGCCATGGATCTAAAGGTGGTAACCCTTAAACCGGTGTATAGTAAATCTTGATGACTGATAGAATAATAATAATAAAGCAGCAGGAGCATGTGAAGTTCAGAGAGCGCAGACCCACTGAATGAGCGAAACAGAAACAGCAAGATCTTTCTACTGCAGCTTCCTCTTCAGCAGGAAGAACATTAAGCAGCACAGTAGTGACATATATACTATATATATATACACATATACTATACTATATATACAGTAGTGACATACATACCAAATACTACTCCAGATCTTGTGAGTCCAGCAGTCACAGACATGTGCCTTAGATGATCTGCAAAAATACAGTAAGGGGCTGTAGACACAAACACCTACTGTAGGAACCCTCACTTGGAACTGCACTGCTATTTTTCAAGAATAAATTTAAAACCCAACTCTGGGCAACTAAATATTTATACCTTGCAGTTAGGCTGTGCCCGTACTGCAAGGATTAATTGCTCATTTTGGTCTAGGGGAACAAAAAAGAAGAAGATTTACTTACCTGATCCTCTACTCCTCCCTGTAGCTAGACCAGTCCCCACAGCATCTTCTCCCTTAGGATCCAGCAGTCTAGGGTTCTAATGTCATCAGGCCCAAAGCAGGGTTCGTAGTCCTGCATTGGAAATTATAATGCCGAGGGACAGTCAACTACCAGAGTGGGGGGGAACTCCATTTGCCAGGGTTGCAGGTGCAGCCCCACCGCAAAGGAGAATTTCATATTTTCCCTGAGTTGAGCTCTAAAACAAAAGTTAAAGTGGTTGTAACCCCCCCAAAAATGATCCTGATCCTTTCCAGCTTGATACACAGCATAGTGCTTCTGCTGTGTCATTTGTCCCTCTCCAAGCTATAAAAAACCTGGTTGATCCTGCCAGTTCCTGTGCCCCCCTGTCTGTGCTGACTACAACATTCATGACTGCTGATCCCTGATTTCCACGGTCAGGTTTTGTGCCTCCATCATCCGTTGCTCTCCTCCCCCTCTCCACTCCCCTCCCTGCCTGTCAGCTTGGGTGTCTGTGTCTGAGCCATCTCCTCACAGCCCCCCCCCCCCCCCGCCGCTATAGCTGTCGAAATTTCTTCCAATAAATGGCGTAATCCCCTCTCTTACATTATAATCAAATGTGCAGTGTGTGTGTTTTTTAAAAATGATTTATTAAAATACCTTATTTACAGTGCCACAGGGCGCTCGCTCATGTGACCTTCTGCTGATCTCCTCGTCTCCTCCTGGCTGATGTCAGAAGGGAAACACATCCCCTCCCACTGTAGTGCTCGGATCAAGGAGGGAGAGAGCCAGCAGGTCGCTTAAGTGCCCCACGGTGCTGTAAAATAAGGTATTTTTGAATCATTTTTAAAAAACCCAAACTCACATTTGATTATAATGTAAGGGGGGGGGGGATTACAGGATTTAACCTAGATGCTTAACAACCATTTTAAATCTTTCAAGATACTGTTTAGGCACAATTAACATTTCACAATATTTCCTATAAAATACACACAGTTATGTAAGCCATAATGTTTGCAAAGAAAGCTTTACATACATGGAGTGCCTCAAAATCGATAGTAATTAGTGCATTGAGAAGTCATTTTAAATGTTTTCTTCAAAGCTGGCTATTGGGAATTCTCGGGATAAGTATGTTTTTAAATGTTTTACAAGTAGTTATTTTGTGCAAGTGTGAACTTTTCACTAATGGCTCACAGAACCCAATTCATTTCATAATGATTATTCAACAACATTTTTTTTATATCTCATACATTTATAATCACACAACTAGACTGTTACACGGAATAAAATAATTTGTGTCTTTTTGTACCCTACAGCTAGCTCTCAGATGGTTTTAGCCATGATTCTCCAAATCACTGTCTGCAAAAACCCTATAGACTGGTTGAGATGATTCTAAAAGATTTACTGCAATTCACCCTATAAGCCTGGGGTTTTATATTTAAGCCAGGAGACTGCTTTTAAATGACAAAGACCTGGAGCAACATTAGACTCTAGTGACCGGCTGCTAGAGTAGATTGAAAGTTGAAATATTTTTTATTGGCAGTGTAATGAAATGTCACACAGCACATTTTATGAAGACATAATTTGTAACCAGATAGTTATCAGTTTATTCTTGTTCTTACATCAACCTTCTTACTTCTCTCCAGCCTTGCAGCATATTTCTTATAAAGAAAATTAACTCTGTGGATACTGGACATATAAAATGGATATGTTTGAGTTAGATGTCTGCTAGATGCACACAAATCTTTGCTATAACCAAACAAGCACCCTTGAAGGATTGTATAATTCAAGAACTACCCTTGAAATCTACAAATTATGTGGACAAATAGAGACGACTTGGAAATTGTCTCAGAACACAAAAAAAACTGTCTCTTCATTTTCTGTAGTTTTGTCCTTAGACAACCCCAAGCAGTTAATAAAAAGAATTAACTAACTTGTACCCAAATACAGACTGCAGTTATTCATGCTTAGGTGAGATATCAACTATGTTCTTCAAGCTAATGCACATTAATGCTTAGGGAACTTCGTGTCAAATTTGGCATAAATTGATGCTAATACAATCAGAAGAAGCCAGTACTGAGTGTTACCACCTGGGTGCTTGTAATCTTCAGAGAATGTGTCTTTAATAATGAAACTGCAGTTTAATGATAATTATAAACCATAAACATAGTTTGCTCCAATTTTCACCTTCTAAAACAAACAAGGATATCACATTACTATTTTGAATAATGTTTTTTGATCAAGGCAGAAGTTTATTAATGGTGTAGAGGATTACAAATATCCATCAAGCATATTAAAATTTCATACAATGAATATTGCGCAACCAGGCCAGAGACCCTCATCTCAGGTTACAACAAAATGGAAAGACAAATAGTAACAAATAACATACCATACAGTAAGGCAAAAATTTGTTGGAGTGTCATAAGAAAAATCAGAAGTATACTCAAAATATCATCATTTAACTAGATGTGAATATTCCTTCGGTGTATATCAATATCTGCAAGGCAAAAGTACAGTTATTAGGAAGTTCTAAGCCAGCAAGCACAATCATCTATTAGAACCATATCACATTAATTGAGCCTACATTTGCAATATTCTGTCTAGAATGCTGTGGAGGGGCTAAACTGGGGACATCAAGCCAACACTAACATATGGACAGAAATTTCTTAGATTAATGTCTATGTTGATAGGTATATTTTCCCCTAATGAGAACATAATTTACCTGCTCAATCCATTGTGTATGGCTTGGAGGGAGAGGAAAGAGCCGAAAACGTGCAATAAGTTTCCTTGCCAAATATAAGAGACGGTAATAGGTATGTACTGTAGGTAGGAAGGGTGTATTGTTCAGTCCCTAGGAGGCTAATCAGTGGATCTACAGGAAGTCGTTGTCAGGGAAATGGTCGTGAGAGAACTGGCAGCATTGCCAGTAGTACCAATGGTTGCACTCGGCGGATCCGGTGCATCCCTGTACACCCTGTTGCACGAATAGCGTGCAGGCGTTCGCAACAGCGCGAATTGGCGAATGCGCGTATGCAATGCATGACAGACGTAGCCTTTTGCTGGCCTATAAAAGGGGACTGTGGAATGCCTCTCATTGCTGGATTATCGTCAGCTTCCCTGTGTTCCTATGCCTCCTATTTTCTGCTATTGGATTCCCTGTTGTGACCCGGCTTGCTCCGGACTCTGATTGATCTTCTCCTCCTGGCTTGACTCTTGGCTCTCTCCACCAACTTGCTTCTGCTTATCTCCTGTGCATGACCCGGCTTCCACCGTTGAACTTGCTGCCTTCTCCTACCCAAAGACCTTGGCCTGTTTCTGTTTCTTCTACCCAACTTACCTCCGGATTTTCTTCCTGTGTTTGACCCCCTGCCTGGACTTCCCTCCGCACTAGGTTGCCTGGCCACACAAGACTCTCTGGAGACCATACCCTGCTGCTCTTCCAAGAAAACTCCTGAAGTTCATCAGCTCTACTCATCTGTATCCTGCTGGCAACCCATGCAACTTTGGACTCTACACCTCCTGTACCACCTTCAGGGTGTGCTGCACTTAACCGCAAGGGGAGCCCTCTCAGCACCTTGGCCTTGGATCAGGTACCTGACAGTCATACATCATATGTCTGGTTAATTACAGCAATGATTTCTCCCCATTATCGAACAAGTTTGAGACATTTCCAGATCATATGAATGAAGTCCCCAGTATGGACTTTACATTTAGGACAAATAGGGGAGTTCCTTATTATCCAGGTAAACAGTTGTTTCGGTGTACGATAAGTGCGATTTAGAAAAAATAGCTAAGACAACTTCTGTGCAGCCGACACTGATACCGATGGTACAGCCGCCAACACCACCTCCCAACTTTCTCCATCTATGGGACCTACATCAGCTTCCCATTTCCTTCTACTTGGTAAGGTCAAGTCCGGTTTCTGCATCAGTAGATGTAGGTAAATTTTAGAAATGGCTCCCTTCTTATCAGTTTCTGAAATTAGGGATTTCAAGAAGTAGGATTTAGCCAGTAGGAGAACAGAATACCCAACCTGTTTTAATAATGTTTAATCTGCTTTAGCCATTCAGAAAAGCTTTCTGATATTTATGAAAAAAATATAAGTGTTGTTTAGAATATATAGGGAGTAAGCCCAGGGCCATCACATTAATAAAGCTCCCAGCAGCTTTCCCTCCTGACTTTAAATACTCTAATCATAAATTTCTCCTAGGGTGCACTCATTCCGGAAATTTGAACCAGTGCATGCTCGGAAAAGCACCCAGGATTGGTTAACTTGAAAGAAGCGGTCCCAGGTGTGGTTCACTTGTGGTCAGGCATGGTTGGCTTCAGTGTGAGTGCAAACCAAGCTAGAGCACAGAGCTCTCCATAGATACCAATGTACTGCAGCACAGATCACTGGCCTGGTTAGCAGAGGAGTGTCCTGAGAACACTTGTAAACATTGTGCACTGTGAACATTTTCTTACAGTCCAGTGTGAGTGCAGACCAGCGGGGGAGTGGGGAGGAGGAGAAACATATCAGGCACAATTTAGTTTTACTGGCTCCAGTGTGAGTATACCATCAGTGAAATGTAGCAAGAAGTCTATTTACCTTTTTGAAAAATTAAAGGTAGCAATATACATGTCAGCAGAAATCGTTCTCTGCCTTATGAAGTGGGTCATGTTGGAGGAACTGTAGTATTCCAGCTAAGGGAGCCCCAATTTATCTAAAAATCCTGACTCCAGAACCACTCTTTATACAGAAAGTATCTTTTTACAGAAACACACCTATTCTGTCCTAAATGCCCCTACATGTGCAGTCTGGAACTCAATGTTTTCTTGATAGTGGGAGCTTGGCCTTCCAAATATGACAAATATGGGAAGTTCATGTTCTCATGTTCAGGAGAAATTGCAAGAAAGACACATGCTGTACACTAAGATGTCCCATAATAGACTGAATCTGCCATTTCAGCCATTTGATATAAAAATCAGATACCTCTTAGTCCTGAGAGTTGGATATAGCCCATACATTGAGGATGAATACTTGCAAAGTTTCAGGTGACCTTTCTCTGCAGAATATCTGTACCTGCATGGTACCTTAAAGTGTATGCAAAGATTGGTTCTGTTTTTCATTGCAGTCTGTGTCCCTGATGGGGAATATAACTTTCCTATTGGTAAAGTAAACTTCAGGCAGGTATAAAAGGCATACATTAATGCAGGTTTGTGTGTGTTAATATATAAATGAATGTATTTTAAATGCAAGCAGTGTAAGTGCCTAAAATTGATTTGGAATCAGACTCTTGCAGTCTCTATAAAGCAAAGCCTGGTTGGGGAAGGAAAAAACAACACAAGAAACCAATTAGTTTATGTGCCAGTAAAAAAGTATAGTGATAGGAGGAGAAAGCAGAGTGACAGAGAAATTAACTAATTGCTGTGTCTGTCAAGCCTGGGATCAAAAGGAGTGGGTCGAATAATGCTGGCTGATATTCAGCCTAAAAGACTGAGGACATATTGTGAGTAAAAACTGTGGGGGATAGCAGGATTGAAGATGAATGTAGGAAAATCTACTTTAAAAAAAATGTCTATTTTTTCACTGGAGTTATTCTGTAAATGTATTTTTCTTCTTTAATATTTTTATTTTGTCTTTTCATGCAAAGAAACAATACAAATTTGTAGAAATAAAGAAGCACATACTTCTGATTACAGTGATTTAACAGAGTGGACATAACAATGAGAGGGTAACAATACAGCAATTGTCAGATGTACTCAGATCAAAAGTAGATGATAGTAAAACAGTAACATATTGTTATATAACAGGGATATATCCTGACACAGGCTTGAGAAATAGGGAAGTCAGCATTCTGTGGGCACTCCTAGATCTAAAGGACAGGTCACTGTGCAGATGTAGGACATCCTGTAAATCATCATAGTTAGCAAAAGTCAATGACTCCTCCTGGCCTGCCTATAGATTTTAATTTGCAGTGCCTCCTGTAGGGGCTACCACTGATGGCACTGCAGGATTATTCAGAGCAATACTGTCTCTGCCCTCATTCCTCAAATTTCGGGCATGAAGATCCCCATGAAAAGCACAAAAAAAAGGTATTTATGAGGATGGCAGTTGTTTGTTATCATATATTAAGGGTACATTTACCCCATGCCTCTGCAGTGTGTGTAAGGCATTGTCACACAATAATGTACAGTATACCTGCAGCATTTAAGGTAATGCAATTCTAGGTAGCAGTGCGTTACCTTTTGTTGCAATTCATTTGCAGTCCCCTTGCACAAAATTCAAGGGACCAGCTGAAGAGCAGAAGCTGCTTTATGGTTCTATGATGGAGAGCCCAAAGAAATGTGGACAGGTGAGTATAAAACTTTGTGGCCTGCCTATCTCATTTCTTGAGACCTTAAATTGCCAGGACAGTAAAACGACCCCTCAAATAACCCATTTTTGGAAAGTAGACAATTCAAAGTATTTAGTAAAAGGCATAAGGAGCTTTTACATTTTTTGTCACAAAAAAAAAAAAAAAAATTCTCTATGGATGGACAACCACCTAATGGTCGCTGAGAGTGAGGCTTGGAATAATTGAATATTGATATAATAATAATAATTGAATAAGGACAATAAGTGGATGGAAAGGTGTAATCTTAATCTTGTACAGGTTAATGATCAGAGGGAATATGGTGGCCCTCCTGCAAACTGGGGTGGAGAGGCTCCTTCATTTGGGACAGAAATATTGATCAACAATATCCCTCATGAAATCTATGAAGATAAATAAATTCCACCTTTTCAGACTACTGGAGCATTGTATGAGTTTGTCTCAAGCTGTTGTAGGGTGTTGCAGGCCAGTCTGAGTTGAAGTGGGATCACTGTTTATGTTATGTGGGTCTCTCCCATTTTGTGCCTCCTAGATATGCATTCCCATTGTTAATTTAGTCACCAATTGTTTCTGTCTGTTGGCCAATTTAGCTAACTCTTAGAGGTTGATATGATTAGCCTTGTTTAAACTTTAGCTTGTTATCTAACCATTGTGAGATGTTTTGGGTAAATATTTGATTTTATTGTTCATGTGGTGACTGACCTACTTTTTAAGAATATAAAAACCTGTATTTCTGTTCAATAAACAGTTATTCCTTTAGATTTTACCTCAACATCTTGTCTGTGTATGATGCTTGGGGTAAAAGGGCTGGTATTAACTCTTTGTCTGCTGGAACGGTTTGGAGAGCAGGAGGCAGTGTTTGGCAGAAGCACCTAAGTGGGGTGCCAAGAGTTCCGCCACTAGCCACATAAATTATATATCTAGTTTCTGGACTACCTAGCACATTTTCTGGAGGCCCTGAAATGCCAGGACAGAGGAAATACCCATACAATGACCCAATTTTAGATAGTAAACACTCCAGGGTATTATCTGAAAGGCATAATGAGTCTTTTTAAAACGTCATTTTTTTACCACAAGTTTTTGGAAAATGCAGGAAAGAAAATGAAAATGTATTTTTTTACACAAAGGTGTCAATTAATAAGATATTTCTAACACACAGCATAGGCATACTTAAGCCTAGTACACACGCAAGGATTATCGGCTGACCGATCCTCCGTCTTTTGTCCAGAGTGGTGTTTTGTTGGTTGGAATGTGTCTAGACTGCACACGAATTTTCTCGCCCGACAAAATTCTACTTCAGAAGTGATGTCATGTGTTGGTTTGATTTCTTTGTGTCCTTTCTTCTCTGAGCATGCCCAGTCTTGCTCATTAGATTTTTCCCTGACGAAATCTGTACTGACTGCACGAAAATTGGCCGTGTTTTGACGGCGGACAAAAATTTTATAGCCTGCACATCAGATTTTTTTCAGCTGAAAAGTCAGAGTCGGTTGTCGGAAGCATCATACTAACAAGCCGAAAATCGGCAGATCGGTCGGACGAAAATTCCCTGCCGATTTTCGACGTGTGTGTACGAGGCTTTAGAATTACACCCCAAAACACATTCTGTTACTCCTTCTAACGAGGATACCATGTGTGAGACTTGCCAGCCATAGATGGTTCGAATCTCAGCCGGTTCAGCAGGTACCGGTCAAGATTTAAACCTTGTTTGGACGGGCTCATTGTACCCAAGTTGATCGATTGATCGATCAACACAGATACAACCAGCCTGTCATATTTTCATCAGATTATTGCCAGTGACTATAGCTCCCACTGGGAGAACACAGTAGCTCCATGGGAGGGAGTGTTGATGGGGGAATTGAGCAATTTTCTTTCCCAAGGGTGGGTGATGCGGGAGCACGTACAGGTATGTCCACCTGCGTCGGCGTTGCTCTCGTTTGGCCCCTTATGTACTATGGCCAAACAGGAAGCAGTTAAGCTTTTGTAAATTGAGGCCAATATCTTTTACTCCTTTGGTTGCCTGCCCTGCTCACACTATGATTATTAATCAGCCACAGAAAATCACACTGCTAAAGTAATAAACATACTATACTGCTGTATGGGGCAAACCAGGCAACTGGCAAAGGGCTCCCCATTCTTATGGGCCACATAAGCAAATTATTTGCCCACAATCTCTTGCATATGGAGAGTTGCACCAATACAATAGTAGCATCAAATCCCAGCATGATGCACCCCATAGTGTATATAATTCTCTGCTCCTGAACTTCTCTCTGTGAATTCTTGCACAAAGTCTGTTTACTTGACAATAAAAAGGTAGAAGAATACATGGGACTAAATAATTCTGTGCTTTATTACCTGGATTGTGTTGGAGAGCATGTGAAATTCCAGCCAAAGGGGCCCAAGTGTGACTCTTGCATAGGGCTCAAATTAATCTAAAACCAGCCCTGGATGTATGGAAAAGGAGCAGACACTGAAGCTGGATGCCCACTATACAACTTTTGTTGTTTGATTTCCTCTCCTTTAGATCTACCTTCAAATATGTAATGCAAGGGCCTGACTAAATTGAAAGTGTTTAGGTTTGACCCCATATTATATGGTTTTAGTAAATCTAAAGGAAAGTTGTACAAGAAAATTGTATAAAAGGTGTATAGTGTGTAGCCAGCTTAAGTCCACTACAGGGATGGAAATGAGTGGTTCTCAAAGTTGCCCCCCCCCCCCCATCACCTAAAATACAACCACTGGGATCCATGTTCATATTTTACTATAGACATATGGTTAAAGACTTGCATCCTACCTGATCATTATTTCACTCGTCATTGATGCATCAAGGAATTCTGTGCTTTATTACCTTGATTGTGTCGGAGGGCATGTGAAATTCCAGCCAAAGGTGGCCAAGTGGGACTCTTGCTAGGGCTCCAATTGATCTAAAACCAATCTTGGATGTTTGGAAAAGGAGCAGACACTAAAGCTGGATACACATTATACAAATTTTGTTGTTCATTTTCCTTTAGATTTACCTTTAACTATGTAGTGCAAGGGCCTGCCTGATTGCCTACAAATCAAATTGAAAGTGTTTAGGTTTGACCTCATATTATATGGTTTTGATAAATATAAAGGAAAGTTGTACAAGAGAAATATATAAAAGTTGTAAAGTGTGTAGCCAGCTTAAGTCTACTGCAGGGACAGAGATTAGTGGTTCTAAAAGTTGGGCCTCCCCCTCATCACCTATAAATACAACCACTGGGATCCCTGTTCATATTTTGCTATATACATATGGTTAAAGACTTGCATCCTACCTGATCATTATTTCACTCATCAAGGAAGTCTATTTTAGTCATCCAAAGATTGTAGCCTAAACTTCTTGAAATTACATGTATAAGCTATGATAGAGATAGATAGATAGATAGATAGATAGATAGATAGATAGATAGATAGATAGATAGATAGATAGATAGATAGATAGATAGATAGATAGATAGATAGATAGATAGATAGATAGATAGATATAGAGTGCTTTGCGAAAGTATTCAGCCCCCTTGAACTTTTCAACCTTTTGCCACATTTCAGGCTTCAAACATAAAGATATAAAACTAATTTTTTGTGAAGAATCAACAAGTGGGACACAATCATGAAGTGGAACGAAATTTATTGGATATTTCAAACTTTGTTAAAAAATAAAAAACTGAAAAATTGGGCATGCACAATTATTCAGCCCCCTTAAGTTAATACTTTGTAGCGCCACCTTTTGCTGCAATTACAGCTGTAAGTCGCTTGGGGTATGTCTCTATCAGTTTTGCACATCGAGAGACTGAAATTTTTGCCCATTCCTCCTTGCAAAACAGCTCGAGCTCAGTGAGGTTGGATGGAGAGCGTTTGTGAACAGCAGTTTTCAGTTCTTTCCACAGATTCTCGATTGGATTCAGGTCTGGACTTTAACTTGGCCATTGTAACACCTGGATATGTTTATTTGTGAACCATTCCATTGTAGATTTTGCTTTATGTTTTGGATCATTGTCTTGTTGGAAGACAAATCTCTGTCCCAGTCTCAGGTCTTTTTCAGACTCCATCAGGTTTTCTTCCAGAATGGTCCTGTATTTGGCTCCATCCATCTTCCCATCAATTTTAACCATCTTCCCTGTCCCTGATGAAAAAAAGCAGGCCCAAACCATGATGCTGCCACCACCATGTTTGACAGTGGGGATGGTGTGTTCAGGGTGATGAGCTGTGTTGCTTTTACGCCAAATATAACGTTTTGCATTGTTGCCAAAAAAATGGATTTTTGTAAAATCTTACCGTAAAATCCTTTTCTCTTAGCTCATTGACAGACGTAGTCCTCGGTGATACACCACCTTCGGGTTATGTTGCCTCCACATGAGCAGGACTAGACAGGAAATTAAAAAGCTCTGGCCACACCCTAGGGGCAGTCCCAGAGGGTATATCCTCTCTCTCTCTGCCTCAGCAAATCAGTTATGTGAAAAAGCAGTCTTTAGAGATTTTAACCCAACTCAAAAAACAGAGGGGCGGGGACTACGTCTGTCAATGAGCTAAGAGAAAAGGATTTTACGGTAAGATTTTACAAAAATCCATTTTTCTCTAGCGCTCATTGACAGACGTAGTCCTCGGTGATACACCACCTTCGGGACGTCCCAGAGCAGTATCACAACTGAGGGGTGGGAAAATGAAATCAAATCCCAATCTAGAAGGCCCAACCGGTGCCAACTAGAAGTTTACAATGCTCATCCTTAATGATGAGACTCAACAAAAAAGAAATTTTTCAAACAGAAAAAAACCCTCGAGGTAGACCACCGGTCTCCTCAAATTGTGGCCTGCAAAACCTTGCGGCCAAATGAGGCATCCGCCGATGCCGTCACATCAATTTTATAGAATTTTGTAAAGGTATGTACCGACGACCAGGTGGCCGCCTTACATACCTGGACCACTGACGCCTGATGGCGAAAGGCCCAGGAAGTACTGAGCGCTCGAGTGGAGTGCGCCCTAACAGGGAACGGAGGACTCTGACCCTTAATAGAATAAGCCTGTACCACCGTTTGTCTAATCCATTTGGCAATGGTCGCAGCAGATGCAGGCAAACCCTTTCTGGGGCCATCCGTGATCACAAAAAGTGAATCCGTCTTACGGAAAGATTCCGTAGCTTTCAGGTATACCCTGATTGCCCGAACCACATCTAAGGAATGCAACGCATGTTCCCGATGATGCTTGGGCTGAGGACACAAGGAAGGTAGTACAATATCTTCATTCAGATGAAAATCTGAAACCACCTTAGGAAGAAAAGATGGCTTAGGATGAAGTACTACCTTATCCCTATGAATCACTAGGTATGGGGACTGGCATGATAATGCAGCCAGTTCTGACACCCTGCGAGCAGAAGTAATAGCCACCAAGAAGGCCACCTTCTGGGATAAAGTAAGCAAGGGAATCTCCCTGATGTTTTCAAAGGGAGGTTTCTGTAGAACCGACAAAACCAAATTAAGATCCCAGGGCGGTAAGGGCGCGCGGACTGGAGGAGCCAGGTGCCGCACCCCCTGGATGAAATTCCGCACCAAGGATTTGGTAGCTAAAGGCTTCTGAAAGAAGATTGCTAATGCTGAAACTTGACCCTTGATGGTGCTCAAGGCTAGCTTCTGCTCAACCCCTTGTTGCAAAAAGGCCAATATTCGAGTCACCGAATAGGTACGTGGAGGAAATCCTAAAGATTCGCACCACGCAATATAAGTCTTCCATGTGTGATAATAGACTTTGCTGGAAGTCGCTTTCCTTGCTTTAATAAGGGTAGGAATGACTGAAGTAGACAAACCTCTGTCCTTCAGTACTTGGGTCTCAATGGCCAGGCCATTAAACCCAGCGACTGTAAAGCATGATGGTAAATTGGTCCTTGAGACCACAGACACTCCCTGAGACGAAGTTCCCACGGAACGTCTACGACTAACATGTCCAAGTCGGCCAGGCCGGCTTGAGGAGGCCAGCCTAGAATTTCTAGGACCACTGGCGCTGATAGAATCTGAACCAGGCGTCCCTAGAGGTATCTGGCCCCGACCATCCGAGAAAGTCTGGTCGTTTTCTGTTCCCACACATTTATCAGATACCTGATAGTTATCAGGAAAGGTGATCTTTTCTGGTTGAACCTCAGGGACCGAAGTCACCCGACTAGAGGCTACTTGGCCTATCTGGTCAACCAGATCCGATTCCTGTGAGGTATCGGGACTAATCTTAGGAAAAGGTAAAGGAAAAGATCTATTCAGGGAACGGTAACTACCGCTTCCTGTAGTACTTAAATGTTGGAAGGGAAGAATCGCACCGGTAGTAGTGGTTGATGCTCGATCTAATGTCCTGAATACCGGTGAAAACGTCCCCCCACCCTGAAACCGGGTGGGGGCGCACCTTCAGGCTGTGTACTCCTTTGCTTCGGGTTTGGCTGGGTTGGTCCTTTGCTTGTCCGACCAGCCCTTCTTGAACCCTCCTGGAGGAGTCTTGCCTTTCCCGCTAGTACCAGCCGGGCGCCCTTTATGGGCGGTAAAGAAAGGTCCTCGCTTGTTGCGAGGTCCCTTAGCTTTAGCAGCCTGTGGCAAAAAAGTGCTCTTGCCCCCAGTGGCATCCTTAATGATTTCATCTAGGTTGGCCCCAAATAGACGATTCCCCTGAAAAGGGAGATTAGTCAAGGTCTTTTTGGATATAGTGAAAAAACTATCAGCGCAAGACTAAGTGAAATTCAAATGTGTATAAATGTGCTAGAATAAATCAATATATAAATCCGGCTGCATACACAAATTGTGTCCACACCTCACAACAAAAACATAAAAATCAAAAAACGTGCTGCGCCAGAAGTGCACAAAAATAATAAGTGATTAATGAATCAACAAGTGTTATCAACAAAATATAGTGTCCATCATATGTGCTCTGATGAAACATAAATGTTCATATAAAGTGCTCCAAAGTAATGATTAGTATATCCAGGTGATGACAGGACAGCCTCAATCCCTTGTGAATCAAGCAGGAACCACCAGTGTGTGAACTCCCTCCACCAGTAAGATTGGCCTCTCACCTTGATACCAGACCCAAACGGGCCAGCATGAGCATATCAGGGGATAAACAGACTATCACAGGTAACCTCTCCAGCCTTCACCTCCGGGGGTCGCCAGGACATAAAATAAAGATAAAGCAAAGATCTAGTGCTCTCTGAATGTAAATAATGAGCTTTTATTGAGCATAAAGGGGTGACTCACATTTGTTGGGCACTCAGCCGTGCCTGCTGTTATGGCATTCAGTGTTAGAGAGTGGCACCCGAGCGATCGGCGTCAGGCACGCAGGCTCCGCCTCCCTATACGCGTTACGCCTGGAGCGTGGGCTCCGTTTGGCTCCCTACCGAAGAAGCCAAACGGAGCCCACGCTCCAGGCGTAACGCGTATAGGGAGGCGGAGCCTGCGTGCCTGACGCCGATCGCTCGGGTGCCACTCTCTAACACTGAATGCCATAACAGCAGGCACGGCTGAGTGCCCAACAAATGTGAGTCACCCCTTTATGCTCAATAAAAGCTCATTATTTACATTCAGAGAGCACTAGATCTTTGCTTTATCTTTAGTTTATGTCCTGGCGACCCCCGGAGGTGAAGGCTGGAGAGGTTACCTGTGATAGTCTGTTTATCCCCTGATATGCTCATGCTGGCCCGTTTGGGTCTGGTATCAAGGTGAGAGGCCAATCTTACTGGTGGAGGGAGTTCACACACTGGTGGTTCCTGCTTGATTCACAAGGGATTGAGGCTGTCCTGTCATCACCTGGATATACTAATCATTACTTTGGAGCACTTTATATGAACATTTATGTTTCATCAGAGCACATATGATGGACACTATATTTTGTTGATAACACTTGTTGATTCATTAATCACTTATTATTTTTGTGCACTTCTGGCGCAGCACGTTTTTTGATTTTTAAGGTCTTTTTGGAACCTAGGTCAGCTGACCAGCATTTTAACCACAGCACACGTCTGAGGATCACCGCTGACTTAGATGCATGCCCTAATAAGGGAGTAGTGTCCAAGGCTGCGTCACAGATAAACTGTAGCCCTTGTATAATCTGTTCCATCAAATCAGATGTCTCCTGGGGAATATCTTTTCCCCTAAGATCTTGGCGTACCATTTTCGCCCATTCCGTAAGTGTCTGGGAAACTAGACCAATAACAATTACTGGTCTAAATGCTGACCCTATCAGAGAGAAGATGGTGCGGGACTCTGCTTCCATCTTTCGATCCACCGGATCCTTAAAGGACGAAGTGTCCTCCACTGGAATAACCGTGGCTTTATTCAGCCTGGAAATAGGTGGATCCACCACTGGTGGTACCGTCCATTTCTTAATGATGGATTCCTCAAACGGATAGCGTCTAGCAATACGCTTGGAAATAGTAAAGGTACGTTTAGAATGCTCCCATTCTCCTTTAATCTGATTACCGAAACATTTAGGTACAGGAAAAACCTTCACCGTTTTGATGGGCTTATTAGTACCAAAGGGAATCTCTGTTTCAGTTGCCTCTGCCGGTAAAGCCTCAAGTTTTAAGGTTTCCTGCACTGCCACAACTAGTGCGTCCACCAATGCTTCTTCCTGAATTATAGCAGGAGAAGAAGCGTCCTCCTCACTGTCTGAGGGGGCTTTACCTGGGATAACAGCCCTTGCAGAGGAACCTGCAACTGCAGTGACCATCTCTGAATCAGAGTCAGAGGTGTCAGATAGTATAGGGGTAGGCGGGGGTCGCTTCCTTGACCCCCGTCCCTGACAGGCCGCCTCCACCCGAGCCACCATAGACTCCAAAATTGCTGTAAATGACTCTATACTCTGTGCACCGGCGGGTCCCGTGGCCCCCTCGAGGGAAACAGGTGGGGGAATATGTGTGGCAGGGTCCATGATAATTCCAGTCACTTCCTGGATAATATAATTCAAAAATAAAAAACTTTTTTTTTTTTTTTTTTTTTTTTTTTTTCAGACCCCCAGCGCCACAAAAGCCCCTTAGTGTTACCTGCTAGGGATCCCTATCGATCGAGAGAGAGAGAGAGAGAGAGAGAGAGAGAGAGATAGACCCCCAGGCTCACCACTTGATGCTCAGAGTTTAACTGCAACAGGTTACAGCGCTGTCTTGACAAACAGGAAGTCTTTTGGCTGGCTGCCCAGGAAGAAAGGAGGCGGCTCCGCCCCTCTGCACGCCTTCCGGCGCCTCCCCCAAGCTCCACGAGGTGTTTGGATCACCTCAAACATGGCCGCCCCCATGCTGGAGACACGAGGCTACGCCAAAATGGCGGCTCGTGCGATCCAGCAAAAAAAATGGCGGCGGCCTGTACTGAATAGCGGTGTGCTGCAGGGCACACAACACTCTCTCTGCATGGGGATATGGCGTGGTTGGCGGTACCGGCCCTGGCGGACCGCATGGCCATTCGGGAGGCCTGCTAATAGCTGGAGATCTGATTAGGAAGGCAGTCTACATGTCCGTGGCTTCTGACTGGTAGGTAGCTTATTCTTAACACCGTAAGATTTCCCAGAATGCCACAGATTACATCTTTTTAACATGTATACAATTAGATTGTTAGCTCCCAAACCAAGCCTCCTGGCTTTTTGCACATAAAATCACACTCAAAGTAGGAGGATCTGTGTCATGTTATAGGATAGAGAGGGACTCTATCTTACCATACAGAGAGGGGCCCGCGTTCACCACAAGACCCGTCAGGGGAAAAGGGGGAACATACTACTCACCATACCGGAACCAGGCGGGCACCAACTCCTGACAGTACCCCTCTCCACCGGGGCGGGAGGGCTGTCGACCGATACGGACGCCGTGACTCATGGTCTTTGGCGTTTCAGCGAGACGTTTAACTCGCGTGGACAGTCCTTTAATGGGACTTTGTCGCGGCCGACCCAGCGCGGAGCTATGGCCTGCATGCGCTCGTAGGCTGAACTGGGGTGACCACCGGATCTCAACATCCAGCCCGTCGCCCAGTTCAGCTTTCTTGCTTGAAGATCTCACAGGAACACTGGAGAAAAAAAGCTGTCTAAAAAATCCTTTAAGAAAAAATTCTTGCCAGGACCTAAGATCCCAGCAAGGTATCTAGGTCCTTACTCCTAACTAGACAGAAAATAACTGATTTGCTGAGGCAGAGAGAGAGAGGATATACCCTCTGGGACTGCCCCTAGGGTGTGGCCAGAGCTTTTTAATTTCCTGTCTAGTCCTGCTCCTGTGGAGGCAACATAACCCGAAGGTGGTGTATCACCGAGGACTACGTCTGTCAATGAGCGCTAGAGAAAGTTTGATTTTGGTTTCATCTGACCAGAGATCCTTCTTCCACATGTTTGGTGTGTCTCCCAGGTGGCTTGTGGCAAACTTTAAACAACACTTTTTATGGATATCTTTAAGAAATGGCTTTCTTCTTTCCACTCTTCCATAAAGGCCAGATTTGTGCAGTATACGACTGATTGTTGTCCTATGGACAGTCTCCCACCTCAGCTGTAGATCTCTGCAGTTCATCCAGAGTGATCATGGGCCTCTTGGCTGCATCTCTGATCAGTCTTCTCCTTGTATGAGCTGAAAGTTTAGAGGGACGGCCAGGTTTTCGTAGATTTGCAGTGGTCTGATACTCCTTCCATTTCAATATTATCGCTTGCACAGTGCTCCTTGGGATGTTTAAAGCTTTGGAAATCTTTTTGTATTCAAATCCGGCTTTAAACTTCTCCACAAAAGTATCTCGGACCTGCCTGGTGTGTTCCTTGTTCTTCATGATGCTCTCTGCGCTTTAAACGGACCTCTGAGACTATCACAGTGCAGGTGCATTTATACTGAGACTTGATTACACACAGGTGGATTCTATTTATCATCATTAGTCATTTAGGTCAACATTGAATCATTCAGAGATCCTCACTGAACTTCTGGAGAGAGTTTGCTGCACTGAAAGTAAAGGGGCTGAATGATTTTGCACGCCCAATTTTTCAGTTTTATATTTGTTAGCAAAGTTTGAAATATCCAATAAATTTAGTTCCACTTCATGATTGTGTCCCACTTGTTGATTCTTCACAAAAAATTACAGTTTTATATCTTTATGTTTGAAGCCTGAAATGTGGCAAAAGGTCACAAAGTTCAAGGGGGCTGAATACTTTCGCAAGGCACGATAGATAGATAGATAGATAGATAGATAGATAGATAGATAGATAGATAGATAGATAGATAGATAGATAGATAGATAGATAGATAGATAGATAGATAGATAGATAACATAACGTTTTGCCATATTTTTACAGTGTTGCTGCCTGATGCCTACATATTATGTTTGCATGAATATGACCAATTTGTGACCAAAGACTTGTGAGAATTCTAAGCCCAGTCTGAAAGAAGAAGTGTGAATGTTACTGATCCTGCATAGTTTATTATGTTTAACATTAGGAAATAACAAGAACTTCCCAGAGGGCACAATATATTATTGCTTCTGGAGGCTGCTTCCTATTCCTATACATCATATACTTTTTTATTTGGTGCCAAATAATGTTGTGTTCCTTACAGGAAAAGTTTGTGTGTGTAGTTAAACATAACGGCATTAAATGATCCTGTTAATCCTCCTTTATAGTCCTATTTTCATTTACATTAGTAATGTTCTCTGTAGACAATGAAGTAATGAAGGATTAATTATTTGAAGCAACTTCTTTTACAGTGTCTTTGAGTCTATTAAGAAGTGATTAAGCGGAATCTCCTTGATGTCTCCTTCACAAAGGAAATCTCCCCTTTTTTTTGGTTCACTTGCTTGATGTGGGAGTTATCTGTGATATTTGCTGCATTTAACCTTCTGAAATTATAGGCACTGCTCATATGCCAGTGTTCAAGTGCTATACCTCATTCTCAGATGACTAAGTAGGGCTTTATTCATTTTTCTTTATTTGTACAGATCAATTTGCATGCATAATTATGGTTAAAAAAAGGGCCAAGTACAGATTTGTCCTTTAAAGTTATATATTGTAGTAAAACTTCTTATAGAAACCTGGATTTTGATGACTTGTTAGAATAAGACAGCGATACTGAAGTTTTTAATTACCTTATTGCTAGCGGCCGTAGGTGGATAAAGTGGGGGCTTGATTCATAAAGTGAAATTCTGGAGCTATAACCTGTATTTAAAAAAAACGCTGCTCTTTTTCATACTACTCTAAATAGGAAATATCTGTGCTGATTTGAATCTAAATGGTTGCTCAGGAACAATACAGATGCAGTACTTTGGACACTTTAGTAAATAACAAATGACTAAATACCCAGCCAGAATACATATTTGTGAAGTATCTTACTTGCCCAAAAATGCACAATTCTGTTTAGACAATTTCCTATTTCCAACACCATGGTTTGATATTGCAACTCGATCCTGACTATTTTCTTTTTTACTGCAATAAAAGCATTAAACTTGGCCAAACTGAAAGAAAATTAGAAATTCAAAGATTAGGTCATTTTTGTGCTGTCTCCTCCAATTAGAAAGCTCAAGTCATTGGATTCGCATCATTGTGTAATTTATATCTACTTATTGCCTACATATTAAAGGTTTATAACAAGAAATTCAGAATCCTGTATTGTGTGGAATGCTGAGCTGCCAATTTTAGATTTAGGAAAGCCTTCGGTTCCATGTTCTATGATCAGATATATTACTGTTCTGTTATCTGCTATTTGGTGGTCATGCTCCCTAGGAACATTTGGGAATCTTGCAGGAAAGCCTAAAGCCTGCAGCCTTGAAAAAAGATTGGGCTTAATCTTAGTGGTACTTCTATGATTAAGCCCAGCCTGGTTGAAACATGCCAGAGAGGCATGTCCAGCAGGTGGGGGCTGTATCTGAAGCTTGTAATTACACTTACTTTAAGACATGATCAAAACACATAGATTTCTGCAAGGGGCTTTGTAATACTGTGGATGGAGGGCGTGAGATGCGCTCTTTGATTAGCCAGCATCAGGAGTGAAGAGGGAGCAGCTGGGATGGTATGCAGGAGGCTTTTACTGGCGCCAAATATGTCAAGTCTGGCAAATAAGTGTTTGGGCTAAATTGCTCCCCCTCCAATTGTCTGCATTTTTTTCTCCACAATACCTAAGGCCTGGTTTACAACATTGCGTTTTCTAGTGCTATTTGGAGAAAAGCAGCAGTGACATGAAAAACCACCTGACACAGACCCTTATTTACATTTTCTGTGTTTGTGACATGCCAGTTGTAGAACCCAACTGTATAGTCTTATAAATTGCAAAGAAAAGATAGCACTCCATTTGTATATTCTGCCTCTTTGTATGTTCTACCTCTTGTGACACCCAGAGAATCCTTGCTAAGTTAAATTATTTTCCCTCTAAATAGTTAGATGAGCTGGTGGACCTACAAAGTAAAGTTGTAAACTCTTATATATACCCAGTGAAGTGCCTAGCCTCAGGTAAAATACAGAGATTAAACAAAAGCTCTTACATAAGTTGTACCTGTTTATTTGCAACCATCTCTTCTCTACATAATTTCAAAGTACACAGATTGTCTGAGCTTCAGAAAGCAGGGGCTGATGTTTGATCTGATGTCACACACTGCACAGCTCAGAAAGGAGAGCTTAGTGTAATCTGAGACCTGAGTGTAGGGAAGGAACATACTCCCCCCCTTCTATGTATCACACAAAAAACATGCACAGCTGAGGCTTTCAATCACAGACGGAGGGCAAGTACACACTATAGAAGGCTACGGTTTGTTCATTTTAATGTGAAAGGTTTTCAATCACTTTAAGTGCACCACATACATTAAGCCGAATTACCACCCATCTATACATATAAGTTTACAATCAGTGCCAAATATCTACACATCTGAAAAACCTGAAAATGAACTTAATACAAGGCACTGAAAAATGACACTACATTTATATGGGCAACTAGACCACACATTTAATCATTTATATATTAGAGTATATCTAACAGTAAATGTGTGTAAGTGTGTAGCACACTCAATTGCAAGCTCCTTTGCATCTTGATAAGGGAACGTGGTTTTAAAAATGATTTAAAGCTATGCTGACTTTGTCAAGGCTAAATAGATAAAATAAGTAATAAGTGAATGATAAAACAAACATTATATAAAAACAATAATGAAAAAAAGTAACAACAAAAATGAGGATAATAATAATAACACTGATGCATCTTCATGACTTCTTAGAAGGAATATTTGAACTATATGCAATATCCTTTGCAATAAAAGCTGAATACATTTTTATAGATCTTATGGATTTTTTTTTTCTTTCACAAATTACTTTCTCTACTCTTGAAGTCATGTCGACAAATTGCAAATGTTGTTTTAATTTATTTCAGAAAGATCATTACCTAGATTTATAACTACAATATTTATATACCAAAGACTATTTCATCAGTACATTTGCAGCAGCATAGAAAACCACTGTATGGCTCAGTGTTCAAAGAAAATAGATCCATCACTGCATACATTTCACATTTACTCTTTGTTTTTTGTTTTTTTCAAATGTTCCTTATTTTATTTAAGAAACCTCTCATGAAATACATATGGGAGCTGCCATTCCTGGCATTTAACTAAAAATACTTATTGCCTGTAGGGATGGACGAACGGTTCAGCCCAAGCTTGAGCTCGGGCCGAACATTGGCTGTTCGCCCATTCAGCGAACACCCAAATTATCAGGGCGTTCCATTGTTTGTTTGGGCCGCAGAATTCCCACAATGCATTGGAAGCCCCAATTGGCTGAAACAATGAAAGCTTTGCCCAACCAGGGCACAGAGCACTGTCAGAGCCATGATTGGAGAAAGTAATGATGACTCTATCCAATCATGGCTCATTGCTCTTAGTCCCACCCCAAACTATAAAAGTATTCTTTCAATAGCGGCCATTTGTAGTGTTATATCGGTGTGGAGAGAGATAGAACAGGGCTCTGTTCAGTGCTACTAGAGAGTTAGTGGGCTATAGTGTGCTATTCTGATTTTATTGTCCGTGTAAAATATTAGTTTAGTGTGAATCTAGTGATAGTTCAGTCAGTGTAGTGAGTGACCATTCATTTTTACTTTAGTGTCAGTTTGTTTAGTCAGGGCAGGTTTACTGCATTAAAAGTTCTGTGCATTAGTGCACGTTTAACAAAGTATATTTCTGTGTGTTACTGTGCGTTTAACGCAGTATATTTCTATGTGTTTTACGTGCCATTTTGCCCAGTATATTTCAGTACATTATGTGCCATTTACTGCAGTATATTTCATGCCTCAGTGCACATTTAACACAGAATATTTCTGTGCGTTAATGCACGTTTAACGCAGTATATTTCAGTGCATTACATGCCATTTAACGCAGTATATTTCTGTGCGTTACTGCACATTTAATGCAATATATTTCTGTGCGTTACTGCACATTTAACACAGTATATTTCTGTGCATTAGTGTGCGTTTAGCGCAGTACATTTCTTTGAGTTAGTGCACATTTACTGCAGTATATTTCAGTGCATTAGTGCACGTTTAGCGCAGTATACTTCAGTGCATTAGTGCACGTTTAGCGCAGTATATTTCAGTGCGTTATGGGACATTTACCGCAGTATATTTCAGTGCGGTAGTGCACATTTAACACAGTATATTTCTGTGCGTTACTGCAGGTTTAACACAGTATATTTCTGTGCATTACTGCACGTTTAACGCAGTATATTTCTTTGTGTTAGTGCACATTTACGTAGTATATTTTAGTTCATTACATGCTGTTTAACGCAGTATATTTCAGTGTGCTAGTGCACGTTTAACACAGTATATTTCAGTGCGTTACTGCACGTTCAAACGCAGTATATTTCTGTGCATTAGTGCATGTTTAACGCAGTGTGTTTCTGTATACATTTCCACATGTAGCACCCCCCTAGGTAGGTGCTATGTAGAACATATATGTGACCCTGTTCTGCTTATCAGGAGGGTCCGATCTGTCAGTTAGCCTGTCACATGTTTCCAGGTGTGTTCTGTTGAATCTGGGGAGTCTTCCTACTGTATCCAATGAGGGACCTTGATGGACAGTGGAGGAAACCTAGCCAATAGCACACCAGGGTTTATGACTGTCCCAGTGGGTGAGCATTGCTGCAATGCATCCTGGGATTGGGAAAAAATCTGGAGGGAGCATGCGACAGGGTGTCTTTGGGCTGGAAGCCAGGTCCCAGGAGAAGGGTGATGGCTGTCTCTCCTCCTGTTGCTGAGGAAGGTGGTCCAGGCAGCCAGCCTAGGGAACAGGGGATGAGCTGTGCTGTAGAGGATCCTGTGTGTCCTGACTAAGTGGAGCTGTGGGGCAGGATTCTTCTGGAAAACAGTATCGTGAGTACCTAAGCATCTGCCCAGGGGTCTGCCTAAGAGAGGGGACCGCGCCAGAAAGGTCAAGGGGATCCAAGAGCCAGCTAACACAGAGTGTTACTGTAAAAGGGGGTGCCAAGTTGTAAAGTCATGAAGATTAGGGGGGAAAGGGGGCGCCAAGAAGGGCCCTGAAGTTGCTCAGCAATACAGTCTATTTTTGAGGACAGTTGCCTCAGGAAAGGAGTGCCTTAGGAAGCTAAAGGACTCTTTCACAGTCAAAAGGCAAAGTGAATGTCAAGTCATTTGGAGCCAGGTGACAACTGCACCCTGTTGGGGACAGGGGTGCGCCACAAGGTAGTGAACCCAATAGCTGACTGCTGCAGATGGACAGGAAACGTGAGCCCAAGATTCCCCAGGGCGCAGAGTCTAAGGCCCAGCAAGTGTTCACCAAAGCCTATAATGGTGAGGATGGCCTTCGCGGCAGCTGAACCCAGGTCGCGGCCCATGGGGTATCCAGGTCACGCTGCGTAGGAAGAGAGGGGAAGAAGCCCCACAGGACACAAGGGATATGGATGGGTTAGCTGAGGTTGGGGAGAACAGGCAGATGAGGGTAACCAAGACACAGGCCAAAGGTCAGGGCAAACAGGAGTAGTCAGAGACGAGACAAAATCGTCGGTACACAGCAAGGTAGACGTAGCACATGGCAGACAGGAACACAAGCTAACAAACAAAGTTGAACAGCAAAGCAGACCTGCAGTGCACTAGTTAATATAGACTTCCTGGAATGGCCTGGGGTGGAGCCATACAGGGAGGAGAGACAATAAAAGGCAGCCAGAAAGAGAGTCAGGCCTCTAATGGAGACATGTAGGAGAAGGTAAGCTGCCAGACACTATTGCATGTCCATGACAGTGAATTAAGCGGCCTAGCCGTGACTAGCTCAACTCAACGTTAATCAGCATTTAACCAGCGTTAATCAGCATTTAACCAGCGTTATTCAGCATTTATCAGATTGTCCCTGCTTATTGTGCATAGTTTAGTTCATTGGAGTATCTCACTCATCCCTTCTCCTATCCAAGTTCCTAATAAAATATAAAAACCAAAGAAACTGGACTGGTCCTTGTCTAAGGTAAAAAAAAACTTGGTAACATGTCAGAATGTTCTTCTGTTGCTAATGGTAACCCAGGGGAACCCGTCATCAGCAGCTCCCTTGGGAGTAGTGCTACACACATATTTATTACATTTTGTTAATAATTACTACCCCCCCTTATCATGTCTGGGAGGCTAACAAGGAGAGGCAAACATTCCCATGGCACTGTGAGGGGTCCAGCAGCGTATGTGTCCACAGGCAAAGCTGAACGTGGTCTGTCCTTAGGTAGGGCATAATTTCCTTTGTTTAGTAATGTTGCCCATGCTATCCAGTCACAGGCTGCAGAGGAGGTGGTGGACTGGCTTAATGAACTATCCACATCCTCCATCACCCAAGCAGAGACTAGTGAGCAGTGTGCAGCTGCCAGAGTGGCTTATTCTGCCTCTTTGTCCACCACCAACACCCAAAGCCTATTTTTTTATGCCACTGTTTAACCAGGCATTTTATTTAAATTTTTGACAGCAAGTCCAATTCTTGCTTTCAATAAGAGTACCTCTATAGGATTACGTTGTGAAGGCACCACAGACACCCAAAGACCAATTTTTCTGCACCTGTTTGACAAGTGCATATCATTTAAATTTTTAACAGCAAGGCAATTCTTGCTTTAATCAAGAGTACCTCTGTAGAGTTACAGTGTAAAGGCGCCTCCAGCACCAAAAGACTAATTTTTCCGCACCTGTTACTTCTATCCAAAGTCTGCAGAAGAGACACCAAAATTTATCCAAAAAATCTCTAATCTTGTTCCCAGTGCGCTACATTGTGGCCCCATCATACAGACTGGCTCCCCAAGCTCTTGTTTACAAAATAAAGAAAGCTTGCAGGGAAAATGTCGTTTGTTTGGCTTTATAAATGCAATTATTTCTGCAGCAGCTTCTATACACAGTACAGATGTGCCACTTTACAGGTAGACCAAGGGGACCCCACAGGCCCTATGTTGAAAAGAATTTTTCATTTTTATTGTTATTCCTCTTTTGATACTTTCACTTTAAGCATCAGTAAAATCCCTGCTCATTTAAAAATTAAATTTTTTACAAACGTTTTTTTCATTGATACATGTCCCCCAGGGCAGTATCCGGACCTCCACAACCATTGTATGCCCAATTACTTGCATATAAGCTTTCAAAATGGACACTTTTAATTTTTACAGTTCATCCCATAGACTTCAATGGAGTTCGTTATTCAAATCTGATCTTTTGCGATGTTTGAAAGTTCTAGTGCGAACCGAACAGGGGGTCGTTCAGCCCATCCCTAGTTGCCTGACTATCTCAGGCTTGAGTACTTTTAGAGTCACTGACCTCGAAAAAGCATGCAGCTTACAAAGTCAGAGTCAAAGCTACTGATGTGCATGTTTAGGATGACAGCCAGGCAACAAACATTTCTCAACCGTAAAGGAAAGCAATGGTAGGCTCCACATCCTCTCAGAACATGTTTCCTGTGAAATGATTAATCAAAAAAGCATATTTTATTTTAGCAATAATAATAAATACTGCAAATTCTTTCTCATCGGCTTACCTTTACATAGGCTATCTTATCCTCATTCCATCATAAATGCTGCTGCCATGCTCATCCACCTTACCAATTGTTTAGTGACTGCTACTCTTCTCTGTCAATCCCTCCACTGGCTACCGCTCACCCAACAAATTAAATTAAAAATACTAACAACAACTTACAAAGTCTTCCACAACTTTGCCCCCAGCCATATCATTAACAGTCTGAAAATACCAACCTAATCGTTCTCTTCATTTCTCCCAAGACCTTTTGCTCTCTATCTCCCTTGTCCCCTCCTCCCATGCTATGGAACACCCTATCCCAATCTGTCTGATTATCTCCTACTCGGTCTCCTTTTCAGACTATCTCTGAAAACCCTTCTCTTCAGAAAAGCCTATCCTGCCCCCACCTAATAACTGTAATTTTATTTGCTCCCTAAGCTCATCCCTCCCACAGCTATTACCTTTTGTGTCACTTGACTCTTCCCCTAATGAGCAGGACCCCCTAATTCCTCCCATATTGAAGTATATTGCAGGTGTACTGTCTGCCCTCATGTTGAAAAGCACTGCATAAAACTGTTGGCACTGTATAAATCTGGTGTAATAATATAAGCATATTGTAATGTCAAAAACCTTGCTTTTTTCCCTTATCTTAGGGTAGATACACAGGTGTGCGGAGCCTATTGCATTTGCCTATTGCATTAGCTAACCCTAAGGCTGGGTTCACACATGTCAGACCGTGGTTTCAGTGTGGGAGTCCGGTACGGTTCTGTTCACCGGTCCAGGATCGATTCAGGTGTGTGTTTTTACCTGAAATCGCACCTGAACCAGACCCAAAATCACACAGGACACTCTTTAAAACCACACCGCGGCCGCCCTGCACATGTGTGGACCAGCTGCATTGAGAAGGCTGTCAGTTTAAATGTTATGCGATTTGGATGCGGTTAAAACCACATCCAATTCGCATATCTATGAACTGAGCCTCAAGCGCAAACACACACACCTTTCTCTACAGCATCAGCTGTTCGAGGCAGTATATGAATGGGAAGTGCTCTGTGCTTAGTGACTTCCTGTTCATTCACAAACTGAAGCATAGTAGACACAGTTTACTATGCTTCAGGTATGAACGTACACAGTGAGCAAGTGTGCTCATTTAGAAAAGGAAGGAATGTAAATTACATATTTACTAGCTACTTCCTGGAACACACCCCACAGCAGCCTTGGGGGGTGGAGGGGGGAAGCCAGCAGCACTGCAGGCTCGGGAGGCCAACAAGGGGGCAGGGAAGCCTGGGCAGTAGGGGGAATCAGCATTGTACATAGTAATTAGGGTGTACCCAGGCACACCCACTGCGCACGCCAATAGTAGACAATCTTAGCAGGGGTTTTTCCTATAGCCAGCTAAGCAGCTAAGATTTTTAAATGAGCAATTTTGTGCAAAAAACGCTTACACAGCTTATCAACAACAGCGAAACATAACACATACTAGTAACACATGTAGCAGTAATAATTGAAGTGGATAACATATGAATAAAACATGATCAATAAATGAAAATGTGTGCCCAAAGTGAAAATAAATAAATCAAACATCACATGATAAAAAATGTGCAAAAAGTCCATACAAAAGTCCATAAAAAATTTGTGAAAAAAGTTATAGCCAATGATGAGATAAACACTTGTGTTAATAAAGAACCACAAGTCCCAGCATGCAGATAAGGGCTACAGTCCTTTCAGAGCAAAACAGGGCAAGGCCACCAGTGAAGATAGACAAATGATTGGCCACTTACAAAAATATGATGGCCTCCAAACTAATGGAAAAGCCAGTAACACTTAAGGGGGATTAATCCCACCAGGTGCAGATCATCATAAGCATCCATTCAGGTAAACTTCCAGGTAGGCATGAAAAACCGAATTTGCATGAAAAGAACACAAGGGTACATAGCATAATACAGTCTAAAACAGATTCCATTTATTTAAAAAAATAGTGTACTCACATGATACAGTTAAAATCAGGCATGACGAAAAATCCAAGGAGAGAGACGAAAGAAAAACTGCAGCGTTAACTTGTAAAGCCGGCCAGGGGGGCATGGTGACAGCAAACGCGTTTCGGCATATGTTTGACGTCGCCAGGGGCATACCATAACAAATACAAATAAATAGCAGCCTGTCCGGCTCTAACTGCACATCAAGATCCTGATGTAGCAGGAATTGGACTGAAACAGAACTTGTGCCCAGACTCCCCAAAAAAATATCCTGACAGAGAGAATTTCTCTACAGAGACAAGTGCTCAGGCTTTCTCAGACTCTGTGTAAGTTTGAGGAAACCATGCAATGGCAGCAGTGTAATCTATCAATATCAAGCACAACCATGGCATGATTGAACTTGATTAGGCCATGTGTTTAGGATAAAATGACCCCCTTTCTGGCTTCCCCAGGGCTCATCTTACTATATATTTATATCTTGTAAATGTGTATGCATGTAATAAGTTTATCGTTGCTTCAGTAAACTTCATAATGTTGGATACCACCTATTGGTTAACTAAACTTGTTTGTAATGCAAGCTTTCAAAATACCATATAGCACTCATATTATTTAACCACTTAAGGACAGCCCACCACAGTTTTACTGCAGCAGGCAGCCCCTCCTGCAGAAACCAACGTAGTACTATGTCGGTCACGCCCTGGCGCTAGGGGGCGAGTGCGCGCCGCTGGCAGCGTGCTCCTGCCCCCACTCAGCTGCGGGTAAGCTGATGCACGAGGCTGGCGGCCGTGATTGCCGCCAGGCACCCGAGATCGCTCCCCGCTTAGAGAGAAGGATGGGCAGCTGTTGTAAACACAGCTGACCGTTCTTCACTATGGAATGATCACAGAGCGCCTGTGATCCTTCTATATAGGGTCACAGGTCTCTATGATCATTTCAAAAGCCCATCCCACATACAGTTAGAAACACTAGGCTTACATTTAACCCCTTGATCACCCACTGTGTTAACCCCTTCTCTGCCAATGTCATTATTACAGTAACAGTGCATATTTTTAGCACTGATTATTGTAGTAATGTCACTGGTCCCCCCAAAAGTGTCAAAAATGTCAGTTAGGGGTTTGATCTGTCCGCCACAATGTCACAGACCCAATAAAAATTGCTGATTGCCGCCATTACTGGTAAAAAAAATAAAAAATAAAAATGACATAAATCTTTCCCCTAGTTTGTAGACGAGATAACTTTTGCGCAAACCAATCAAAATACGCTTATTGTAATTTTTTTACCAAAAATATGTAGCAGAATACAAATTGGCCTAAAAGGATGAAAAATTTTGATTTTAACATTTTTTTTGGGAATGTTATATAGCAGAATGTGAAAAATATTGTTTTTTTTTTCAGAATTGTCGGTCTTTTTTTGTTTTTTTTTGCGCAAAACATAAAAAGTGCACAAGTGATCGAATACCACCAAAAGAAAGCTCTATTTGTGGGAAAAAAAGGACATCAACATTATTTCAGTACAGTGTCGCACGACCGAGCAATTTTCTGGTAAAATAACACAGTGCCGAATCACAAAAAATGGCCTGGTCATTAAGGGGGCAAATCCTTTCCGGGCAAGAACTGGTTAAATGACTCCTAAGAGTCTCTCAATATGGCTGTATCTAAACATCGCTATGCCCACTTTGTCCTGGGGAAATTCCAAATAACATAAAAAAAAGTACAAACAGTCTGATCCCCTGTTTCTTTGATAAAGAGTTCCCTGGATACTACCCATAGACAAGAGTATTCACTATAGGTACCTTCAGTAGTTGCTTTACCATAAACGATAGCTTTATCTTTGTGTTTTATGGAGAAATCCCATTCATACCCATTTCAGTGATGGTACCCATTTGTTTGCTATTCTATCTCCTTAGCATATGGAAAAGAATATAGAGCCTTTTTCACCAAAATATCTGAAAAAATATACATTTTTATTGAAATATGCCAACAAATGGGCAGCAAGACATTTTGGAAGACAGACCTGCCAAAAGTTGCTTTTTCTACTCGGACTTGGTAACCTGTTGCAAACGGTTATCAGCATCTGTTACTATTTGCTTTCAGCTCTTCCTTGTGTATCTGATATCCAAATGTATTCAAAAGAAAGCTCTATTTGTGGAAAAAAGAGGACATCAGTTTTATTGGGGTACAGCATCGCACGATCGCACAATTTTGTAAATTAAAATAACGCAGTGCCGAATCGCAAAAAATGCCCCAGGCATTAAGGGGGCAAAACCTTCCGGGGCTGAAGTGGTTAACATTTGTTTTAGGGTTTTGTTGAACCTTTCAACCAACCCATCTGTTTGGGGATAAAACACGGATATATGCAATTGTTTCACTTTGAAAAACTTGCACAGCTCCTTCATAACCTGGGACATAAAGTGTGCACCTTGGTCTGTAAGCAGTCCCTGACAAATACCCACGTGACTAAAAATAAGAAATTGCTCTTTGGCCATCGTCTTGGCAGAGGTATCATCTTACCCACTGCTGGGGATGGTCTGGTCTTAGGGTAGAAAGTCCATGAGTCCCTGGGAGAAGAGGTCAGGTTATCTGTAGCTAACTACTCCTCAACCAGATCCACAAGCTTGTCTGCTGTTTCTGGGTCATCATGGCTTACCCACTTTTGGATGGCAGTAGGAAGAGATCTCAGGAACCAATCCATAACCCCACATTCCACAATCTTTGGTGCAGTTAAAGTCTCTGGCTGCAGCCACTTCCTACTCAGGTGAATGAGATCATACATCTGAGACCTGGGGGGTTTCCCAAGCCGAAAAGTCCAGTTATGGACACGCTGAGCTCGGACAGCCAGGATGACACCCAGCCACGCAAATATTTCTGTTTTCAGCACATCATAGTCTTTTGCTTGGTCAGACACCAGGTCATAATATGTTTTCTATGATTCACCAGCTAATAATGGGGCCATCAGTCCAGTCCACTGCTCTTTAGGCCACATTTACCTTTCAGCAGCCCTTTCAAAGGTGGTCAAAAACACGTCAGGATCAACCTCTCCAGTCATTTTTGGCAGTAAACGGCTCACAAAATGATGGTGTATAAGTGGAGCCACTTGCCTCACTGCAGCAACTGTTCATTTGCATGCCTTTGCTTGAGGTTCGCTTGTTGTTGATTGGCATTTGCCACAACAAGTGGCCTCAGGAACTCTTCCATGCTGGCCTTGATTTACAAAACTGCCCTTGGCCTCTTAAACAAAATTGTGAGGAGATTATATCTGCAGCGTTTGTGTGACCTGGATGAGTTCACTACATGAAATAAGGCACAGCAAACAGCATTGCAGGTGAAAAAGACAAAGGAGCGGTTTATTTACACTATATACAAAATAAAAATGGCCGCAAAAATAAACATGAAAATAAACCCTTGCCAACTCGGTCACCTACTACACACACAGGTTCTCTGGCTATCAACTAGGTGCAGCCTTGTGCTGCCCCAGCACCTATCTCCATGTCTAAGGGGATCGCCACACAGGCTATGTCTCACCGCACAGGATATAAGATTTTGTCTCCCCACACAGGCAGGTGTCAAGCTCTCCAGTCTACACAGGCACAAAACTGGTTCCAGGATGGAGCAACTCTCTAAGCACCCTGGGAGTTTTTGTAGAGGCCCTAATGAGCAAACTTACCTCAGCTGGGCTCATTAGCTCTACCAATGAAGGACTCTCAACACTTCCCCCTAGTGAAACAAATCTGCATAGAGCGCCTGAATAATTTAGGACACACATACCACATACCTGCCATCCTGGATGCAACCAGGCAATTTTACCTGCCTGCTATCACAGTATATATATATATATATATATATATATATATATATAAAATATACAGTGCTCACCATAAATTAGTACACCCTTTTTAAAAGTAACATTTTTATCTCAATGAACACAAGAACAATTTCCAAACTTTTGTCAAAACTGAGTTTTCTAGAACATTTGTTTAGCTCATTACATAAAAGTAAGGTTAATAACTTAGATTCCAAAATCTTCAGTTTTACTCAAATTCATTGATGCAAAAATGAATTCACACTACAATAAAAACGACTACATCTAGTATTTTGTATGACCCCCATGATTTGTAGGGATAGCGCTAATCTTCTACGCATGGAGTGAACAAGTTGGTGACATATTGCAACATCTATCTTTTTCCATTCTCTACCACTTTAAGACCTGGAAGGATCTGCCCCCTTCCTGACCAGGCCCTATTTTGCTATTCGGCACTGCGTTACTTTAACGGACAATTGCACGGTCGTGCGATGCTGTACCCAAATAAAATTGATGTCCTTTTTTCCCCACAAATAGATCTTTCTTTTGGTGGTATTTGATGACCTGTGTGAATTTTATTTTTGACATGACTATATGACATTCTCAAAAAAAAAAATTTAAAAATCAAACTTTTTTAAAATTTTAGGCCAGTTTGTTTTCTGCTACATATGTTTGGTAAAGAAAATCACAATAAGCATATTTTGATTGGTTTGCACAAAAAGTTATCGCGTCTACTAACTATGGGAAAGATTTATGTAATTTTTATTGTTTTTTTTTACTAGTGATCGTGGCAATCTGCAATTTTTTGCGGGACTGCAACATTGCAGTGGACAGATCGGACCCCTAACTGACATTTTTGACACTTTTGGGGGGACCATGCATTACTACAGTAATCAGTGCTAAAAATATGCACTGTTACTGTAATAATGACACTGGCAGGGAAGGGGTTAACATTATGGGTGATCAAGGGGTTAAATGTGAGCCTAGGGGAGTTATTCTAAGGGTCCTTTCACACGGCCGCTCCGTGTGAAAGGTCCGCTGCGGGACTTTTTTTTTTTTCCACGGAGCGGATGACATTTGTGTCATCCGCTCCGTGTGCCCGCATATCATCCCATCCGTTTGCGGATGATATGCGGACATAATGTAAGTATATGGCACTGCGGATGTCAGCGGATGACACCGCTGACATCCGATTTTCCTTCCTTTCCGTTTTTACACGGAAGAAAAAATGGGGTTCTGTTCTATTCGTAAAAACGGAACAGAACTGAAAGGAGGAAAATCGGATGTCAGCGGATGGTATTCCGCTGACACCCGCAGTGCCATTCACTTACATTATGTCCGCAAATCATCCGCAAACGGATGGGATGATTTGCAGACACACGGAGCGGCCGTGTGAAAGGACCCTAACTGTGGGGGGGCGTGGCTTCTGAAATGACCATAGAGACATGTGATCCTATATAGAAGGATCACAGGGGCTCTATGATCATTCCAGGGAGAAGGACGGTCAGCGGTGTTTACAACAGCTGACCGTTCTTCTCTCTCAGCGGGGAATGATCGCGGGTGTCAGGCGGCAATCGGAGCCATCTGGCCGCTGCATCAGCTTCTCCTCTAGCCTCCTGAGAGCAAGTGACGTACAGCTATGGCAATTTGCCCAGGAGCGGCTGCCTGTCACTGTATAAATGCGGTGGGTGGTCATAAAGCAGTTAAAGAGCAATCTTTTTTAGAACCAGGATGCTGGAGAGTGATGCTCAATAGTGATGTCGCGAACATAAAATTTAATGTTCGCGAACGGCGAACATCGGCAAATGTTGGCGAACCGGGCGAACCGCCATAGACTTCAATAGGCAGGCGAATTTTAAAACCCACAGGGACTCTTTCTGGCCACAATAGTGATGGAAAAGTTGTTTCAAGGGGACTAACACCTGGACGGTGGCATGCCGGAGGGGGATCCATGGCAAAACTCCCATGGAAAATTACGTAGTTGACGCAGAGACGAGTTTTAATCCATAAAGGGCATAAATCACCTAACATTCCTAAATTGTTTGGAATAACGTGTTTTAAAACATCCAGTGTGTGTATACGATCAGGTATGATGTTGTATCGATCAGGTAGTGTAAGGGTTACGCCCGCTTCACAGTGACAGACCAAACTCCCTGTTTAACTCACTGCAAACAACCGCAAACAGACCAGAACCAACCAAAATGGGACAGGAACTGGGCTTTAAGGGTTAGGGTTAGGTTTAGTGTTAGGGGCTAGGGTTAGGGTTACGGTTAGATACTTAGGGTTAGAGTTAGTAACCCTACCCCTACGCCTCTAACCCTAACCGTCTAACCCTAAGCACTAAAAATAACCCTAACCCTAGCCCTAACCCCAAATTCTACTTTTTTTTCTGGTTCTGGACATGCTACAGAGCTGAAACTTCACAGGTACACTTTTTTGACCCCCAGACACTGAATCACACAAAAAAAGTTCTTACAAATTGTCATTTTTTGATAGAGAGCCAATTATTGGAAAAAAAATAAAACAATAAAAAAAAAAATTCTTTGGATTTAGCGTCTGGGGGGTCTAAAAATTGTACCTGTGAAGTTTCAGCTCTGTAGCATGTCCGGAACCAGAAAAAAATTACGAATTAGGGTTAGGGTTAGGGCTAGGGTTAGGGTTAGGGCTAGGGTTATTTTTATGGCTAGGCTTAGAGGGTTAGGGTTAAGGTTAGAGGGTTAGGCTTATGGTTAGAGGGTTAGGGTTAGGTTTAGTGTTAGGGTTAGGGTTATGGTGAGATACTTAGGGTTAGAGTTAGTAACCCTACCCCTACCCCTCTAACCCTCTAACCCTAAGCACTAAAAATGACCCTAACCTTAGCCCTGACCCTAACCCTAGCCCTAACCCTAATTCTATTTTTTTTTCTGGTTCTGGACATGCTACAGAGCTGAAACTTCACAAGTACACCCCCAGACAATAAATCCAAAGAAATGTTTTTTTTTTTTTTAAGTTTTATTATCTTTTTTTTTCTGGTTCTGGGCATGCTACAGAGCTGAAACTTCACAGATACACTTTTAGACCCCCCAGACACTAAATCCAAAGAAATTTTTTTTTTTTTTTTTTTTTTTTTATTCTTTCAATAATTGGCTCTCTATCAAAAATGACAATTTCTAAGAACTTTTTTTTTTGTGTGTGATTTAGTGTCTGTGGGGGGGGGGGGGGTGTCTAAAAAGTGTACCTGTGAAGTTTCAGCTCTGTAGCATGTCCAGAACCAGAAAAAAAATATCATTTTTCAGTAGAGCAGGGATGGTGGGAACCCTGTCACGGAACCATGAACCAGACGTACAACAACAGATAAGTGAAAATAAGAAGACTTTATTGAAAATCAAGCTGTAAAGCAAAAGTCCAAACGGATGGCGAAACCGAGGCAGAGTCCTTGTGAAGCCAGAGGTCAGGAACCAGCAGGGTAGTCAGACGAAGCCAGGATCAGGGACCAGAAGCAGCAGCAGTCTTAGAGGCATGTGAACACAGGAGGACCAAGCAAGGAACTGAAGCCACAGACCTCCTATATATATGAGCTAGGCATCCGGCTCCTCCCAGTGGGAAGGAGGAGCCGCAGGGTGGGAGGCTACAAGAAACCCAGAAACCAAGATGGCCGCCAGCACATGTCAAACGAAGGAGAACAGCAAGAAGGTAAGACCATGACAGTACCTCCCCCTCAAGGGCCCCTCCTCCGCGGAGTAAAGAACGGTTTCTGAGGGAAGCGTGCGTGGAAGGCTCGGAGCAAGGCAGGAGCATGGACATCTGCGGAGGGAACCCAGGAACGCTCCTCTGGACCATAACCACGCCAATGAACCAAAAACTGCACCCGACCGCGGACCAGGCGTGAGTCCAGGATATTGCTCACCTCATACTCCTCACGATTGCCCACTTGGACCGGACGAGGCCGAGGAACCGAGGAAGTGAAACGATTACACACCAGTGGCTTCAACAGGGAAACATGAAACACGTTGGAGATCCGCATGCCAGGAGGAAGCGCAAGGGCATAGGCTACCGGGTTTACCCTGCGAAGCACTCGGAAGGGACCAACAAAGCGAGGCGCCAGCTTGGGAGTGGGCACTCGAAGGTGGAGGTTTCGGGTGGACAACCATACACGGTCTCCGGCCTGGTAGGAAGGAGCAGGCGCTCGTCTGCGATCAGCCTGGAGTCTCTGGCGCTGCGCAGAGACCTCAAGGGACTTCTGGATCTGTACCCAAGAAGCACGTAGGACGGAAAGGTGATCCTCCACAGCCGGAATATCCTGGGAAGAGAATACCTCCGGTAACACGGCAGGTTGGAACCCATAATTGGCCATGAAGGGAGACGTCCCAGAGGAAGAGTTCACCGCCGTGTTCCTGGCAAACTCAGCCCAAGGCAGGAGGTCAACCCAATTGTCTTGGTGATCGGAGACATAGCAACGAAGGAATTGCTCCAAGGCCTGATTGGATCCTTCTGCGGCCCCATTGGACTGAGGGTGGTAGGCCGAGGAGAAGGAGAGATGAATCCCCAACTGGGAGCAAAAGGCGTGCCAGAACCTGGACACAAACTGACTCCCCCGATCCGACACAATCTCCTTGGGCAAACCGTGCAACCGGAAGACCTCCCTGGCAAAAATCGTGGCCAACTCCTGTGCAGAGGGTAACTTCTTGAGAGGAACACAGTGGCACATTTTGGAAAATCGATCCACAATCATGAGAATGACCGTATGGCCTCGGGATGCAGGGAGGTCCACAATGAAATCCATCCCCAGGTGTGACCATGGGCGCTCCCCGGTGGCTATGGGTTGCAGAAGGCCCAACGGAAGGTGCCGAGGGGACTTACTCTGGGCACAAACGGAGCATGCCGCTACATATGCGGCGATGTCGGAACGTAGGGAAGGCCACCAGAACAGACGTGAAACAGCCCAGGACAGCTGATTCTTTCCAGGATGCCCCGCGGTCTTGGAGTTATGGTAGGTTCGCAACAACCGAGTGCGCAACTCCTCAGGCACAAAACATCTGCCGTTGGGTCTCCCAGAGGGAGCACCAGATTGAGCCGCCAAAATCTGCTCACCCAGGGGAGAGGTCAGGCTGGTGCGAATGGCGGCCAGGATCTGATTCGGAGGTATGACCGAAGTCGGAATCGACTCCTCCCTGGACAGGTCAGAGTACTGCCGTGATAAGGCATCCGCCCTGATGTTCTTGGAACCGGGTAGGTAGGAGACCACGTAATTAAAACGTGACAAGAACAGAGCCCATCTGGCCTGACGTGGTGTCAATCTCTTGGCCTCAGAAAGGTAGGTCAGATTCTTGTGGTCCATCAGGATGAGGACCGGAACCACCGAACCCTCAAGCAAGTGCCTCCATTCTTTAAGGGCCTGCACAATGGCCAATAACTCCCTGTCACCAATCTGATAGTTGCACTCCGCGGAAGACAGTTTCCGGGAGTAAAACCCACAAGGAAGCAGAGGACCCTCTGGTGTTCTACGCTGAGACAGAAGGGCGCCTACTCCCGTCTCACACGCGTCCACCTCGAGGACAAAGGGCAACCCAGGGTTGGGATGCGACAGAATCGGAGCCGACACAAAGGCGGACTTTAGAGCCTCAAAAGCTCGGATGGCCTCGAGCGGCCAGACCTGGGAATTACTGCCCTTCCTGGTCAGATCCGTGAGAGGCTTGGCTAGCATGGAAAAGTCCCTGATGAACTTCCGATAATAATTGGCGAAGCCCAAAAAGCGCTGCAGGGAGCGAAGACCACTGGGCTGGGGCCACTGTAAGACAGCCGAAACCTTCTCAGGATCCATGGAGAACCCCTCAGCGGAAATGATGTAACCTAAGAAGGTTACCTGGGATCGGTGAAATTCGCATTTCTCAAGCTTACCGAACAGCTTGTTCTCTCGTAACCGTTGCAACACTCGTCTGACATCCAGAATGTGGGTCTCCATGGATTCAGAATATACCAAGATGTCATCCAAATAGACCACCACACACTGCTGCAACAGGTCACGGAAAACATCGTTAATGAATTCCTGAAAGACTGCGGGCGCATTGCACAACCCAAAGGGCATAACCAAGGATTCATAATGACCGGTCCTGGTGTTAAACGCGGTCTTCCACTCATCGCCCGCCTTGATCCTTACAAGGTTATATGCCGCCCTCAGGTCGAGTTTGGTAAAGACCGTGGCCCCTTTAAGGCGATCGAACAGCTCGGAAATCAAGGGTATCGGGTAAGCGTTCTTGATCGTGATGCGATTGAGACCCCCTGTAATCGATGCAAGGCCTCAACTCACCGCCCCTCTTTTTCACAAAGAAAAATCCAGCCCCTGCCGGGGACGAGGATTTGCGAATGTGTCCGCGTGAAAGCGCCTCCTTCACGTACTCCTCCATGGCCTCATTCTCCGCTACCGACAGTGGATAGACCCTGCCACGAGGAGGAACGGCACCAGGTTGTAACTCGATGGCACAATCGTATGGGCGGTGCGGAGGTAGGGCAACCGCGCGCACCTTATCGAATACATCCCGGTACTCCTCGTATTCAGGAGGCAACAGAGAGTCCGAGGAAGTACACAGCAACTTGACAGGCCCATGGATGCAACTAGCCCCACACTGCGGTGACCACGAGAGGATCTCGGCCGATCTCCAATCGAAAGTCGGATTATGCTTCTGGAGCCAGGGGTACCCCAAGACCACCGAGTAGTGTGGAGACGAAATAACCTGGAAGCAGACCGACTCTCTGTGAACGGCACCAATGGCTATCCCCACTGGAAGGGTCTCATGAGTCACGAGTGGCGGCAGAAGGGGTCTGCCGTCTATCGCCTCAAGAGCCAGTGGAGAACCTCGGGCCTGCAGAGGAATGGAATTGGCGGCAGCGAACACACTATCAATGAACAAACCACCAGCACCAGAGTCCACCAACGCCTGGGTCGTCACAGAACCCCCGACCCAGGAGAGGACAACAGTGATCAGTGGTTTGTCAACACGGGAAACCGGGGACGAGGAGACTCCACCCAAGATCTGCCCCCGACAGGATCTCAGGTGCGAGCGTTTCCCGGACGGTTCGGACATGCCAACCGAAAATGCCCACCGAGACCACAGTACATGCATCGACCCTCGCGTCTTCGGAGTACCCTCTCCCCCTCGGACAGGCGAGCAAAGCCCAGCTGCATGGGTTCACCCCCAGCCAAGTCATCCCCAGGAGGCGTGGGAGGAGAGGGAGGCACGGGTGGGACAGCAAAGGTAGGCGCCAATCTGTTAGGAGGCCTCCGCAGACTCTCCTTAAAGGAAGGTCTCTCCCTGAGTCTGGTGTCAATCAAAATCAAGAAAGAAATAAGAGACTCAAGCTCCACTGGTAGGTCCTTAGCTGCAACCTCATCCTTCAAGGCATCCGAGAGACCATGAGAGAAAGCAGCGACCAGAGCCTCATTATTCCAGCCCACCTCTGCTGCCAGGGTACGAAACTCAATGGCGTATTCAGCTACGGATCGTGAACCCTGTCTGATGGACATAAGGAGCTTCGCAGCAGAGGCAGCACGAGCCGGCACATCGAATACCCTCCGAAGAGAAGCAACAAAACCGGAAAACTCGGCAACCACCGGATTGTTGTTCTCCCATAAAGGGCTGGCCCAGGCCAAGGCCTTGTCCGAGAGCAGCGAAATTAAGAAGCCCACCTTTGATCTCTCAGTAGGAAAGGCATGTGGCAGCAACTCGAAATAAATGCCCACCTGGTTAAGGAAACCTCGGCACTGAGTTGGCTCTCCCCCAAAGCGCTGTGGAAGGGGGGCAGAACCGGTCATACCCCGAAACACCGCAGGCGCAACAACAGGTGTCGGGGTAGACTCTGGCGCAACAACCGGAGCGGCAGTAGGAGCGGGCCCAGGAGCGACAACCGACCCATCGGCAACGGGAGCGAAATGAGCCGTGCGTTCAAGCAGGGTTTGCAACGCCACGGCGAACCGACCCAACAGGTGATCCTGCTGATCAAGTCTGGCAACCAGCGTGGGTAGCGAGGATGGCCCTGTACCGTCAGAATTCATGGCTTGGTCCTAATGTCACGGAACCATGAACCAGACGTACAACAACAGATAAGTGAAAATAAGAAGACTTTATTGAAAATCAAGCTGTAAAGCAAAAGTCCAAACGGATGGCGAAACCGAGGCAGAGTCCTTGCGAAGCCAGAGGTCAGGAACCAGCAGGGTAGTCAGACGAAGCCAGGATCAGGGACCAGAAGCAGCAGCAGTCTTAGAAGCATGTGAACACAGGAGGACCAAGCAAGGAACTGAAGCCACAGACCTCCTATATATATGAGCTAGGCATCCAGCTCCTCCCAGTGGGAAGGAGGAGCCGCAGGGTGGGAGGCTACAAGAAACTCAGAAACCAAGATGGCCGCCAGCACATGTCAAACGAAGGAGAACAGCAAGAAGGTAAGACCATGACAAACCCTCCTTTTTTTTAACTATATGATCTTTTTTTTCTGGTTCTGGACATGCTACAGAGCTGAAACTTCACAGGTACCATTTTTAGAACCCCCAGACACTAAATCCAAAGAATTTATTTTTTTATAAATTTTTCCAATAATTGGCTCTCTATCAAAAATGACAATTTTTAAGAACTTTTTTGTGTGATTTAGTGTCTAGGGGGTCTAAAATGTGTACCTGTGAAGTTTCAGCTCTGTAGCATGTCCAGAACTAGAAAAAAAGATAATTTTTCAGTAGAGCAGGGATGGTGGGAACCCCTTTTACACCTGTATGATCTTTTTTTTCTGGTTCTGGACATGCTACAGAGCTGAAACTTCACAGGTACGCTTTTTAGACCCCCCCAGACTAATCCAAAAAAAGTCATGCCTGCCACCGTATATATCAGTGGTGGGTGGGCAGTGGCACTGCAGTGGGCACAGTACACTCTGTGGACCTGACAGTCACTGGCAGCCCAGGCAACTGCAATAATAAAAAATATTTTTTTTTTCAATTTGCAACAAGATGCTGTGCCACCGTATATATATCAGTGGTGGGCACTGCAGTGGGTACAGTACACTCTGTGGACCTGACACAGCACTCACTGCAATTATGACAGAGGAAAAAAAAAATATTTTTTAAAATGCAAGGTACTGTGCCTGTGCCACCCGAAATGAGTGTGGTGTGCACACAGTACAGTCTGTGGCGGGCAGGTAACTGCAGTGCACAATAGATATATATATATATAAAAAATACTCAAATACCAGACCTAAAAAGGGCTTTTGGGGACAATATATATATCACAGAACAAAAAAAATTACACAAATACCAGCCCTAAACAGGGCTTTTTGGGGACAATAGATATATATATATATATATATATATCCAAAAAAAACCTCAAATACCAGCCCTAGGAAGGGCTTTTTGGGGTGCTGTCCTTACAGCAGGAGTGGACCAAGAACACTGACTAACAAGACCGGGAACACTGACTAACAACTGTGCCTAGCTATTAACAGCAGCAGCAGCAGCAGCACTTTCCCTGCTCTCACTAACACACTGCTTCAGAAATGATCTAAGATGGATGCTGCCCTTGCTTATTTATAGGAGGTGGGAGGGTCTGGGAGGGAGGTATGCTGATTGGCCTGGAATGTGTCTGCTGACTGTGAGGTTCAGGGTCAAAGTTTGCCTCAATGATGATGTATAGGAGGCGGACTGAACATCGCATATGTTCGCCCGCGGAGGCGAACGCGAACATGCGAAGTTCGCTGGGAACTGTCCGCCGGCGAACAGTTCGGTACATCTCTAATGCTCAACTTGTCTCTTCAGAATTCCCCATAGATGTTCGATTGGGTTCAGATCAGTAGACATACAGTACTTGGCCACTGAATCACTTTCACCCTGTTCTTCTTCAGAAATGCAACAGTGGCCTACATGTGTGTTTTGGTATATTGTTATATTTGAAAAGTGCACGACTACCAAGGGCAAGGAGTGATGGTTGCATCTTCTCTTTCAATATAGAACAGTACAGCTGTGAGTTTATGATATTATCAATAAAATGCAGCTCCCTGACACCAGCAGTACATATGCAGCCCCACAGAAGGACACTTCTACCACCATGTTTCACTTTAGGCACCATGCATTTTTCGTTGTACTCCTCATCATTGTGATGCCATACAGTTTTGAAGACATCTGTTCCAAAAACATTTTTCTTGGTCTTCACTCCAGAGTACTGGCAAATTTTAGGCAGACTTTTTTTGTGCGTGGGCTTTAGGAGAGGCTTCTTTGTGGACGACACCCATGCAGGCCATTCTTCTGACGTGTATGCCATATTGTGTCATGGGAAACCATTAACCCAGTTTGGCTTTCTACTTCTTTGGCTAACTGCAGTGAACTTGCATGGTGATTTTCTTCAACCCTTCTCATCAGAAGATGCCTGTGTCGAGGTGTTAACTTCTGTTGATGTCTCTGGTGTACTTTTAATAAACAGTATATGGTGTGTATATATATATATATACTGTATGTACTGGTATATATATATATATATATATATATATACTGTATGTGCTGGTATGTATATATATATATATATATGTGTGTGTGTATATATACAGTGGGTACGGAAAGTATTCAGACCCCCTTACATTTTTCACTCTTTGTTATATTGTAGCCATTTGCTAAAATCATTTAAGTTCATTCTTCTTCCTCATGAATGTACACATAGCACCCCATACTGACAGAAAAACACAGAATTGTTGACATTGTTGCAGATTTATTAAAAAAGAAAAACTGAAATATCACATGGTCCTAAGTATTCAGACCCTTTGCTCGGTATTTAGTAGAAGCCCCCTTTTGATCTAATACAGCCAGGAGTCTTTTTGGGAAAGATGCAACAAGTCTTTCACACCTGGATTTGGGGATCCTCTGCCATTCCTCCTTGCAGATCCTCTCCAGTTCTGTCAGGTTGGATGGTAAACATTGGTGGACAGCCATTTTTAGGTCTCTCCAGAGATGCTCAATTGGGTTTAAATCAGGGCTCTGGCTGGGCCAATCAAGAACAATCACGGAGTTGTTGTGAAGCCACTCCTTCGTTATTTTAGCTGTGTGCTTAGGGCCATTGTCTTGTTGGAAGGTAAACCTTCGGCCCAGTCTGAGGTCCAGAGCACTCTGGAGAAGGTTTTTGTCCAGGATATCCCTGTACTTGGCCGCATTCATCTTTCCCTCAATTGCAACCAGTCGTCCTGTCCCTGCAGCTGAAAAACACCCCCACAGCATGATGCTGCCACCACCATGCTTCACTGTTGGGACTGTATTGGACAGGTGATGAGCAGTGCCTGGTTTTCTCCACACATACCGCTTAGAATTAAGGCCAAAAAGTTCTATTTTGGTCTCATCAGACCAGAGAATCTTATTTCTCACCATCTTGGAGTCCTTCAGGTGTTTTTTAGCAAACTCCATGCGGGCTTTCATGTGTCTTACACTGAGGAGAGGCTTCCGTCGGGCCACTCTGCCATAAAGCCCCGACTGGTGGAGGGCTGCAGTGATTGTTGACTTTCTACAACTTTCTCCCATCTCCTGACTGCATCTCTGGAGCTCAGCCACAGTGATCTTTGGGTTCTTCTTTACCTCTCTCACCAAGGCTCTTCTCCCCCGATAGCTCAGTTTGGCCGGACGGCCAGCTCTAGGAAGGGTTCTGGTCGTCCCAAACATCTTCCATTTGAGGATTATGGAGGCCACTGTGCTCTTAGGAACCTTAAGTGCAGCAGAAATCTTTTTGTAACCTTGGCCAGATCTGTGCCTTGCCACAATTCTGTCTCTGAGCTCTTCAGGCAGTTCCTTTGACCTTGCTCTGACATGCATTGTGATCTGGAAGGTCTTATATAGACAGGTGTGTGGCTTTCCTAATCAAGTCCAATCAGTATAATCAAACACAGCTGGACTCAAATGAAGGTGTAGAACCATCTCAAGGATGATCAGAAGAAATGGAAAGCACCTGAGTTAAATATATGAGTGTCACAGCAAAGGGTTTGAATACTTAGGACCATGTGATATTTCAGTTTTTCTTTTTTAATAAATCTGCAACAATGTCAACAATTCTGTGTTTTTCTGTCAGTATGGGGTGCTATGTGTACATTCATAAGGAAGAAGAATGAACTTAAATGATTTTAGCAAATGGCTGCAATATAACAAAGAGTGAAAAATTTAAGGGGGTCTGAATACTTTCCGTACCCACTGTATATGTATATGTATTTGTATGTATATATGTATATATACTGTGCTTGTGTGTGTGTATAGATATGTTTTCATGTGTCAGAACATGTCATTACGAGTTATTTTAAACTTTAGTTTCACTTTTTAAACTTAGCGGCGGCTGTAATCTCACAATATCTCGTGAGATTACAGGCAGTCCACCCAGTTATACACAGATCTCGGCAGTTCTCAGAGAAAAACTTCTCCTCTGACCACCCTGTGAGTAGGGATGATCGAACGGTTCGGGTCGACCATCGGTTCGGCCCGAACATTGGGTGTTCGAGGTTCGGCCGAATTTAGAACTGTTTGCCCAAAAAGTTCGGAATTCGGCAACCAGAACCGCCCAAAATGCAATGCTTCAGGAAATGGGCTTTAAAACCCTGTGATTGGACCAGAACCATTAGCAAAAGCCAATTGAGGGGGCAGGAGAATGCTAGGAATGTGATTGGAGTGACTAGGGGGTCCCTAGACCAATCATTAGTGAATACGCCCCCCAGTATATAAGATCGCCCCCGCCATATTCCTAGCATTGTTATACTGGACATGGAAGAGAGTGGAATGCTGTTCTGTTAATTTTACTTTAAAAGTGTCATTTAGCTATTTTTAGTGTGAGGAAAGGGATATCTAGTGTAGTTAGAGTGCTCCTTTACACTTAAGTTAGCTTCAGGGAAAGTGTTAAGTGTAAGGGGACCGTAGTGTAGTGTAGGGTTAACTGGCAGTGACTGCTATGGCAGGGTGACAAAACCCTTCCATAGCAGGGTGACCGCTATAGAGAAATGATCTTTTCTCTGAATAGCTTCGGCACACCCATATGGCTTCTCACCAGTCAAGCATTTTTTATGCTGCAGGGGCTGCCACTGCCAGTGCATTTTTGAGGACATGTTTGATGTCAGACATGACATCTGAACATGTGTATAGGGGGTATATATAGACATATATGTCTGAATATATATATACCCCTAGACATATATAGGTGTGATAGTAGCAGAAATAAATGCTTGCGCTAATGAAATCATTTACAGTAATATATTTCTGCTACTATCACACCTATATATGTCTAGGTGTGTATATAAATATATGTATGTGTGTATATATACCACTATACACACGTTCAGATGTTTTGCCTGCCTCAAAAGAACCCCAAAAAATGCCACAAAAAACGCTAGCGTCAAAAAAAAAATGCCCAGGTGTGTTTTTGCTGGCATTTTTTGGGGGGTTTTGGAAGCAGGCAAAACATCTGAACTTGTGCACAGTACCACTATACACAAGTTCAGATGTTTTTCCTGACTGCAAAAAATTTTTCAATAATTGGCTTTTCAAAAGTTCGATCATCCTTACCTGTGAGGAGTGAAGTTCTCCGTCTTCTAAACTGGGTGCCAGAGGAGATATTTTTTCTCTGAGAACTGTCGAGAAGTGAACTGAGAGAAAACTTCTCAGTTTACTAAACGTACACCTCTGTGAGATGGTTGCAGTTCCATCTTTGTTACATTTTTGTACTTTTGCTACAGTATTCTGACTAATAAGTAAATTAACTTTTTGCAGCTTCCACCTTTCTGGTGTAAAGAAATGATTTTCTTTCTCAGGTCTTGTGACATTTCTCTTTCATGTGGTGCCATTGCTGACAGCATAAATTGGGAAGCTGTTTTTTGTTAAGTCCTTTTATAATCAGCTGTCTGCTGGACACCTGTTTAATGATTAATTAGATTTATCTGTAGTTGAATTCTTGTTATTTATAATTTTGTTGTCTAAAACTTAGCTTTGCTCCTAAGACTTTCATTGTGGTATATTCATTTTTGCAACATGGTCTTATATGAATTTATTAAGAAAATTACTTTTTTGTGTGTGCAAATTAACAAATCTTGGTTGCAATCAATGGTCCGCATTTGTGGGAGAACTTTGTGCAAAATGTAGGAAAGATGATCCTATACTTATAGTCTTTTTCTGTTTGTTTTTCAACCAGAGATCGCTGTCTATCAAACATAATCCAGCATGTGACCACATTCCCGTTTCCACAGAAAAGCATACAAATAACATCCAAAAGATCAAATAGCATATGCACCATTTGTGTCAGATGAGAAGAGTAGAGTGTATAATCTACACTTCCATGTTCACAATGTGGCAAACAGTCTCTGTGGTACTTAGCCTTCTATTGCTGAATATGGCAAGAAATTGAGAGATACTATTATTACTCTATGAACAGTAAAGCTTTTACATTTTCTATAATTACAGTTTTCCCTCTATAATATCGATAGGACAAATGTTTTTTTTTTTAATATCCTAGACATATGTCATATGTCTTGGTCATATACTGTATATATATATATATATATATATATATATATATATATTTACTGTATACACACACACACCATGATTAGCCATAACATTATGACCACCCACCTAATATTGAGTATGGCCCCCTTTTGCTAAAACAGTCCTGACACATTGAGGCATGGGCACCAAAGTAACATCCCCATGACTGGCAGGACCCAAGGTTTCCCAGCAGAACATTGCCCGAAGCATCAAATTATAAAAAAGGTGGGGTAAATCCGCGCTAAGGATAAGGGTAACTGGCTGCTGCCCACCTCCAAAGTATAACTCAAAGAAATATACGACAAATAGAAAGAGAGAATGTGAGGTAGATGGCGCTGCCTAAAAATGTTGATATTAATATAACTGGACAAAGTCGGGTGAAACAGATAACTATACATGGTATTCCATGCAACCATATATATAAATAACACACTTTATCATGGCAATGAGATCAAATATAAAAATAAATTGATACGTGAAAGTACCAAATAAGTGCCAATAGTGATATAATGCAGTAAATAAGGGTAAATAAGGGTGAATGGGTGATAAGTGTACCAATGGCAGGTCCCTAAAATTGGTGAGACAACCACAGTAAATAACAAAACAAAGTGACCGTGGGTCAAAGTGGCACAAGATGCACTATGAGGTGGTGAATATTTAGTTGATAATATCAAATAAATAACTTGTTGGATATAGAGCCCAAAGTGCAAAGAAGTCTCCAATGGTAACAATTGGTATAATACCAATTAATAAAAGTGCTTGGTTCTATAAGAACCAATGTGCAGATCACTGATTAAAATATAATATAATAAATGGCAAATAAATAGGTGACTATAGTGATAAAATCAATTCTAACAAAAAGTCCATAAGGTGATATATGGTGTTGAATCCAAAAGTAAGGTGGGTCTTGGGGAGACCCAATCCAGAGATGCAGGTGAGGAACCAAAGTGCTCCCCTCACCGGAATACTGTACCCCTACAGGTGTAGAGAGAGTTGTACCCTCCTGGGGTGTAATCCTGTTAGGTAAGGGGCCCTGTGCTCAATATTCCAGGTCATCCGGTTGGATCATCGCTCCAGGACAAGGGATATACTCAAATGGTATTACTTGATAGGGCTCCAAGGGGCATCAATACCAGATCAATAGGGTAGGGGGATCCAGACCATAAATGGAAAAAGAGCCTCACATAGTGAAGTATTGCAAATGTAAACACTTTATTAAATAAACGAAAGGTACTCACAATAATAGTATGGTAAACAAGCGTGGTAAAGGAAAACGGGATTGCAAATCTTCTGTGTGTGTGGCGAGGCTTCCGGAATGCCCTGCGCTCCAACCACCGTAATTGCATCCAAACGACAGCAGAAGTGACGCAATTACGCCTTACGCGTTTCGTCAGACGTCATCAGAGGTGGCATCAACCATGCCATCTCCGCTGTATTATATATCAGGTGGTAACCAGGCAACCGGAACAAAAAATACAATTATATAATTTGAATGAAAACCCAGAAAAGGAAAAATTTTATTTTTATTGATGTAATCCTGTGGTCTGGTATCCACTTGTGACATCCATACAATAACAATGTTCATGATTACAGGGATGACTTTTAAATATAAAAGGCCCAAAAAAATGTTTTATATATCAATAAATATAAATAGCAATAATTGAATAAAAGACTAATCCATCCAATTGCAGGTTCTTCCTCTTTTAAATATACATTTGTATTTTTAATTGGTATTATACCAATTGTTACCATTGGAGTCTTCTTTGCACTTTGGGTTCTATATCCAACAAGCTATTTATTTGATATTATCAACTAAATATTCACTACCTCATAGTGCATATTGTGCCACTTTGACCCACAGTCACTTTGTTTTGTTATTTACTGTGGTTGTCTCACCAATTTTAGGGACTTGCCATCGGTGCACTTATCACCCATTCACCCTTATTTACCCTTATTTACTGCATTATATCACTATTGGCACTTATTTGGCACTTTCACTTATCAATTTATTTTTATATTTGATCTCATTGCCATGATATAGTGTGTTATTTATTTATATGGTTGCATGGAATACCCTGTAGAGTGCCCTGTTTCACCCGACTTTGTCCAGTTATATTAATATCAAAATTTTTAGCCAGCGCCATCTACCTCACATTCTCTCTCTTGCCAAAGCATCACATTGCCTCTGCAGACTTGCCTTTTTATACCGCATCCTGGTGGCTTCTCTTCCCCAGGTAAGGGACTCACACACCCAGCCATCCACATGATGTAAAAGAAAAAGTAATCCATCAGACTAGGCCACCTTCTTCCATTGCTAAGTAGTCCAGTTCTGATGTTCATCTGACCATTGTAGAAGCTTTTGGCTGTGGACATGAGTCACCATCGGCTTCAAAGCCCCATACACAACAAACTGCGATGCCAATTTTTTTCTGCTTTCACCACATCAACTTTATGTTGTCCTTGTGGACTTGCTTCTCAGAAGAGTTGAAGCTGTTATAGCTGCAAAGGGCGGGCCAACGCAATATTGAACCCTATGGACTAAGACTAGGATTCCATTAAAGTTAATGTGTGTGTGTGAAACATGGGAAAATGAATTTGGGACTTCAAATGAGACTCATGGCCAACAGAGTTTCCATCCCTGATTGCATGTAAGCAAGAACAAAACATATTTTATTTTAAAATATTTAAAATCTTGGGACTTTAAATGAAGTGTGACCAGCTAATAAAATGGGGGTATAAATAGAGTAAGAAAAAAGGAAACAATGTAATGCTGCATAATAAATGTATTGGTAAAACCAGTATTGCTAGGTATGTAGCCCCAAAATATGGGAGTAACCATTAATATAATTGTAGGTAAACAAGACCATAACAATGGTACAAGGTAGTACAGTAATATCATGATAATAACATGGATAAAGTACATGAATAAAACATATTGATGTATACAGTTTTAAAACAATTAATCACATGTATAAACTTGCAGAATTGGCCTGTAGAAGACAACGCGTTTCATGAAAAAATGTCACTTCGTCAGGAGTAGGCACAGTTTAGATATCTAAGAAGAATATACATAAATGAACAAGAGTATATATCCAGTGGTCACAAGGTCTCAAACCAGTGAGGGTGTCACTTACAGTATAGTATCAAGTGTATGTAGAAATGGGGACAGCGGTTCATGCGGGGGTATGTCCAGCAAAGGAACTGAGGGGGCGAAACCCGCGCGTGTCCAGCAGGCATGAAGAGTCAAAGGTTGGTGCGAAATGGCTCTCCAAAAAGGGGAGATCTCAAACCCTTCACTCCTAGAAGTGAATATCTATGGTAATAGCAAAAATGCATGGGTAAATATAGATGATAACAATAAAGATTGTAAAGAATATGATACGGGTGAGATCATGGAGACGCCGAGACACGAGTGAGGGACATAATACTAAGTGTGTCCGAGGACCCCTAATAATGGGTGAATAAGCAAAGAGAGAATAGAGGTAAATTACAATCTGCAGAAGACCAACAGGTAAAAAGGAGATATGCAGGGAGTGTCCCCATGAAAATACAAAAACAAAATCAAGCAGAGAAGAAAAAAAGAAAGAAACAATGTGCAAAATGGTACCAACTATGAAGGATGTGATAATGAAAATAGGAGTGTAGTAGACTGCCAATGTTTTTCTGCTTTCATCACATCAACTTCACATCAACTTTATGTTGTCCTTGTGGACTTGCTTCTAAGAAGAGTTGAAGCTTTTATAGCTGCAAAGGGCGGGCCAACTCAATATTGAACCCTATGGACTAAGAATAGGATTCCATTAAAGTTAATGTGTGTGTGTGTGTGTGTGTGTGTGTGTAAAGGCAGGTGTTCCAATACGTATGGTAATATAGTGTATGTGTCATGCATTGAGACATATTTGATTATAATAAATAGTGTCTTACCAAGAATCCAGCCTCAGAATATTCTGTTAGTGACAAAATGGTGTGGGCATTATAATGGTGTGGGCCTAATATGTGGGCATTATGGACAAATCCTCGGAAGCCAGCGACCACATTTCTGATGAACATATTTGCATGTCAAATTTTATTACATTACAATTCTATTACAGTAGATGTGTTCTTTATCGGAGGGTCCAAAAAAAGGCACATGAGTACAGCCTATGACACCCATGACATTGGGAATCCAAGCTACCGCATTGAAATTGTTCCTAATCTGTTCCCACTCCTGACATGTGTTAGGCAGATAGATATATTTTGGGGGAAATTTACTTGAAACCCTGTAGGGCCTTAGCAAGCAAACGTGAGAAAGATGGCTAGGATGCCCCCATCACCTCTCTCGCTACCATCTGATAGGGGACCTTGCCCAGAAAGTGCAGGACAGCCATCAACTTGCTCATAGGTGGTATGGCATGACTATGTGGTGGACTGCAGAAAAGGTCTCAATTTCCCAAAGAGAAACAAATTGAGGCCTTTAGATGGACACAATTTAGAGAGTTTTTTTTAGAGATTGTTATACAAACTGTTTTAATTCCTACACCTTTCACCTGATTTGGATGTAAATACCCTCAAATTAAAGCTGAAAGTCTGCAGTTAAAGCACATCTTGTTTGTTTCATTTAAAATTCATTGTGGTGGTGTATAGAGGCAAAAAGATTAGAATTGTGTTGCTGTCCCAATATTTATGGACCTGGCTGTATATTATATATTTATTAACCAGTACTAAACCCCCCCTAAAATCCACATCATGTCCGAAAAGGCCGACAAGGAGAGGCAGATGCTCACAGGCCACAAAAGAGGGCAAGCAGCCTCTCTGTCCACAGTGAAAAGTGGTGGTTACAGACATGGTGCATCCTCTGCAGGTGAGGCACGCCCGTCCTTTTTTTCCGGTGCTGGCCATGTTATTCAGCCTCAACATGCAAAAGAGTTGGTGGAGGGGATAACAAAGCCTTCCTCATCCTCCTCTTCCTCTGTGACCCAGGCTCATACTAGTTTTCCTTCCATCGCAGCTGCAAAAGTGACCCATTCCACAGGCTCCTTCTCCACAGCTACTCCTTCTATCCCCCCATCATCATGCACCGAGGAGTCATCTGAACTATTTTATCATGGTGTCAGTGACATGCTGCTGTAGGATGCGTAGCTATTTGAAAGCTGTGATGTTGGTTCCCAGGGTGATGAAGGGAAAAATGTGAGCCTAGAGAGAGGGGGTGACAATGATGGACAAGAAACTAGCAGTCATGTTGCCACAGCTGCAGAACACTGCCAAGTTTGCTCCAGTGATGATGAGGGAGGCGATGATGAGGTCAGTTACCTTGGTTGAGGCTGAAGTGCTGAGAGGGCTTCCCTTGCAGATCGGTGCGGATCACCCCTGGAGGTGAAACAGGTCCCGATAAGCTGCGGGAATGTCTTCAAGAAGGTCAGAGGCTGGCTGAATGGCCAGACAGGTGGCAGGAACGTTGGATCCAGGGGGAAGGCAATGGTCCAGACAATATTCGGACATGAAGAGAATCCTTTTTTCCACCCAGTCAATTTGTGGGTTATGGGCTTGGAGCCACGGGAGGCCTAGGATGACAGGGAACATGGGAGAGAACAAGACATCAAAGCAGAGAAGCTCTTGATGGCCAGAGTCCGTAGTAGTGAGCACTGGACAGGTCTCTCTGGTCACAGGTCCAGAACTAGGCAAGGACCCGTCGGCAAGAAAAACTTGAAGTCATTGCTCCTTAACTTGTAGGGGGACCCCCAACTTCTTGGCTAACGTACTATCCAGGAAACAACTGCAAGCCCCGGAGTCAACAATTGCCATGAGCTGAATCTTCTCTTCTGCTACCTGTAGGGAGACAGGAAGAATAAGGTGAGCAGGGGATGGCTCAGAGACCTGACAGTTCAAGATGGTCAGTGAATAGCACTTACTGGGCCTCACGGGGCAATTGCGGAGGAAGTGGCCGGAAGCTCCACAGTAGAGGCAGAGGTTAGCTTGACGGCGACGTTGTCTCTCCTCAGGGGTTAGGGAAGAACGAGTTAGACCAATCTGCATGGGTTCACCATCCGTAGGGACATTGGTAGCTGTTCCAGGGAGAGGAGAGGCAGCAAACGGGACTTTAGGCATGACCCAAGTAGCTTGGGCCTCCTGAAGGCGTTCTGAGCGTCGTTCCCGCAGACGACTGTCCATTTGGATAGCTAAAGAGATCAAATCCTCCAAGGATGCGGGTGTCTCTATCCGGGCAAGTTCGTCCTTTAGGGCCTCAGAGAGGCCATGACGGTACTGGTATTTCAGTGCTGCCTCATTCCAGTCCGTGTCAGCGGCCCATCTCCAAAAGTCTACGGTGTAGTCCTCGGCCGGATGTTTATTCTGCTGTAGGGCATGTAAAGCGGACTCTGCCGTGACCGTGCGCTGAGGATCTTCATATAATTGGGCCATGGCCTCAAAAAAAGAGTTTACTGAATTTAAGGTAGGACTCTTCTGTTCCAGGAGGTTGTGTGCCCAAGTCTGAGGTTCTTCGGATAATAAGGAGATTATAAACCCCACTTTAACAGATTCTGAGGAGAAGGTCCTAGGCTGGAGGGCCAGCTATAACAAGCAGGCATTTTTGAAAGCCCTAAACTTCCTCCGCTCCCCACGGAAACATTCTGGCGTGGGAACCCGTGGCTCCGGTGGTGGAGCTGAAGCTGGCTGGGAGGAGCTAGCATGATCCGGATGAGAAGGAGCCGGTATGGAGCTAGCGGAAGGTTGATTAGGGTCGGCTGGAGGAGGTGAGCCGGCTAGGTTCAACACCCGACCTTCCAACTGGAAGTAGCCATCTTGCAGTCTTTGTACGGCTTGGGTCAGGGCTGAGACCTGTTGGCATAGAGCCTCGAGCGGGGAAGCACCTCTGTCGGCCTCTGACATGGCTGGTTTATGCTGTCAGTTACCTTGGTTGAGGCCGAAGTGCTGAGAGGGCTTCCCTTGCAGCTCGGTGCGGATCACCCCTGGAGGTGAAACAGGAGAGGACACGTCCCAAGGAGCACTGGATGCAGGTGAGATCCGGATGAGCGGATGGTTTGGACACCCAGGACAGCTTCCAGGAAATCTAAATGTGCTCAGTGGAAAAAGACAATAGGTTAATGCCAGGCCGAGGGTCATATACAGTTAATCAGTCCAGAAGCAATAAGCAAGCCGGGGGTTGGAGGTAGCAAAAGGGCATAGACAAGAGAGAGTTTGTGGGAGGCAAGCCAAGGTCGGTACACAGGAGATCCAGAAGAAGTATCAGAACAAAGAGTGGTCAGGCAAGCCGGGGTCGATCAAGGGAGAAGAGGCAGACAGGTCCAAGAGGCAAGCCTCTTTGTTCAAACAGGAACAAAGGTAAACACACAGGTCACGGGTACACAGGAGCTGACGATAAACCAGCACCGGAGCCTACCAGGAGAGCATCTTATATAGGGCCAGGGCTGGAGAGATAGGCGTGATGGCGCACACGCTCTGCGTCGGCACGCCTGCGTGCAAGCACCGGCGCGCTCCCGCGCATGCGCATCTGCCTCCAGTGTTCTATTGCCGCTAAACGGCGATTCATTTCCTGACAGTCACTGTCTATACTTAGGTGCCTGAGAGAATAGAGGAGGAAAGTGAGGGGGAGGAGGAGGAGGATTTAGCACAACTCCAATGAGGCAGGATGAGCTCCAGCGGCCGCCATGGGAGTAGCCAACCTATTGCATCACACCACAGAGCTCCACAGGTGCAGGGTGCTGCAAACTCTTAGCAGACTTCCAAAAGTTCATTAGTGTGGGCTTTTATCAACACATGTGCAGTAGACCACAGCGTTGCTGTTTACATCTGTCTGAAGCAGATCAAGCCTGGCCAGAACACCAGCCTCTTGGGCACGAAATGCTTGACAAGACATATGATGACCTGCCATGCAGTCCATTGGCAACAGCACATGAAAGAGCCACAAGATAAAAACAAGCATATTTCACCTTGCTCCTCATCTGGGATCTCTAACCCTACTATACCTCATGTATTCTCAAAAACCTGCATTGAGAGGGATGATGGTATAGCAATGAGTACCACAGATACTTGCACCCAATCTGCTAGTGGTACATCACTGCTTGATTTCACCAGCAGGCAATTTCTGCCTTTTCATCTGGTAGACTCTGCTCCCTTTCGCGAATTTGTGGAATGTGCTGTACCACAGTGGCAGTTTCCAAAAAGACATTTCCTTCATGGCGCACTGGGTAACTCTGCTGGCAGCTGGAAAGCATGCAGGACAGGGTTCAGTGCTGGAGCTTGTTTTGCGACCATGCCTACAAAAATCTGGTGCTTGTTCTGCGACATCTGGCTACTCCCCCTCCCCTTCTTCTTCCTCTATGTCCTCTTCTGTTGAATTGTCCTCTGAAGCAGCAGTGCACCCTAAGTGTTCAAGGGGCTACGCAAGCAGTCAGGATAAAAGATGCCATGCAGTGCTTCAATTGGTCTGTCTAGGGGATAGGCACAATGGCACCAACCTTCTCTCCACCCTCTGACAGGGACACTTGGCTTGGCACATGTACTGAATTTGGTGGTGCAGCATTTCTTGAACAGATACCCGGGCTTACAAGATCTCCTAAGGCAGGCCAGAAAAGTCTGTGGCCATTTCTGACGTTCATACAATGCCAGTGCTCAGCTATCTGACATTCAACGGGAATTCAACCTGCCCACCAACAGCCTCATTTGTGACATGCCCACCAGGTGGAACTCAACATTGGAAATGCTGCAGCGGCTGCAAACACAGCAGAGGGCCATCAATGAGTACCTGTGTGAGTATGGCACAAAGACAGGCTTAGGGGAGTTTGACTTTCTTTCATTATGCCAGTGGCTTTTGATAAAGGATGCATGCACCGTCCTGTCACTATTTGAGGAGGCCACAAGGATGGTGAGCAGAGACGATGCATGCATCAGTGACACTATCCCTCTAGTCTACCTGCTGGAGCACACGCTTCATGGAATCATGGACAGGGCACTTGAGGCCGAACAGCAGGAGGAAGAGGACTTCCTTTCCTCACAAGGCTCCCTTTATGCAGATATCATTCCGGCGGGGGCACAAAACACACAGGAGGAAGAGGAGGAGGAGGATTGTGGCAGAATGGATGTAGATGATAGCATACAGCAGTCTTCAAGGGATGGTTTTGATTCTCCAGAAACCCCAGGAGTTGTACATAATTGGGGAGAGGTTGCACCTGACAATGTCATCCTTAGTGACCCAGAGGACTCAGAAGCTCATGCCTCCTCAAACTTACGTTGCATGGGCTTCCTGATTCTGCAAAGCCTGCGAAAGGACCAGAGGATTTGTGCTATCAAGGAGAGGAATAATTACTGGTTGGCAACCCTTCTTGATCCACGTTACAAGGGTAAAGTTGCAGAGCTCATCCTGCTTTCTCAGGGGGAGCAGAGGATGAAACATCTTGAGGACGTCTTGAAGAAAAATACCTTTCTAGACACTGAGAGGTTATCATTCTCTGGACATGTTTCTGAGGCATCGTTCAGCCAAAGGGGGAGCGGTGGAGAAAGCAGCCTGCTGAGCAATGCCTTTAAACAGTTCTTTTGTCCTCAGCACCATCGGCAGTGTCTCCATCATATGGTGCATGATTATCTAGGGGCAAGAGCAGACTTGGAGACCTTTCCAACTGAGCATCCACTGGGTTACTGGGTCTTGAGGATGGTCCACTGGCCAGAACCTGCTCAATATGCAATGGAGCTACTGGCCTGTCCTACTCCCAGCATGCTTTCCAAAAGGACATTCAGTGCTGCTGGAGGTTTTGTGATGGACAAAAGAGTGCGTCTGTCCACAGACTCTGTTGACCAGCTGACTTTTATCAAAGTGAATCAGTCCTGGATCAACAGCAGCTATCAAGCACCTGATGCTGGTGTAACTGATTGAATTTGGTAGGGGTCTGCCATCCCCTGAAGACTGCATATGCTGCCTATCCTATTCCTCAATCTTGATTCTGCTAGCTTCCAACAATGTTTTTAGTTTAGGTCACCACCAAACCCCAAAGCCTAATTTTTCTGCACTTGTATGACAGGTGTAAACAATTTAAATTTCGTATGTAATATTTAACAGCAGGCCCTGTCCCTGTTCCTGTTCCCTGTATCTAGCAAGAGTATCTGTGAGGGGTTACAGTGTTCAGGCACCACCAACACCAAAGGCCCAATTTTTCTGCACCTGTATGACAAGTACATGCGATTTCAAATTGATACAGAATTTTTACCAGCAGGGCCCGTTCCTGCGCCCAGCAAGAGTAACTGCAAGGGATTGCTGTGTTCAGGCACCACCAACAACCAAGGCCCAATTTTTCTGCACCTGTATGACAAGTACATGCAATTTCAAATTTGCATGGAATTTTTACTAGCAGGGCCCGTTCCTGTGCACAGCAAGAGTAACTGTGAGGGGGTACGGTGTTCAAGCACCACCAAAGCCAAAGACCCAATTTTTCTGCACCTGTATGATAAGTACATGCGATTTGAAATTTTGTATGTATATTTGTATATGACATTTTTTTCTTTAGAAATGTCAGTATTGCTGCAGCAGGCTACATACATCGTACTAATGCGCTACTTTACAGGCACAATAAGGGGACCCCCCAGGCACGATATTTAAAGGAATTTTTAATTTTTATTGTTTCACTTTAAGCATCATTAATATCAGTAAATCACTGCTCCTTTAAAAACTATAGTTTTAAAAAAATTTTTTTTGCATTGCTACATGTTCCCCAGGTCAGTAGCCAGACCCCCATACAGTTTATTTGGGCAATAACTTGCATTACAGCCTTTAAAATTAAGACTTTTGATTTTTGACGTTCGAGTCCCATAGACTTCAATGGAGTTGGTTTGTTCAAACAAAATTTTCCCGTTTGCGGTGTTCTGGTGCGAACCGAAGGGGGGTGTTCGGCTCATCACTATTTACTAAGCGTTTTGAGTGTTTTGCGGTAAATACTGCAAAATGGTATAGTGAATTGACAGTTTCAAGATTGTTTGCGATATTTAGGGCAAATGCGACCGGACACCTAAATAACACATGCAATCTGCTTTTTTAGAATGGAGCCCATTATTTCTTAACTGCTATTACTATAGTGAACTAAATCCTGATTTGTTGGAAGAATTTATTGCACTTTTTTTCTTATTGCCCCTTGCAATTATTGATTGGTCAATTGTATGTGAACTACAGGTCTTATCCAATAACTCATCTCTGGCTTTTTAGTGCAAACTTGTGAAATGATTAAAAGATAGCTACTGATCTCGGCCCTATTTGGAAAAAAAATTCCAAGGTACCTAAGGTCCTTCACAGTTCAGACATGTGCTCATATAATATACAATAGTTTTAGGAAGTAGCTAAGCGATCACTGATAGTGTTAGTGTCATTAAGTACTAAGTTTACACATTTCTATTTACTGTATAAAATGATTTAACTTTATGTTGATAGTAAATATGGAACTTCAACATTTGTTATAAAATAGTTATTTACAGAATGACTGAGAAATATTAAGAATACATTTATTGTTAAACGTGTCTAGGAAATCTTCAGCAAGAAATATTTGTGAATTCCCCATTTGAGCTGGATCAAGCATGTTTTTGCATTTCTGTAATCATAATATGCAACTGTCTTGTGAAACAAAACACAAGAAATACAGCTTACAGATCCCTTTTAATATTTTATTACATAGCATGTGTTTTTAGAATCCTAGTCACGGTGGCACCAGGAATATTTCATATTATGAATTGTATATCTGTAAATAACTTTGCTTGCTTTTGATGCATTGATTGGAATTGATCTTTGACATGGAATGGGTAATTATATTGTTAATGGAAATTGCAGCTTAACAATTTCAAATTTCAAATAGAATGTGAAATAGCTTATTGCAGCAAGTGTAGAATTTCCTAACTTTGTAAAGTGCAACATGGTAACTATTTTACCCATTACTTTTTTACAAAATATTCTTGAGGGATATAGACAGCATTTAGTCACACTGCACAGCCTAAAGCTGTTGGAGGGCTGTGAGTACACTACATCTTACTTGTTGAAGTTTCAGACTAGAGGCTCATTTCAAAAACTCTAATGCAGTGTTTTCCAACCTTTTAAAGTGGAAGTAAACTCTGCCCCTCAGATGCTGTTTTTTTTCAAAAAAACTGTGTAATAAAGTATTACAACATATTCTGCATTATAAGAACCCCCATTCGTGTGTTTTTTACTTTTTTCCCAGCAGTTTTAAAATCCGTGCTTTCTGGGATAAGCCAGCTCCCTTTTTATGTATGGTTTTTTGAGTCTGCATTGTAATATACTTCCACCCTTTCTTCTATTCCTAACTGTAATCTCACACATGCACAATGCTTTCTTAGCCATCGTGGCCACGCCGTGTTGCTAGGACATGGCCTGACCCCAATCTCGGTAATGAGTCAATGACATCATCGTCCTATCACAGCCGGTCACATGTAAATGAGGAAGTGCCGTTATTCGGCTCTCCTCGCAGAGTGTGAGGCGAGGAGAGCCGATCAGCGGCTCCTCCTCATAGGGGAGATAAATACATGTAATCAGGGCACTGATCATCAGTGCCCTGATTACACAAAATGCAAATAAAGTGCCAATTACTGCCACAATCAGTGCCCATCATCAGTGCCCGCAATCAGTGCCCATAGTGCTGCCAGTCAGTGCCCATCAGTGCCTGCTCATCTAGGCACTGATGGGCACTGACTGGCAGCACTATGGGCACTGATTGTTGGCACTGATGGTGCTGCCCATCAGTGTCCATCAGTGCTGCCCATCAGTGTTCATCAGTGCCACCCAGCAGTGCCCATCAGTGCTACCTGTCAGTGTCCATCAGTGCCACCTGTCAGTGGCCATCAGTGCCGCCCATCTGTGCCACCTCTCAGTGCCCATCAGTGCCACCTATTAGTGCTCATCAGTGCCACCTATCAGCACTTATCAGTGCCGCCTATCAGTGCCCATCAGTGCGGCATATTAGTACCTCCTCATCAGTGCCACCTTATCAGTGCCCATAAGTGCCACCTCATCAGTGCCCATTAGTGCAGCCTATCAGTGCTCATCAGTGAAGGAGAAAATTTATTTATTTTCAAAATTTACTCACAGAAAATAGGAAAAACTTTTTCCCCCCCAAATTTTCTGTCTTTTTTCTTTTTTTTTTGTAAGAAATAAAAAACCCAGAGGTGATTAAATACCACCACAAGAAAGCTCTATTTGTGTGAAAAAAATGATAAACATTTCATATGGGTACAGTGTAGCATGACCGCGCAATTGTCATTCAAAGTGTGACAGCGCTGAAAGCTGAAAATTGGCCTGGGCAGGAAGGGGGTGAAAGTGCACTGTAGGCAAGTGGTTAAGGTCACATGGGTATCAGAAAATTCTGAATGGGACTATAATCTTGCGGTATCTCGGCATTTTGCCGCAGAGAGAGGAAACGGCGGACGCGTTATACTTAATAATAGCCTTACGGTACAAAGAGCATGCCATAAATCGGGAAAAGGATGCGCATGCACAGTTGACATCAGAAAATAAAATGGGACAGATTACAAGCAAACGAGGTATAGTGACATCTATACACAGCGATTTGCCCTGTATTCTCTGATGATTAATGTGTGCAAAAGTTATGTGGGAGAGTTTACAACCACTTTAACCTTCCTGGGCCACATTGCAAGAAGAGGAATTGTCTTGGGACACACATAAAATACACTAACAATAATGATAGCTGATAAGCAGAAAGAGTCAGGCATATTAATATTTTTAATTATGTAATTTTTTTTATTATAAAAGTAAAAGAGGGCAAAATAAAGTTGGGCTAAAAAAAAAATAAATAAATAGGGGGATCTGATTGCAACTATATTTTATAGCCTAAAGTCTGCTTCACATGAAAAAAATAATTAATAAACCACCACTATTCACAATCTGCAGCTGCTGTCACTAAAAAAATTAACATTTTTTCAAACCCACTTCAATATGTAGCAAAGTATGAAAATATTCAAATAAATATATCAACAACTGAAATTACTCAAAAGTATTCTTTCCTTTATACGCACATGAACTTTAATGGCATCCCAGTCTTAGTCCGTAGGGTTCAATATTGAGTTTGCCCAACTCTTCTGGGAAGACTGTCCAGAAGGTTTAGGAATATTTGACCATTCTTCCAGAAGCACATTTGTGAGGTCAGGCACTGATGTAGACGAGAAGGCCTGGCTCGCAGTCTCATTCCAAAGGTGTTCTACCAGGATGCTCATCTATGTTTTTATGGACCTTATGCCATTAAAGTTCATGAGTGTGTAATAGCAGGCATCACTATACTTTTGATAATATAGTATAGTGTGTGTTTAGTGTGTACATAGTGTGTGTGTACTGTGTGTATATATATATATATATATTGTGATCTAAAGAAAACCGCACTACAACTCCAAAATGTGTAACAATTGATAGCAGCTGGCGCAATACCCTAGTATGTGGTATACACAAAATAAAGTAAACAACAGTGCAGCGCTATAAAAACACATTAATGATGCTAAATTCAAATAATAATAATATGCATGGCACAATTATTAAAAGGTGTCAAGGAATAAATATACAAAACTGTTAAAAAAAAACATATGGGAGTGCATTAGGGTAATTAACCGAAAACCCCAATGAAGAGCCAGAAGGTAATTTAAGCAATCATCTCTGTATGTAACAAGAAAGGAACACATGTGAATCCCAATAGCCTCTAAACTTCCCAGTAATAGGACCACAAACCACCTCAGTGTTTAATGGGGCTTACCAAAATTAGAGTGGTCAAACAGCACTTTTTTACACTCCATGTGACCTCAAACTTCTCTCAAGCAGCTTGCAGAAGTACACAAAATACCCTCTGGGGTTGGGACTATATGGGCACTTAAAAAGGAGTTTGCATGAAGATAAAAATGATTTCATTTATTTGTACAAGGAGATAAAAGGATGTATATAGACAATAGATAAAGAAAAACAACAAACAAGAAAAAATGCGGCAATTTACATCTAAGTAAATAACAGAAAAATATCACAATATATAAATGTATATGAAGATTGAAGACACCTAACGCGTTTAAAATTTTTCTTTATTAGAGGTGTCTGGAAGAAATGTATACATTGCTGTCTGAAATTAAAGTAAAACACATAAATGCATATCACACTATAGACTAGGGATGATCGAACGGTTCAGGTCGACCATCGGTTCGGGCCGAACATTGGGTGTTCGAGGTTCGGCCGAATTTAGAACTTTTTGCCCAAAAAGTTTGGAATTCGGCAACCAGAACCGACCAAAATGCAATGGGACAGGAAATGGGCTTTAAAAGCCCGTGATTGGACCAGAACCATTAGCAAAAGCCAATTGAGGGGGCAGGAGAATGCTAGGAATGTGATTGGAGTGACTAGGGGGTCCATAGTCCAATCATTAGTGAATACGCCCCCCAGTATATAAGATAGCCCCCGCCAAATTCCTAGCATTCTTATACGGGACGTGGAAGAGAGTGGAATGCTGTTCTGTTACTTCTGTTACAAAGTGTTACAAAGTGTCATTTAGAAATTTTTAATGTGAGGAAAGGGATATCTAGTGTAGTTAGAGTGCTCTTTTACACTTTAGTTAGCTTTAATTTATTCAGTTTCTGTAGGGAAAGTGTTAAGTGTAAGGGGACCGTAGTGTAGTGTAGGGTTAACTGACAGTGACTGCTATGGCATGTTGTGAAAAGCGAGAAGCCAACAACCTGTGTTCTAAGTGACAAAATACAAACAATCTTTTTTTTTATGGTTCTGGACATGCTACAGAGCTGAAACTTCACAGGTACACTTTTTAGACCCCCCAGATACTAAATCCAAAGACATTTTTATTTTTTTTTATTTTTTCAATAATTGGCTCTCTATCAAAAATGACAATTTTTAAGAACATTTTTTGTGTGATTAATAATCCCTGGGGTATGACCCAGAACCCTAGGCACTTTTTAGGGGCATTTATTGGGTTTTAGGGCTTCAAAATGGTGTTTTTTGATTACCGAAGTTCGGGTCCCATTGATTTCAATGGGGTTCTGAAATCCGGGCCGAACTTTCGGGAAGTTCGGATGTTCTGGCCGAACCTAACTTTTGAAAAGTTCGATCATCCCTACTATAGACATCAATTACAGTGTCTTACATCTTTCATTGAGAAATTGTATACTGACCAATACAAGATCATCATAGAAAATCGCATAACTGGTATAAGCCGCTGCAGATAAAATCAAAGAAGGAAAGTGCCAGTGCTGCTACAAAGTATGTCCCCGCCCCCAGGTCATGACTCTCTGGTTCCTAAAGTGAAACTGCAATTGTGAAAGCCCCTTATATCATGTAGGAGTTATCTGGACATAGATAGCGTAGAAAGGTTTAATCACTGGGTTTTACATTACAGTTTTAGTTCAAATTTGATTGGCCCTATTATTTAGAGATAATAGGACCAAATATATAGGTAAATATAATAACCTAACGTAATAAAAATATAAAGATGAAATAATGCTTGCATTTTAATTAGTCAATGCTGTAGAATTGGCCCACTAAGAAACGTCCACGAAAATGGAAATGCAGGTGGACCCATTTCCAAGCGAGAAAAACTACGTAATTAAAGGTCTCCAAGACTAGAATCAAACATAAAGTGGGTAAGTAAGGGGATACATTCTAACAAAATGTGATAAGTATAAATGAATGAAATAGCTCTATCAGCAAAGAGTTTTACCCAGGAGATGTCCATCCTGTTTGTAAGTGGCGTATGCAAAGCACCAGTGTTTAAGACAGGTGCAGGGAGTCAATATAAAGGCAGCATATAACTGAGTTCAGCTTGCAATGGTTGGCCAATGGGAGGGTAATGTGCATACAAGAAAGGGGAGAAATCCTGTCGCCAATAGGGGTCCTTCAGCTGAAAGGTGTTGCAGTGCACACATACTTAAAGCTTGGCAAATCCCTTCTGCCCCCCCTTCTCTTTTTTTTTTCTTGTTGTTCCCCTTCTTTTTTCCCCTCTTATCTACTGATTCTAATCTGCCTTGTCTATGGATGTCGCAGATTGTCCTTTCTCTCTTTGCTTTATCGCTCATTTCTGGATTTACCTTCTAGGCATATTTCTCTAGTTTTCTGTTCGCTCCTCTCCCTGAAGAAACTATTTCTATCGTTCCCCTCAGGGGCCGCAGAGCAGTCTAGGGACTGTCTGGGTGTTACCCCCCACGCACCTGTATGTGGCCATGTGATAGATGCCGGTGGGTGCCGGGAATTGCCTAAGCATGGTCCTTAAACCCGATGTCATATATTTTTCATTATACATCTCTCTGTGGTGTGCTCTCAGGGGTTAACATAGTTGTATTAAGTTATTCTATGACATCCATCTTCACGTTCCGGTCCCTTGCCAGCATGATATCTTATTTCATATTTTCATATTATTCGACTGTTGGATGTGTATTTTTATTTCCTCTTGATGTCATCCAATGTATTACTCTGCGTGATATGTTATATGCCTTTTATATTTCCTTCAATAAAAGAATTTATAAAAAAAAAAAGCTGGGCAAATTTCCAAAACGAGGCTTGGAAGTTGCCAAGTCTTGTGATGGTGAATGACAGAAGTGATGAAACTCCACCTCCAAAAGCGTAATGGAGTCTTTCAACTAGTTGGAAGGAAACACCGCTATGTTCCCCACAGATCAATGTGCAATCAGACTCAATTTAGGAATTTTTTCATAAAAGGAAAGAGAAACCCTCTCAAATGTGTAAACCAATAGAGTATGCAATTTTAATAGGGTACAGTATATACACTTACAATGGATGGGTAATACATAGACTCTTTGCATCACATATACAATCTGTTTGACAGAAACCAAGATGGCCACAGCTGGTTTGTGCAATGACCGTGGCATGTGTTCTGGCTCCGCCCAACGCATTTTTTCATATGTGACATCATCAGGGCATGAAACATGTTGGGCCAAGCCGCAAAACACGCCACTGCGCATGTGCAAACCAGCCACAGCCGTCTTGGTTTTGGTCAAACAGATTGTATACTGTATTTGATGCAAAATGAATCAATTCCCATGTCTACACACTCAATATTGGGGTAATGGGGCTTCCCCGCTGTCAGAATACACTCATCAGCACCACCGGCTATAGCCAGCGGTACTGATCGACCAATTATTTTGGCTGGTCCTTGCTAAACTAGCAGAATTTCGATCCATCTATAGCTAGCTTTTTTTAATTTTTTTTTTCTAGGAGAAAAAAAATTGTTCATGTTTTGGGGTTCCTCAGTAGTAAAACCTGTTAATCACAGCAAACCAGATTGCAAGGCAATCCTAATAAACCACTGGCAGAGCAGATTTAGAAATGATTTTCTTACTCAAAAAAAAAAAAAAAAGAAGTAAGTAAGTAGGTAGTTTAAATGAAGTGGCAGTGCTACAGTATAGCTCTATGATTTCATGAAACTTCGTCACTACAGATCCTACAACATGGCTTGTTCCATCAGGTACAAACAAATTTCCCCCAAATGTCTCTCAGTGCAATACATAGTCAAATTGTTTTAACTGTTAGATTTTCTAACTTGTCTCAGTGAACTCTTGCAGCAAATTTTAATGTACTTTAACTGTCATGTGGTCTAACTTCTTTTCTCATTGATTTTATTTCTAACCAGCACACCTGGCCTCTTTGAAAGCAGAATAGTTACATTTTAAATACAGTTCATTGGTTTGCTCTTAGAAATAACCTGAAATTTATATTTCTAACAGTATCTAATTTTTTACATTTTAATAAATGTATCTACTTTTATATGTATTCTGTGTTAAGATTTTAAATTTTAAGCTTAACTCCTTTCTCATAAAGTGTAAAATGATATGATCCAGGATGTTGTAAACTAAAAACAGCAGCTCTGACTGCAAAACTCTTTTTTTTTTCATGCTGTCCTCCTAGAGCTTACTGCTCCTGGTCCTGGCCATCTTTCTTATTCCAAGCTGAATGACCGCCAGTATCATCAAACCCACTTCCTGGGAGCCCTTCCATTTTTGAACACCACAATGTCCAAGAGTAAGGACCACCAACTCCATCATCAGAGAAAAGAGGGGACTTTTGAGGTCACTGGACTAATCCTAAAGAAAACAGGAAATGTTTTTCTTTTTGTTCTTTAAAAGTAAAAGCAGCAGGGGGGCTTCAGGCTGGTAAGAAGAATGGGGGTATGGAGAATACAACCAGAGGTGGTGTGAAGCTGTGTACACAACACAAGACACTGGCTGACATTTGCTATGTGGGTGGCCTTGTTAGACCCCTCCTGCCCAACATCCTTTGATTGAAAAATTTAAGGAGTTATACACAAAATTGTTGGCCGAACACCAGTTGCATCCAACCAGATGCAGCCACTGTTCTGGTATTATGGCAGGTGCCAGCTGTGGCTGTCAGAAGGCAAGAGCCACAGTGGGAGATTCCACCATCTGCACTGTATAGCATGGATGGGGAAATCATTTTTTTTTTTTTCATTCAACCCACAGGCTGAATAAAAATAGTCTATGTGGATATACAAAGCTTTAGATATTAAAGGGAAACCCCAGACAAAAATGAAATTTTTTCTATTAATAGTATGTTAAATATCTTTATCTTTGATATTATTCATTTTCTGGCTAGCTGCTTGTGTAGCTTAGAAAGTCGTATCTAAGCTAGACAATCAGCTTCTTCCTGTTCTTCACCGACAACTCTATCTCCCTTTATCTAAATTTGCTAAGCTGTCTTTCACTTCCTGAAAAGGTTGTCGGTCTTTCTTAGACAGACATGCCTAAACCTGCCCAGCCCCACCCCATCCCTCCTATCCTTCACCATGATCTCCTCCTTGAAAGCTTTGTTTAGGCCAGCAGCTTCTCCTGAGAGAGGGGGAGAGAGGGAGGAGAGGTCACGTGACCAGCACAATATATGAAAGAAAAAAGGTACAAAGGGACATTTTTGAAAGTTTAGAAGGATACAGATCCTTTTCTATTGCTCATTACATGTGAGTAATGAGTTTTAGGCTCCATTTCCACTAGTGCGACTTTGGACACATAAATTCGCATGTCAAGTCACAGCATATTGATTTCAATGGCACCCGTTCCCATCTATGCCACTTTGAAAATCAGCAACTCCGAAAAGGTGCCTGCACTACTTTGATGCGACTTTGATCCTGAGAGTGAAAAGTTAGATCAAAGCTGCACTCAAAGCCCCCCCCCCCCTCGTGTCCTGTATGAATTGTTTCTTCATTTTCTCATGAATTAGGATGTACAATGCCTCCTTACTGATGAGAGAACAGTGGGCGGGAACCTATGATCAGCTCCTCCTATTCTGTATATGTCCACGGGTTACACAGGAACAGTGCCCCTACCTGGAAGTGATGTCACTGGCTTTCAGTAACCACACCCACTTGCTGCTCTTGGACTTAGCAGGAAGAGGAATTTAAGTCATGTGACAGCACTGAATACTGCAAAAAAAAGGGAGAAAAACTGGGATTTTTTTAATTTTGACACAAAAGGCTAAACTCCGCTTACATTAATGATTACAGGGGAGAATGTAAGGTATTAGGCTGTACTTCCGCTTTAACTTTGTTATAATAATAATTTGTATCTAAAAATTAAAAATAAAGTATAAAATTAAATTATTTTTTTTAGCTTCATGCTCAGTGGAAAGCAGGAAGTAGCTACAATTTTAACAATAGGAAGTGTTGAACAAAGTAAAACATGTTAAGTTATCCCAATATAAATATTTGATTGTGTTCATCAGCTTCAGTTCTAATATTTATTAATATTGTGTGCATATTTTTAAAAATATGATTACAACTCCCAGGATCACAGATGTAACAGATGTTCAGTACTTTGTATTCAGCTGGCAGGAATGATTTGTATACTCTTTTTGATCACAGAAGCGATAGCTGTGTCCTAGCGGGTGAAAGAAGTTGTTTATAAGGAAAGTTACTGTTGTTATTCTAAGGCTGACTACCTCTTAAGAGACTAAAATCTCACCAGAGAGTTAGATGAGGTTTTCACAGAATAGAAATACAGTTTAGAAGTAAGTTGTACTGATGTTGTTTTTTCTCCTTTGGATTTTAAGCTGGATCTTCATAGAAATATTGATGTTTGTACACAGGTATCTGGTTGCTTCTGAACTTTTCTTTCACCATACAAGTTAAGGTTAATACAAAAGTAACTCAGAAGTAACTTCTTTAGAATTTCAAAGGCAAATTAAATCACGTCAGAAGTAATTTAACCACTTGCCGACCGCTCACTGAGCTGGTACTGCGGCAAAGTGGCTCGATATCATCCAGCGACGTAGATCTACGTCGCTGGACTGCTCCCCTTGTGAGCGGCGCACGCACACCGCTGGAGGCTCGCTCCCGCTGTATTCAGTTACAGCGGGAGTCGGACCAGGGGAGGAGCGGCGGTTATCACCGCCGCTCTTCCCCGATCATCGGGGATCGAGTGTGGAGATCCGCCCGCTTGTGTAAACAAAGTGGGCGGATCTCCTAAGTGACAGGCAGGGACAGATTGCAGGATTCAGCATAGCTGAACCTGCGATCTGTGCCTGTGTCACACAGTCCCCTCCCCCCCACACACGTTAGTAAGCACCAGGCATACATTAACCCCTTGATCACCAATAAAAGTTAACCCCTTCCCTGCCAGTGTCATTTTTACAGTAACAGTACATATTTATAGCACTGATTACTGTAGTAATGTCACTGGTACCCTCAAAAGTGTCAAAAATGTCAGTCAAGGGTCCGATCTGTCCGCCGCAATGTCGCAGTCCCGCAAAAAAAAAAAAATCGCAGATCGCCGCCATTACTAGTTAAAAAAAAAACAATAAAAATGACATAAATTTCCCATAGTTAGTAGCTGCGATAACTTTTGCGCAAACCAATCAAAATATGCTTATTGCATTTTTTTTTTACCAAAAATATGTAGCAGAAAACAAATTGGCATACAATGTTAAAAAATTTGGATTTTTACATTTTTTTGGGGGGGAATTTCATATAAAAAAATGTAAAAAATATTGTTATTTTTTCAAAATTGTCACTCTTTTTTTGTATATAGCGCAAAAAGTAAAAATCACACAGGTGATCAAATACCACCAAAAGAAAGTTCTATTTGTGGGGAAAAAAGGACATCAATTTAATTTGGGTACAGCATCGCACGACCGCGCAATTGTCTGTTAAAATAATGCAGTGCCGAATCGCAAAATATGGCCTGGTCAGGAATGGGGTAAAATCTTCCGGTCTTAAAGCGGTTAAAAATACACTCATTGAGAATTTTTTTCTCAAAGACATGTAGCTAAATACATTTTGGCCTAAATATATGACAAAAATTGAATATATTGGATATTTTTTAACTGTCAAAGTAGAAAAATATTGTTATTTTTTCAAAATTGTCGCATTTTTTATTAATATCGCAAAAAATGAAAAGCGCAGAGGTGATCAAATACCACCAAAAGAAAGCTCTGTTTGTGGGAAAAAAAGGACGTAAATTTCATTTGGGTACGGCGTTGCATGACCGCGCAATTGTCAGTTAAAGTCGCACAGTGCCGAATCGCAAAAAGTGGCCTGGACGTAGGACAGCAAAATTCTCCGGTGGTAAAGTTGTTAAAGAAAGGCATGTTCCCCTAAATACTGCAATTTAACCACTTGCTGTCCACCCCATGGCAGTTTTACTGCTACAGGGTGGCAGCTGTGCACCAGAGCAAAGCAGAGACATTTTCCTGCAAAACATTTAGGAACTGCCGAGCCTTGGATGAATGTGATGTCTGTGATGTGGACCAACAGGATCCACTGTTGCATGGAGGAGCGCATGCCCAGGACACAGACTCGGAAATGCGTCGCAACCTCCCCCCCCCTTTGGTGACATCATCTGCATGCGCTGTTGTCCACGCCACGGTTCAGCTTCACCCCCTCTGCATAGCTTTCCATCAGAGGACTTCCTCCTTGCCTCCTCCATGCAGCAGCGAACCCTGGTTGTTCACATCGCAGGAGGTTTATGAAGATTTATTTTTTCATATCCCATACATCTCCTTTAACGGAAATCTGCAAGAGTTCTCCTCTGAATAAGAGTAAAAGGAAAATCAGTCCCAGTGGCACAGGTAGGATTTCTCCACTGTTGGGGAGTATTTTCCTCACTTCCTCTAGGAAAGAAATTAAAGGGAAAGCTTCCAAATGAGGACATCAGGGAAAATTACCAGAGTTTGAATCTTTCTTTATTCTTTCAAAAACTAAACAAAATAATCTGGCTGTAATTACACTTTAAAGTGGAGTTCCGGCCTCAAAAATGACTTTGGGCCATCCGCTTGCTCTGTGTCACCTGTAAAAGAAATTATTTTTTTTTTGTTTACTTACCTTGTTATTGAAGAAAATATACTTACATTTCTTCCACTTCCTCCCTCTGCAGCCGCGGCCCGCGCTGTCACTTCCTGCTTGCATTGATTCCTGGGAGCTGAACATCATCGCTCCCAGGAATCAATGAGCCTGCACTGGCCCTGCTCGTCAGTTCCGGTGCAGGCGCATCATTCCACATTGTGGAATGCACTAGCCCTGACTGTCACGAAGGTATTTTTAGTGAAAAATAGTTTCCGAGGCCCGAACTCCGCTTTGAGCTTTGAGAGGTGCTTTTACAGTATTATTCCCAAGAAAATTAGGGTTAGCAATATTTATTATCTTCAGGTGTTACTAGGGCCAACTATACTAAAATGCTGTAACTAGACATAATTTAATTTTTTTTTCTGTAATTTATACTGTATATACCTTTTGCATGATCTTACTGCAGTTTAATTCCTCAGTACCTGAGAACTATATGCTAAAATGTGTTTCCTCTATTACAATTTATTTTTTATAACATATTTGTTTATCTCGATGCCTTGGAATTTTCTTTCATCAGGCAACAAATTACATTACTAATGGGTACTATAAGGAAGTGGTTGCCAATGCACTAGACATAACTAAATAATGCATTTTGTGTACCTCTGGATCAGACATTTTTTAATTTGCGTTAACAGAACACTTTAACGATTCGAGGATTTATCTAAAACAAAATATGACCCATGATAAGCATTGCCAAATTTTAATAAATAACTTAAGCTTGTATAACATGTTTAGTGGTGAGTCAGGCATTAAAACAGTAAAGCTTAGTTAAAGCAATAAATATTTTCTAAACCAATAGAATAATTAGACCCTCAGCTCGGTATGACAAGTATTATCAACAAAAATTAATCAGGCGCATCTTTTAGTGAACTCAATTAATAATATGCAACAACAGGGTCTCTTTTCTTAAAAGGAAAATTAATTAGTGAAGGGAAGGTCACTTGGAGATGCTGACATCACTCATCAGAATGCTCTGGCAGCTCTAATTATTTGTCTTCCAGGCTTGGGTGATCAAAAATTATTGCAATACCTGGGCAACATTTTCAGAAAGCTTTGTGCATGGCTCTTTTAATTAGAGTTGGAATGTGATTAATGCAATGGCAGCATTTAGTTCAGCCTCTCCACATTGAGTGAGTTTGTTTTATGTAACTGTTCTATTGAAGGCAGGTGTATGCAATGCTTTTATTCCAGTTACATAGGTATATGTTCTTTTAATACTTTGCTGTTACGTTATTTGTGTTACTTTTGTTTCACCTGTACCTGTAAAATTACAGGTTTGTTAGCTTTAATAGATTGAAATATTTTGCACTTTAATATCATATTTTAAAGAGGAAGTACTGTCCAGGAAACTGGGGTTCTTTTAACTCTTGCATGTTCAGTACTTGTTTCTGTCTTTGGTTGAAAGATAGCTATGCCTAGTGTGTGTATGTGAACCTTAGCAATGTTTTTTAGCTCTTATTTTTCCCCTTTTGGTCTGATAAATTTACCACTAAAATTCTCAGTAGGTTTTTGAAAAAAACATTGCTTTGATTACCTACCTATTTGAATAAAGCTGATAAATTCTGCATGTTCCGAGGTAACTGCATCATGTGTCTGCTGGAGGATACCAGAGGAAGTAGAGACTATTAGTGGGGTTAATATTTTAGGATATTTCTCCCATTTTAATTTTTCCATCCAAAATTATACTTTAGCTTTATCTGAATTCTGGTGTCACCCACTTAGGATTATATTTTGAAACCTTTAGCTAAACCCTGGTGTAGTTTTTTTTTACAGTTCCTGCTATAACAGGGTGATGGTTTTCCTACTCTGTTTCCTTCTACATAATGCAAAATAACCATAAATCCAACATGGAGAAGGGAGTCTTAGACTAAGTTTACATGGTAAGTTACCAGTAAGAATCAGTTGGTTCTTGCTGTCAGAGCTACACGCTGAACACACACTGGGGTTGATTTACTAAAGGCAAAATAGACTGCAAGTGCATATGCTCCAGAGCTTAGTAATTAAGGTAAAGTTTCACTTTGCAAAAAATACCCAATCACCTACAGGGAAAATAAAAAAAAAACAGGATGTTTTCCTTGCACGTGATTGGATGATAGAAGTCAGCAGAGCTTCTGATCATTCACTAAGCTCTGGAGCAACTAATCATGCCAGGAGCAACGGTATTTTGCAAAGTGCACAGTCTATTTGTCTTTGGGAAGTCAACCCCACAGTGTGTGTGAATGGCGTTGGCTGTCAGATTTGTATTCCATACAAATCAATAGCCAGCACTATCACTGTTCAAATATATCCTCCCATCTAATCAGTTACCTGTAAAGAGCCTCCTAATGACCCTGGATTCTGAGAGTGTGCATCCAGGGATGGTCCCTATCTAGAGTTTTTGGCTGCACTAAAACTGGCCACAGCTAATCAGTCAGTTTGTAGGCAACCATAGCACTAAGTGCAGCTTCATCTAGAGGAAGTGTTTAGCCACCTCTGTACACAGCAAACTGCCCACTCCATACCACCCTTGTGAATGGAGTTTTTATAAGTATGGAATATCTTACTACTGAAGCTCTGGTGAGATATAAGACACTTAGTACAAAAGCACCTTGTAATCTTTAGGTGGGTGAACCGAAAAACAAATCTAACATTAACCCTTAGAACCTAGATGTCTAGACCAAATTTAGCAGCATCATTAAATGTAGGGGGGAAGTACTGCACTTCAGAGGTATAGTAGTATGTCTTAATGCGTATGCAAAATAGTACTCACACTGAGTTATTATTCATATATAGGAGGGAGAGATTTTGCTAGTATCATTCAATCAAACAAATAATCTCCTATAAGCAGTGGACTAATCAAATAAATCCATTCAATTAAAACAATATAGATATCTGTGCAAAGTGTGTTACTTATGTGCAAATATACAATTAATAAAGTGCTTTATGTATATTTATGCATATAATATATATATTGATATTTATAGCACCATTATTTTTCTTTTCTTTTGCATCATTATATATACTGGCACTGCGTATAGATATTATATATTTATCCATACCCACCACTGGGGTTATACAACAGGTGGGACACAATCATGAAGTGGAACGAAATTTATTGGATATTTCAAACTTTTTTAACAAATAAAAAACTGAAAAATTGGGTGTGCAAAATTATTCAGCCCCCTTAAGTTAATACTTTGTAGCGCCACCTTTTGCTGCGATTACAGCTGTAAGTCGCTTAGGGTATGTCTCTATCAGTTTTGCACATCGAGAGACTGAAATTTTTGCCCATTCCTCCTTGCAAAACAGCTCGAGCTCAGTGAGGTTGGATGGAGAGCGTTTGTGAACAGCAGTTTTCAGTTCTTTCCACAGATTCTCGATTGGATTCAGGTCTGGACTTTGACTTGGCCATTCTAACACCTGGATATGTTTATTTGTGAACCATTCCACCATTCCATTGTAGATTTTGCTTTATGTTTTGGATCATTGTCTTGTTGGAAGACAAATCTCCGTCCCAGTCTCAGGTCGTTTTCAGACTCCATCAGGTTTTCTTCCAGAATGGTCCTGTATTTGGCTCCATCCATATTCCAATCAATTTTAACCATCTTCCCTGTCCCTGCTGAAGAAAAGCAGGCCCAAACCATGATGCTGCCACCACCATGTTTAACAGTGGGTGTGTTTAGGGTGATGAGCTGTGTTGCTTTTACGCCAGACATAACGTTTTGCATTGTTGCCAAAAAGTTCGATTTTGGTTTCATCTGACCAGAGAACCTTCTTCCACATGTTTAGTGTGTCTCCCAGGTGGCTTGTGGCAAACTTTAAACAACACTTTTTATGGATATCTTTAAGAAATGGCTTTCTTCTTGCCACTCTTCCATAAAGGCCAGATTTGTGCAGTATACGACTGATTGTTGTCCTATGGACAGAGTCTCCCACCTCAGCTGTAGTTCATTCAGAGTGATCATGGGCCTCTTGGCTGCATCTCTGATCAGTCTTCTCCTTGTATGAGCTGAAAGTTTAGAGGGACGGCCAGGTCTTCGTAGATTTGCAGTGGTCTGATACTCCTTCCATTTCAATATTATCGCTTGCACAGTGCTCCTTGGGATGTTTAAAGCTTGGGAAATATTTTTGTATCCAAATCCGGCTTTAAACTTCTCTACAACAGTATCTCGGACCTGCCTGGTGTGTTCCTTGTTCTTCATGATGCTCTCTGCGCTTTAAAAGGACCTCTGAAACTATCACAGTGCAGGTGCATTTATACGGAGACTTGATTACACACAGGTGGATTCTATTTATCATCATTAGTCATTTAGGTCAACATTGGATCATTCAGAGATCCTCACTGAACTTCTGGAGAGAGTTTGCTGCACTGAAAGTTTTTTATTTGTTAACAAAGTTTGAAATATCCAATAAATTTCGTTCCACTTCATGATTGTGTCCCAGTTGTTGTTGATTCTTCACAAAAAAATTACAGTTTTATATCTTTATGTTTGAAGCCTGAAATGTGGCAAAAGGTCGCAAAGTTCAAGGGGGCCGAATACTTTCGCAAGGCCCTGTATATACTGGCACTGTGTATATATATTATATATTTATCCATACCCACCACTGGGGTTATACATGAAGCACTTTATTAATTGTATGCACATAAGTAACACACTGCACAGATATCTATATTGTTTTAATTGAATGGATTTATTTGATTAGTCCACTGCTTATAGGAGATTATTTGTTTGATTGAATGATACTAGCAAAATCTCTCCCTCCTATATATGAATAATAATAACTCAGTGTGAGTACTATTTTGCATACGCATTAAGACATACTACTATACCTCTGAAGCGCAGTACATCCCCCTACATTTAATTCTAACTGTATAAGGTAACAGTCTTTTGTACATGCTGCATCAGGGAAGAACTTTCAATTAGTTTAAATAATACTTACCCATGATAGCGCAAGACTCATACCCATAAGAGATTTTTTAGCAGCATCATTATCCATTGGCTAACTTGATCACAACTCTATAACTAATTTTTCTACCAAAATCATTTTTACATTTTTAAGGTCATAAAAGGCTTTTCTTAGGTGCACTGTTTAATAAATATTTTATTTGTGTTTTATATTATAGGCTGACAAATGTACCCAAATGTTTATTAATGTAATTTACACTTATACTGTACTTAATAACTTATGTTATTAAAAAAAAATTAAATTAACATTTTTATTGTTGGTAATTTACTTTAACAGCTGAAGCCTACTAGTTTTAGTTGTTATTGTGCTTCTATCAGTTAGAGCCGGTAGCATTTTTTAAAAACATTTCCATGTCATTACTGTGATTGGCAGTCACAAGATTAGGAACGTGTTAGTCATTTGTTATTGTGAGAACAGCACTGTCAGTGACAGTGCAGTCTCAGAACTAGGAGTCTTGCTGCTGGTTCCTAGCACCAAAATATATTGTAGATGAAAATTCCTTTAGCATGATGCCTCATTGTTAATCTACAGATGAAAAATATTTAATTACCTAAAAAGACAGAACATGCATATGAAATATTTAGGTACAAAAATACAGCAACCTTTATTCATAGAAAAGATTACAATGATTTAAAATTCATTTTCCAGTGTGCTGCCCCATTATTTGTCACATGTATTATCAGTTGGTTAATTTAGGGTTATGATAATGACCTCATCATAAAGTTTATAACAGACTGCAGCTCTAAACCAGTAATAGTAAACCATGTGAATGTGCCTGTGAATCAATTTTAAAAGTTCATCTGATGAACTATTGGTTCACAAAATCATTAATGGGATGATGGAAAGAGGGGGAATGATGATTTATCACTTTTTGACAGAATATTTGCATGTAGATTTGTTGGATCTGCAGAGAAACATGCAATTAGGAAACTCAGACAATTGTGATTCATTTTTTTGTATGCTTTGTTTTTGGATTGGACAGATCAAATCAGCATGCATCAATTCAAGAGAGTACAACATGCCATTTGATGATTCCTCTAGAAAATGTTCTCATGGCAAACAAGTTCTAGAAAATGCTTGTCTATTATGGACATTTGAAGTTGAATGCAAACCACAACTTTTCCTGTAAAATGCAAACTTGTCCCTGTCTGGTTCCTCATCAGTGCCTCTTTATTAGCTGGTGACCCATAAATTGGAGGACCAATAGAGAGGCTGTGGAGGTGCTAGGAGAAGGGTCAGCCATTATGTATGTAAATTCTAACAATGACGAACAACAAACTTTTCTTATTTGCACCCTTTTGGTATGTTTAATATACAATTGAAAGCATTTCGTTATAGCTATTTAGATAATATCAGTTGATCCTGCCAAAAAGTGAGCTGAAAAGTTCCTGAGCACTTTGGGAGCTTCGCATTTCTATCAGTTATATTGTCCCCAGCTTTCTTTGCAGAGACAAAAGACCTTCCCTTGTGTTATTGAAAACAGCAGTAGTCCTACCCTAGGCTGTTTCATCATAGATTAGTATTATGAAAGTTTTAACCCTAGAAAGCATTGTCATTCTGGGACTAAAAGTGTAACACTGGCAGGTTCTCCAGCTGAAATGAAAGGAAAATATTGAAAAATAAAACAAACGCAGACACCACTACTAGGAATTGGTAGGCTTCAATATGTTATATTTTTGTTCTGGGGTTTAGATATACTTTACCTTTTAATGGCAAAGCCATAATTTGCTTCTAGCCTAAGCAGCTATACAGTATCTCTAAATCTAATTATTGTTTTTGCATGTGGTTTTCTTTATTTTTTCATGATATGTTTGATTTGAATTGCAATGTTTGTAAAAGGTTTACTTTGTAGAAACAATTAAACATTCAAATGAAATGAAGTGCTGTAGACAGTTAAGTACATTATTGATATATGAAACATTTGTAATATTTCTGCTAAGCATGTCTGGAAAGAAAAAACAAAATTAGCGGATGAATTATTTCATTTTCTTACCATGCTTGTATAATGTAATTTTGCACATGGCGCTAACCACATCTTTTACTTTCAGAAAAGGCACATTAACCTTTATGATTAATAAAAGTGGGGTGAGGAAGGGTTTATGAGGTGCTCCTTAAGTAGAATTGCAAACACATATTTTAAATTATCACTGGCTACACTTTGCTCCACATCAGCGGGTCAACAAATAGTAACATAAATTTAAATGTGAAATTAAAAGCAGCGTTGAATTTTTTTATTCTATCTAATTTGTATATACATTTTACTTATTATTTTCTGCCTTGAAAGTGATTGGTTTCTCAAATCACCTACATCTTTATGTTAGCAATTACTGTCTGTTCTTGAGGGACGTTTATGGCACTTTCCATTTTAGCAGCAAGAGATTTTATTAATATGCAAACTGTTAACAACGTGTGTCTTTAGAATTTCCAATGAGACCGTGTGGGAGCCATCTTGTTCTTTAATGGCTGTCAGCTAAGTGGTTATATACCTACTTTATTTCTGCATTTTTATACTTCAGTGTCTATTCATGCATGTAAAACTTGGTAATCAAGGTTTAATATTAAGATTTTGTATTTTTTTTTTTTTTGTAAATGCTTTTATGTATACCAATGATCCAAGGATGCAGCACTAAATGTATGTAAACCCTAACAAATGGTCCCTCTTATTTATTCCCTTTTGGTCTGTCAAATGCTGTATATACCATTGAAAACAATTTGATATAGCCGTTTAACCACTTCGGGACCGGAAGATTTTCCCCCTTAATGACCAGGTCATATCTTGCGATTTGGCACTGCGTTACTTTAACGGACAATTGCGCGGTTGTGCGATACTGTACCCAAATAAAATCGATGTTCCTTTTTTTCCCACAAATAGAGCTTTCTTTTGGGGGTATTTAATCACCTCGGCGATTTTTTTTTTTTTGAGCTATAGACAAAATAAGAGCGACAATTCTGAAAAAAAAAATAATAAAACAATATTTTTCACTTTCTATTATATAACCTAATCCCCCCCCCCCCCTCCCCAACAAAAAAAAATCAAAATCAACATTTTTTAACATTTTAGGCCAATTTGTTTTGCTACATATTTTTGGTAAACAAAAATCACAATAAGCGTATTTTGATTGGTTTGTGCAAAAGTTATCTACTAACTATGGGAAAGATTTATGTCATTTTTATTGTTTTTTTTTTACTAGTAACGGCGGCGATCTGTGATTTTTAGAGGGACTACAACATTGCGGCGGACAGATTGGACCCCTAACTGACATTTTTGACACTTTTGGGGGCACCAGTGACATTACTACAGTAATCAGTGCTAAAAATATGCACTGCTTCTGTAATAATGACACTGGCAGGGAAGGGGTAAACACTGTGGGTGTTCAACGGGTTAAATGTGAGCCTTGGGGAGTGATTCTAACTCTATCTGGGGAGGGGCTTGTGAAATGATCACAGAGACCTGTGATCTAATATAGAAGGATCACAGGAGCTCTGTGATCATTCCAGATAAAAGAACGGTCAGCTGTGTTTACAACAGCTGACTGTTCTTCCCTCTCAGTGGGGAGCGATCGTGGGTGCCAGGCGGCAATTGGAGCCGCCCGCCCCGTGCATCAGAGTCCCCACTGCCGAGTGGCCCGCTAGCTGCAGGCGAGCGACTGACGTAGCCCTACATCGGTTCTCGCAGGAGGGCCAGCCTGCCGCAGTATATATGCGGTGGGCAGTCCGGAACCAGTTAATAAGTGCAAAAAATACCGGTTGATCTTGCCAGAAATTCAGCATGCTTGTAACTTTATGAGCACTCATCCTGTGCTACACTGGAATACATTCCAAGCAGTGTTACCTCTGTGAATTACAGCACACCTGCCCCTTTTGTTATTGAGATGAGGAAAGTTCAGCCACCACACCTAAGAACTGGTAAGCTGCATTATATTACATTTTTGTTCTTGAGTTTAGATACAACTACCAGTCCAGAGATATGGTGGCTACATTTGCCTTCTTTCCCCTGGTGATCCTGCTGGTAACCTTCATGACCTAAGGTGGTCACACTCACTCACTGTACTGCATCTATGGAGGAGCAGTGTTGTCATTAGTGATGTCGCGAACATAAAATTTGCTGTTCGCGAACGGCGAACATCGGCGAATGTTCGCGAACCGGCGAACATTGCGAACCCCCATAGACTTTAATAGGCAGGCGAATTTTAAAACCCACAGGGACTCTTTCTGGCCACAATAGTAATGGAAAAGTTGTTTCAAGGGGACAAACACCTGGACTGTGGCATGCCGGAGAGGGATCACACAAAAAAAGTTCTTAAAAATTGTAATTTTTTGATAGAGAGCCAATTATTGGAAAAATTAAAAAAAAAATATGGATTTAGCATCTGGGGGATCTAAAAAGTGTACCTGTGAAGTTTCAGCTCTGTAGCATGTCCGGAACCAGAAAAAATTACGAATTAGGGTTAGGGCTAGGGTTAGGGTTAGGGCTAGGGTTAGGGTTAGGGTTAGGGCTAGGGTTAGGGCTAGGGTTAGGTTTAGGGTTAGGGTTATTTTTATGGCTAGGCTTAGAGGGTTAAGGTTAGAGGGTTAGGGTTATGGTTAGAGGGTTAGGGTTAGGTTTAGTGTTAGGGGCTAGGGTTAGGGTTACGGTGAGATACTTAGGGTTAGAGTTAGTAGCCCTACCCCTACCCCTCTAACTCTAACCCTAAGCACTAAAAATAACCCTAGCCCTAACCCTAACCCTAGCCCTAACCCTAACCCTAGCCCTAACCCTGATTCTATTTTTTTCTGGTTCTTGTGATGCTACAGAGCTGAAACTTCACAGGTACAATTTTTAGACCCCCCAGACAATAAATCCATAGAAATTTTTTTTTTAAGTTTTTTTTTTTTTTTAAGTTTTCCAATAATTGGCTCTCTATCAAAAATGACAATTTTTAAGAACTTTTTTTGTGTGATTTAGTGTCTAGGGGGTCTAAAAAGTGTACTTGTGAAGTTTCAGCTCTGTAGCATGTCCAGAACCAGAAAAAAAGATAATTTTTCAGTAGAGCAGAGATGGTGGGAACCCCTTTTACACCTATATGATCTTTTTTTCCTGGTTCTGGACATGCTGCAGAGCTGAAACTTCACAGGTACACCTTTTAGACCCCCCCAAACAATAAATCCAAAGAAATTTTTTTTTGTTAAGTTTTTTTTTTTTTTTAAGTTTTCCAATAATTGGCTCTCTATCAAAAATGACAATTTTTAAGAACTTTTTTTTTTAAAAAATTGTCATTTTTGATAGAGAGCCAATTATTGGAAAACCCCCAGGTCATATTTGCAGCCACAAAATACTTAACAAGCTGTGCACACATAGTCCCACAACATGGATACTGACATACCAGAAGTATTGCTATTAGAAAAGTTGCCATAAAAATGTTTTTTTCAGCAAAAAAAAGTATTTATTTTTTTTCTAAATCAGCCAGAACTGACAGCAGCAGGTAAATGCATGTCAAATACATATAGGGTTCATTCATACGTCTGTAAAATGGGTCCTCATCCATTCCACAATTTAGTGGAACGTTTACAGACCCATTGATTTTCAATTAGTCTGAAAAATTAGGCATTCACAGGATAAAGAAGTGTCGGCCAGTACAGGCCCCCAAAATTAGCCAACAGGCGTTTACCTGACAGCAAAGAACTTTGTATTCTGTGGCTGGAGGTACATTAGGCATTCACAGGATACAGAAGTAAGTGTCAGCCAGTACAGGCCCCAAAAATTAGGCAACAGGCGTTCACCTAACATCAAAGAACTTTGTATTCTGTGGCTGGAGGTACATTAGGCATTCACAGGATACAGAAGTGTCGGCCAGTACAGGCCCCCAAAATTAGGCAATAGGCATTCACCTGACAGCAAAGAACTTTGTATTCTGTGGCTGGAGGTACATTGGGCATTCACAGGATACAGAAGTAAGTGTCGGCCAGTACAGGCCCCAAAAATTAGCCCACAGGCATTCACCTGACAGCAAAGAACTTTGTATTCTGTGGCTGGACTTACATTAGGCATTCACAGGATACAGAAGTAAGTGTCGGCAAGTACAGGCCCCCAAAATTAGGCAACAGGCATCCACCTGACAGCAAAGAACTTTGTATTCTGTGGCTTGTGGTACATTAGGCATTTACAGGATAAATAAGTGTCGGCAATTACAGGCCCCAAAAATTAGGCATTCAATGGACATAAAAGGCCTTTTATGTCGCTGTATTTACCTAAGACAGGGACCATGAATTGTTATGGGTGGTGGCGGATATTTGTGGGCTGTCATGAGGAATTTGAATCAAACATGGTCTACTGGTCACATGTGTTGAATTCCCCCGAGATCCATGACTCATTAATTTTTATAAATGTGAGGTAGTCAACACTGTCGTGAGCTAGGCGAGTGTGCTTATCGGTCACAATCCCCCCTGCTGCGCTGAACGTCCATTCGGACAGGACACTGGATGAGGGGCAAGCCAACAGTTCCATTGCAAATTATGCAAGCTATGGCCAGAGGTCAAGCCTGCCCACCCAGTAGTCCAGGGGTTCATCACTTCTCAGAGCATCCACATCGGCCGTTAACCCAATGTAGTCGGACACCTGTCATTCTAGGCGTTCCCTGATGCTGGACCGGAGGACAGCTGTGGATGGGTCAGCTGAAAGAAAGATCTCATATCAGAATCAACACATCTTCAAACCGCCCTCTTCTTGCAGGCGCTGTTGGATTGGTACCTGCAACTGTTTCTCTGTGAGTAGAAATTGCTCTGCCAGAAAAAAGCAAAAGCAGAATGCAGCATTACCCGACTGGAAGTGCTGCATTCTGACAGCCCTCTGTGATGGTGGTAACATTTCCACAATTTTTTGTTTGTACCGGGGGTCTAAGTATGTTGCCACCCAGTACAGGTCTTTGCCCTTTATGCTTTTTATACAGGGGTCCCTCTTAAAACACTGGAGCATGAAGGCCCCCATTTGCACTAAACTGGAAGCGGTGTAGTGGCCTGGCTCCTGCTCATCATCCAGGATAATGTTGTCCTAGTTCCTTCCCCCCATCTACGGACAACACCAGGGATCCCAGAAAGGTTTAAAGCATGCTCTTCTTACTCCTCCTCATCCACTCCGGCACCATCCTCCTCTGACTCCCTATTCAGACTCCTGTTGTTGACTTGTCTCATATGGAGTAGCACCCCCCTGGGAATTCATCCAGCATTGCAACTTCCTCATCTTCCTGCTCCTGCTCCTCGACGGCTTGATCAATGACACAATGCAATGCACACTCCAGAAAGAAGGCGTAAGGTACGATGTCACTGATGGCACCTTGGCTGCGACTGACCAATTTGGTGATCTCATCAAATGGCCACAGAAGTCTGCATGTGTCACGCATGAGCAGCCACTGGCGTGGTGAACAAAACCAAAGCTCCCCAGAACCTGTCCTGCCACAGAGTTCATACAGGTAGTTGTTAACTGCATGCCTATCAAGCATATACAAGGTTACATAGTAGTTGAGGTTGAATAAAGACAATAGTCCATCCAGTTCAACCTGTGTAGGCGCACGTGGCGCATGTGGCCATCTCTCATACCCCTTAATGATCTGATCCTTGAGATGTGCGTCCAAGAATCTTTTTAAAGTAGCCATACTCCCCGCAGAAACTACCTCTTGTGGTAGAGAATTCCACACTCTTGTAGCCCTAACGGTAAAGTACCCCCTGAGTTGCCTGAGGTCAAAACGCTTCTCCTCTAATCGCATTGTATGTCCTCGAGTCCTCATGCAATCCTTGCGATTGAATAGCTTTTTTTCTATGCTGAGATCACCATTGAGGTATTTATAAATTGCTATTATGTCTCTTCTCAGGCGTCTCTTCTCCAGGGAGAATAAATTAAGCGATTGTAAACGCTCTTCATAGTTAAGGTCCTCCAATCCCCTAATTAGTTTAGTTGCCCTTCTCTGGACTCTCTACAGCTCCAACACATCCCTCCTGAGGACTGGCGACCAGAACTGAACAGAATACTCCAGATGCGGTCGGACCAGAGTTTTATAAAGTGGTATAGTGGTAGGTTGAGTTCCATTGCGTTGGGCAGTCACAATAAAGACGTCTGACAGGCAGGTTGTGTCGCCGCTGAATGTCAGCAAGGCGAGCCATGGCTGTGTAAGATCTTTTGAAATGGCCCGAGATTTTCCTGGCCTGCTGCAAAATGTCCTGGACCCCAGGGTATTTGACAAATAATTGCTGGACGACCAAGTTCTGGACGTGTGCCATGCATGACACGTGTGTAATTTTGCCATGTTTCAGCGCGCTCAGCAGATTGGCACCGTTGCCTCACACCACTTTACCAACTGCCAAATTGAGCGGTGTTAGCCACTGATCTGCCTGTGAACGCAAAGCTTAAAGGAGTGCAGGACCAGTGTGGCTCTTGGTTTCCAGGCACAACAGACGCAGCACAGCATGGCAACGTCTCACCTGGCATGTCGCATAGGTTCTGGGGATCTTGGGGCGGTGCAGTGGAAGAGACGGTAGCAGCGTAAAAGGAGGAGTCACTCGGGGAGGAGAGGGAGGCTGGAGTAGGAGGAGGAGAAGAAGAGGCAGGCCTGCATGCAATCCATGGCGGTAAAACCAAATCTACATGGGTGCCACGGGTTACATGCTTGACGGCCGTCAAAAGGTTCACCCAGTGGGCAGTAAAAGTTATATACCTTTCCTACCCGTGTTTGCTAGACCACGTGTTTGTAGTCAGATGTATCTTGGCACCGACACTGTGTGCCAGAGAAACATTCACTTGCCGCTGAACATGGCCATATAGCTCTGGGATGCCCTTCTGTGAGAAATATTTCCTCCCTGGGACCTTCCATTGTGGTGTTCCAATGGCCACAAATTTTCGAAAGGCCTCCAAGTCCACCAGTTTATATGGCAGTAGTTGACGGGCTATCAGTTCCGACAAGCCAGCGGTCAACCATTGGGCAAGAGGGTTATCCGGCATCATAATTTTTTTCCGCTCGAACATTTGGGCCACAGAAAAACTGATGGGATGATGGAAGGTGGAGTGGAGGACAATTGTGAGGAGAGAGGAGAAGGAGAAGAGGCTGGATGGTGAGAGCCTGGAGTGTGGCTTTGTGGGTTCTGACGGCGTTGCTCCCACTGGGCTCAGTGATGGGAGTCCAGGTCCCTTCTTAAGGCGGTCGTCCCTAGGTTAGTGTTGGGCTTAACGCGTTGACTTATGCGTTGACTGCAATGGCTGAAGATAGCAACACTATTGTCAGCAGCGGACAGGTTAAAAAAAGCCCACACCTAAAACATTAGCAGTCTGGTTTGTCCCTCCTCTGCAATGTAAGTTCAGCCTGCTTCTCCTCCCTATCCGTTGGTCCATCTCTCCCTCTGAACTCCCCTCCTCTTCCTCTCTTGTGGGCACCCACGTGACGTCCATAGACAGGTCATCATCGACGTCACCTTCGCCACCACTAACATTTGAGATCTCAGAGTAGGCAGCAACAGCGGGGACCAACCTCCTTGGGCTGATCTGGGTACTGTCGTCAGACTGCTGAGTGGCTGCTGTTGCTACCTTCTCTTCCTGATCCAATGCAAAGAATGGCTGTGCATCACAAATATCTTGTGATGGATTGGAAAATAATTCCTGTGACTCAAGTGGAGGGTATATGGTGGTGGTGGTGGTGTTGGTGGTGGTGTCTTTGCGGGTGCACACAGCAGAGAGTGAAGAGGATGCAGATAGAGAGGATGAGGAGGGTGCAGAAGAGGAAGGCTGAGTGAGCCACTCAACCAAGTCTACTGCATCCTTTGACATAATCGAATGCATCTTATGCAACTTCCCACTTTGGCTCCGGCCTGGTGCTCCTGCCCTACCCCTACCACCCCTACCACCCCTGCGCAAGGGCCTGCCTCTTCCTTTGCCTGTCATTTTTTAAATGACTCTGTGACAAAGTCTCTAGAGAAGCGCAGTATATGTGGAAGAAGGTATATAACTCCCCGCTTCAATCTGTCGTTTTGGGGGGGCCACTGGTTTACCACACCAGTTATAAAAAAAAATTGCTAGTAACTTTTGGCACTTGTGTGTAGCAGAGTAAACGCAGTAAAAGAGGCAAACTTTCTGCAGTACCCAAATACACTATAATATGCTTTCTATATTAGAAAGTATATTATAAGTTTATTACACCCCTAAATACTGCACACCAAACAATAGTACACCTATACCAGTCCTTAAAAGGACTTTTGTGGACCTATTATCTAGCGATTTGTGTCACTAACAGTCTGTCCCTGCTCCACACAGCAACCTCTCCCTACACTGACAAAAGACAGAATATAGGCCAAACAATAGTACACCTTTACCAGTCCTTAAAAGGACTTTTGTGGACCTATTACCTAGCGATTTATGACAGTCTGTCCCTACTCCACACAGCAAACCTCTCCCTACACTGACAAAAGGCAGAATGTAAAATGGCAGCCAGATCAGGTCTATTTATAAGGTAGGGGGTATGTCCATGTGCTGAAATGTCTCAATTGGCTGTCCTGTACCACCTGAAGGATGTGTCATCATGGGTCAAAGTTTTTCACAATGTAAAAGAATATGGCGGCCGGGAACATTGCCATATGTTCGCATGATCGGCGAACAGCGAACAAGCAAAATTTGCCACGAACCGATCGCTGGGTGAAGGCCATCTCTAGTTAGGACTACATAACACATCCTACAATCTTCATCTTTGTAACATGAGGGAGGTATACTTTGCTTCACAGAAGTGAGCTGATCATATTGATTGAGATAAGACTTCCAAGTCCACAGGACAGCAATGAATTTCTGTCAGGATAAACATGTATTTTTTGCACTTATACAACAGATGTAAAAAAACACTTTCAATGGTATATTTAACAAATCAACAGAAACATTAAAATGCATTCTAATTCCTCTGAACCCCCATGCAAAATGTAAGCCAGGAACTCTTTCCAAGTTAATACCTAGTATAGCACAATGTCTTACACAGACAAACTTGTGAAAATGAAAACATCTCAAGGCCATAATCAAAGGATCACAATGATGCATGTTTTGATGCAGCTATGGAGCTATGTCCATGGGAGTAAAGTGCCTGAACACAATGGTAACCCTGTTATCCTTGATCCTTTTCCAGTGCTATGATCTTCTTTGTTGGCAATCTCTAAACCAGAGTTCTTCAAACTAAGGCCCTCCAGTTGTTCAGGAACTACAATTCCCATCATGCCTAGTCATGTCTGTGAATGTCAGAGTTTTACAATGCCTCATGGGATGTGTAGTTACGCAACAGCTGGAGGGCTGTAGTTTTAGTATCCCTGCTCTAAACATTGGACTGTACACCTAGAATTTAGTGGATGCTGGGGAGTTAAAGCATCTGATATTTTTTATTTCTCTTGTGTTGTTAGATATATACACACAATTCTCTGGATGTTCCAGAGCTCCTCCTGCTCTAAATTGTGGGAATTTAACCTTGTATCTAGGGAAACTGGAGAGCCCGGGAACAGTTTACAACCGTTTTTTTTTTTTTTTTTTTAAATAGGTCTGAAAAGGTTTTTCTCACTAACAAGTGTACCTATTAGAAGTAAATACAAGTTTTACCTATCATTTGTAGCGTTGTAGATGCATTTAGTTATTTAAACACGTTTTGCATAACCTTTTGATTTTTGAAATGTAAGGTTTTGTAGAAAATTGAATTATTTATTATACATTAAAATGTCTGAGCTTGCATGTACGGTAGTTTATAACTGACAAAGAAGGCTTACAGTCTTATAGGGGTAAAATGTGCTAGTATAAGAAAGCACATTTAGGAATAAAATAAACATTTAAACACCACGTGTTTGTAAGGTAGATTTGAAAACAAATAAAAGGAACTGATCAGTTGGCATTCAACATATGTCCACTGATACAGTTTGTTCATGATATATTGTCTGTGGTATGGATGAGCAGTGGCGGCTGGTCAATAGGGGGTGCAGGGGCGCAGCCCCCCCAAGGCTAGTCCCCCTAGCATCAGCATAAAAAAAAATTTACCTTTAATTGCAGCGGGGCGCCGGACACACTGCTGCTATGGAGAGGGGTGGAGGTTTTGTCATCATGTGCCAGATTCTTGTGAGCTGGCAGCCCTTTAGAGTGTCCTCGGGGCGCAGAGAGATGTGCCCCGAACACTCCCACTACCGATAGCCATCCTGTGATTGGTCCAGGAGCAGTGACAGGGCTAGGAGGGCTCAGGAGACGCTGATCTACATCTGGATGTGGACAGGATCTCTGCGGTCTCCAGGAAGGATCACTAGCAGCCATAGGCACGGTAAGTCCCTAGGTACACCCTAATCATCTGCCTGTGTTGATTTTTCCCCAGCCTGTGTCCCGATTTTTCCAGCAGCATGAACAGCTGCAGAATCCCTTCTCCTGACATTCAATATGTTTCAGGTCCTGAAGCTCCTCCCCCGCAGCATTCGGCAGTGTTCTGCATTGCAAGTACTGTATGAAATGTCTGCTTGCTTGCTCCTCATCGTCTGCCTCTGCCCTGCTCCCAGCCCCCACCCCTCCATACTGTGAACTGTAAAGTCCTGTGGCTGCTGCAGAAGGATTGCTACTGTGGAAAGGGGTGAGTGTGTGTGTGTGTGAGTGGGGGTGGGGTGGGACTGGTGGAGTGAACCTGCACAATGTTTAGGAGAGGGGATGAATGTGTATAGAGATGGCCAAAGTCTGCAGGCAGAAGCCCTGCTGTGTGCTACTGCAGCCAGCTTCAAGTAGTGCCTATGTATATGGCACTGCAATGCTGGAGCTGAGGGAGCAGTAAGACCACCTCTCCCACAAGCTGACAGATATCTGCCCAGCCATTTTATACTCCACTTCCACATAAACAGCTAGTGAGGTGGCTGACCTTTGCCTTTTACTGCACCCTGCTTTTGCACCCAAATCCTAACCACCCAGTCGCAGCTGTGGCAATTTTACCTGAGGCAGTAGAGTTTGATTGGCAGGACTGCCTGTCAAACTCACCCATTGGCTCACAGTTATGGTACGGTCTTGCAATGTCAAATTGGTATTCAGCGATTTAAAAAGAAAGTAAAAACACACATCAGTAGGTAGCGGTAGCACCTCCTGAATGCCTGTCATCTACTGTTATACCCCCCTCTGAAAGGCAATCCACCACATATTACTTTTCAGAGGGTGGTAAGCATTGCCGCAAATGTGAAAGAGACCTAAACGCTGACACCCATTGTCTATTTTACACTCACCATTACCCAGAACATTACTTCCCAAACATTTCCCATGTTCCCCCCCCCCTCCAACTTAAATCAATCACCAACCATTTCCCAACCCAAAGATGACCGATTATCATTCATCAACCAATGCCCACCCCCCAGCATACATACATACCACGGCCTCTACTTCTAGCTTCTTCCTACCCCCCAATTGACAGACTGTATTTCATAGTCACTTTCATCCCCCACCTCCCCAACATCTCTCCCTGGTAACTTCACAGACACTGCCACTGAAAGTCATCCTTCCTCAAATGACTCACCTCCACCCACAGACATTCCCCACACTGTCATACCCCCCACACTCCTCTCCTGTACATACCGCCCACTGTCATACCCTCCACACTCCTCTCCTGTACATACTGTCCACTGTCATACCCTCCACACTCCTCTCCTGTACATACTGCCCACTGTCATACCCTCCACACTCCTCTCCTGTACATACCACCTACTGTCATACCCTCCACACTCCTCTCCTGTACATACCGCCCACTGTCATACCCTCCACACTCCTCTCCTGTACATACTGTCCACTGTCATACCCTCCACACTCCTCTCCTGTACATACTGCTCACTGTCATACCCTCCATACTCCTCTCCTGTGCATACTGCCCACTGTCATACCCTCCACACTCCTCTCCTGTACATACTGCCCACTGTCATACCCTCCACACTCCTCTCCTGTACATACTGCCCACTGTCACACCCCCAAACTCCTCTCCTGTACATACTGCTCACTGTCATATCCCCCACACTCCTCTCCTGTACATACCGCCTACTGTCATACTCTCCACACTCCTCTCCTGTACATACCGCCTACTGTCATACCCTCCACACTCCTCTCCTGTACATACCGCCCACCGTCATACCCTCCACACTCCTCTCCTGTACATACTGTCCACTGTCATACCCTCGACACTCCTCTCCTGTACATACTGCTCACTGTCATACCCTCCACACTCCTCTCCTGTACATACTGCCCACTGTCATACCCTCCACACTCCTCTCCTGTACATACCGCCTACTGTCATACCCTCCACACTCCTCTCCTGTACATACTGCCCACTGTCATATCCTCCACACTCCTCTCCTGTACATACCGTCCACTGTCATACCCTCCACACTCCTCTCCTGTACATACCGCCTACTGTCATACCCTCCACACTCCTCTCCTGTACATACCGCCTACTGTCATATCCTCCACACTCCTCTCCTGTACATACCATCCACTGTCATACCCCCCAAACTCCTCTCCTGTACATACCGCTCACTGTCATATCCCCCACACTCCTCTCCTGTACATACCGCCTACTGTCATACCCTCCACACTCCTCTCCTGTACATACTGCCCACTGTCATATCCTCCACACTCCTCTCCTGTACATACCGTCCACTGTCATACCCACCACACTCCTCTCCTGTACATACCGCCTACTGTCATACCCTCCACACTCCTCTCCTGTACATACCGCCCACTGTCATATCCTCCACACTCCTCTCCTGTACATACCATCCACTGTCATACCCTCCACACTCCTCTCCTGTACATACCACCCACTGTTATACCCTCCACACTCCTCTCCTGTACATACTGTCCACTGTCATATCCTCCACACTCCTCTCCTGTACATACCGCCCCTTCTCATACCCTCCACACTCCTCTCCTGTACATACCGCCCCCTCTCATACCCTCCACACTCCTCTCCTGTACATCATACTACCCCCTCTCATACCCTCCACACTCCTCTGCTGTACAGACTTCCCCCTCTCATACCGTCCACACTCCTCTCCTGTACAGACTGCCCCCTCTCATACCCTCCACACTCCTCTCCTGTACAGACTGCCCCCTCTCATACCCTCCACACTCCTCTCCTGTACATACCGCCCCCTCTCATACCCTCCACACTACTCTCCTGTACAGACTGCCCCTTCTCATAACCTCCACACTCCTCTCCTATACAGACTGTCCCCTCTCATACCTTCCACACTCCTCTCCTGGACAGACTGCCCCCTCTCATACCCTCCACACTCCTCTCCTGTACAGACCGCGCCCTCTCATACCTTCCACACTCCTCTCCTGTACAGACTGCCCCCTCTCATACCCTCCACACTCCTCTCCTGTACAGACTGCCCCCTCTCATACCCTCCACACTCCTCTCCTCTACATACCGCCCCCTCTCATACCCTCCTGTAAGAGTGGTAAAATAAAAGTGGATGTATTGAATGACTTGTTGGGATGGCCAGTGGGTGGATCCTAAGGAATCTTGGTGGTCATGCCCTGAGGGCGGGGGGGTCAAGGCCTAAAGCTGTGTAAGGGGCCCCAAAATTTCTGATAGCTGCCCTGACTACCAGGGGCTCAATATCACAGATCGAGGGGGACATAGCCAGCATTGCCTGCTACGGGGTCACTGGAGATCACACACATGCAATAGGCGTACCTGCTGCAGGGATGCAATGCTAAACAGCAATCTGGACAAGGATGGGGGGCACCAGTGATCTAGTAAAGGTGGTGAACTGGGAGGAGACTGGACTGGTCTAGCTGGGTGAAGGTAGTGCCAGGTGGCCAGTGCCAGGTCCAGATGCCATGCACCAACCTTAGAGCTGTGTGTGTGCCTCTGTCATCTACCTACTGCAGGCACAGCATTGCAGGGTTAGAGGGCTGCTGGGAAAATCATTGAGTTGCTCAGCAGAATTCAAGAACCTGTGGAAGGAAGCTTGTGATCCATGCCAGGCTGGGGGGTGGTACTGCAATAGCAGGGAATACCTTGAGCTGCAAAGACACAGGAAAGGCTAAGTGGGAGGTAGAGGTAACTGATGCCACACAACTGGAGGGCGAGACTGGCAAAGACTTATGGTGTTTCGCTGGGCAGGAGTGCACATAATGGCCAGCTTCTCCGCAATACAGACAAAGATTACCAGCTGGCGGCGACGTCTCTCCTCCAGAGACAAGACAGGCCGCGTGACCCCAAGTTGCGTGGGTTCAGGAGCATCAGGCATGGCTCCGGCGGGAGCGGGGCTGGGAGAGACTGCCCCAACGGAAGGGAAGTGTACAGGAGGGGCTACTCGTGGCAACATCCAGGCTGGCCGAAACTGCTGCGTTGATCATTCCGCCCACCGTTCTCGGAGCCGACGGTCAATTTGAATGGCCTGGGAGATCAAATCCTCTAGTGCGTCGGGGATGCCCACCCGGACCAATTCATCCTTCAGTGCTTCGGACAAGCCAAGACGGAACTGGTACCGGAGTGCAGCCTCGTTCCAGGAAGTGTCGGAACTCAGGCAACGGAAGTCCGTGACATAGTCTTCTACGGGTCTGCGCCCCTGCTGGAGAACGTGTAGCACAGCTTCTGCGGTGGAAGATCGCTGTGGATCATCATAGAGTTGGGCCATAGCCTCAAAAAATGACAATAGAGAGTTCAAATGGGGGCTACCCTCTTCAAGGAGCCAATGGGCCCAGGACTGGGGTCCGCATAGTAGCAATGAAATAACAAACCCCACCTTGGTGGCCTCCAGGGAGAAGGTCCGGGGTTGCAAGGAGAAGTATAGCTGGCAGGCATTGCGAAACGCTCGGAATTTACCCGATCTCCGGAATATTTTTAAGGGGTAGGGACCCGAGGTTCTGGTGGCAGCATCACTACTGTGGGGCTGGAGGCTGGTCCTGTGGCAGCGGAGGAGGGAGCAGATGGCGCAGTGGAATCTGTCGGGAGGGTTACAGAGCGCAATCGTCCCTCTAACTGTGTATAGCCATCCTGAAGCGTCCTCACGGCTTGAGACAGGGCTGCTAGGTGCTAACGGTGAAGCCTCTCTTACAGGTTCCGACATGGCTGTCTTGTACTGTTAGGGTGCTGGTGGTAACCTGACGATAGAGATAGGCCCCGATGTCCGCTAGAGGGCGGAGCTTGGACAGAACCCCCAAGGTAAGTGACACAGGCTAGCCTGAGGTGCGGTGTCTAAGTATCCACCGGTTTTCGCCAGAGCCTCTGGTGGTGAGGATAGACTTCGCTGCGTGTGGATACCAGGTCGCGGTCCTCAGGGTCGCCCCACCAAGGGAGAACCGATCAAGGTCCGAAGGCAGGTGAACAGACAAGGGAGATCCGAGAGAATGGTCAAACAAGCCGGGGTCAGGACGGGTAGCAGACGAGCGGAGTCAGGAACAAGCCAAAAGGTCAACAGGAAATCAGCAGTAAACAGGTCACAGGTTCAGGAACAACAGCAGGAGCTGAAGACAAGACAGCACTGAACCTGTGTGCTGATCCAGCTTAAATAGTGCTCTTTCTTGATGAGAAGGGTGGAGCCGGAATAGCCTGTGAGTTTTAACTCATCCTCTGCCAGAGCCTTCCTGACAGGTTCCTAACAATATCCTAAGAACTAGATCTAAGTTTGTTGAAACTCACATGTATCCATTTCTTCCATAACCTTTCAAAGACAGACATGCTTGTAATGGTCCTCAAGGTTTTTAGAAAATATGAGAATATCATCCAGATAAGCAATCACAAATTGGTATAACAGATCCTGAAAAACATCATTGATGAAGTGAACCAAATTTAGGGTCTCCATTCCAGTGTCTATGTCCCGCATTAGGTGTGTTTCACTGAGGGTGCAGGTCAAGCTAGGGGTTTGCCCTGACTTCATGTAATCCACAGAAAAAGTAGAAAAAAATCTCAGCCACTGCACATCATACAAACCCAGTGTGTAATAAGTGATAGCAGCCTCAGCCTAAGCCTAACTCCATCCAGGGCACGCTCCCCCCCCTGACATGCTGAGATGTTTTACCTCACCCACAGGGTTTAGTCACGGAGGTAAGCTTACCTCCATGTGTAAGCTCCCCATGGGTGGAGTGAAACATGTCGGGGGCGTTGAAAAGTCATGAGAGCATTGCAATGGCCAACATGGACAACCAAGGACTCAAAATGCCCATATCTGGTTCTAAAGATAATTTTACATTCATCTCCTTGACAAATGCAGACAAGATTAAATGCCCCTCTTAAGTCTAGTTTTGTAAAGACTTTGGCATAACGGAGCCTTTCCAACATTTCAACAATTAAGTGGATAACGGTTTTTAATAGTGATTTTATTCAAATTCCTGTAATTAATGTACATTTAAACAAGGAACAGGGCTGCCTCTGCAGGATATGTTTAGTGTCTAATGAAGCCCTCCTCGAAACTTTTCATCACTCCACTCCCTGAGCACCTTTAATTAAGGATCTGGCAGATTGAAAAGGTGATGAAAAAGTATTTATGCCCCTGGAAACAGTTAAATGGGACAATCATAAGGGCAATAAAAAGGTAATGGATTAGCATGCTTTTTATCACAGACGTCCCAGGGCTCATGGTATTGTGGTGGCAGGTTGTCATTTGACTGGGTAGGTACCACATCAACTTGTGATCCCTTGATCAATGGAGAACTTGTTCCACAAAGCTCTCTAATGTTCCTTGGAATAGGGGGAGGGGCATAAAATGTATAGTCTGTACTTCCCAGTTAATAGAGAGATTATGAGTAGAAAACCAAAGAATGCCAAGGATGACAAGGACTTTGGGTGATGTACAATAAAGGTGAACCATCAATCATCATATTAATAGGGCAGGTTTATTTCTTGCTTGAATCTTATTGTTTTGGGCAAATTCTTTGTCCATAAAGTTTCCCCCAACTCCAGAGTCCAGTATAGCACAGCAAGGAATTTCAAAGCCCTAAGTGATAAGTTTCATAGGAATGACAAAATGAAAAGGTAAATAATTTACTTTATTTTTTCCTGGATCAATGGGGAGATAAACTAGGTAATGGAGTTTATGTGTTCAGGCACTATAACCTCAGTCACAGCAATTGTTTTTCTTCTGTTTTGCATCCCCACAATATAGACATACAGTTTCTGAATGTCTTCTCTCTTTCTCCTGAGTAGAAATGGATCTCCTAATTGCACCAACCTGCATAGGTTTGGGAGTGTTAGAATCTGGAGAAACACATAGATCCTTCTGAACAAACTGACTAGCAGGGAAACGCATGCAACCATTACTTCCAAACATTCTATAAGTATCTGATTAATTTGTGTACATAATTGGATGAAAGCCTCAATATCATTAGGAGACTCTATTCTGGAAAGAGAGCCCTTGATGGAACTGAATCTTTTGCGTTGCTGGTTTACAAGTGGAGTCTTAAATCCAATGTCAGAATTCAGCAGTGCAACAGAGCATCTACCCTGCCACAAACTATGCAACTCTGCTCCAGCAATAGAGTAGAGGTTAAGATCAAAAACTTGATTTATCTCAATCACAAAGGTCTCAAACTTGTTCCGAGTAGCGCTGTCCTGTTGTACATAAGGGGAGGTCCAAGCTAGGGCTTCCTCAGTCAGGAGGCTGATAACAAAAAATACCTTCTTTTTCTAAGAAGTAAATGCAGTGAATTGCAGTCCATTGAACTTGAGTGGTAGAGGCATACGTGCATTAGCATCATCTTGACAATGTATTTCCAGCAATTGTTTCTGCATAGCATGGATTTCTTCCTGTTGAACTTTACCACACTTTTTAATTCACCAAATTTCTCTTGGTAGATAATACCCAACTTCTGCAGCTCAGCAATTTGCTGCCTGAAAGAAACCAAAGCATTTGCTATAGCTGCCTCTATGTTTGGGCTAGATTATTGGTCAGAGACCAGTAGCAAAAGCAGTAGAGAGGTTCTCACTGACCAGCAGGATAAGCACACAAACAGCTCACCCTAATGGATGAGGCAGGCTCACCTGGGGTATGGGGGTCTAAGCTCTAACTGGTTATCACCAGAGTTCCTGATGGTGGAGATGGGTTTTGCTGTGTGTTAGTACCATGTCACTCTCCTCAGGATTGCCTCACTGAGAGGTGAGCTAGTTGGGGTCAAGTAGCAGATATAGCAGATATATCCAGTAGGGATCAAGCAGAAGCATAGTCAGTAAACAAGCCAAAGTTCAGTACCAAGTAGTTGCAGGTTGGGAACAAGCTGAAGTATAGTCAAGGAACAAGCCAAAGGTGGATAACAAGTGGCTGCAGGTTGGGGTCAAGCAGAAGCGTACTTAAGGAACAAGCCAAAGGTCGGTATTAAATGGTACAGCAGCTAAATATTGGCTGGAGAGAGCACAATAATCTATCAAACAGGAGGTGCAAGGCATGAAGGTTAAAAGGCTTACCAGAAACAAGGTTCTAGGCAAGATTGTAAAAGAAATAGTCCAAGGAGCTATCCAGCATCTTCGGTGGCTCAGCAAGAAGAGATACTGCCAGACCCAGCAGAGGTTCCAGGTTAAGATAAGGGTCCTGACACCCCCATCCCTACAATAAAACACTGAACTCGGAGCAGCTGTCTCTTTTGCCCACTCCTTGTCCTGGCCCTAACCACATTGATCCTATTGTGACTGTGACAGACACTTTGGAGTTGATTTTCTAAAGGCAATAAGAAGGTACACTTTGTAAGGTAAGTTGCACTTTGAGGAAATTATCTCCAGAGTTTAGTGACTAAGTTTATCACGTACCTGATCAGAGGCCGAGGTGCTGAGAGGGCTTCCCTTGTGGCTAAGTGCAAGGCACCCCTGGAGGTTGAGACAGGGAATGCTGTGCCCAAAGGAACAGGGGTCGCCGGCTGCGGCAAGCTCCGGTGAGGAGGTGACTGCTATGGTAGTAGACACGTAGTGCGTGCTGAAATGCAGGTTGCCTTGAAGGTGACTGGAGGAGGTAGCCAGGCGTGCGACAAGAGCGAGGTCAAGGTCAAGCCAAGGGGTCAAACACAGTTCATCAAGCAGTAGAGGAGTCCGAAGGAGCAAGCCAGGGGTCATACACGAGAACAGCAGACTGGAGCAGAGTAGGTAAACAAGCCGGTGGTCGGAGCCAGGAGGAGAGACAAGACAGGTGAGACAAGCCGGGTCGGTATCAGGTAATCCAAGTAAACAGGCACAGGAACACAGGAAGCAGGAAGCTGAAGATCATCCAGCAACTAATGGCTTGAGCAGGCTGCTTTAAATAGGCCACTGGGCGTCGCTGCATTAGTGTGGGAGGAAGAACCAGCTCTCTTGTGGGAAGTTACCTGACAGTGCCCCCCCCCAAAGGGCAGCCTCCAGATGCCCAATTGGGCCTGCTTGTTGAAAAATTCTCTGAGAAGTTTGGGGGCATGAACGTTATTTGCAGGCTCCCATAAACTTTCCTCAGGTGAATACCCTTTCCACTTAATCAGGTATTGGACCTGTCTTCCCCTATTTCGGCAGTCTAGGATGGCCTCTACCTCATACTCAAATTCCTCACTCACCGAGATGGGAGGTGGAGGTGGATCACCCCTTCCTGAGAAAGGGCCAGAAGAGGCAGACTTGAGCAAGGAGATATGGAAAACAGGATGGATCATGTAGGAATCCAGTAAGGAAAGTTCGAAGGCTACAGGGTTGATTTCCTTCTTGATTTTGAAAGGGCCAATGTACCTTGGACCCAACTTCTGTGATGGGCAGGGTAGTTTGAGGTTTGCTGTGGAGAGCCACACTTCACCCCCCCCTTTCAAGGCTGGATTCTCCTTTCTCTTCTTAAGGTTAAGGTTTAAGGTTAAAGGTTAATCTATCCTGAACCGCAGGTACCATTGCTTCTTGTATAAAGTTGTATAAAGTTGGGTAAAAAAGAGGGGTAAAAGCCGTAATTGGCCCAGAATGGGGATTGGTTGGTGGTGGCATGAATAGAGTTGTTGTAAGCAAACTCTGCACAGGGCAGTAAGGTCACCCAATTATCCTGTGAGAAGGAAGAAAAACAACGAAGGTATTGTTCCAACATTTGATTTGTTCTCTCCGTTTGGCCATTGCTCTGGGAGTGATAGGCAGAAGATAGGCAAATCTTGATATCCAAAGCCTTGCAGAGGGCCCTCCAGAATCGAGAGGTGAATTGTACCCCCCTGTCCGAGACAATACTGTTTGGTACGCCATGTAGCCTTACAATCTCCTTGATGAAGATATGTGCTGTGTCCATGGCTGAGGGAGTGCCCACCATAGGCAGGAAGTGTGCCATCTTTGATAAGCGGTCTACCACTACCAGGATAGTGGAAAAACCTTCAGAAGGGGGCAGTTCTACAATAAAGTCCATAGACAACATCCTCCAAGGCTGGTCCGGAACAGGCAGAGGTCTTAGCAAGTCTGCGTGAGACTTCCTTTACTTCGTTGTGGTGGGGGAGAGATCGGCTTTTTATACTCAAAAGAAATTGGTTGGCACCTTCTCTATAGGACAAACATTGTGTGTAGGTAAGGAGTGGTCTGTGAGGGTCTACACCTTGAATGGTGCAGGCCGACTCAGACCTGGGGATTTAAATGTGCCACTAATGCAAAGAGATATTTCCACACTTCAGACAATGTAAAAGGTACATACAAAAGTTTTTATTCATTTGTTACAAAGTTACATAGAAAAACAGTCTAGATCATAGCTACATATATACATTTTCTGCATAACAGTGCAATACATTGGACCCTAGTATTGGGCTATGTATTCAGGAGGAAAGCTGGAACTACGCGTTTCGCAGGAGTTGCTTCCTCAGGTTCCAGCAAAAGAGCACATTTGTATAGTTCTATAGGATAAGTAACACATGTATTAGTATCCAAAAATGTATTTTAATACAACATCTTAACTATAGGAAAAACATAATGTTATAAACATCTATATTGTCAACATCAAATTCTATTTTTATCTCATGCCATAATCTGTTATTTACCTATATATGGAATGTATTAGAATTTATTCCTATTCGTTTTTATCCAATATTAAGTGCTATGTACTAAATTTTGGAATATCAATAACTGTTTATGTTCATTATAATAAAGTTCTATCGATATTTGTCATTTGTTTTATTTTACCCATAATAATGGAAAATGGGAAAGAGAAAAGGAATGCATGGAGAAGGGAATAGGGAAAGATTGAATGTTAAAAGGAGTGGTCAGTCAGATAGTCTTAAGGGGGGGCGTGTTGGCCAGTATCCGCAGCCAGTCAGGGGCCGAAGTCCAGGAGCGGGTGCAGTAACCTGGCCATATGAGGAGGAGAAGAGGGCTATATGGCGACATATATAAAAGCAGAAGGTTTAAAAAATCCATGTTTAACATTTTAAGGGGGAGCTTACCTATTCGATTCACATCAAGTTTTCTTCTGGTATACAGATATGTATCTATGACGTCTAAATTGGTGTTGTTGAGGTTAAATGTGGGTCTAAAAAGGGAAAGGGGAAGGAGGGGAGAGAGAGGAAAGGGGAGAAGGAGGGAGGGGGGGAAAAGGGGGGGGGGAAGGGAGAGGGAAAGGGGAAGGGAGGGAGATGGGAAAAAAGGGGAAGGGAGTATTCAATTGTACCTAGAGTATAAAACGCAACATTAGAATATGTCTTGATGTTTTATAGAGTCTCCATGCGTGTGTGTAAAAGAAATAAAAAGAAAGGGAAAAGAATATATAGATATTGTGAATTTGAGAGACCCATATGCCAAAAATAGTTGAAGTATTACTCCAAACAGTATATCAGTAAACGGCCATTATGCATGGCTTTTACAAATTTTTTTTTACAGATTTGTTTGTGTTTCTTTTTTTATAGGCAAGATCATCAACCCGTATATGTTAATGGGTTCTTATGCTAAAGAGTTTTGAATTTTTGATTGCAAAGGCTGGGAGCCCTATCCCAAATATATAGAGAGTCCCAAACAAGTCGGGTTGCCTTTGTGAGATTGTTTTTAAGTCTCATACTCTATAAGAGACCCCTAGTATCCATTGCGTTTAAGGCTTATCTAACTACATACACATACCTCATCTTACTGAAGGGTAAGTCTCCTTATGAATGTCTTTTACATGGTTATCTCTCTCACCTATAAATACCACTGCTTTTAAATAATTTTATCCTAAATTAAAACACCTATCTCATCAATCTCAGTTTTAAACCCACGTGTCAAAATGGCACCGGGAGAGAGGCTTATTCCATTCCATTATGGCTTACCTTAATCTGTGAGTAGAGATTGAGGATTAGAAAACGTGAATGTGAGGAGAAAATTCCCCTACGATATCCCCCGTATTTAAAATGTAATTGATTGCATGTATACCTGTTTGTTTAAGTAGGAGAGAGAGATGGCGCCAAGTCCGCCTCCCTCACGTCTCACACCCCCCACATCCGCCCGCCAAGCGTCTGGATTGGACACGCGGGAGGATGTTCCTGTTTACCATGTGACTCGCGTCTACTTCCGGTCCTCGAGACCGGAAGTGACGGTAGACGTTCCGCCGTTAGGTGTCAGCAGAGATGGTGTTTGTTTGTAATTGTCTAACGTAATACCTCTTTCATATATGAATCTTTTATATCAAGGGAAGGCAAACTTTGTAGATGATCTAATATTTTCCCAAATGATTTTGATTTCTTATTTCACAAAGATGCAACAAACAGGGAAAGAATATACAAATATAGTATCAAAAGACATTCTTACAATAGTAAAAACCCAAACAATATATACGCCATTTACCTACGTGTACATTCATATTTGCCAATATGCATTTCAACATTGCACGTTACATAACAGAAGTTAAATCATTTACAGAAACTGAATACTATAAGAGGTATTGGATTACAGATAAATATATTATTTTTGCTTTGCATTCTGACCCGGCGGAGTATATGATATCAGGACAAAAGACTTCCTGATGGCCAGTCCAATTAGCAGATAGAACAGGAAGAGAGTAGGAAAAAATAAATACTAAAATGAAATAAAATAAAATAAAAATAAAAATGTATCTTCAGGGACACCATGACTGACCAGTCAAATTAAGAAAAAATCCATACCTCCCTTTGGCAGAGGAGGGGATTTAAGCAATTTTTTTCACCGTTAAGGTGGTGAGCCTCTCAAAAAAACCCCAAAAGGGGAAGGCAAAGGCTAAACAAGGGGAGGGGGGGGAACAGGAAAGATAAGACAATGTAATTTTTCCAGAAAAGGTGCATAGCTCAAATGTTCATTGAGTCCCAGAGGAGTGCATGCATTTAAGCTAAAAATCCATCAGGATTCTCTTTGAAGAATGACGTTGTCAAAGGGTCCACCCCTGGGGCCTGGGTGGACTCTTTCTAGTGCAAAAAAACCAAATATAGGACGCTTGTATCTATGCGTATATGCTATATGGCGGGCAATAGGACTCTCCAAATCCCCTCCTTTAGTATATGTTACATGGTCTTTAATTCTTTCCCAGAAATGGCATTTAGTTTTTCCAATGTAGAATGCTGGACATTCGCATTTACACAGGTATACAATCCCTATCGTTTCACATGTGAAAAAAAATGCCTTGAAATAAAATTTTTGCCATTTCGTAAAGTTTGTTGGGATTGTGGGGCAATATACTTGCAGTACGCACAGGAACGACAAGGAAAGGTTCCATGAGGTAGCTTCATACATGGGTCCTGCTTTTTATTTCTTTCATAGTGACTAGTTGTTACTAAGTCTTTGATTGATTTATTTCTTCTAAAAATTAGGTTTGGTTTAGGTTCCACAAAGTTATTTAGAATTTTATCCTCTCTTAGCAAGTGCCAATGTTTGGCCAAAATCTTTTTCAGTTGATCTGATTGGGAGCAGAATTTTGTTATCATTTTAGTTTTATTTGGAGCTGGAATAGGTTCACCTTGGAATAAGAGAAGGTCCCTCGGGCTATCCCTGGCCTTTTTATATGCCCTTTTAGTGCTTTTTCTACTGTATCCTCTATTGAGGAATCTCTTTTGTAGTTGTTTCGCTTCTTGTTCAAAGGTTTCATCCTGTGAGCAATTGCGTCTGACTCTATAATATTGTCCTGTGGGTATACCTTCTATCACGTGTTTCGGATGGCTACTATTTGCATGTAAGAGGGAATTAGTGGCGGTGGGTTTCCTAAAAAGTGTAGTTGCCAGTGTGTTATTGGAATCTCTATAGATCTCCAGATCCAAAAATGGGATTTTATTCTGATCAAAGACATATGTAAAGTGTAAATTAAAAGGGTTCCTGTTGAGTACGTCAATGAAAGACTTCAATTCATCCAGGGGGCCCGACCATAAGACGAAAATATCGTCGATATAACGTTTCAATATTTCGATATGTTCCAGATATTGTAGAAGCTGCTCTTGTGCAAACAGCCAACGTTCCCACCCCCCCCCCCCAGGTACAGGTTAGCGTAGGATGGGGCACACTTGGTCCCCATCGCTACTCCCTGTACCTGGAGGTAGTGGGAACCGTCAAACACAAATACATTATGTGTAAGAATAAAAAACAGTAAATCCAAAATGAACTTATTCAGGCATCTATGGTCGAGTCCCCTTTCATTGAGAAAAGTCTCCACTGTATCCACCCCCTTAGTATGGGGTATATTTGAATACAGAGATTCTACATCTATAGAAACCAGGAATGTGTCTTTGTCTATTTGTATTCCATCTACCGTCAGTAGCATGTGCATTGTATCCTTGAGATAGGATGGTAATGCCTCCACGTGTGGTCGTAGATATGCGTCTACATAGGAACTAGCGTTTTGTGTTAGGCTATTTATGCCGGACACAATTGGGCGTCCCGGAGGGTTGGCTTTGCCCTTGTGTATTTTCGGGAGTGCGTAGAATGTGGGTGTGGTGGGTTCTTTAATGATAAGGAATTCTACTAATTCTTTTGTAATGATACCCCATTGGAAGTATTGATTGAACTCTCTTTGATTTTTTTGTAACTGTAGATAGCTTACTCTTGAGTACCAGGCTCTATTATTTAAAATTTCAATGCACATTTCTGTATATTGATCGTCGTTCATGATGACGACATTTCCGCCTTTGTCGGCTGTTTTGATAATAATGTCATTTCTAGCTTGAAGATTTTTTAGAGCCTGGTATTCAGTTTCAGATAGATTTTTTATATTTTTTGATATTTTTTTGAAGTTTCATTTGTTTCACATCTCTGGTCACTAAATGTACAAACAGATCCACTTTTGGATTAATTAGGACTTGGAAAGCGTTTAGACTTTTGTTTGAAAAGTTGTGACGGATCATATGTTGATTGTGTTGTCTCCACTGATGTCGAGGATGAGGTTGGTCCGTCCGAGGAGGGACCCGACTCATCCTCAAGTTCAGTGAGGATTTTTAGAATTTTGTAATCTTTTTTTGTCCAATCCCGCCAACTTGACAGAAGACCTTCCATTGGAGCCTCTTTTTTCTTTATCTCTGGTCCTTCAATCAAATTTCTGAAATTTAATTTTCGTGCAAAAAGATTCATATCTTAAATAAATTCAAATTTGTCCAGGTGGCTTGATGGACAAAAATTCAAGCCTAAACCCAGTACTTTAATTTCTTCAGGTTTTAGTTCGAATTCCAGATATGTTGATAACCTGTAAGGTATTTATGTCTTCGTTTTTGGATTCTCCTCTGTCGGGGGGATTTTTATTGGGCCTAATAGTCCTAGGGTCATTTGCTCTAAAAAAGCACCGTCTTGTGAGTTTATAGTGTAGGTTTTAGGAATGGCTCCCCCACAGGCTCCCTGTATGTTGGGCAGGGAAGTGCCTGTGGCCCCTTGAGTGTTGTTTATCGTTGATGTGACCGTATTCGGTCCCAATTTCGGAGCTGCTTTATCTGTATGCAACGTTTGACTATTTATTTTGGAACTTGATTGGGGGTCCCTTTCTTCATCCTTTCTTTTATCGGGTCTATTTCTGATGCTTCTATCTGGACGTGTATCATGACTTGTGTTCCAAAAGTTTGATGATGTGGAAGATGTGGCAGACGAGTCTGACCAGTTACCATCTTCCCGAGTTTTAGAATTGGTAGTTCTGTGTCTAGTATACCTATTGAAATTTTTATCCCATTTGTAAGCTCTATTTGCTCTGAAAGCTTGTTGGTCCCTATTCATTTTTTTATCTTTTCTTTTAATCATTTCTCCACTATGTTTTTCTACTGCATTTTTAATTTCAAGGTTTTTTTCCTTAAAAATGGGTTTATTTTGGAATGCTGCTAGTTGATTAACAATCTCCACGATTTCTTTGTCTAGTATTAGGGCTTCAGCCTCGTAGTATTCTTTTAATATTTTCATCATTTCAATGGAAATTTACATTCTAAATACGGGGGATACAACATCGTAGGGGAATTTTCTCCTCACATTCACGTTTTCTAATCCTCAATCTTTACTCACAGATTAAGGAAAGATCATCAACCCGTATATATTAATGGGTTCTTATGCTCATACGGCAAAAAGTCAAGGATATCCTAAAGAGTTTTGAATTTTTGATTGCAAAGGCTGGGAGCCCTATCCCAAATATATAGAGAGTCCCAAACAAGTCGGGTTGCCTTTGTGAGATTGTTTTTAAGTCTCATATAAGAGACCCCTAGTATCCATTCCGTTTAAGGTTTATCTAACTACATACACATACCTCATCTTACTGAAGCGTACAATTGAATACTCCCTTCCCCTTTTTCCCATCTCCCTCCCTTCCCCTTTCCCTCTCCCTTCCCCCCCCTTTTCCCCCCCTCCCTCCTTCTCCCCTTTCCTCTCTCCCCCCTCCTTCCCCTTTCCCTTTTTAGACCCACATTTAACCTCAACAACACCAATTTAGACGTCATAGATACATGTCTGTATACCAGAAGAAAACTTGATGTGAATCGAATAGAACTATACAAATGTGCTCTTTTGCTGGAACCTGAGGAAGCAACTCCTGCGAAACGCGTAGTTCCAGCTTTCCTCCTGAATACATAGCCCAATACTAGGGTCCAATGTATTGCACTGTTATGCAGAAAATGTATATATGTAGCTATGATCTAGACTGTTTTTCTATGTAACTTTGTAACAAATGAATAAAAACTTTTGTATGTACCTTTTACATTGTCTGAAGTGTGGAAATATCTCTTTGCATTAGTGGCACATTTAAATCCCCAGGTCTGAGTCGGCCTGCACCATTCAAGGTGTAGACCCTCACAGACCGCTCGTTACCTACACACAATTTTTGTCCTATGGGGAAGGTGCCAACCAATTTCTTTTGAGTATAAAAAGCCGATCTCTCCCCCACCACAACGAATCCTGTTTTTTGGGGAGTTAGTTTCCCGTCCCTTTTTGGGAGGAGATACCGGCTATGATGTTTCCACACTTTTGAAATTATGTTGATGACCCGAGAGGGGTTTTTAGGTGAAAGGTGGTAATAAACAATGATTGGTTTGATAAAAAATCTCGCTTTCTAGAGGTAGAGAGGTGAGTTTATTTGTAGAATTTTAGACAAATACTAAACAGGTTGTGTATATTTCTGGTATTTATAAAAAAATAGCTTCTACCCTTCCCCTTTTCCCTCCCTAGATCCCCCCCTCCCCTCTCCTCCCTTTTTTTTTTTTTCTTCCTTGTTCTCAGGGACACCATGACTGACTATCTTGGTAACATGTGGTCTAACTACATGCTGCAAATCCAGACGGAAATTAGAGGATCGAACAAAGAAGACTCGGAGATTTCACAAATTACAAATCACCTGAAACAACTTCTGATCCGTAAGACAACCTTTTTTTGGCATGCGACCTATTTTCAACAATATATTCAATTTAAAATTGTACCGATCGGCCTTAGGATTCAAATCTTCCCAACCATCCACTCCATCTCATCTGAGATGAAGGGAAAATTCAACAAAATGCTCCATTGAAATGATGAAAATATTAAAAGAATACTACGAGGCTGAAGCCCTAATACTAGACAAAGAAATCGTGGAGATTGCTAATCAACTAGCAGGCAGCATTCCAAAATAAACCCATTTTTAAGGAAAAAAACCTTGAAATTAAAAATGCAGTAGAAAAACATAGTGGAGAAATTATTAAAAGAAAAGATAAAAAAATGAATAGTGACCAACAAGCTTTCAGAGCAAATAGAGCTTTCAAATGGGATAAAAATTTCAATAGGTATACTAGACCCAGAACTCCCAATTCTCAAACTCGGGAAGATGGTAACTGGTCAGACTCGTCTGCCACATCTTCCACGTCATCAAACTTTTGGAACACACGTCATGATACACGTCCAGATAGAAGCATCAGAAATAGACCCGATAAAAGAAAGGATGAAGAAAGGGACCCCCAATCAAGTTCCAAAATAAATAGTCAAATGTTGCATACAGCTAAAGCTCCGAAATTGGGACCGAATACGGTTACATCAACGATAAACAACACTCAAGGGGCCACAGGCACTTCCCTGTCCAACATACAGGGAGCCTGTGGACGAGCCATTCCTAAAACCTACACTATAAACTCACAAGACGGTGCTTTTTTAGAGCAAATGACCCTAGGACTATTAGGCCCAATAAAAATCCCCCCCACAGAGGAGAATCCAAAAACCAAGACATAAATACCTTACAGGTTATCAACATATCTGGAATTGAACTAAAACCTGAAGAAATTAAAGTACTGGGTTTAGGCTTGAATTTTTGTCCATCAAGCGACCTGGACAAATTTGAATTCATTTAAGATATTAATCTTTTTGCATGAAAATTAAATTTCAGAAATTTCAGAAATTTGATTGAAGGACCAGAGATAAAGAAAAAAGAGGCTCCAATGGAAGGTCTTCTGTCAAGTTGGCGGGATTGGACAAAAAAAGATTACAAAATTCTAAAAATCCTCACTGAACTTGAGGTCGGGTCCCTCCTCGGACGGACCAACCTCATCCTCGACATCAGTGGAGACAACACAATCAACATATGATCCGTCACAACTTTTCAAACAAAAGTCTAAACGCTTTCCAAGTCAAACTCATCCAAAAGTGGATCTGTTTGTACATTTAGTGACCAGAGATGTGAAACAAATGAAACTTCAAAAAAATATCAAAAATCTATCTGAAACTGAATACCAGGCTCTAAAAAATCTTCAAGCTAGAAATGACATTATTATCAAAACAGCCAACAAAGGCGGAAATGTCGTCATCATGAACGACGATCAATATACAGAAATGTGCATGGAAATTTTAAATAATAGAGCCTGGTACTCAAGAGTAAGCTATCTACAGTTACAAAAAAAATCAAAGAGAGTTCACACAACTTATCAATCAATACTTCCAATGGGGTATCATTACAAAAGAATTAGTAGAATTCCTTATCATTAAAGAACCCACCACACCCACATTCTACGCACTCCCGAAAATACACAAGGGCAAAGCCAACCCTCCGGGACGCCCAATTGTGTCCGGCATAAATAGCCTAACACAAAACGCTAGTTCCTATGTAGACGCATATCTACGACCACACGTGGAGGCATTACCATCCTATCTCAAGGATACAATGCACATGCTACTGACGGTAGATGGAATACAAATAGACAAAGACACATTCCTGGTTTCTATAGATGTAGAATCTCTGTATTCAAATATACCCCATACTAAGGGGGTAGAGACAGTGGAGACTTTTCTCAATGAAAGGGGACTCGACCATAGACGCCTGAATAAGTTCATTTTGGATTTACTGTTTTTTATTCTTACACATAATGTATTTGTGTTTGACGGTTCCCACTACCTCCAGGTACAGGGAGTAGCGATGGGGACCAAGTGTGCCCCATCCTACGCTAACCTGTACCTGGGGGGGGGGGGGTGGGAACGTTGGCTGTTTGCACAAGAGCAGCTTCTACAATATCTGGAACATATCGAAATATGGAAACGTTATATCAACGATATTTTCGTCTTATGGTCGGGCCCCCTGGATAAATTGAAGTCTTTCGTTGACGTACTCAACAGGAACCCCTTTAATTTACACTTTACATATGTCTTTGATCAGAATAAAATCCCATTTTTGGATCTGGAGATCTATAGAGATTCCAATAACACACTGGCAACTACACTTTTTAGGAAACCCACCGCCACTAATTCCCTCTTACATGCAAATAGTAGCCATCCGAAACACGTGACAGAAGGTATACCCACAGGACAATATTATAGAGTCAGACGCAATTGCTCACAGGATGAAACCTTTGAACAAGAAGCGAAACAACTACAAAAGAGATTCCTCAATAGAGGATACAGTAGAAAAAGCACTAACAGGGCATATAAAAAGGCCAGGGATAGCCCGAGGGACCTTCTCTTATTCCAAGGTGAACCTATTCCAGCTCCAAATAAAACTAAAATGATAACAAAATTCTGCTCCCAATCAGATCAACTGAAAAAGATTCTGGCCAAACATTGGCACTTGCTAAGAGAGGATAAAATTCTAAATAACTTTGTGGAACCTAAACCAAACCTAATTTTTAGAAGAAATAAATCAATCAAAGACTTAGTAACAACTAGTCACTATGAAAGAAATAAAAAGCAGGACCCATGTATGAAGCTACCTCATGGAACCTTTCCTTGTCGTTCCTGTGCGTACTGCAAGTATATTGCCCCAAAATCCCAACAAACTTTACGAAATGGCAAAAATTTTATTTCAAGGCATTTTGTCACATGTGAAACGATAGGGATTGTATACCTGTGTAAATACAAATGTCCAGCATTCTGCATTGGAAAAACTAAACGCCATTTCTGGGAAAGAATTAAAGACCATGTAACATATACTAAAGGAGGGGATTTGGAGAGTCCTATTGCCCGCCATATAGCATATACGCATAGATACAAGCGTCCTAAATGTGTTTTTTTTGCACTAGAAAGAGTCCACCCAGGCCCCAGGGGTGGACCCTTTGACAACGTCATTCTTCAAAGAGAATCCCGATGGATTTTTAGCTTAAATACATGCACTCCTCCGGGACTCAATGAACATTTGAGCTATGCACCTTTTCTGGAAAAATGACATTGATTTATCTTTCCTGTTTCCCCCCCCCTCCCCTTGTTTAGCCTTTGCCTTCCCCTTTTGGGTTTTTTTTGAGAGGCTCACCACCTTAACGGTGAAAAAAATTGCTTAAATCCCCTCCTCTGCAAAGGGAGGTATGGATTTTTTCTTAATTTGACTGGTCAGTCATGGTGTCCCTGAAGATACATTTTTATTTTTATTTTATTTTATTTCATTTTAGTATTTATTTTTTCCTACTCTCTTCCTGTTCTATCTGCTAATTGGACTGGCCATCAGGAAGTCTTTTGTCCTGATATCATATACTCCGCCGGGTCAGAATGCAAAGCAAAAATAATATATTTATCTGTAATCCAATACCTCTTATAGTATTCAGTTTCTGTAAATGATTTAACTTCTGTTATGTAACGTGCAATGTTGAAATGCATATTGGCAAATATGAATGTACACGTAGGTAAATGGCGTATATATTGATTGGGTTTTTACTATTGTAAGAATGTCTTTTGATACTATATTTGTATATTCTTTCCCTGTTTGTTGCATCTTTGTGAAATAAGAAATCAAAATCATTTGGGAAAATATTAGATCATCTACAAAGTTTGCCTTCCCTTGATATAAAAGATTCATATATGAAAGAGGTATTACGTTAGACAATTACAAACAAACACCATCTCTGCTGACACCTAACGGCGGAACGTCTACCGTCACTTCCGGTCTCGAGGACCAGAAGTAGACGCGAGTCACATGGTATACAGGAACATCCTCCCGCGTGTCCAATCCGGACGCTTGGCGGGCGGATGTGGGGGGCGTGAGACGTGAGGGAGGCGGACTTGGCACCATCTCTCTCTCCTACTTAAACAAACAGGTATGCATGCAATCAATTACATTCTAAATACGGGGGGCTACAACATCGTAGGGGAATTTTCTCCTCACATTCACGTTTTCTAATCCTCAATCTCTACTCACAGATTAAGGTAAGCCATAATGGAATGCAATAAGCCTCTCTCCCGGTGCCATTTTGACACGTGGGTTTAAAACTGAGATTGATGAGAAACGGCCATTATGCATGGCTTTTACAAATTGGATTTGTTTGTGTTTCTTTTTTTATAGGCAAGATCATCAACCCGTATATGTTAATGGGTTCTTATGCTCATACGGCAAAAAGTCAAGGATATCCTAAAGAGTTTTGAATTTTTGATTGCAAAGGCTGGGAGCCCTAACCCCAAATCTATAGAGAGTCCCAAACAAGTCGGGTTGCCTTTGTGAGATTGTTTTTAAGTCTCATACTGTATAAGAGACCCCTAGTATCCATTCCGTTTAAGTCTTATCTATCTACATACACATACCTCATCTTACTGAAGAGTAAGTCTCCTTATGAATGTCTTTCACATGGTTATCTCTCTCACCTATAAATACCACTGCTTTTAAATCATTTTATCCTAAATTAAAACACCTTTACTGATATACTGTTTGGAGTAATACTTCAACTATTTTTGGCATATGGGTCTCTCAAACTCACAATATCTATATATTCTTTTCCCTTTCTTTTTATTTCTTTTACACACGCATGGAGACTCTATAAAACATCAAGACATATTCTAATGTTGCGTTTTATACCCTAGGTACAATTGAATACTCCCTTCCCCTTTTTTCCCATCTCCCTCCCTTCCCCTTTCCCTCCCCCCCCCTTTTCCCCCCTCCCTCCTTCTCCCCTTTCCTCTCTCCCCCCCTCCTTCCCCTTTCCCTTTTTAGACCCACATTTAACCTCAACAACACAAATTTAGACGTCATAGATACATGTCTGTATACCAGAAGAAAACTTGATGTGAATCGAATAGGTAAGCTCCCCCTTAAAATGTTAAACATGGATTTTTTAAACCTTCTGCTTTTATATATGTCGCCATATAGCCCTCTTCTCCTCCTCATATGGCCAGGTTACTGCACCCGCTCCTGGACTTCGGCCCCTGACTGGCTGCGGATACTGGCCAACACGCCCCCCCTTAAGACTATCTGACTGACCACTCCTTTTAACATTCAATCTTTCCCTATTCCCTTCTCCATGCATTCCTTTTCTCTTTCCCATTTTCCATTATTATGGGTAAAATAAAACAAATGACAAATATCGATAGAACTTTATTATAATGAACATAAACAGTTATTGATATTCCGATATATAGTACATAGCACTTAATATTGGATAAAAACGAATAGGAATAAATTCTAATACATTCCACATATAGGTAAATAACAGATTATGGCATGAGATAAAAATAGAATTTGATGTTGACAATATAGATGTTTATAACATTATGTTTTTCCTATAGTTAAGATGTTGTATTAAAATACATTTTTGGATACTAATACATGTGTTACTTATCCTATAGAACTATACAAATGTGCTCTTTTGCTGGAACCTGAGGAAGCAACTCCTGCGAAACGCGTAGTTCCAGCTTTCCTCCTGAATACATAGCCCAATACTAGGGTCCAATGTATTGCACTGTTATGCAGAAAATGTATATATGTAGCTATGATCTAGACTGTTTTTCTATGTAACTTTGTAACAAATGAATAAAAACTTTTGTATGTACCTTTTACATTGTCTGAAGTGTCTAAATATCTCTTTGCATTAGTGGCACATTTAAATCCCCAGGTCTGAGTCGGCCTGCACCATTCAAGGTGTAGACCCTCACAGACCGCTCCTTACCTACACACAATTTTAGACTTCCTTTACTTCAGGTACAGGTCGTACAAGAACTTACATAGTCTTTGCAATCCTGTCTAAGGTTGGGCCACCAATAGGAATGTTGGATCAGTTCTAATGTCTTGCGGACTCCAAAATGGCCTGCCAGCTGGTGGTCGTGGAATGTTTTAAGAACCTGGACTCTAGCTCCATCGGGTACAAAAATCTTATCCCCGTGCCACAAAAGACCTTCCTGCCTTTTAAGTGTGGGGATTTCGGACTCGGGGCACCGGGCAGAAACCTGTTCCAGGGTGGCCCTTAGATCAGGCTGGATAAGAAGAAGGTTCTGGGGAGACAGAATGGTGCTGGGGTGACAGTCTTTGGGGTCTCAGGGAACATTCGTGACAGAGCATCCGCTTTACCATTCTTTGATCCTGGGCGATAGGTGAGGTGAAAATTAAACCTTGAGAAAAACAAGGCCCACCTGGCCTGTCGTGGTCTTAAGCATTTGGCAGATCTGAGATACTCCAAGTTCTTATGGTCGGTGAATATCATAATTGGGTGCGCTGCACCCTCCAGGAGATATATCCACTCCTCCAGAGCGACTTTGATGGCCAGCAGTTCCCGATCCCCAACATCATATTTCCTTTCCGGCTGAGAGAGCTTTCGGGAGAAGAAAGCCACTGGATGCAATAGTGCTTTAGGGCCCAGGTGTTGAGATAGGACGGCCCCTGTGGCGACTTCAGATGCATCAACCTCCAGTACGTAGGGCAGGGCAGGGTCGGGATGCTGCAGGACAGGGGCAGAAGTGAATAACGCCTTTAATTTATCAAAAGCCTCTTGAGCCTCTTGGGACCACTGGAAGCGGCAGTGTTGGCGGGTTTGTTGGGTAATCGGGGTAATAATGCCAGAAAAGTCCTTGATGAACCTCCGATAGAAATTTGCAAACCCTACGAACCTCTGAATTCCCTTTTTGTCCGTGGGAGCTGGCCACTCCAGGATGGCAGATACCTTCTGAGGGTCCATGGCTACCCCATCAATGGAAATGATCAGACCCAAAAATTGTATAGAAGTCTTTTCAAAGGAACACTGCTCAGGAACAAGCGGAAGAGGGTACCGTTTTTTTTTTATTGAGCTCTCTGTAATCTACACAGGGTCTGAGGGTATGATCTTTCTTTTCTATGAAGAAAATTCCGGTGCCAGCTGGAGAAGATGAGGGACGGATGTATCCCTTCTTTAGGTTTTCATCAATGTACTGGCGCAACACCTCAAGCTCAGTCTCTGAAAGTGGAAAAATCCTTCCAAAGGGAACTTCTGCCCCAGGTAATAGCTCGATAGGGCAGCCGTAGGGGCGATGAGGTGGTAGTATATCGGCCTTCTTTTTGTCAAAGACATCCAGGAAATCATGGTAAACTGGAGGAACATCCTGGCAGGAGATGGAGACTGGCTGGACGGTCAGGCAACTGGAAGGAGACACATGTTTGGGCATCAGACAGTATTGAAGGCAGTAGGGGGACCCAAAGGAGATCTCCCTTCGGATCCAGTCATCTGCGGGTTGTGTGTCTGCAACCATGGTATCCCCAGAATTATGGGGAACATGGGGGAACATAAAATATCAAACTTCAGGAACTCTTGATGGCCAGAGTCAGTAATGGTAAGAATAGGTACCGTCTCGTGAATAACAGGCCCGGATCGAGGAGTGGTACCGTCGGCCAACTGGACCTTGAATTTAAGTTCTTTAGTCTGAATAGGAATCCGGAGGTCCTTGGCAAGGGTAACATCCATGAAGCAACTACATGCCCCAGAGTCAATTATTGCCGGGAGTCGGACCTCCCCTTTCGCTACCTGTAGGGAGACATGGAGAGCAAGATGAGTAAGGGAAGATCCGGAGACTTGATGATACATGGAGTTGTGTGGGGAAGACTTACTGGGCCTCACAGGGCAGTTGCAGAGAAAGTGTCCGGCCTCCCCACAGTAGAGGCAGAGGTTAGCGTGCCTGTGGCACAGTCTTTCATCAGAGGTCAGGGCAGAACAAACCATGCCAATTTGAATAGGTTCTCCTTCAGAGGAGGCTGGTGTGGCCGGAATAGGTGCAGGGACAACTGGGACCTTAGGCAGCATCCAGGAATGCCGGAAGGACTGAACACGTTCAGATCGCCGCTCCCGCATGCGTCTGTCCAGTTGGATGGCCAGCTGAATGAGGCCCTCCAAACTGGCGGGGCTTTCTACTCATGCCAGCTCATCTTTGAGGGCCTCAGATAGGCCAAGTCGGTACTGGTACCTGAGGGCGGCATCATTCCATTCAGTATCCGCTGACCATTTGTGGAAGTCCACAGTGTAGTCTTCAGCAGGGCGTCTGCCCTGCTGTAAGGTATGGAGAGTGGCCTCTGCAGTGGCCCTGCATTGTGGGTCATCATATAGTTGGCCCATGGCTTCAAAAAAGGTGTCCAAAGAGTTGATGACAGGACTTTTTTGATCCAACAGGTGATGAGCCCAGGACTGCGGTTCGTGGGAGAGCAGAGAGATGACAAATCCCACTTTAACTGTTTCCAGGGAGAAGGTCCTTGGTTGTAGACCCAGGTAGAGTGAACAGGCATTCTTAAAGGCCCTGAACTTCCTCCAATCGCCGTAAAAACGCTCTGGAGTGGGCACCCTGGGTTCAGGAGGAGGAGCCATCATCATAGGAGTGGGTGAGTGACGCTCCGGAGTCAGTGAGGCTGAGGCAAGACCTGCAGAAAGAGGAGCTGTAGTTGCGGAGGATACTGCCAAGTTCTGTAAACGACCCTCCAACTGGAAGTACCCATCCTGTAGGTTGGTCACTGCTTGAGTGAGGGCTGTGACTTGCTGGCACAGAGCCTCGAGCTGGGAAGCACCTCTGTCGGCCTCTGACATATTGTGGCTGGATGATACTATCATGTACCTGATCAGAGGCCAAGGTGCTGAGAGGGCTTCCCTTGTGGCTAAGTGAAAGGCACCCCTGGAGGTTGAGACAGGGAATACTGTGCCCAAAGGAACACGGGTCGCCGGATGCGGCAATCTCCAGTGAGGAGGTGACTGCTATGGTAGTAGACACGTAGTGCGTGCTGAAATGTAGGTTGCCTTGAAGGTGACTGAAGGAGGTAGCCAGGCGTGCGACAAGAGCGAGGTCAAGGTCAAGCCAAGGGGTCAAACACAGTTCATCAAGCAGTAGAGGAGTCCGAAGGAGCAAGCCAGGGGTCATACACGAGAACAGCAGACTGGAGCAGAGTAGGTAAACAAGCCGGTGGTCGGAGCCAGGAGGAGAGACAAGACAGGTGAGACAAGCCGGGTCGGTATCAGGTAATCCAAATAAACAGGAACAGGAACACAGGAAGCAGGAAACAGGAAGCTGAAGATCATCCAGCAACTAATGGCTGGAGCAGGCTGGTTTAACTAGGCCACTGGGTGTCGCTGCATTAGTGTGGGAGGATGATCCGATCCAGCTCTCTTGTGGGAAGTTCCCTGACAAAGTTGTGCAGTCTACTTTATCTTTGGGAACCATTCTTATATTTCATTGAGGTGTCCTGTTATTTTAAAATTTTAAACTGATGCTTGTTGAGGTCGTGTCAATTGTGACATAGTTTCCCCCGAAAATGTGTCATTTGTGGAGAGCTGCAGCCCCCCTCCAATGGGACTGGTTCCCAGACCCCGCAAATGTGTCATTTGTGGAGAGCTGAAGCCCCTCTCCAATGGGACTGTTTCCCAGACTGACCACTTGTTATAGGCTTTGTTGCTATGGACTATTACATCTTAAGGTGTGGGTGATAACACTCACTTATGCACCAACATCTCCAAGCATCACTGGAGACAGCATTGCTAAAACCAGCACATGTGTATGAAGTTGATTATGTATTGATTATATTATGGATGCACAGGTGTTAATTTACAAGACTGCAAGCAAAAATACGTTCATTGTAAAGAGAAGTGTCTGAGTCATTTTACTGGAGAAGAAGTAATCGGAGGTAGGAACAAGGTGTACATTATCTATGGTGTATGGCAAAAGAACTGGGAGTAAAGTATTGTTAACTTTCTGGATTAAAAGGGACAATTAAAAGTATAACCAAGTCAACATTTATGGGTGTGGAGGAAGAGATAAAAAGGAGTAGCAGACAGCTGGCAGTGGACGTGGGAGATGGTGGCAGGTAATGGAAACACTGGTGTGAGGGAATAGACATTCTTCATGTTCCCCACCTAGTGGCTTGGTCTCCATCTTGGAGCCTGGTGTGAAACAGGGTTTGCCTGAAGACCTTGCGAAACAGAAGTATTGTGGCTTCCCTAAGTACCCAAAAAGGGTAATCATCTAAGATACAGAGTTAAGAGTGTGCGTTAAAGATCACATTGTCAAGAGAATATGTGAAAGGGCTGGTGGAGTTTAGGACATGCAGAACAATAATTGCTCAAAACTCTACAAAGTCCATACGCTACTAAGACCATTGTCGGGGCAGGCAGGAACATACCTGGCCAACGGCTGAGGAGGGGACATTATCCTTCAGTAAGAGCCCGCACTGAACAGTGAATATGTGTTCTACTCTAATAGCTTGTAGGCCCTGTGGTCAGCCCATAGGGGGTGATATGTTTGAACCTCCCAAAAGGTAAAGCTCTGCTGATTTCCCTCATTCAATCTTGTGCAAGCAAAAATACTGTTTTTTAAATTCTTTTCCTTGCATGTGATTGGATATTTTTTGAAAAGTGAAACTTATATTTCGTAAGCTCTGGTGTGAATTTCCTTGCACAGTGAACATCCTACTTGTCTTTAGTAAATCAATCCCTTTGAATCACAAGTTGCACGAGTACAAGGACTGATGCCAAAGATTCTACCTCTACTGCATAAAGCACCATGTAATCTGTTGGTGCTATATAAATAAGGTAAGCATTAAAACTAAGTGTAATGTAAGAAATGTTTCACTTGTATTCTCAGGCAGTAGGCTTAGCAAGTCCTTTTCCAAAGCACGTTACTATTTATGATCACACAGAGCTTCCCAGTATCTTCCGTGTGGTCATAATGGGTTCAGCTGTGTTTCTTCTATCCCAAAGTACATCACTTCAAATTATCAGTAAATTAACAGTGTAACACTTTCCACCTCACAGCAGATTTGATTCAAATAGTCTTTAAATGCCATATCTGTTCCTATTAACCTAAAGATCGCAGCAGCCGACATTTTAGTGAGACCGGCCAGATATATAGTGCAATAATTGTGACAGCACTTTTCATGATGATTTATGAGTCACTGTTTAACTTGATTACTCCAGTGCTGACTCGGAGTACTATTTCAATTAGTGTGCAGAAGGTCACATCACAAATATTCCTCCATAATCTATTTCTATTAACATTAATGCAGATACTATCCAACTCTTTTCACCCTTGTTGATTCAAATCATCTATAGCCCTAACTGTTGAATTGTTTACAGGATTAAAGCTGTGGTCATATCCGATATGGTAATTCTAGGTCCTTTGTGTATCATTAATATCTGCTCCAAGGCATCCAGAATAAAACATTCCTTTGCTGCTGTTCAGATATTAATAATTATTACAGGCGCAGACTTCTGAAAATTATGAGATCACACTTTAAAATAATCACCTTCCCAAATCGTTACTCCATAGCTAATTACAAGTGTGAAAGAAAGGAAACCAGTATTAACCATTAAAAATAATGTTGTTGTTTTCACATATGAATTATAAGTTTTCAGAATGTGCAAATGTTTTACTGGAAACCCCAATTGTTATTAATTTTGAAATAAACAATGCTAGATACACATGATTTGGTTTTGAAATGAATGTGCATTTTGAAATAAATTAAGCCTTGTTATGTACAGTTGAGAGAAACTCTTAGCATTTGCAAATGTTTCTGAACGAATGGTGCTTCTAAAATGTGGCGTGATGCTCATCTTAGTTATAGTAATAAAATATTTACACAACATACACAACACTTGGTTTAAACAATGGAAAACGTGTTCTAGGTCTCTAGAGAGTAGGATAACTGGGCTCTAATCAATGAGATGAGATTAAAAGATGTGGTTTGAGGGATCCTGACTGACAAAGTCTGACTAAGGCCCCTTTCACACTTATGCAACGCGATTTTACCGCGATTTTGCCGCGACTTTGCCGCGATTTTGACGCGATTTTTAAAGCAATGGCTATGGCTATGGCTCAAAACGCAATCAAATCGTGGCAAAGTAGTGCAGGAACTACTTTGAAGTCGGTGCGACTTCAAAACGCACTGATATGAATGGGGCTCATTAAAAATAATGGAAAACGACTTGTCATGCGATTTTGCAATTTCACTAGTGTGAAAGGGGCCTAAAGGCAGTCCATGCTTCAGAAGAAAGATTTGTTTATGTGAACAATGCCTGACCAATAGAAATATCATAGGACCTCAGATTTAATACTGTATACTGCTGAAAAAGCTATAAAATCTATTTTAAAAGCTTGAATGTTCATCAATCTAGAGTAAGACAAATTGTCTACAAAGGCAGATAATAAAGTGCTAATCTTGCTATCCCTGGAAATGGCTACCATACAAAACCAAAGTAGGAGCACAACATGCCATGTTTCTGCAAAATCTTGCCCACATACCAATTGATATGCTCATTATAAGAAACACAATGAATAGAACAGTGTTAATGGAAGAACACCATATGGGAGACCATTGATCTCTAAAAAAAAATGCACATTTTAACTTTGCAATGCTTTGCATGTCTTCAGTGAGCAGAGAATGGAGACTGCCAGTCACCAGCTCTCTGTTCTGCCCCACCAGCATTGGAGTGCAGGGCTGTGGAGGGGCAGGAGTGGCTGGTTTAGGCTTTCAGTGGCTCTCTATGAAAGGCTGAGCCAGCTGCCGGTTAGGCATCTGGGTGGATCCCAACATTAAAGTCAGAATCCCTCCAGAGTCTAGACCGGCTTAACCCCATGTTGGCTGAATCTGTGTCATAGGAGTGCAGAACTAAGTGCACTCCTGTGACCCACAGGGGAAGTAGAGCTAAACGAGTTTAAAGCCAAACACCGTGTTTCAGTGAACATTAAATAGTTTGTTTGGAGCTGGTCCAAACAAATGCTTTGCGGGTCTTCAATGAGCAGGGATATGTATCTCTGTGCAATTCAATATATAAGACCATACACAGTAGTAATAAATTATAACTATGGGTTACCCCAAGTGATAAATAAAAAAAAAAGACCAGTTGAGTGACGTCAGTCAACAGCAGACTTTAACCCGCTGTCATCTGAATCTGTGTCACAGGAGTGCAGAACTAAGAGTTTTGGCCATACTTCTCCTTTAAAGCCAAATACCATGTTACAGTGAACTTTACATAGTTTGTTTGGAGCTGGCCCAAACAAAATTTCTCCTTCATTAACACATACAGTTATGTAGCTAAAGCTACATACAGTTTACAGCATTGTGTTCTGGCAGTGAGACGGGGACTTCCTGTCCCCTCCTGGAACAAGACTGAGTCAGGCTGCGTGTTGCTCAGCCTTTCAAAGGATGCTTTGTATTTTATTTATTACAGGTACTTATAGAGCGCTGCCAATTTACGCAGTGCTTTACATATAAACTGAACAAAATTATAAATGCAACACTTTTGTTTTTGCCCCCATTTTTCATGAGCTGAACTCAAAGATCTAAGACTTTTTCTATGTACACAAAAGACCTATTTCTCTCAAATATTGTTCACAAATCTGTCTAAATCTGTGTTAGTGAGCACTTCTCCTTTGTCGAGATAATCCACCCACCTCACAGGTGTGTTATATCAAGATGCTGATTAGACAGTATGATTTTTGCACAGGCATACCTTACGTTGGCCTCAATTAAAGGCCACTCTAAAATGAGCAGTTTTATCACACAGCACAATGCCACAGATGTCGCAAGTTTTGAGGGAGCGCGCAATTGGCATGTTGACTGCAGGATTGTCTGACATGTCCCAGCAAATTTAATAGCATGCCATGGTTAGCATTTGAATAATAACAGTGTGGGTTGATTTTGGCAGGCCTACAGGGGGTAAATCATTGTAATATGGTCCTTTAAACAAACAGGGGTGACTTGACATCAGGTAGGTAAAAAAATTGTAAATTCTGACATGCGCATTAAATGAGCAATAGTTAAAATATCCAGACTATAAATGGGTAGCATGAGAACATGTGGGCAAGAAACAGGCAATTGTAACAAAATGTGGGCAAAAATGGGAATTTCTGACAGTACACAGTCATAAAATGGGCAATCGTGATATGTGGGCAACAGACAGGCAAAACAATAGAGCATACAAGGAGATAGGCGCTAAAGCTGACAGTACAAAGGGAGGGGGGAAGGGGATGGCAGAATGGCAAGGTAAAAACCAAAAGTCAGAATGGGGGGGGGGGGGGTAGTTGTTAAAATCCAATATGCTGGATGTATATTACAAAGTCCATGAGCTTAGGGCTGCCATCCAGGGAAAGACTGAAACCAGGTATCCGGACCTGTGATAAATATAAAAGAAACAGAGGCGCCTCTAAGTGAAAGTATCCAGTTTAATGCAATAAAACAATATTATAAACTCACATAGTAAAAGGACATTAGATGCAGTAATAGGTGTAGGTCAAGTCCCCGATGTTAGCTGTATCCTGCAAGGCTGTGGCCTGTGTATACCGTACTCATATGTCCCGTTGGTCTCCACTGGAAGCCGGCTGTACGATGATGGAAAGTCATTTCAGAACAAGGCTTGAGATGCTGCAGGCGCGGGATCGTGATGTCACCAAAAAGTGGCGCTTTTCTGAGCATGCGTGCTGCGAGTGGTACGTCAGCCACACTTCTTTTTCAAGCTTTGGAGCATCTGATGTGCCTGTCTACTTCTATTACTATGTGAGTTTATAATATGTTTTCTATTGCATTAAACTGGAAACTTGCACTCCGAGGCGCCTCTCTTTCTTTTATCAAAACAATAGAGCAAATGTGACAGTATGTGGGCAACAAACAGGCAATGGTGACAAATATGTGGGCAGCAAACGTGCAAGTAGCAATATGAGAGAAAACTAACAGCAATCATTATAACACATAAACACAAATAGCCAAGGCGCTAGATCAATAAAAGTGTCTAAGTTTATTAAAACATTACTGGAAGACTTACATAACAATCTCTGGGAAGCACTTCAGAAGTGAAAACTGTAAAACTATAAAACAGCAGACACAAACCAGGGATCGATGAGCTGGATGTCAGTATGCTACACTGCTGTGGATCAAGAAGCTGTCAGCATTTGCACTGAACCCTTTGCCGATTTATTGATTCTTCAAACTAGGAGGGCTGAGAACTGTAGCACTGGAGTTGGACTCACAGAGACTCAGGACAGCAAGGTGAGTGGAGGATCCACTCAACATCAGTGTGAGATGTAGGACCGCTTGCCCAGGAGATAGCATGCCAGACCTCCAGGGGTCCAGACCACTGTTAGCATGTGAGGCTTCCCTCTGGACTGTTGGAAGAGACCAACCGAGAGGCTGCCAAACATATTTCAGGGACCCGCCCCTTTCTCATCATAAGGGGCGGGTCGCTGAAACATTTTCGGCAGCCCACTCAATCCATTTAAGCTGGCAATTTTGAACCATGCGCAGGCAACAAATTGGCAAGCATGACAATTTGCAGGCAACAAATGGGCAGTTATTACATAGGCAACTTATAGGCAATCACTGCAATGTATGTGCAATTGTTACCATATGTGTTACTATATTTAACATCATGTTCCCAGCAAAGGATGGACCAAAACAGGTCCAGGATTGTTGGATAGTAACAAGCTGGCAATTGTGACCATACACAGGCAACAAACATGCAACCATGACAATATACTGGCAAGAAACAGGCAATTTTTAAAATATGTGGTCAACAAATAGTAAATTTTGACAGTACATGGGCAAAAAAACGGGCAATCATTATACAGTATGTGAGCCACAAACAGCCAAAACAATAGAGCAAATGTGATAGCATGTGGGCAACAAACAAGAAAAAGGTAACACATATGTGTTATATTGTAGCAATGTGATGGACCAAAAACAGGTCCAGGGTTGTTAAAAGGAGCTACCCTAATCCCCATAAACTATTTAAACCCACTATGCCCCTAAATACTCCAAAAAGCAACTTTAATTTCACCTTCCCTTGACTCCAGCACATGTCTCCAAATAGGGGAAATTTTGTTAAAGTGGTCCAAAAGCAAAAACTCTCAACTTTAATCATTACTGCGTGTCAACTAAAGCTTAAAAAAATTGGGTGTTAAAAAAAACTCAGTAGGGAAGCTGTTCACATAGCAAAATGATTCATGTTAAGTTTGGAAAATAAAAATGAATGCTGTATTCACATTGCATACCCAACCATGTGTTACAGAAATGATCATTTATTTAAAGTACACTCAGTTGTGTTGTGTATTGCGGTGCGGAGTCAATATCGTTTTGATATCTGTCTTTAGGAAGGAATACGCGCTCATGTCTTTCTACTATGCCTGATAACCATAGTGGAAACAGCGTGGCTCTTTCCCTTTAGATAGCCTCCTGTCTATGGGCACAGTAGTATAATCCTATTAGACATTGTCCTCTGAGCTTTGCTGAATGGGAGTCATGCCAGTAGAAGTGGCGGGAATGCATTCACGAGTTTGATCAGAGCAGAGGTCACACGCTGGTTTCATTGTGTAGTTTTAGGTGGGGAGCCGTGCACTCTGCTCTGCTCATTCACGATCATGGACTCCCCCTTTCTATTGTATATTTGAATGTATACAAGTGTGTCATTGGCTGATTCTACGTAAATAACTTATGTCATGTGACTGTATATTTGGAACTGATTGGCTGATATTGTATAGTCATCACTTCCTGTTGTTATCTCATAAATAAATGGAGCTCCCTGCTTTAGGTAGGACATTCTTGTCAGCATCCAATGTGATAGCAGGCTTTGTGTCTGTATTTACTGGGCACTGCTGAGCGCGCTCAATTACCCTATAGACAGATGGCGAGCCTAGGTAATTGAAGGAGCCAACAGAGCCAACAGAGTTTCCTTTACAGCTGACCGAGAGGGGGAAGATGAATTTGGGTCCAATACAACAAAAAGGCTGGCCGTTTGGTAAGACAAACTTTATTTCAGCTTTTGAATTTTTTTGTTGCCCTGAGACCAGGATTTGTTTTCTCTGTCTGCTGTGTAAGAAAAAATCCGCTCAGCAAAAGAACTTTGCTTCTCCTCTTTTGTATAACTACGGGTTTATGTTGTGTTTTTAATAACTGCAATTTGGGGTGGGTATATTGATTGGGGGAAAAACCTATACTGTTGTCCTCTGTAGGCTCCCAGTCAATATAGCCTAAAAGGTTTTTGTTTTTTTGTACAGGGCTGTATATGTTAAATGTTTTTGTCAGTGTTTTACTGTAAAGTGGGTTTTGTATGGAGCAATGTTAGTTTTCTAATAATAGAATATTGGCTCGTGTAGATTTTGAAGGTATAGTATTATGCAGCTTCCGAAGACGTCAACGTAATGACGAAACATGTCAAGCTGACAAGCACGCCGCCTCACTGTGGAGTATAGCCGTGGAACGCACGCCGGGTGTTGGACCGCATGCCAGGAAGGAACAACTAAACTTGTACCCTGACGAGCTCCGTGCTATTCTCATCTGGTAAAAGTGCATGCGGCTGCTTAGCTGAATGATGCCGCTAGGGCATGAATATATTTTTTGATGTGTATATGATTTTAAACTCGTTTTAATAAATGGAATGGTTTGTTAAAAATACTACACCATGAGGTGTTCCTTGTTTTTGCTCTAAAACCCACCCCGAGATATACAGGTGATTTTGGTACCGAGGAGAGTGGACAAGAGGGCTATCTAACTTCTGAATTTCCCAATAAGCGTTACAGGATCCAGGTTGCCATATGGTAACAGGGATCAAATATATCTGGTAAGCTCATATCTTGGCCATCCCTGCATGAGTGAATAGGAGATAATCACTATATGAGTGATTAGGAGATACCCACCATCACTGTTCCCCTGCATGGTTGTGAATTACTTCACTGGGACATGTGATACATATGCACTGGACTTTGAGTGATTAATCTAAGTTACACAGAGCACTAAAGCACTTTATTGATTGATGTGTGTGCACTGTATTAATTTATATAATTTATATGATTATTTATGCATACAGTTGGTATATTATAATTTGAGTTGCACAGAGCACGTAAGCACTTTATTGATTGATATATATGCACTTTATCATAATTTGTACGATTGTTTATAAAGGATTGGTACACTACTAGGTAGTGGAATATATAAGAATTGCACAATATACATTTTATTTGCAGCATTGGGTATAAGGTTCATATAAGGGGGGTGACCCCTCATATATCACTATAGCACTTTAAAACGCACAGGAGAGTTCATTTTAATATAGTCACAAATTAACGCACATATTTGTATGGTAGGATTATGCGCTGCTTAAATTGAGGTTATTACTTCAAGATAAAGATAAACTGTCACCCTATTAGTGGATGTGTAGCGGCTGCAATCCCGAATTTTTTTTCCATACATACATACATATTTACAATATATATTTTTTTGGCGCGCGTGTTATTTTTATTATCTCCTCACACTGCCTCTCTCCCTCAATGAATAGTCAGCTAAAGCAAGAAAGGCGTCAGTTTATGGAGCAACTGAAAGAGCTAAAATTGGAGGTGGCTTAATTTACGCAAAGATACCACTCTTTTGTTAATAACCCTTATAGGGTTGAATATGTGGTGCGTGTTTGTCTGGTTTATATTTTTGGGCATGAATTAAGATTTAGCCACTGCTCTCAGAGATTTGGCCTTAGTATATGGGACATTATGGAGGACCTTGATGTATTTTTGAGTTTTCAAGGATAGGCCTTTATGATTTGGTACATTTTTTGTCAGGTGGAAAATAAATTCCAATTTTTTTTTGTAGTGTGTATAGTGTTAGCCTACCTGAAAGAGCCTTGCTGGGTAAAGCTTAAACTAGCAACTGAAACTATTTTTGTTTTTACTTAGAGTTGCCATTGATGTGATAATGTCAGGGGAGGGGGGATTGCTAGCAGTCCCACCCATAGGTGTAAAGAAAATGTGGTTCAAGCAATGTTTGGGGTTTCTCTTATGGTTTTTCTTTTTATATTTTTATTATCAGGTCAAATTGGCAACATATTTAATTGATTAAACAGTCTGCATGCTCCTTGCTTTTCCTGATTAAAGTAGAAGAAAGAAGTAGAAGAGTGAAAGCAGCATTCAGTCTGGTTTTTGTTTTTTAGTAAGTAACATAACATTTTAGAAGGCTGTTTGTTTAAAGTGTTTTTGAAACATGTTACCAGTGGCTAAAAAGACAGCTACAGTCCAGGAAACAACATACCGATTGGTACATGATTTAAGGGCTCTGAACAGTTCTGCAAGGAGAAGGTTACATTGCACATCTCAGTGTACCCGACATCTAAACACCCAGAGAGTAGCAGCCTTTGTGTCTGTATTACTGGGTACTGCTGAGCGCGCTCAATTACCTTATACAAAAGAGCTGTGAACTGTATTTTTTAGCACAATGGGATTGATTGCGCTTGGTGTATATTAATATCCAAAAGTGCACTTATTAGCGCAACAGAGTTATTTGTGCATCAAGCGTATATATTTATTTCCAAGACAGTTGTTTTTTAATTCTGAGTGAGAGATTTAGGAGACATTGAAAGTATGATTTGTAGTACCTGTGTTAACTTAACCACTTTACCACCGGAGGATTTTGCTGTCTTACGTCTGGGCCACTTTTTGCGATTCGGCACTGTCCGAATTTACCTGACAATTGCGCGGTCGTGCGATGCCATACCCAAATGAAATTGACGTACTTTTTTCTCCCACAAATAGAGCTTTCTTTTGGTGGTATTTGATCACCTGTGCGATTTTTCACTTTTTGCACTATAAACAAAAAAAGAGCATACATTTTGAAAAAATAACAATATTTTTCACATTTTTCTATATGAAATTCCCCCCCCCCCCAAAAAAATGTAAAAATCAAATTTTTTTTACATTTTTGGCCAATTTGTTTTCTGCTACCTATTTTTGGTAAAAAAAAAAATCGCAATAAGCGTATTTTGATTGGTATGCGCAAAAGTTATTGCATTTACTAACTAAGGGAAAGATTTATGTCATTTTTGGTTTTTTTTTTTTTAACGAGTAATGGCGGCGATCTGCAATTTTTTTTGCGGGACTGCGACATTGCGGCGGATCGGACCCCTGACTGCCATTTTTGACACTTTTGGGGGTACCAGTGACATTACTACAGTAATTACAGTAAAAAATGTATGCCTGGTGCTTACTGACGTGTGTGGGGGGAGGGGACTATGTGACACAAGGACAGATCGAGGGTTCAGCTATGCTGAACCCTGCAATCTGACCCTGCCTGTCGTTTTGGAGATCCGCCCGCTTGTGTTTACACAAGCAGGCGGATCTCCACACTCGATTCCCCGACGATCGGGGAAGAGCAGCGGCAATCGCTGCCGCTCCTCCCCTGGCCCGACTCCCGCTGTGACTGAATACAGCGGGAGCGAGCCTCCAGTGGCGCGCACGCGCCGCCGAGAGAGTGGAATGTCTGGTGACGTAGTACTACGTCGCCAGACGTTATCGAGTCACTTTGCCGCAGTACAGCTCTAGTGAGCTGTGCGGAAGTGGTTAAAGTCCTTGCATCTGGGTGTGTCCACTGTTCAAAGTATTAGGCCCCTTTCACACTTGTGCGACTTAAAAGTCACACAATTTTACCGCGATTTTGATTTGATTTTGATGCGATTTTGTCTGGGCTTGAAGCAATGCCTATGTCTTTGGACCTCAAAATGCATTATAATCGGGCCAAAGTAGTGCAGGGACTACTTTGAAGTCGGTGCGACTTCAAGTCGCACAGATATGAATGGTGCTCTTTGGAAATAATGGAGAACGACTTGTCATGCGATTTTGCAGTCCAAAATCACAGGACAAGTCGCACAAGTGTGAAAGGGGCCTTAAACTACACAATTGTTTGAGTTTGTAAAAAAGGATTTTAAAATAGAGAGGGTTTTGTAGTCCAATATCTTATTTGAACAGTATCTTTTTTTTTTGTCACTGTACCCATTTACAAACCAGAAGCAGAAGAAAAATGGATTTTTGTAAGATCTTACCGTAAAATCCTTTTCTCTTAAGCTCATTGACAGATGTAGTCCTCCTTGATTAATATCAACTCGGGTTATACTGCCCTCTACAGGAGTAGGACTAGACAGGAAAGAAAACGTTCTGGCCACACCTTAGGGGCAGTCCCAGAGGGTATATCCTCTCATTTCCTGCTACAGCATATCAGTTATGTCACAAAGCAGTGTCAGAGAATTTAACCCAACCCAACTCAAAAACAGAGGGGTGGGTACTACATCTGTCAATGAGCTTAAGAGAAAAGGATTTTACGGTAAGATCTTACAAAAATCCATTTTTCTCTGTCGCTCATTGACAGACGTAGTCCTCCTTGATTAATATCAATTCAGGACGTCCCAAAGCAGTGTCACAAATGAGGGGTGGGAAAATGGAAATCAAAATCCAATCTAGAAGGCCCAACTAGAAGTTTTAAAGGCTCATCAAAGGATGAGACTCAACTGAAAATCCAATGGAAAAAAACCCTCGAGGTAGACCACCGGTCTCCTCAAATTGCGGCCTGCAAAACCTTGCGGCCAAATGAGGTATCCGCCGATGCCATCACATCAACTTTATAAAATTTTGTAAAGGTATGCACCAACGACCAGGTAGCCGCCTTGCACACCTGGACCACTGACGCCTGATGGCGGAAGGCCCAGGAAGTACTGAGCGCTCGAGTGGAGTGCGCCTTAACAGGGAACGGAGGATTCCGACCCTTAATAGAATAAGCCTGTACCACCGTCTGTCTAATCCATTTGGAGATAGTCGCGGCAGATGCAGGCAACCCCTTTCTGGGGCCATCCGTGATTACAAAAAGTGAATCCGTTTTACGGAACGATTCCGTAGTCTTCAGGTATACCCTGATTGCCCGAACTACATCCAAGGAATGCAACGCACATTCCCGAGGATGATTGGGCTTAGGACACAAGGAAGGTAGCACAATATCTTCATTCAGATGAAAATCTGAAACCACCTTAGGAAGAAAGGATGGCTTCGGATGAAGAACTACCTTATCCCTATGAACCACTAGATATGGGGAATGATATGATAATGCAGCCAGTTCTGACACCCTGCGTGCAGAAGTGATAGCCACCAAGAAGGCCACCTTCTGGGATAATGTAAGCAAGGGAATCTCCCTGATATTTTCAAGGGGAGGTTCCTGCAGAACCGACAAAACCAAATTAGGATCCCAGGGCGGTAAGGGCGCGCGCACTGGCGGAGCCAAATGTCGCACCCCCTGGATGAAATTCCGCACCAAGGAATGAGTAGCCAGCGGCTTCTGGAAGAAGATTGCTAACGCTGAAACCTGACCCTTGATGGTGCTCAAGGATAGTTTCTGCTCAACCCCCTTTTGCAGAAAAGCCAAAATTCGGGTCACCAAATAGGTACGTGGGGGAAATCCCAAAGATTCACACCACGCAATATAAGTCTTCCATGTGCGATAATAGACTTTGCTGGAAGTCGCTTTCCTTGCTTTAATTAGAGTAGGAATAACTGAAGCTGACAATCCTCTGTCCTTCAGTACCTGGGTCTCAATGGCCAGGCCGTTAAAACCAGCGACTGTAAAGCACGATGGAAGATCGGTCCTTGAGACCGCAGATCCTCCCTGAGAGGAAGTCTCCAAGGAGCGTCCGCGACTAGCCGGCCCAAGTCGGCGTACCCGGCTTGACGAGGCCAGCCCGGAATTTCCAGGATAACTGGAATTCCCTCCACCTCTATCCTGCGGAGAAATCTCAGCAGTAACTTGAGAGGGGGGAAGACATATAATAGGTGATACTGCCCCTACGGGGCGCTCAGCGCATCTGCTGCGTCCGCTAGAGGATCGCGGGCACGAGCCCTGTTGAGCCGAAATACCAACAGATCCATATCCGGGGTGCCCCAATGAAGGGACAGCTGGTGAAATACCTCTGGATGAAGAGACTATTCCTCTTGATCCAGAATCTGACGGCTGAGATAATCTGCCTGTCCACCCCCGGGATGAATATCGCGGAGAGAGCTGGAACAACTGTTCCGCCCAATAAAGAATGTTGGCCACTTCTATGGCTGCCAGGGCACTCTTGGTGCCCCTTGGTGATTGACATAAGTCATGACCGTGGCATAGTCCGATTGGATCCGAACCGGGCTGCCCTGGAGCTGCTCGGTCCAGTAAATCGGACAAAGTCTGATCGCTCTCAGTTCCAACACATTTATCGGTAACCTGGAATTTATCAGAAGAAATTACTTCCCCTGGCTGAGCATCGGAGACCGAAGCCACCAGACCAGAGCCTCCCTGGTCCGCTCGCTCAATCGGATCCGATTGTCCAGGGAATCGGAATTCCGATTCCATTTGAGAAGAATCTCCTCTTGGAGAATTCGGGTATGAGACTGGGCAAACGGTACTGCCTCTAAGGAGGCGACCATCAGTCCCAGCCAGTTGACGGACAGCAACATCCGAATCATTGACTGAATCTCTGGAGTTTCTCCGCATGGAGAAACACTCTTGCCAAGGATGTATCCAAAATTAGGCCCAGATAGTTCAATGTCCTGGTGGGAACCAGCCTTTGAAGATGGGGATATGAAGATAGGCATCCTAAATGTCTATGGACGCCAGGAGATCCCCCTGATGCAGGGAGGCCACCACTGTTCGGATGGACTCCATCTCTCCCAAGACCAGAATTGGACGCACCTAGCCCTTTTTCCTGGGCATTGTGAACAGGTTCGACTAGAACCCCTGAAACTGTCCAAGGAATGGGAACTCCCACTCCCTGTTGCATCAAGCTGTCCCCCACAAAGCTTTTTAAGCGACCCGGGGATGTCGAATATTGGAAGGGAAGAATCGCACCGGTGGAAGTGATCGAAACTCGATCTTGTATCCCGACCGTATGACCTCGCAAACCCCTTTATCCGGGATTCTGGAAAGCCATGGATCCGGAAACCGGTGAAGACGTCCCCCCACCCTAGAGATGGGTGGGGGCCCATTCTGTCAATCCAACGGGATAACAGTGGCTTTATTTAGTCTGGCAATCGGTGAGTCAACTATTGGTGGTACCGTCCATCTTATAATGAGGGATACCTCAAACTGATAGCGCCTAGCAATGCGTTTGGAAATAGCAGGGGTTCGTTTTTGGATGACCCCATTTGTCTTGAAGATCTCACAGGAACACTGGAGAAGAAAAGCTGTCTAAAAAGTATTTCTAAAAAATCTTGCCAGGACCAAAGATCCCAGCAAGGAACGTAGGTCCTTACTCCTAACTAGACAGAAAAAAACTGATATCCTGTAGCAGGAAGTGAGAGGATATACCCTCTGGGACTGCCCCTAAGGTGTGGCCAGAACGTTTTCTTTCCTGTCTAGTCCTACTCCTGTAGAGGGCAGTATAACCCGAGTTGATATTAATCAAGGAGGACTACATCTGTCAATGAGCGACAGAGAAAATACATTTTATAGCTTATTTATTATTAAAGCCTGAAAGGTCTAGTGTAAGGAGCAAATCCTTGTCTTTAAGGTGAGGTGAGAATTGTATTCTAATTGGTTGAAATAGATGATAATTGTTGCAATTACCATTTTGCATGGGGTGCTGGGGATAGGACCATTTTCCTGTAGTTTTATTCAGAATGCAGAGGGACAATGCCATCCATCATGGATATACTACTGTGTTTGGTATGGTTGGATTTCTACACCAAAGACTGCATTATCAGGTATTTGCTACTGATTATTAAAATTACATGAATTAAGTTTATATAGACTTAGGAATGCACTCCTAGAATATCACTTCTAAGGTTTACATACATATTAATTATTCCATACTATTTCCAAAAAAAAGTTGTGGCTTTACCTACCCTTCACATTTTGGGTAGAACTAACCTTTAGGGCTTGTGTACATGGGTGGCAAGGGTCATTAAAAGCAGATGGTTTAGCCATGGTTTTACTGTCCCCTGGTTGCCCATCTAAAGGACATACAGCGGTTTAGGACTGTACACATGCCAAGGCCACTATACTTTGCTTCATGGACATAGCCAAAATGAAACTGCATGCTGCACTTGGTGGGCAGCAAGGGCTGCTACACACACATGAGAATGAGCTCTTAAAGAGAACCTATAAAAACAAACAAACAAATAACAAAAAAGGAGTAGATAGCATTCACAAACTTGCTTTGCAAAGTAAAGTTTGCTGAGCTTAGTAGATATGTTAAGCAGGTGTTCAATTTAATCATCCAATAATGTGAAAGTATACCTTCTACTTTTTATTGCACTTAATAGGGCATCCAAAGTGAACATAACTTGCTTGTTTTCACACTTATAATTGTATTTTAAGTATGATAGAAGTAGGTAGAACATTTATTTAAAGTGCATTACACAGAGGCCTCCCTGAACTTTTCTTTCACATAGCTTCTTTTTGTTGTCTTTTTAATTACACTTCAGAGGTTATTTTACAAATATAACTGTTGACTGTTTATTTCAAAATTATTGGATTCTCTTGAATTGACCTTTGACAATGCTGATACCAAATGTCCTCCGTTTCTCAGTGGGCAGACACTTTTTGCAACAAATCATGCAAATGCAGTGACCTATGTATTCCAGATCAATGTAGAAAATTGCCGGAGTCTTGGTTTTATTTTTGTAACATGTAACTTATATTGGTTTAATTTAATATTAACACATAGAGAGCATGGCTTATGTTTTGCTGACACTATGAAAAGATAATGTAAAAGAGGGAAAGGAGAAGGAGCAAAGTTTAGATGCCAATATCCAATCATTGTGTTACTATTATTTTACATGAAAGCAATCAATTTACCATTGGTAATTCAGCTCTTTGCTAGCCTCGCACAGAAACTCATGCATAAAGGGGTGAAAAGCAGGTTATATTGATCAATACATGTTGTTTATTAAATTAATAATGGATTTTACTGCATTCTTCGAAACAACTAAACTAAAATATATAGCAGCATTTTACTATATTTTTACTATTTGGCAAAACAGCAAAAATTAGTTTGAAAAATAATAATTCAATTTGCCTTGTTAATTGACATATTCAATACAGTCTTTTGTCACAGTCAATGTGTTTTTTTTTTTATCACAGGTTAGGATTGTGTTTAATTTTTCCAATGAAAAAAGTTACTTATTTAGTAACCCTTTCTAAAAGTAGTTTACAAAAGTATACTGCATCTTTGTATTTGCAAATGTACTTTTTGTATATTGAAATCACGCACCATGTACATCTTACTCTTTCTTTCTGTCCACTTTCACTATATACATACACAACATTTCTCACTTACAACACGGAGATCATAGGGGGTTGCACATCAGCAGAGCATTCTGTAGTCCTATTCAAGGCATGCACACAGAAGGGTGATAATGATGCTACTAACTGTGAGATGGAGTCTTAGATTTGTCATCCTGTCAGAGAAAGTACTGTGACTAGCACGATTTCTCGGTAACTTTCAATGGAAAACAAGTTATGCAATTGCATAGACTGAGAAAACATAGAAACATAGAAACATAGAATGTGTCGGCAGATAAGAACCATTTGGCCCATCTAGTCTGCCCAATATATCTGAATCCTATGAATAGTCCCTGGCCCTATCTTGTATGAAGGATAGCCTTATGCCTATCCCATGCATGCTTAAACTCCTTCACTGTATTTGCAGCTACCACTTCTGCAGGAAGGTTATTCCATGCATCCACTACTCTCTCAGTAAAGTAATACTTCCTCATATTACTTTTAAACCTTTGCCCCTCTAATTTAAAACTGTGTCCTCTTGTGGTAGTTTTTCTTCTTTTAAATATGCTCTCCTCCTTTACCGAGTTGATTCCCTTTATGTATTTAAATGTTTCTATCATATCCCCTCTGTCTCTTCTTTCTTCCAAGCTATACATGTTAAGGTCCTTTATCCTTTCCTGGTAAGTTTTTTCCTGCAATCCATGTACTAGTTTAGTAGCTCTTCTCTGAACTCTCTCTAGAGTATCTATATCCTTCTGGAGATATGGCCTCCAGTACTGCGCACAATACTCCAAGTGAGGTCTCACCAGTGTTCTGTACAGCGGCATAAGCACTTCTCTCTTTCTACTGCTTATACCTCTCCCTATACATCCAAGCATTCTGCTGGCATTTCGTGCTGCTCTATTACATTGTCTTCCCACCTTTAAGTCTTCTGAAATAATTACTCCTAAATCCCTTTCCTCAGATACTGAGGTCAGGACTGTGTCAAATATTCTATATTCTGCCCTTGGGTTTTTACGCCCCAGGTGCATTATCTTGCACTTATCCACATTAAATTTCAGTTGCCAGAGTTCTGACCATTCTTCTAGTTTTCCTAAATCCTTTTCCATTTGGCGTTTCCCTCCAGGAACATCAACCCTGTTACATATCTTTGTGTCATCAGCAAAAAGACAAACCTTACCATCGAGGCCTTTTGCAATATCACTTATGAAGATATTAAACAAAATTGGTCCCAGTACAGATCCCTGAGGTACCCCACTGGTAACATGACCTTGTTCTGAATGTTCTCCATTGACTACAACCCTCTGTTGTCTGTCACTCAGCCACTGCCTAATCCACTCAACAATATGGGAGTCCATGCTCAATGACTGCAGTTTATTGATAAGTCTTCTATGTGGGACAGTGTCAAAAGCCTTACTAAAATCTAGATATGCAATGTCTACTGCACCTCCACCGTCTATTATTTTAGTCACCCAGTCAAAAAAATCTATAAGATTTGTTTGACATGATCTCCCTGAAGTAAACCCATGTTGTTTTTCATCTTGCAATCCATGGGATTTAAGATGTTCCACAATCCTATCCTTTAATAGGGTTTCCATTAATTTGCCTACTATTGATGTCAGACTCACTGGTCTATAGTTGCTCGATTCCTCCCTACTACCTTTCTTGTGAATGGGCACGACATTTGCCAATTTCCAATCTTCCGGGACGACTCCTGTTACTAATGATTGGTTAAATAGATCTGTTAATGGTTTTGCCAGCTCACCACTAAGCTCTTTTAATAATCTTGGGTGTATCCCATCAGGACCCTGTGACTTATTTGTCTTCACTTTAGACAGCAATCTTAGAATGTCTTCCTCTGTAAAGACACATGCATCAAATGATTCATTAGTCATCCTTTCAAGTGGAGGTCCTTCTCCTTCTTTTTCTTCTGTAAAAACTGAACAGAAGTATTCATTAAGGCAGTCAGCTAGCCCTTTATTTTCTTCTACATACCTTCCGTCCTTTGTTTTTAATTTAGTTATTCCTTGTTTTAATTTCCTTTTTTCATTTATATATCTGAAGAATGTCTTATCCCCCTTTTTCATAGACTGAGCTAGTTTTTCTTCTGCCTGCGCTTTAGAAGTTCTTATAACTTGCTTGGCCTCTTTTTGCCTAATCTTGTAGATTTCCTTATCTTCATTGCTCTGGGTTTTTTTATAATTACAAAATGCTAGCTTTTTATTTTTAATGATTTGGGCCACTTCTGCTGAGTACCACAGTGGTCTCTTCCTTTTTTTGCTTTTACTGACAAGTCTAATGCAATTTTCTGTTGCCTTCAATAATGCACCTTTTAAGTAGTCCCATTTCTCCTGGACTCCATGTAATCCGTTCCAGTCTGATAAGGACTCATTTATGACTAATTTCATTTTTGAAAAGTCTGTTTTTCTAAAATCTAAAACTACAGTATATACCTAATGCAGGATGCCACACATACTTTAATATACAGTTTTCCTTCTGAAAATACTTCAGAACTCCTGCTTGGTACTTTGGTTAGTTATGTAGAAATATTGAAGTCTTTAGATCAGTTTAACAACCAGGCAACTAACATTTTCAAAACCAGAGGTCTAAGTTGTCATTAATGGCTAGAACCCTTGTCATGTTTGAAATTAAGCAGTTAAAAAATGAAATTATTCTTGATTATTGCTATTACAATGATAAAAAGCTATTTATCATGTAGATTGAAAAGGCAGTACAGTGTGCGCTGCAAAAAAAATGTAAAAAAGAAAGCTTCAGAAATTGAAGATTCAAAGCATTTGAAAATGCAGAAGTCCAGCTAAAAGTACTTTTTTAATGACATTTTGAATTTAATGACATTTTTAATTAGTATCTAGGGAAGTAGTGGTCGTACCCAAATTCAAAGTATAATAGTCTTACTTTTTTCTTTTTTCCCATGTCTAGTCACCACTTATTTGTGGGAGATATTTGTGGGAGACTCAGAATAAAATTACAAGAGGAGTTTATGTAACGCATTTTCATGAGGTTACAGTCTCATGAAAAGCTAGTTTTGAGGCTTCTGTTGGTCAAACAAGGAACGGTGGAAAAGAGGGCTGCCTTAGTGATGCATTTCAAAAAATTTTTAGACCTCAGTGCCCAGGGACATTAGCTTTCACATCCCATGTGCAGTGTCTGCATCATATGGTGGAAGATTATCTTGGGGCAAAAACAGACATGCAAAGCTTTCCAGTAGACGATCGACTTGGTTACTGGGTCATGAGAATAGTGAGAACTTGCCCAGCATGCAATTAAGCTGCTGGATTGCCCTGCATGCTTTCCAAAGGGCATTCAGTGCTGCTAGAGGTTTTGTGATAGATAAAAGAGCACATCTGTCCACAGACTCCGTTGACAGGCTGACATTTGTCACAATGAATCAGTCCTGGATTAGCAGCAGCTATCAAGTCCCAGATGCCAATGTCACTGATTAGGTTGATTAAGTGTTATTGAGATCTCAAATATCTGCAAGAGTGTCTGGGCTGCCTAGCTTTATGGGTGTTGATTTTATCCAGATATAATCCAAAAAATCTCTTATTTTGTTCTGAGTAGGGTTGAGCGGACACCTAGATGTCCGTGTTCGACGGGTTCGGCCGAACTTTAAAAAAAAGTCCGGGTCCGTGTCCCGGACTTTTACCGAACTTTTCCCGGACACCGAACCCCATTGAAGTCAATGGGGACCCGAACTTTAAGGCACTAAAATGGCTCTAAAACACCAAAGGAAAGGGCTAGAGTGCTGCAAATGGCAGCAAAACGTAATTAAGAGCATGGCAAGTGCTCTGCAAACAAATGTGGATAGGGAAATAACTTAAAACAACAAAAAAAAAACAGAAAAATAAAACAATGTTCTTCTTCATCTCTGAAGGACGAGGCCCATATGGAGTAGGAGGGAGGTTGAGGTGGTGGTGGATGTGGCGGTGACATAGGCGTGCGCACAGGGTGTGCTGGGTGTGCCTGGGCACACCCTAATCACCTAGGGCACATAGCATTGCCAGTGAGGAGATGGGAAAGATCTCCCTGGGACCTGCTCTGCTCTATTTCTCCTTGCCTACAGGTACATGGCCCCGATACATTACTCTCCCTGCTGGCAAACACATGCATGTGTATTTCAACTTTGGGGTGCACACCTTAATGCAATAGGCTGCGCACACCTATGGGCGGTGTAGGTGGAAGCGGCGGTGGAGGAGGACCAGGGCCGGATTAACAGCATCATGGGCTTGGTGCTGAGGATTTTGAAGGGCCTTAAGGGCCGTGCCTTGCCATGCACCCAGAGGAGGAAGGGTGCAGCCATGCATGCCTAATTCAACATGGGATGCTGTCTCTGAAGCCCATAAACACATCCATGCATCGCCAACTGTCCCTCCTTGTCCGGCCTTCACGCTGTGTGGGGAGGTTCTGAGGGTGCTGCCTGGGGAAGCGAGCATAGAAGCCAGACTTCTGTGTTTACAAGTGACAGAAGAGCGGTAACAGTGAATATGGCCAACCCGGGGCCTATATAAAAGGTAGGGGCCTGGAGCTGCAGCTCCAATAGCCCCTACATTAATCTGGCCCTGAGGAGGAGGACGAGGTAGCCAACACTGCTTCTTTTCAAAAATTTTAAATGAGGGTACACCCCAAAAGAGTGAGAAAGAGCAAAAATGGAACAATGGGTGGGTAAGGTCGGTATCCATTGCTATTCTGCATAAGGTACGGAAAAGTCCCGTGGGATCCATGCCTGGTTCATTTTAATGAACGTGAGCTTGTCCACATTGTCTCTGGACAGGCGGCTGCGCTTGTCTGTTATAACGCCCCCAGCCGTGCTAAATACCCGTTCAGATAATACACTGGCTGCAGGGCACGCCAGCACCTCCAAGGCGTAAAGGGCAAGCTCAGGCCATGTGCCCAATTTGGAGACCCAGAAGTTGAAGGGGGCAGACCCGTCATTCACTACATGTAGGCGTGTGCACACATACTGCTCCACCATGTTGGTAAAATGCTGCCTCCTGCTAAGACGTTCCATCTGAGCTGCTGGTGCTGCTGTTTGTTGTGGCGTGCTGACAAAGCTTTTCCACATTTCGGCCATGCTAACCCTGCCTTCTGAGGTGCTGGCGGTGCCCTGGTTGCGTTGGCGACCTCCTCCTCCTCCTCCTCTGCCTTGTGCTTCCACTGTGGCCCCGCTGTCAGATGGGAATGCCAGCAGCATGGCGTCTACCAGCGTGCGCTTGTACTCGCGCATCTTGCGATCGCGCTCCAGTGAGTGAATTAAGGACGGTACGTTGTCCTTGTAACGGGGATCCAGCAGCGTGGCCACCCAGTAATCAGCACAAGTTAGAATGTGGGCAACTCGGCGGTCGTTGTGGAGACACTGCAGCATGTAATCGCTCATGTGTGCCAGGCTGCCCAGAGGCGACGAAAGGCTGTCCTCTGTGGGAGGTGTATCGTCCGTGTCCTCTGTATCCCCCCAGCCACGCACCAGTGATGGCCATGAGCTGGCCTGGGTGCCACCCTGCTGTGAACATGGTTCCATCTCCTCCTCCAGCTCCTCCTCATCCTCCTCATCCTCCAGAACTGTGCCCCTGCTGGACAATTGTGTCCCTGGCGTTTGTGTGTGCAGGAACCCACCCTCGGAGCCCCTTGCGAATGACTGCCCTGAAAGCCTTTGAAATGTTACCTCTTCATCCTCCTCCTCCTCCTCATCCTGTGCCACATCCTCTTCCATCATCGCCCAAATTGTTTTTTCAAGGAGGCATAGAAGTGGGATAGTTAAGCTGAGAATGGCGTCATTGCCACTGGCCATGTTGGTGGAGTACCCAAAACAGCGCAACAAGGCACAATATATGCAAATGTCAAATATGCAAACTATGCCGCAATTTAATGTTTTTTACACCAAAAGGGTGTGTATTGAATAGCGGAATAGGATAAAAAACTGTGTATCTCACACGTACAAACACAGACTAGGCCCGATTAAATTTTTTCCTACCCTAAAGGGAGGATGAGGAAGAGGAGTATGGAACATGCAGCACCCTCAAATCTTCAGAAGTATGAGATGAACCCCAAAAACTTGGAAAGGTGGATCTCTCTCACACGTACCAACACAGACTATCCCCCAATTTAACTGATCCCCAAAGGTTTTTGATTAAATAGCGGAATAGAAAATATGATCCAAAAAAAGTGTATGTATATCACACGTACACAACCACACTAGGCCCCAATTACTATTGTTTGTACCCCTAAAAGGCTAGATGAGGAGTAGGGGGGGTATGGAACAGGCAGCACCCTCAAACCTTCAGAAGTATGAGATGAACCCCAACAACTTGGAAAGGTGGATCTCTCTCACACGTACCAACACAGACTATCCCCCAATTTAACTGATCCCCAAAGGTTTTTGATTAAATAGCGGAATAGAAAATATGATCCAAAAAAAGTGTATGTATATCACACGTACACAACCACACTAGGCCCCAATTACTATTGTTTGTACCCCTAAAAGGCTAGATGAGGAGTAGGGGGGGTATGGAACAGGCAGCACCCTCAAACCTTCAGAAGTATGAGATGAACCCCAACAACTTGGAAAGGTGGATCTCTCTCACACGTACCAACACAGACTATCCCCCAATTTAACTGATCCCCAAAGGTTTTTGATTAAATAGCGGAATAGAAAATATGATCCAAAAAAAGTGTATGTATATCACACGTACACAACCACACTAGGCCCCAATTACTATTGTTTGTACCCCTAAAAGGCTAGATGAGGAGTAGGGGGGGTATGGAACAGGCAGCACCCTCAAACCTTCAGAAGTATGAGATGAACCCCAACAACTTGGAAAGGTGGATCTCTCTCACACGTACCAACACAGACTATCCCCCAATTTAACTGATCCCCAAAGGTTTTTGATTAAATAGCGGAATAGAAAATATGATCCAAAAAAAGTGTATGTATATCACACGTACACAACCACACTAGGCCCCAATTACTATTGTTTGTACCCCTAAAAGGCTAGATGAGGAGTAGGGGGGGTATGGAACAGGCAGCACCCTCAAACCTTCAGAAGTATGAGATGAACCCCAACAACTTGGAAAGGTGGATCTCTCTCACACGTACCAACACAGACTATCCCCCAATTTAACTGATCCCCAAAGGTTTTTGATTAAATAGCGGAATAGAAAATATGATCCAAAAAAAGTGTATGTATATCACACGTACACAACCACACTAGGCCCCAATTACTATTGTTTGTACCCCTAAAAGGCTAGATGAGGAGTAGGGGGGGTATGGAACAGGCAGCACCCTCAAACCTTCAGAAGTATGAGATGAACCCCAACAACTTGGAAAGGTGGATCTCTCTCACATGTACCAACACAGACTATCCCCCAATTTAACTGATCCCCAAAGGTTTTTGATTAAATAGCGGAATAGAAAATATGATCCAAAAAAAGTGTATGTATATCACACGTACACAACCACACTGGGCCCCAATTACTATTGTTTGTACCCCTAAAAGGCTAGATGAGGAGTAGGGGGAGTATGGAACAGGCAGCACCCTCAAACCTTCAGAAGTATGAGATGAACCCCAACAACTTGGAAAGGTGGATCTCTCTCACACGTACCAACACAGACTATCCCCCAATTTAACTGATCCCCAAAGGTTTTTGATTAAATAGCGGAATAGAAAATATGATCCAAAAAAAGTGTATGTATATCACACGTACACAACCACACTGGGCCCCAATTACTATTGTTTGTACCCCTAAAAGGCTAGATGAGGAGTAGGGGGGGTATGGAACAGGCAGCACCCTCAAACCTTCAGAAGTATGAGATGAACCCCAACAACTTGGAAAGGTGGATCTCTCTCACACGTACCAACACAGACTATCCCCCAATTTAACTGATCCCCAAAGGTTTTTGATTAAATAGCGGAATAGAAAATATGATCCAAAAAAAGTGTATGTATATCACACGTACACAACCACACTAGGCCCCAATTACTATTGTTTGTACCCCTAAAAGGCTAGGAGTAGGGGGAGTATGGAACAGGCAGCACCCTCAAACCTTCAGAAGTATGAGATGAACCCCAACAACTTGGAAAGGTGGATCTCTCTCACACGTACCAACACAGACTATCCCCCAATTTAACTGATCCCCAAAGGTTTTTGATTAAATAGCGGAATAGAAAATATGATCCAAAAAAAGTGTATGTATATCACACGTACACAACCACACTGGGCCCCAATTACTATTGTTTGTACCCCTAAAAGGCTAGATGAGGAGTAGGGGGGGTATGGAACAGGCAGCACCCTCAAACCTTCAGAAGTATGAGATGAACCCCAACAACTTGGAAAGGTGGATCTCTCTCACACGTACCAACACAGACTATCCCCCAATTTAACTGATCCCCAAAGGTTTTTGATTAAATAGCGGAATAGAAAATATGATCCAAAAAAAGTGTATGTATATCACACGTACACAACCACACTAGGCCCCAATTACTATTGTTTGTACCCCTAAAAGGCTAGGAGTAGGGGGAGTATGGAACAGGCAGCACCCTCAAACCTTCAGAAGTATGAGATGAACCCCAACAACTTGGAAAGGTGGATCTCTCTCACACGTACCAACACAGACTATCCCCCAATTTAACTGATCCCCAAAGGTTTTTGATTAAATAGCGGAATAGAAAATATGATCCAAAAAAAGTGTATGTATATCACACGTACACAACCACACTAGGCCCCAATTACTATTGTTTGTACCCCTAAAAGGCTAGATGAGGAGTAGGGGGGGTATGGAACAGGCAGCACCCTCAAACCTTCAGAAGTATGAGATGAACCCCAACAACTTGGAAAGGTGGATCTCTCTCACACGTACCAACACAGACTATCCCCCAATTTAACTGATCCCCAAAGGTTTTTGATTAAATAGCGGAATAGAAAATATGATCCAAAAGAAGTGTATGTATATCACACGTACACAACCACACTAGGCCCCAATTACTATTGTTTGTACCCCTAAAAGGCTAGATGAGGAGTAGGGGGAGTATGGAACAGGCAGCACCCTCAAACCTTCAGAAGTATGAGATGAACCCCAACAACTTGGAAAGGTGGATCTCTCTCACACGTACCAACACAGACTATCCCCCAATTTAACTGATCCCCAAAGGTTTTTGATTAAATAGCGGAATAGAAAATATGATCCAAAAAAAGTTTATGTATATCACACGTACACAACCACACTGGGCCCCAATTACTATTGTTTGTACCCCTAAAAGGCTAGATGAGGAGTAGGGGGAGTATGGAACAGGCAGCACCCTCAAACCTTCAGAAGTATGAGATGAACCCCAACAACTTGGAAAGGTGGATCTCTCTCACACGTACCAACACAGACTATCCCCCAATTTAACTGATCCCCAAAGGTTTTTGATTAAATAGCGGAATAGAAAATATGATCCAAAAAAAGTGTATGTATATCACACGTACACAACCACACTAGGCCCCAATTACTATTGTTTGTACCCCTAAAAGGCTAGATGAGGAGTAGGGGGGGTATGGAACAGGCAGCACCCTCAAACCTTCAGAAGTATGAGATGAACCCCAACAACTTGGAAAGGTGGATCTCTCTCACACGTACCAACACAGACTATCCCCCAATTTAACTGATCCCCAAAGGTTTTTGATTAAATAGCGGAATAGAAAATATGATCCAAAAAAAGTGTATGTATATCACACGTACACAACCACACTAGGCCCCAATTACTATTGTTTGTACCCCTAAAAGGCTAGGAGTAGGGGGAGTATGGAACAGGCAGCACCCTCAAACCTTCAGAAGTATGAGATGAACCCCAACAACTTGGAAAGGTGGATCTCTCTCACACGTACCAACACAGACTATCCCCCAATTTAACTGATCCCCAAAGGTTTTTGATTAAATAGCGGAATAGAAAATATGATCCAAAAAAAGTGTATGTATATCACACGTACACAACCACACTAGGCCCCAATTACTATTGTTTGTACCCCTAAAAGGCTAGATGAGGAGTAGGGGGAGTATGGAACAGGCAGCACCCTCAAATCTTCAGAAGTATGAGATTGTGTTCACTGTACCCCACAAAGATTGAGTTCACTGCACCCCACAATGATTGTGTTCACTGCACCCCACAAAGATTGTGTTCACTGCACCTCACAAAGATTGTGTTCACTGTACCCCCCAAAGATTGTGTTCACTGCACCCCACAAAGATTCTGTTCACTGTACCCCACAAAGATTGTGTTCACTGCACCCTAAAAGGATGTTGTTCACTGCACCCCACAAAGATTGTGTTCACTGCACCCTAAAAGGATGTTGTTCACTGCACCCCAAAAAGATTGTGTTCATTGTACCCCCCCAAAGATTGTGTTCACTGCACCCCACAAAGATTGTGTTCACTGCACCCCAAAAAGATTGTGTTCACTGTACCCCCCAAAGATTGTGTTCACTGCACCCCAAAAAGATTGTGTTCACTGTACCCCCCAAAGATTGTGTTCACTGCACCCCACAAAGATTCTGTTCACTGTACCCCACAAAGATTGTGTTCACTGCACCCCAAAAAGATTGTGTTCACTGTACCCCCCCAAAGATTGTGTTCACTGCACCCCACAAAGATTCTGTTCACTGCACCCCACAAAGGATTTTGTTCACTGCACCCCAAAAAGATTGTGTTCACTGCACCCCAAAAAGGATTTTGATCACTGCACCCCAAAAAGGATGTTGTTCACTGCACCCCAAAAATGATTTTGTTCACTCCACCCCAAAAAGATTGTGTTCACTGCACCCCACAAAGATTGTGTTCACTGCACCCCAAAAAGATTGTGTTCACTGTACCCCCCAAAGATTGTGTTCACTGCACCCCACAAAGATTCTGTTCACTGTACCCCACAAAGATTGTGTTCACTGCACCCCAAAAAGATTGTGTTCACTGCACCCCAAAAAGGATGTTGTTCACTGCACCCCAAAAAGGATGTTGTTCACTCCACCCCAAAAAGATTGTGTTCACTGCACCCCACAAAGATTGTGTTCACTGCACCCCAAAAAGATTGTGTTCACTGCACCCCAAAAATGATTTTGTTCACTGCACCCCAAAAAGGATTTTGTTCACTGCACCCCAAAAAGGATGTTGTTCACTCCACCCCAAAAAGATTGTGTTCACTGCACCCCAAAAAGATTGTGTTCACTGCACCCCACAAAGGATTTTGTTCACTGCACCCCAAAAAGATTGTGTTCACTGCACCCCAAAAAGGATGTTGTTCACTGCACCCCAAAAAGGATTTTGTTCACTGCACCCCAAAAAGATTGTGTTCACTGCACCCCACAAAGGATTTTGTTCACTGCACCCCACAAAGATTGTGTTCACTGCACACCAAAAAGGATTGTGTTCACTGCACCCCAAAAAGATTTTGTTCACTGCACCCCAAAAAGATTGTGTTTTTGATTAAATAGCGGAATAGAAAATATGATCCAAAAAAAGTGTATGTATATCACACGTACACAACCACACTGGGCCCCAATTACTATTGTTTGTACCCCTAAAAGGCTAGATGAGGAGTAGGGGGGGTATGGAACAGGCAGCACCCTCAAACCTTCAGAAGTATGAGATGAACCCCAGCAACTTGGAAAGGTGGATCTCTCTCACACGTACCAACACAGACTATCCCCCAATTTAACTGATCCCCAAAGGTTTTTGATTAAATAGCGGAATAGAAAATATGATCCAAAAAAAGTGTATGTATATCACACGTACACAACCACACTAGGCCCCAATTACTATTGTTTGTACCCCTAAAAGGCTAGGAGTAGGGGGAGTATGGAACAGGCAGCACCCTCAAACCTTCAGAAGTATGAGATGAACCCCAACAACTTGGAAAGGTGGATCTCTCTCACACGTACCAACACAGACTATCCCCCAATTTAACTGATCCCCAAAGGTTTTTGATTAAATAGCGGAATAGAAAATATGATCCAAAAGAAGTGTATGTATATCACACGTACACAACCACACTAGGCCCCAATTACTATTGTTTGTACCCCTAAAAGGCTAGATGAGGAGTAGGGGGAGTATGGAACAGGCAGCACCCTCAAACCTTCAGAAGTATGAGATGAACCCCAACAACTTGGAAAGGTGGATCTCTCTCACACGTACCAACACAGACTATCCCCCAATTTAACTGATCCCCAAAGGTTTTTGATTAAATAGCGGAATAGAAAATATGATCCAAAAAAAGTTTATGTATATCACACGTACACAACCACACTGGGCCCCAATTACTATTGTTTGTACCCCTAAAAGGCTAGATGAGGAGTAGGGGGAGTATGGAACAGGCAGCACCCTCAAACCTTCAGAAGTATGAGATGAACCCCAACAACTTGGAAAGGTGGATCTCTCTCACACGTACCAACACAGACTATCCCCCAATTTAACTGATCCCCAAAGGTTTTTGATTAAATAGCGGAATAGAAAATATGATCCAAAAAAAGTGTATGTATATCACACGTACACAACCACACTAGGCCCCAATTACTATTGTTTGTACCCCTAAAAGGCTAGATGAGGAGTAGGGGGGGTATGGAACAGGCAGCACCCTCAAACCTTCAGAAGTATGAGATGAACCCCAACAACTTGGAAAGGTGGATCTCTCTCACACGTACCAACACAGACTATCCCCCAATTTAACTGATCCCCAAAGGTTTTTGATTAAATAGCGGAATAGAAAATATGATCCAAAAAAAGTGTATGTATATCACACGTACACAACCACACTAGGCCCCAATTACTATTGTTTGTACCCCTAAAAGGCTAGGAGTAGGGGGAGTATGGAACAGGCAGCACCCTCAAACCTTCAGAAGTATGAGATGAACCCCAACAACTTGGAAAGGTGGATCTCTCTCACACGTACCAACACAGACTATCCCCCAATTTAACTGATCCCCAAAGGTTTTTGATTAAATAGCGGAATAGAAAATATGATCCAAAAAAAGTGTATGTATATCACACGTACACAACCACACTAGGCCCCAATTACTATTGTTTGTACCCCTAAAAGGCTAGATGAGGAGTAGGGGGAGTATGGAACAGGCAGCACCCTCAAATCTTCAGAAGTATGAGATTGTGTTCACTGTACCCCACAAAGATTGAGTTCACTGCACCCCACAATGATTGTGTTCACTGCACCCCACAAAGATTGTGTTCACTGCACCTCACAAAGATTGTGTTCACTGTACCCCCCAAAGATTGTGTTCACTGCACCCCACAAAGATTCTGTTCACTGTACCCCACAAAGATTGTGTTCACTGCACCCTAAAAGGATGTTGTTCACTGCACCCCACAAAGATTGTGTTCACTGCACCCTAAAAGGATGTTGTTCACTGCACCCCAAAAAGATTGTGTTCATTGTACCCCCCCAAAGATTGTGTTCACTGCACCCCACAAAGATTGTGTTCACTGCACCCCAAAAAGATTGTGTTCACTGTACCCCCCAAAGATTGTGTTCACTGCACCCCAAAAAGATTGTGTTCACTGTACCCCCCAAAGATTGTGTTCACTGCACCCCACAAAGATTCTGTTCACTGTACCCCACAAAGATTGTGTTCACTGCACCCCAAAAAGATTGTGTTCACTGTACCCCCCCAAAGATTGTGTTCACTGCACCCCACAAAGATTCTGTTCACTGCACCCCACAAAGGATTTTGTTCACTGCACCCCAAAAAGATTGTGTTCACTGCACCCCAAAAAGGATTTTGATCACTGCACCCCAAAAAGGATGTTGTTCACTGCACCCCAAAAATGATTTTGTTCACTCCACCCCAAAAAGATTGTGTTCACTGCACCCCACAAAGATTGTGTTCACTGCACCCCAAAAAGATTGTGTTCACTGTACCCCCCAAAGATTGTGTTCACTGCACCCCACAAAGATTCTGTTCACTGTACCCCACAAAGATTGTGTTCACTGCACCCCAAAAAGATTGTGTTCACTGCACCCCAAAAAGGATGTTGTTCACTGCACCCCAAAAAGGATGTTGTTCACTCCACCCCAAAAAGATTGTGTTCACTGCACCCCACAAAGATTGTGTTCACTGCACCCCAAAAATGATTTTGTTCACTGCACCCCAAAAAGGATTTTGTTCACTGCACCCCAAAAAGGATGTTGTTCACTCCACCCCAAAAAGATTGTGTTCACTGCACCCCAAAAAGATTGTGTTCACTGCACCCCACAAAGGATTTTGTTCACTGCACCCCAAAAAGATTGTGTTCACTGCACCCCAAAAAGGATGTTGTTCACTGCACCCCAAAAAGGATTTTGTTCACTGCACCCCAAAAAGATTGTGTTCACTGCACCCCACAAAGGATTTTGTTCACTGCACCCCACAAAGATTGTGTTCACTGCACACCAAAAAGGATTGTGTTCACTGCACCCCAAAAAGATTTTGTTCACTGCACCCCAAAAAGATTGTGTTCACTGCAGCCCAAAAAGATTGTGTTCACTGCAGCCCAAAAAGATTGTGTTCACTGCAGCCCAAAAAGATTGTGTTCACTGCAGCTCACACACAGAAAAATGGATGTGGATCACTGACACCTGCCTATCTCCAATCCCACACCACACAGCAATATCGATTGTAGTTTGTAGAACACAGTTTCCCTAAAATTCAGCAGACTCTGTCCCTAACAGGATTGAGAAGAGATCGTAGATCAGGATTGAGTGCAGATTCACCCCACCCCCCACACAGCAATATCGATTGTAGTTTGTAGAAGACACTGACCCTATAATTCAGCAGACTCTATCCCTAAAATGCCTACAACTCGCCCTGCCTAAACACTCCGACCTGTCCCTCAATTCTATCCGGACACAAATGGTTTTTTCCTGCCTATCTTTCCCTAATCAGCAGCCAGCACATTGATGTGTGCTCTGTCCCTTAGCTAAGCAGCAGAATGACGCTGCTGCGGCGGCTGCCTCGAACTTATAAAGACTTGGTCACATGCTTCAGACGGCCAATCACAGCTACTAAGACATTTGCAGGCATGGCTGGGATGGCTTAAGGCACACCAGTTAAACGATTGTTGATTGGCTGTTGAAAGCCCGCCATGAAAAGAGCTCCAAAGCATGCAAAACCCGGAAATAAAACGACCGAACACGGATTTTTACCCGAACATACAGTAAAGTGTCCGTGTCCGTGTTCGGGTAAAAAAAATCCAATTATTCGGTACGAACACGAATAATACAGTCCGTGTTCGCTCAACACTAGTTCTGAGTCCCCAAGCCATTGTTTACAAAATAAAGAAAGCTTGAAGGGAAAATCTATTTAAATGTAATTTTTTTCCCCTTATAAACGTCAGTTTTGCTGCAGCAGGTCCTATACATGGTACAGATGCACCACTTTACTTACAGGCAGACTAAGGGAAACCCCCAGGCCCTATATTTAAAGACATTTTTCATTTTTATTGTTTAATTTTAAGCATAATTAAAATCACTGCTTCCCAGGGCAGTAGCCAGGTCCCCATACCTTTTTATGGCCAATAACTTGCATATAAGCCTTCAAAATGGGGACTTTTGATTTTTCAAGTTCGGGTCCCATAGACTTCAATGGGGTTCACCCTTCAGGTCAGAACGTTTGCGATGTTCGAGAGTTCTGGTGCAAACCAAACTGGTTGGGTGTTTGGCCCATCTCTAATTGCATCTAGGCCCTTTCCTGAGGAAAAAGTCAGTAGTGATACAGATGGACAACAGGGCTGCTGTGGCCTATATACAAAACTAAGGAGGGTCACACAGCAGGTCACTAATGAGAGAAGTGGCTCTGATTATTGCATGGGCAGAGAAGAACCTGATCAATGTAAGAGCATCCTACATCCCAGCCTTTCAGAATCTTCAGGCAGATTATTTATCCAGGAACTTCATCGATAACAACGAATGAGCACTGAACTATGAAGTGTTCAGCTGGATTTGTCAGAAGTTGTGTACTCTCAAATGAATCTTTTTTCTTCTCCTCTAAATGCCAAAGCCCCTTTTTTACTATCTGTCAGGTGTCACTAGGACTGGATGCTCTAGCCCAACCTTGGAGCTTCCATTTAGCTTATGCCTTTCCCCCAGTTCCACTAATTCTGAGGTTCATTCAACATCTTGTCTAAGAGAAAGTGGTTGTCTTGGCAATAATTCCTTATTTGCCAAAGAAGTTGGGTGGAAGAGGCTGGAAGGTCTAGGTTGTTCCCGTCAAGTTATTCAGACTCTACTACAAGTAAGGGAAAATTCTACAAACAACATATATTACAAGATCTGGCAGAAGTTCTTACCACTTGCCGACCGCCCACCATAATATTACTGAGGCAGGGCGGCTTGGCTGCGTCCAGTCACGTAGTACTATGTGACTGGAGTGCATGTGGTTTCGGCGGCGCACACTGTTTAGACACCGCGATCGTCCGGAAAACGGAGAGAAGACCCGCCTGCTTTTGTAAACAAAGCAGGCGGATGCTCTCTCAGACAATCAGGGACAGATCAGCTAAGCTGAAACTGCGATCTGTCTGTGCCTGTCACAGAACCCCCCCCCCCCACACAGTCAGTAAGCATATTAGGCATACATTAACCCCTTTTATCACCCCCAGTATTAACCCCTTCCCTGCCAGGGATTTTTTTACATTCATACAGTAACAGTGCATATTATTTTGCACTGATTACTGTATTAGTGTCACTGGTCCCCAAAAAGTGTCCAAAATGTCAGTTAGGGGTCCGATCTGTCCGCCGCAATGTCACAGTCCTGCTAAAAATCGCAGATCGCTGCCATTACTAGTAAAAAAAAAAACAATAAAAAATGTCATAAATCTTTCCCGTAGTTAGTAGACGCGATATCTTTTGCGCAAACCAATCAAAATACGTTTATTGTGATTTTTTTTTACCAAAAATATGTAGCAGAAAACAAATTGGCCTAAAATGTTAAAAAAATTCGATTTTTACTTTTTTTTTTGGAATGTTATATAGCAGAATGTGAAAAATATTGTTTCTTTTTCACAATTGTCGCTCTTTTTTTGTTTATAGTGCAAAAAATAAAAATCGCACAGGTGATAAAATACCACCAAAAGAAAGCTCTATTTGTGGGAAAAAAGTACGTAAATTTCGTTTGGGTACAGTGTCACACGACCGCGCAATTGTCCGTTAAAGAGTGGGTCTTCTCAGCCTTTCTTGAAGAGCAAGATTTATTCAATTCACATGAATTAGATGTAGCAAGGGCCTTGAAGTTTTACATTTCTATTACACTACTCTTTTGCAGAGATGAAAGGCTGTTTGTAGTTTCCTGCGGAGCAAGAAAGGGTAAGGTGGCCTCTAAAAGAACAATAGCAGGATGGATTGTGCGCATAATACAGACAGCATATCGGGCTACTGGCCGCAAGAGGTGAATGCACATTTGGCCAGAGGTATTTTTTCTTCACGGGCAGCTTTGGCAAAGATTTTACCTGAGATGATCTTTTGGGCAGCAAGCTGGTCTTTCTTCACCAGGTTTATGTCCCACTACTGTCTGGACCCAGCTATTCTCACCCCTCGAGATTTTGGAAAAGAAACATTTAGGGTTTTCAGTTTTGTGGATTCAATAAAAAAATACTTTTTTTCAGTAGTACCCTGCCTAGTAGTGAATTATTTACTATGTGTTTGCTGCCATAGAAGCACCAGAAAACCGGAAAGTTGATTAATTACCTTTCCATAAATTTCCTTTCATGGTGCATCTTCATGGCAGCATACACCGCTTCCATGTTGAGAATTTTTTTTTATGTCTACGTTTGAGCCTTGTTACAAGAGTGGAGTGAGGGGGTAGTTCTATTCTTTATAGTGTTAAAGTGCTTATGTGGGTTCTATGTGGGCAGAGCAACCAATCATATGTATGCTTCCATGGATAGGAACCAGGAAAGGAAGATTGCAGAAAGGTAAGTAATTAATTTTCTATTTGTCAGACTCCTGCAGATCTAATAGGCAGCCCAATGACCAACTTAAGGATTGCACATGGCAGGCTGACATCTCTTCTACTTACTGATAGGCAGTAGCTTAGCTTTGTCAGCCTAAAAAGCATTGTTACTGGCTCTAGGCAAGAAAATTTGCAACAGTTTGGCAAAAAACAATGTATTTAATGAGTAAGTGAACTATGAAAGCTATGGCTAAAACATAGGCATGTAAAGAGAAAAAGAGAAGTTACAAGCATACCTTAGGTATTATTGCACTTGACTTTTTCCTATTACTGATTTTCTGTTGGTGTTCTGCACTATTTTCCTGTGTGGAGGTGGCCATGTTGGTAGAGGCAGGGCTTTTCTTCCTTGAGCCTCCAGTAGAGAGAACAGTAAGTGGTTCGGTACTGTTATTACCAAATCTCATTCCAAATCTCCTAAAACCAGCAGCAGCAGTACCTTAGATCTCACACTGCAGATACTCAACTGCTAATACTACAAAACTAAAGTGCCTAGGAATAGTCTCATACCAGGAAATGCACTGCTATTTTGGAGGAGAAATTACAGATAAAAGGTCCCTTTTTTCAGGGTTCTAGGTCCAAATAACATTTAAAGCTATTCACTACAACATAGCAAATCTACACTTTTTGTGTTCAGCTCCACGTGAGTAAAACTGTATACAGTGAGGTATAATGCCAAACATACTGAAACATAGATTTTGGGTTTACAGTACATGCACTTTAATACAGATAAAACACTACAATTGCCTTTCACTTTGCAGACGTCATATTGACAGATGGCACAGATTATTTGGAGCTCTGTAAAGTTGGATTCACATCTGTGTTTTGTAGTAACATGAAGTAAAACCCAGGTTGATGCAACACATGCTCAGTGGTGTTTTCACCTTGCAAATACACCTCAACTCGAATGAGGAAAGATGGGGAGAGAGCAATGGCAGAAGATAAGAAGGTTCCCAGGGTACAAACAACCATTGGAATCGGTACTATATGTACTAAAATAGAAAATATGCAAAATAAGTGTGCAAAATGTGACAATGAATTAAAGTGTTTGTTCACCAATGCCAGAAGTCTGCCAAGCAAAATAGGTGAGTTGGAAGCTCTGGTGCACAATGAGAACTATGATTTACTTGGTATTGCTGAATCTTGGCTTCATTCTTCACATGACTGGGCTATTAATATTCCTGGCTATGCTCTCTTTCGAAAATACAGGATAAAATGGAGATGTGGTGGTGTCTGTCTCTATGTGAGAAGTGATCTCAAAGCGAGTGTGAAAGAGCACCTAGTTGATGGAGAGGATGATGAGTCTGAAGCAGTATGGGTGGAAATGTGCATGGTGTGCGTAATACAAAGATCATCATTGCAGTTTGTTATAGACCTCCCTGTATTAATGAGTAGGTGGAGACACAGCTCATTGCACAGATAGAAAGGGCTGCAAGGGCTGGGATGATGATAATGGGGAATTTTAACTACCCAGACATTGACTGGTATAATGGCACTGCTGGAACAGTTAAAGGGCAAAATGTATAAACCTATTACAAGACAATTTTATGGTGCAGTTTATCGAGGCCCCGACTAGAAATGATGCTCTGCTTAACCTGGTAATCTCAAACGCAGAGCTTATTACCAACATTCATATAAAAAACATCTGAGTAGCAGTGACCATACTATGATTTCATTTATTGTTAGCTGTAAGCAACAAACGAATACAGGAAATAAAAAAAACACTTAACTTTGAAAGAGCAAATTTTTCAAGGATGAGGGCTGCTCCCCAAGATTTAGACTAGGAGGGAATATTGGCATAGATGAACACAGAACAGAAATGGGAATTATTCAAACTTATGTGGCTCACGGGCAAAGTTAAAAAAATATAAATAATAAGAAAAGTGCTTTTAAAAAATATAAAAATGAAGGAACACTGTCATTGTTTAAATATGTAAAAAAATTCCTCAGTCTTACGCCTATACTGTGAATTAGTCTCCGCGCTCCAGGAAGCACCAGCACACCGGCTGGTAAAAGTTAAAACCAATGTAGCAGCTACTTAAACAAATAAGCAGTATATTTGGTGATAAATAAACAAAGAATAATAGTAGCGCTTGAAACAGTGTTAAAAAAGACTCTAAAATAAACCATAAAGAGTCCCCCAAGATGTCACTCTGGTAAGTGTTGAACTCCTCCCAGCATATGGAGAATAGTCCTATAAAGTTATTCACTGTTGGTGTATCAAAACATCCATCCCCTGAGAATCCGAAACTCCAACAATTCACAAGCCGCAAATCATTCGTGTAGTTCAACAGGGTCACCAGTATTCCACCACCAAGTGCAGGGGGGCAATAAGAAATGGCCACTCACCAGATCACGTTGCTCACTTACTCTCATAAGTGAGCACACCTCGCATATAATCAATGCCCACGGGTAGAGATCAGCAAGGGTTATATCCAAGATTGGTTCAGTGGTTCTCTTCCTCTCATGCTCCCATGTGCGTGGAAAACAAAAAACATTCCCCACTAGTGCAATATGTCTGATAAGATTTTATTCAAAAAATACCAACACAGCATACATCGCACTCACTTGTAAAAGAAGTAGTAAAAGCTTATCTCGTGTACTGGCAGGTTCGGATCCTCCACTGCTACTACGATGTGGCTCCACGCCAGATCGGGTAGTCCCGGAAGTCCTCCGCTGTCGTAGTCCGCGATTGGGTGCGTCGTCTGGCCACGCCCCGACGCGTTTCGTCACTTCCTGACTTCAACTGGGGGCGCGGCCAGACAAGCGCTCCCAATCTATTTATGCTTCGCCTCGCGGCGTCGCATCCAATGGTGAAGCAGACAGGTCACCCGGAAGGACAACTCGCCTCATAATACCGGAAATTGAAAGTAGACTGGGAACTTCCTATCGGGCGATGCTGTAACACCACCTCTGCAGACATCAATACAGAGGAGTCTGATCCTATTGGTAAACCCCGCCCCGGGCCAACCCAAATAGGCGTGCAGTCTAATCAAGTGACCTACTGCTTCAATCACCTCGAGAGCCATTGAAAGTCACTCAAACAAGTGAATAACCAACCAATAATATCTCGGCGCACTCTCAATAGCATCCAATGTTACAGGTTGCAATAAACACTGAAGTAACACAAATGCATAATTCCAAGTATGGCAAATAAATGCGGACAAATAAAATATAAAATCTCATATGTAAAATATACTATAGCAAAGAAAATATTGCTAAAGATAGCACATTAAACAAAATTAAAAGGTCAGATAACAAATCCAGAACAGTGTATAAAATCAAATATCACTATCAAATAATTGAAATACATTCAATATGGTATAGGTTTTAAAAAACTGAAAAATCTTGGATATAGAGTAAGGATGATGGTATGTATCTATTCAAAAGTTACAGTAAAAATTAATAGACTAAGAGTCACTGATGAAACAATTGAGGTCAAGTTCGATGTTCAAACCCACCGGCGCGAGGGATTGGGTCAGGTAAATCCATTTAGTTTCGCACTTAGAGAGTTCTCTGACCCAATTAGCCCCTCGCCACGGGGGTGTGACTCGTTCAATACCCCAGAATATCAGTTCACTGGGGTCCTGGTGGTGATGTTGCCAAAAGTGGGCTGGTACATTGTGCTCCCGTTTGCCATTGATAATGTTGGTGATGTGTTCACCAACACGAATTTTCAAAGTTCTTTTGGTTCTCCCTATGTACACCAACTTACATGGGCACATGAGCCCATAAACGACATGAGTGGTGTCGCATGTAATAAAGGATTTTATTTTAAATGTTTTATCAATGGCTGGGACAGAAAAAGATGTACGTCTTCTCAGATTATTAGGTGTAAGAGAACATGCTCTGCACCTCCCACATGTGAATGAGCCTTTTAGGTCTGGAAAAAAGGCGATGTTAGGTGGATCAATCACCTTTCTCACCACACGGTCCCCAAAATTGGGGGCTCTCCGATAGATGAAAGAGGGGTTCTTGGGTAGGGCCGGGCCCAGGGTCCTGTCCATTTGCAGTATCGGCCAATGTTGTTTAAATATGGCTTCTACTTTCCTGTAGTCATTAGAGAAGTCAGAGAGGAAACTCCATTGTTTGGGGTCATTATCTGGTGCCCCAACCCTGACTCCCTGACTCAAAGGCCTAGGTGCTTCCAGAATGTTGGTAATCTCCCTGTCCAACACAGATTCCTCGTATCCCTTGGCCACAAACCTCTCCTTTAAGGTTCCCACCTGATCCAGATAGTCATTTGTAGATGTGCAATTCCGCCTGACGCGTAAGAATTGCCCCCTGGGAATATTCTTAAGCCAGTTGGGGTGGTGGCCACTTTGTATAGCGAGGTAGCTGTTTCTATCCGTGGTTTTGAAGAATACTTTCGTGGAAAGGGCATTTCCTTCCCTCTTAATTGTTACATCTAGGAAATGAATTTCACTCTGACTGTGATTAAACTCAAGTCTTATGTTGTTCTGGTTGCTGTTCAGGTGCTGCATGAAGGCCATGAGGTTTTGCTCCGATCCCTCCCAGATGAAGACAATATCATCTATAAACCGACGATAGTATCTTAGCTCGGGTCTAGTGATGTTAAACACAAATTTGTCCTCCCACTCTGCCATAAAAATGTTGGCCAGACTGGGAGCAAATTTGGCGCCCATTGCCACGCCAGTTCTCTGGCTGTAGAAATTACTGTCATGCCAGAAATAATTATGGCCCAGGCAAAAATCCAGGGCTCTTCCAATAAAAACCTTTTGTTCCCATGGTAGGTCCTCTCTTTTGCTCATAGCCCAATTGAGGGCCAACAGAGCATCGTCATGTTGGATGATGGTGTAGAGGGACGACACGTCGGCCGTCACTAAGAAGGCCGGCGAGTCGTCCCTCAGCAACACATCATCCAATGACAGGAGCAGGTCAGTTGTGTCTTTAAGGAATGCCTTAGTTCTAATCACACTGGTTTGTAAGAACTTATCCAGGTATTGGCCCAGTCTGGCATTCACTGACCCTATCCCGTTAACAATGGGCCGAGGAGGTGGGTTTTCTGGTTTTTTGTGAATTTTCGGTAATGTGTACAAAATAGGGATACGGCAAGCACTGGGGAGTAAGAAGTTCCTCTCCTTTTTAGTTAGAACCCCCTCCTTAAAACCTAAGCCAACTAGGATTTCTAGATCCTTCACAAAGTTGGCAGTGGGGTCACCTGGTAATCTGGCATAAGTGAGGTCATCTTCCAACATCACCTGTATTTGGTTGTGATAAAAAGACTCATTCATAATCACAACACCACCTCCCTTATCCGCGGGGCGGATGATGATCTCCTTCCTCGCCTCCAGTGATTCAAGGCCTTCTTGTATGTGCCTATATTTCTTTTCTATCTCATAACCAGGTTGTAAAGCCTGGAGGTCACGTATCACTAGATTCTTAAACACATCCAGACATTGATTACTCTGGGGTGGTGGGTTAAACAATGATTTATTGCGTAACCCACTATTGACTACCGCCCCATCCCTAGAATTTCTATCGGGCAAAGTGGGATTGTTCAGGAAATGTTTTTTAATATTCAACTTCCTCATGTATTTGTGTGTGTCCACAAATACATTAAATTTGTTGATGGCCCTTTTCGGGGCACATTTTAATCCCTGGTCTAGGATATGTAGTTCATTTTTATTTAGGCTTACATTACTTATATTAAATATCCCCTCATTCACCAGTCCCTTCTTCGCTTTTTTGTGCTGTATCCTTCGCCCGGCCCGTACTCCTCGGTATTTTCTCTGTGGGATTGGCGATCGGATTGCTGATTCCGATTGTACGGTCGGTGTCTGCCTCTCCCTCTGCCCCGTCCTAAAAAAGGCTGATGGGGCTGGTTTTGGGGAGTTCTGGGTCCTGGGGTAACATTACCATCATTCGGCCTATCAGCCAAAGCCGAAAAGTGGTTGTGAGTAGGTACAGCCGTTGGTTGAAAATTCCCTCGGGTGACACCCCTCTTACTCCTATGGTTGTTATTATTCCTATGGTCTTTATTGGCTCCCTTAATCGGAGGTCCTGTCCACTCCGTAATTGTCCTCATGATGGGGCGGGGCATAGACACCTTAGGTCTAACAACCGGGGCCGCAGATTGAGGATCAGATGGATGCTCAGGTAATGGTTCGCTGTCCCCCCCACTAGCACCAGCCTCCATGGGAGACTCCACCTCTGGGTCTACAACCATGGTGGAGGTGGGTAGGGTGGCCTGCCAACAAAAAACCTGACCATTCCTGAAATCCTGTGAATCTCTTGTGTATTTCTTGACCTTCTTCAAATGGGTTTCCTTATCAACCTTATCCAGTTTTATTTTCGTAATGTTGTTAAACTCTCTAATTTCTGGAATGTCCCCTTTAGCCTCAATTTTCGTCTGTAACTCCAAGATTTTTTTGTTTAAAATTTCCATTTTATGTTTTTTCCTTCTCAATATCAAGGCTTGTAATTCTAAACCTGCTTGATGGAAAAACCTATACCACTCTGAGGTAGACAGCTCATCGTGTAGGCCATCCTGTGGTGTCATGTCCCACCGGAGACCCCTGCTGACAATTCCCTCCGAGATATAGGCCTCTAGTGTGGTAATGTCCCACCAGGCCCTCACCTGCTTTTCAAGGGTGAAGGACAAGGTTTTGAGGGTAGCATTTATATCCTCATCCACTGGTGTGACATATTTGCTGGTGAAGATGTTCTTAAGATCAAGTTGCCTAGTACTGAGAAACTTGATAGCTTCCATGGCAGCGGAGTAATAAAGGTGCACAAATATGTAAAAAAATTCCTCAGTCTTACGCCTATACTGTGAATTAGTCTCCGCGCTCCAGGAAGCACCAGCACACCGGCTGGTAAAAGTTAAAACCAATGTAGCAGCTACTTAAACAAATAAGCAGTATATTTGGTGATAAATAAACAAAGAATAATAGTAGCGCTTGAAACAGTGTTAAAAAAGACTCTAAAATAAACCATAAAGAGTCCCCCAAGATGTCACTCTGGTAAGTGTTGAACTCCTCCCAGCATATGGAGAATAGTCCTATAAAGTTATTCACTGTTGGTGTATCAAAACATCCATCCCCTGAGAATCCGAAACTCCAACAATTCACAAGCCGCAAATCATTCGTGTAGTTCAACAGGGTCACCCGATCTGGCGTGGAGCCACATCGTAGTAGCAGTGGAGGATCCGAACCTGCCAGTACACGAGATAAGCTTTTACTACTTCTTTTACAAGTGAGTGCGATGTATGCTGTGTTGGTATTTTTTGAATAAAATCTTATCAGACATATTGCACTAGTGGGGAATGTTTTTTGTTTTCCACGCACATGGGAGCATGAGAGGAAGAGAACCACTGAACCAATCTTGGATTTAACCCTTGCTGATCTCTACCCGTGGGCATTGATTATATGCGAGGTGTGCTCACTTATGAGAGTAAGTGAGCAACGTGATCTGGTGAGTGGCCATTTCTTATTGCCCCCCTGCACTTGGTGGTGGAATACTGGTGACCCTGTTGAACTACACGAATGATTTGCGGCTTGTGAATTGTTGGAGTTTCGGATTCTCAGGGGATGGATGTTTTGATACACCAACAGTGAATAACTTTATAGGACTATTCTCCATATGCTGGGAGGAGTTCAACACTTACCAGAGTGACATCTTGGGGGACTCTTTATGGTTTATTTTAGAGTCTTTTTTAACACTGTTTCAAGCGCTACTATTATTCTTTGTTTATTTATCACCAAATATACTGCTTATTTGTTTAAGTAGCTGCTACATTGGTTTTAACTTTTACCAGCCGGTGTGCTGGTGCTTCCTGGAGCGCGGAGACTAATTCACAGTATAGGCGTAAGACTGAGGAATTTTTTTACATATTTGTGCACCTTTATTACTCCGCTGCCATGGAAGCTATCAAGTTTCTCAGTACTAGGCAACTTGATCTTAAGAACATCTTCACCAGCAAATATGTCACACCAGTGGATGAGGATATAAATGCTACCCTCAAAACCTTGTCCTTCACCCTTGAAAAGCAGGTGAGGGCCTGGTGGGACATTACCACACTAGAGGCCTATATCTCGGAGGGAATTGTCAGCAGGGGTCTCCGGTGGGACATGACACCACAGGATGGCCTACACGATGAGCTGTCTACCTCAGAGTGGTATAGGTTTTTCCATCAAGCAGGTTTAGAATTACAAGCCTTGATATTGAGAAGGAAAAAACATAAAATGGAAATTTTAAACAAAAAAATCTTGGAGTTACAGACGAAAATTGAGGCTAAAGGGGACATTCCAGAAATTAGAGAGTTTAACAACATTACGAAAATAAAACTGGATAAGGTTGATAAGGAAACCCATTTGAAGAAGGTCAAGAAATACACAAGAGATTCACAGGATTTCAGGAATGGTCAGGTTTTTTGTTGGCAGGCCACCCTACCCACCTCCACCATGGTTGTAGACCCAGAGGTGGAGTCTCCCATGGAGGCTGGTGCTAGTGGGGGGGACAGCGAACCATTACCTGAGCATCCATCTGATCCTCAATCTGCGGCCCCGGTTGTTAGACCTAAGGTGTCTATGCCCCGCCCCATCATGAGGACAATTACGGAGTGGACAGGACCTCCGATTAAGGGAGCCAATAAAGACCATAGGAATAATAACAACCATAGGAGTAAGAGGGGTGTCACCCGAGGGAATTTTCAACCAACGGCTGTACCTACTCACAACCACTTTTCGGCTTTGGCTGATAGGCCGAATGATGGTAATGTTACCCCAGGACCCAGAACTCCCCAAAACCAGCCCCATCAGCCTTTTTTAGGACGGGGCAGAGGGAGAGGCAGACACCGACCGTACAATCGGAATCAGCAATCCGATCGCCAATCCCACAGAGAAAATACCGAGGAGTACGGGCCGGGCGAAGGATACAGCACAAAAAAGCGAAGAAGGGACTGGTGAATGAGGGGATATTTAATATAAGTAATGTAAGCCTAAATAAAAATGAACTACATATCCTAGACCAGGGATTAAAATGTGCCCCGAAAAGGGCCATCAACAAATTTAATGTATTTGTGGACACACACAAATACATGAGGAAGTTGAATATTAAAAAACATTTCCTGAACAATCCCACTTTGCCCGATAGAAATTCTAGGGATGGGGCGGTAGTCAATAGTGGGTTACGCAATAAATCATTGTTTAACCCACCACCCCAGAGTAATCAATGTCTGGATGTGTTTAAGAATCTAGTGATACGTGACCTCCAGGCTTTACAACCTGGTTATGAGATAGAAAAGAAATATAGGCACATACAAGAAGGCCTTGAATCACTGGAGGCGAGGAAGGAGATCATCATCCGCCCCGCGGATAAGGGAGGTGGTGTTGTGATTATGAATGAGTCTTTTTATCACAACCAAATACAGGTGATGTTGGAAGATGACCTCACTTATGCCAGATTACCAGGTGACCCCACTGCCAACTTTGTGAAGGATCTAGAAATCCTAGTTGGCTTAGGTTTTAAGGAGGGGGTTCTAACTAAAAAGGAGAGGAACTTCTTACTCCCCAGTGCTTGCCGTATCCCTATTTTGTACACATTACCGAAAATTCACAAAAAACCAGAAAACCCACCTCCTCGGCCCATTGTTAACGGGATAGGGTCAGTGAATGCCAGACTGGGCCAATACCTGGATAAGTTCTTACAAACCAGTGTGATTAGAACTAAGGCATTCCTTAAAGACACAACTGACCTGCTCCTGTCATTGGATGATGTGTTGCTGAGGGACGACTCGCCGGCCTTCTTAGTGACGGCCGACGTGTCGTCCCTCTACACCATCATCCAACATGACGATGCTCTGTTGGCCCTCAATTGGGCTATGAGCAAAAGAGAGGACCTACCATGGGAACAAAAGGTTTTTATTGGAAGAGCCCTGGATTTTTGCCTGGGCCATAATTATTTCTGGCATGACAGTAATTTCTACAGGCAGAGAACTGGCGTGGCAATGGGCGCCAAATTTGCTCCCAGTCTGGCCAACATTTTTATGGCAGAGTGGGAGGACAAATTTGTGTTTAACATCACTAGACCCGAGCTAAGATACTATCGTCGGTTTATAGATGATATTGTCTTCATCTGGGAGGGATCGGAGCAAAACCTCATGGCCTTCATGCAGCACCTGAACAGCAACCAGAACAACATAAGACTTGAGTTTAATCACAGTCAGAGTGAAATTCATTTCCTAGATGTAACAATTAAGAGGGAAGGAAATGCCCTTTCCACGAAAGTATTCTTCAAAACCACGGATAGAAACAGCTACCTCGCTATACAAAGTGGCCACCACCCCAACTGGCTTAAGAATATTCCCAGGGGGCAATTCTTACGCGTCAGGCGGAATTGCACATCTACAAATGACTATCTGGATCAGGTGGGAACCTTAAAGGAGAGGTTTGTGGCCAAGGGATACGAGGAATCTGTGTTGGACAGGGAGATTACCAACATTCTGGAAGCACCTAGGCCTTTGAGTCAGGGAGTCAGGGTTGGGGCACCAGATAATGACCCCAAACAATGGAGTTTCCTCTCTGACTTCTCTAATGACTACAGGAAAGTAGAAGCCATATTTAAACAACATTGGCCGATACTGCAAATGGACAGGACCCTGGGCCCGGCCCTACCCAAGAACCCCTCTTTCATCTATCGGAGAGCCCCCAATTTTGGGGACCGTGTGGTGAGAAAGGTGATTGATCCACCTAACATCGCCTTTTTTCCAGACCTAAAAGGCTCATTCACATGTGGGAGGTGCAGAGCATGTTCTCTTACACCTAATAATCTGAGAAGACGTACATCTTTTTCTGTCCCAGCCATTGATAAAACATTTAAAATAAAATCCTTTATTACATGCGACACCACTCATGTCGTTTATGGGCTCATGTGCCCATGTAAGTTGGTGTACATAGGGAGAACCAAAAGAACTTTGAAAATTCGTGTTGGTGAACACATCACCAACATTATCAATGGCAAACGGGAGCACAATGTACCAGCCCACTTTTGGCAACATCACCACCAGGACCCCAGTGAACTGATATTCTGGGGTATTGAACGAGTCACACCCCCGTGGCGAGGGGCTAATTGGGTCAGAGAACTCTCTAAGTGCGAAACTAAATGGATTTACCTGACCCAATCCCTCGCGCCGGTGGGTTTGAACATCGAACTTGACCTCAATTGTTTCATCAGTGACTCTTAGTCTATTAATTTTGACTGTAACTTTTGAATAGATACATACCATCATCCTTACTCTATATCCAAGATTTTTCAGTTTTTTAAAACCTATACCATATTGAATGTATTTCAATTATTTGATAGTGATATTTGATTTTATACACTGTTCTGGATTTGTTATCTGACCTTTTAATTTTGTTTAATGTGCTATCTTTAGCAATATTTTCTTTGCTATAGTATATTTTACATATGAGATTTTATATTTTATTTGTCCGCATTTATTTGCCATACTTGGAATTATGCATTTGTGTTACTTCAGTGTTTATTGCAACCTGTAACATTGGATGCTATTGAGAGTGCGCCGAGATACTATTGGTTGGTTATTCACTTGTTTGAGTGACTTTCAATGGCTCTCGAGGTGATTGAAGCAGTAGGTCACTTGATTAGACTGCACGCCTATTTGGGTTGGCCCGGGGCGGGGTTTACCAATAGGATCAGACTCCTCTGTATTGATGTCTGCAGAGGTGGTGTTACAGCATCGCCCAATAGGAAGTTCCCAGTCTACTTTCAATTTCCGGTATTATGAGGCGAGTTGTCCTTCCGGGTGACCTGTCTGCTTCACCATTGGATGCGACGCCGCGAGGCGAAGCATAGATTGGGAGCGCTTGTCTGGCCGCGCCCCCAGTTGAAGTCAGGAAGTGACGAAACGCGTCGGGGCGTGGCCAGACGACGCACCCAATCGCGGACTACGACAGCGGAGGACTTCCGGGACTACCCGATCTGGCGTGGAGCCACATCGTAGTAGCAGTGGAGGATCCGAACCTGCCAGTACACGAGATAAGCTTTTACTACTTCTTTTACAAGTGAGTTCGATGTATGCTGTGTTGGTATTTTTTGAATAAAATCTTATCAGACATATTGCACTAGTGGGGAATGTTTTTTGTTTTCCACGCACATGGGAGCATGAGAGGAAGAGAACCACTGAACCAATCTTGGATTTAACCCTTGCTGATCTCTACCCGTGGGCATTGATTATATGCGAGGTGTGCTCACTTATGAGAGTAAGTGAGCAACGTGATCTGGTGAGTGGCCATTTCTTATTGCCCCCCTGCACTTGGTGGTGGAATACTGGTGACCCTGTTGAACTACACGAATGATTTGCGGCTTGTGAATTGTTGGAGTTTCGGATTCTCAGGGGATGGATGTTTTGATACACCAACAGTGAATAACTTTATAGGACTATTCTCCATATGCTGGGAGGAGTTCAACACTTACCAGAGTGACATCTTGGGGGACTCTTTATGGTTTATTTTAGAGTCTTTTTTAACACTGTTTCAAGCGCTACTATTATTCTTTGTTTAACTGTCATTGTTTAATTGTTACAAAGAATATAACAGAATATGTAAAAAGGAAATCAAGGACGCAAAAATCAAAATGAACGACAGATTGCAAAAGAGAGTAAGACAAACCCCAAACAATTCTTCAAATATATTAATAGTAAAAAGGTCAGGTCTGAGCATGTAGGCTCTTTACAAAATAATCTGGAGAGGGTGACTGGGGACAAAGAGAAGGCAAATGAATTAAATACTTTCTTCAGCTCTGTGTATATATAAAGGACAATGGGAAAGCTCATGACCATAATGAGGACGGTATTGACACAGCCCCAAATGATTCACAATGGCTCAAAAGTGATATGATCCAGAAATATTTAGACAGAATAAGGGTGGATAAAGCACCTGGACCAGATGGCATCCACCCAGGCATCCTAAAAGAATTGAGCTCTGTCATTTCAAAGCCTTTGTTTCTAATTTTTAGGGACTCGCTAAGGACTGGATTAGTATCACTGGACTGGCATAGGGCCAATGTGGTGCCCATAAAAAAAGGGATCAAAGTCTTTGCCAAGTAACTATAGACCTGTTAGTTTAGCTTCTATAGTCGGGAAGATACTTGAGAGTTTAGTAAAAGACCACATATATGAGTTCTTGCTGGAAAACAATATTTTAAGCAACAGACAGCATGGCTTCATGAAAGACAGAAGTTATCAAACAAACATGATTTATTTTTTTGAGGAGGTAAGTAAAACCTTGGACAGAGGGGTGGCTGTGGATGTAGTATACTTGGATTTTGCAAAAGTGTTTGACACAGTTCCCCACACACGGCTAATGTGTATGGTAAAGTCTACAGGCTTGGCAAGATCAGTCTGTAAATGGATAGGAAACTGGCTAAAAGATAGAATTCAGAGAGCATTGTTAAATGATTCATACTCTGAATGGTCTAAAGTTATCAGTGGTGCACCCCGAGGTTCAGTGTTGGGACATTTACTTTTTAATATCTTTATGAATGATAGAGGGTCTGGGATTCAAAGTACCATTTCAGTCGTTGCAGATGACACCAAGCTTTGCAGTGGAATAACTTCCTTGCTGGATGTCTCCAACTTACAAGCCAACCTCAATGCACTGTTTAATTGGGCAACTATGTGACAAATGAGGTTTACTGTTGATAAATATAAAGTTATGCACCTAGGGGTTAGGAGTATGCATGCATCATACATACTAGGGGGAGGGCAACTGGGGGAATCCATAGTGGAGAAGGATCAAAGGATCTGGGTGTTCCGGTAGATAATAAGCTTAATAATAGCATGCAATGCCAAGCTGTGGTTTCCAAAGCAAGCAAAGTACTTTATGTATTAAGAGTAGTGTTGAGCGAACACGGACTGTATTATTCGTGTTCGTACCGAATAATTGGATTTTTTTTACCCGAACACGGACACGGACACTTTACTGTATGTTCGGGTAAAAATCCGTGTTCGGTCGTTTTATTTCCGGGTTTTGCATGCTTTGGCGCTCTTTTCATGGCGGGCTTTCAACAGCCAATCAACAATCGTTTAACTGGTGTGCCTTAAGCCATCCCAGCCATGCCTGCAAATGTCTTAGTAGCTGTGATTGGCCGTCTGAAGCATGTGACCAAGTCTTTATAAGTTCGAGGCAGCCGCCGCAGCAGCGTCATTCTGCTGCTTAGCTAAGGGACAGAGCACACATCAATGTGCTGGCTGCTGATTAGGGAAAGATAGGCAGGAAAAAACCATTTGTGTCCGGATAGAATTGAGGGACAGGTCGGAGTGTTTAGGCAGGGCGAGTTGTAGGCATTTTAGGGATAGAGTCTGCTGAATTATAGGGTCAGTGTCTTCTACAAACTACAATCGATATTGCTGTGTGGGGGGTGGGGTGAATCTGCACTCAATCCTGATCTACGATCTCTTCTCAATCCTGTTAGGGACAGAGTCTGCTGAATTTTAGGGAAACTGTGTTCTACAAACTACAATCGATATTGCTGTGTGGTGTGGGATTGGAGATAGGCAGGTGTCAGTGATCCACATCCATTTTTCTGTGTGTGAGCTGCAGTGAACACAATCTTTTTGGGCTGCAGTGAACACAATCTTTTTGGGCTGCAGTGAACACAATCTTTTTGGGCTGCAGTGAACACAATCTTTTTGGGGTGCAGTGAACAAAATCTTTTTGGGGTGCAGTGAACACAATCCTTTTTGGTGTGCAGTGAACACAATCTTTGTGGGGTGCAGTGAACAAAATCCTTTGTGGGGTGCAGTGAACACAATCTTTTTGGGGTGCAGTGAACAAAATCCTTTTTGGGGTGCAGTGAACAACATCCTTTTTGGGGTGCAGTGAACACAATCTTTTTGGGGTGCAGTGAACAAAATCCTTTGTGGGGTGCAGTGAACACAATCTTTTTGGGGTGCAGTGAACACAATCTTTTTGGGGTGGAGTGAACAACATCCTTTTTGGGGTGCAGTGAACAAAATCCTTTTTGGGGTGCAGTGAACAACATCCTTTTTGGGGTGCAGTGAACACAATCTTTTTGGGGTGCAGTGAACAAAATCCTTTGTGGGGTGCAGTGAACACAATCTTTTTGGGGTGCAGTGAACACAATCTTTTTGGGGTGGAGTGAACAACATCCTTTTTGGGGTGCAGTGAACAAAATCCTTTTTGGGGTGCAGTGAACACAATCTTTTTGGGGTGCAGTGAACACAATCTTTGTGGGGTGCAGTGAACACAATCTTTGGGGGGGTACAGTGAACACAATCTTTTTGGGGTGCAGTGAACAACATCCTTTTAGGGTGCAGTGAACACAATCTTTGTGGGGTGCAGTGAACAACATCCTTTTAGGGTGCAGTGAACACAATCTTTGTGGGGTACAGTGAACAGAATCTTTGTGGGGTGCAGTGAACACAATCTTTGGGGGGTACAGTGAACACAATCTTTGTGAGGTGCAGTGAACACAATCTTTGTGGGGTGCAGTGAACACAATCATTGTGGGGTGCAGTGAACTCAATCTTTGTGGGGTACAGTGAACACAATCTTTGGGGGGTACAGTGAACACAATCTTTTTGGGGTGCAGTGAACACAATCTTTGGGGGGTACAGTGAACACAATCTTTTTGGGGTGCAGTGAACACAATCTTTGTGGGGTGCAGTGAACACAATCTTTGGGGGGGTACAGTGAACACAATCTTTTTGGGGTGCAGTGAACAACATCCTTTTAGGGTGCAGTGAACACAATCTTTGTGGGGTGCAGTGAACAACATCCTTTTAGGGTGCAGTGAACACAATCTTTGTGGGGTACAGTGAACAGAATCTTTGTGGGGTGCAGTGAACACAATCTTTGGGGGGTACAGTGAACACAATCTTTGTGAGGTGCAGTGAACACAATCTTTGTGGGGTGCAGTGAACACAATCATTGTGGGGTGCAGTGAACTCAATCTTTGTGGGGTACAGTGAACACAATCTCATACTTCTGAAGATTTGAGGGTGCTGCCTGTTCCATACTCCCCCTACTCCTCATCTAGCCTTTTAGGGGTACAAACAATAGTAATTGGGGCCTAGTGTGGTTGTGTACGTGTGATATACATACACTTTTTTTGGATCATATTTTCTATTCCGCTATTTAATCAAAAACCTTTGGGGATCAGTTAAATTGGGGGATAGTCTGTGTTGGTACGTGTGAGAGAGATCCACCTTTCCAAGTTGTTGGGGTTCATCTCATACTTCTGAAGGTTTGAGGGTGCTGCCTGTTCCATACTCCCCCTACTCCTAGCCTTTTAGGGGTACAAACAATAGTAATTGGGGCCTAGTGTGGTTGTGTACGTGTGATATACATACACTTTTTTTGGATCATATTTTCTATTCCGCTATTTAATCAAAAACCTTTGGGGATCAGTTAAATTGGGGGATAGTCTGTGTTGGTACGTGTGAGAGAGATCCACCTTTCCAAGTTGTTGGGGTTCATCTCATACTTCTGAAGGTTTGAGGGTGCTGCCTGTTCCATACCCCCCCTACTCCTCATCTAGCCTTTTAGGGGTACAAACAATAGTAATTGGGGCCTAGTGTGGTTGTGTACGTGTGATATACATACACTTTTTTTGGATCATATTTTCTATTCCGCTATTTAATCAAAAACCTTTGGGGATCAGTTAAATTGGGGGATAGTCTGTGTTGGTACGTGTGAGAGAGATCCACCTTTCCAAGTTGTTGGGGTTCATCTCATACTTCTGAAGGTTTGAGGGTGCTGCCTGTTCCATACTCCCCCTACTCCTCATCTAGCCTTTTAGGGGTACAAACAATAGTAATTGGGGCCCAGTGTGGTTGTGTACGTGTGATATACATACACTTTTTTTGGATCATATTTTCTATTCCGCTATTTAATCAAAAACTTTTGGGGATCAGTTAAATTGGGGGATAGTCTGTGTTGGTACGTGTGAGAGAGATCCACCTTTCCAAGTTGTTGGGGTTCATCTCATACTTCTGAAGGTTTGAGGGTGCTGCCTGTTCCATACCCCCCCTACTCCTCATCTAGCCTTTTAGGGGTACAAACAATAGTAATTGGGGCCTAGTGTGGTTGTGTACGTGTGATATACATACACTTTTTTTGGATCATATTTTCTATTCCGCTATTTAATCAAAAACCTTTGGGGATCAGTTAAATTGGGGGATAGTCTGTGTTGGTACGTGTGAGAGAGATCCACCTTTCCAAGTTGTTGGGGTTCATCTCATACTTCTGAAGGTTTGAGGGTGCTGCCTGTTCCATACCCCCCCTACTCCTCATCTAGCCTTTTAGGGGTACAAACAATAGTAATTGGGGCCTAGTGTGGTTGTGTACGTGTGATATACATACACTTTTTTTGGATCATATTTTCTATTCCGCTATTTAATCAAAAACCTTTGGGGATCAGTTAAATTGGGGGATAGTCTGTGTTGGTACGTGTGAGAGAGATCCACCTTTCCAAGTTTTTGGGGTTCATCTCATACTTCTGAAGATTTGAGGGTGCTGCCTGTTCCATACCCCCCCTACTCCTCATCTAGCCTTTTAGGGGTACAAACAATAGTAATTGGGGCCTAGTGTGGTTGTGTACGTGTGATATACATACACTTTTTTTGGATCATATTTTCTATTCCGCTATTTAATCAAAAACCTTTGGGGATCAGTTAAATTGGGGGATAGTCTGTGTTGGTACGTGTGAGAGAGATCCACCTTTCCAAGTTGTTGGGGTTCATCTCATACTTCTGAAGGTTTGAGGGTGCTGCCTGTTCCATACTCCCCCTACTCCTCATCTAGCCTTTTAGGGGTACAAACAATAGTAATTGGGGCCCAGTGTGGTTGTGTACGTGTGATATACATACACTTTTTTTGGATCATATTTTCTATTCCGCTATTTAATCAAAAACCTTTGGGGATCAGTTAAATTGGGGGATAGTCTGTGTTGGTACGTGTGAGAGAGATCCACCTTTCCAAGTTGTTGGGGTTCATCTCATACTTCTGAAGGTTTGAGGGTGCTGCCTGTTCCATACCCCCCCTACTCCTCATCTAGCCTTTTAGGGGTACAAACAATAGTAATTGGGGCCTAGTGTGGTTGTGTACGTGTGATATACATACACTTTTTTTGGATCATATTTTCTATTCCGCTATTTAATCAAAAACCTTTGGGGATCAGTTAAATTGGGGGATAGTCTGTGTTGGTACGTGTGAGAGAGATCCACCTTTCCAAGTTGTTGGGGTTCATCTCATACTTCTGAAGGTTTGAGGGTGCTGCCTGTTCCATACCCCCCCTACTCCTCATCTAGCCTTTTAGGGGTACAAACAATAGTAATTGGGGCCTAGTGTGGTTGTGTACGTGTGATATACATACACTTTTTTTGGATCATATTTTCTATTCCGCTATTTAATCAAAAACCTTTGGGGATCAGTTAAATTGGGGGATAGTCTGTGTTGGTACGTGTGAGAGAGATCCACCTTTCCAAGTTTTTGGGGTTCATCTCATACTTCTGAAGATTTGAGGGTGCTGCATGTTCCATACTCCTCTTCCTCATCCTCCCTTTAGGGTAGGAAAAAATTTAATCGGGCCTAGTCTGTGTTTGTACGTGTGAGATACACAGTTTTTTATCCTATTCCGCTATTCAATACACACCCTTTTGGTGTAAAAAACATTAAATTGCGGCATAGTTTGCATATTTGACATTTGCATATATTGTGCCTTGTTGCGCTGTTTTGGGTACTCCACCAACATGGCCAGTGGCAATGACGCCATTCTCAGCTTAACTATCCCACTTCTATGCCTCCTTGAAAAAACAATTTGGGCGATGATGGAAGAGGATGTGGCACAGGATGAGGAGGAGGAGGAGGAGGATGAAGAGGTAACATTTCAAAGGCTTTCAGGGCAGTCATTCGCAAGGGGCTCCGAGGGTGGGTTCCTGCACACACAAACGCCAGGGACACAATTGTCCAGCAGGGGCACAGTTCTGGAGGATGAGGAGGATGAGGAGGAGGAGGAGCTGGAGGAGGAGATGGAACCATGTTCACAGCAGGGTGGCACCCAGGCCAGCTCATGGCCATCACTGGTGCGTGGCTGGGGGGATACAGAGGACACGGACGATACACCTCCCACAGAGGACAGCCTTTCGTCGCCTCTGGGCAGCCTGGCACACATGAGCGATTACATGCTGCAGTGTCTCCACAACGACCGCCGAGTTGCCCACATTCTAACTTGTGCTGATTACTGGGTGGCCACGCTGCTGGATCCCCGTTACAAGGACAACGTACCGTCCTTAATTCACTCACTGGAGCGCGATCGCAAGATGCGCGAGTACAAGCGCACGCTGGTAGACGCCATGCTGCTGGCATTCCCATCTGACAGCGGGGCCACAGTGGAAGCACAAGGCAGAGGAGGAGGAGGAGGAGGTCGCCAACGCAACCAGGGCACCGCCAGCACCTCAGAAGGCAGGGTTAGCATGGCCGAAATGTGGAAAAGCTTTGTCAGCACGCCACAACAAACAGCAGCACCAGCAGCTCAGATGGAACGTCTTAGCAGGAGGCAGCATTTTACCAACATGGTGGAGCAGTATGTGTGCACACGCCTACATGTAGTGAATGACGGGTCTGCCCCCTTCAACTTCTGGGTCTCCAAATTGGGCACATGGCCTGAGCTTGCCCTTTACGCCTTGGAGGTGCTGGCGTGCCCTGCAGCCAGTGTATTATCTGAACGGGTATTTAGCACGGCTGGGGGCGTTATAACAGACAAGCGCAGCCGCCTGTCCAGAGACAATGTGGACAAGCTCACGTTCATTAAAATGAACCAGGCATGGATCCCACGGGACTTTTCCGTACCTTATGCAGAATAGCAATGGATACCGACCTTACCCACCCATTGTTCCATTTTTGCTCTTCCTCACTCTTTTGGGGTGTACCTTCATTTAAAATTTTTGAAAAGAAGCAGTGTTGGCTACCTCGTCCTCCTCCTCAGGGCCAGATTAATGTAGGGGCTATTGGAGCTGCAGCTCCAGGCCCCTACCTTTTATATAGGCCCCGGGTTGGCCATATTCACTGTTACCGCTCTTCTGTCACTTGTAAACACAGAAGTCTGGCTTCTATGCTCGCTTCCCCAGGCAGCACCCTCAGAACCTCCCCACACAGCGTGAAGGCCGGACAAGGAGGGACAGTTGGCGATGCATGGATGTGTTTATGGGCTTCAGAGACAGCATCCCATGTTGAATTAGGCATGCATGGCTGCACCCTTCCTCCTCTGGGTGCATGGCAAGGCACGGCCCTTAAGGCCCTTCAAAATCCTCAGCACCAAGCCCATGATGCTGTTAATCCGGCCCTGGTCCTCCTCCACCGCCGCTTCCACCTACACCGCCCATAGGTGTGCGCAGCCTATTGCATTAAGGTGTGCACCCCAAAGTTGAAATACACATGCATGTGTTTGCCAGCAGGGAGAGTAATGTATCGGGGCCATGTACCTGTAGGCAAGGAGAAATAGAGCAGAGCAGGTCCCAGGGAGATCTTTCCCATCTCCTCACTGGCAATGCTATGTGCCCTAGGTGATTAGGGTGTGCCCAGGCACACCCAGCACACCCTGTGCGCACGCCTATGTCACCGCCACATCCACCACCACCTCAACCTCCCTCCTACTCCATATGGGCCTCGTCCTTCAGAGATGAAGAAGAACATTGTTTTATTTTTCTGTTTTTTTTTGTTGTTTTAAGTTATTTCCCTATCCACATTTGTTTGCAGAGCACTTGCCATGCTCTTAATTACGTTTTGCTGCCATTTGCAGCACTCTAGCCCTTTCCTTTGGTGTTTTAGAGCCATTTTAGTGCCTTAAAGTTCGGGTCCCCATTGACTTCAATGGGGTTCGGTGTCCGGGAAAAGTTCGGTAAAAGTCCGGGACACGGACCCGGACTTTTTTTTAAAGTTCGGCCGAACCCGTCGAACACGGACATCTAGGTGTCCGCTCAACCCTAATTAAGAGAGGTATGATGGACTCTGGAGAGAGAGATGTATCATTTTGTCCCTGTACAAATCATTAGTAAGACCTCATCTGTTATATGCAGTTCAATTTTGGGCACCAGTTCTTTTGCTTTCAACAATAAACATGAATTAAATATTGTTTTTGGTTTGTGGTGCTAAGATGCAGCCTAGTTTTGCTTTAATGTGCTGCCTTAACACAATGCACATTAACAAATGAACAGCTGTAGTGTATTTTAGGCAAATAGAGGCCTAAGTGTTGTCATAGATCAGCAGATATCTCCCTGGGAGAAAAGAGTGAGGAGAAATATCTCCTTCACCAAAAACAATAACTTTACTTCTTTACTTTTCTATACAGAAGAATTCAAGTGGTTGTAAAGGCAGAAGGCTTTTTACCTTAATGCATTTTATGCACTAAAATAAAAATCCTTCTGTGTGCAGCAGCCCCCCTCAGCCCCCCTAATACTTACCTGAGCCCATCTCAATCCAACGATGTTGTTGGAGAGACTCCGCTGTCTGGGACTCTTCCTCCTGATTGGCTGAGACACAGCAGTGGGTGCCATTGGCTCCCACTGCTGCCAATCAAAGTCAGTGGGCCAATGAGAAGATAGAGGGGGTGGGGCCGAGTCATTGCTCAATGTTTGAATAGACACAGAGGAGTGGAGTACCCGGGCTGCTCTGTGCAAAACCATTACATAGAGCATTTAAGTTAACATGTTTGGTTTTCTTATACAAAAAAAAAAAAAAAATGAGACTTTAGTATCACTTTAAACGTCAGGCCAAAATTGTGGAAAACACCACAATTATCATAACTGATGCTTTAAAGAACTTCTTACTATTATAGGCCATTTATGACCACAGTAAACCATGGCATTCTTCTTTTAAATATAATTTTCACAGTAACAATTTGCTGCAATTGCGAGGATGAAAGCAATGAAAGAGGTGACATTAACTTATGCCTAGGGCAGTTGGATATCTAAATAGGGTCATGATGTTTCTACTATTAATAGTGGGATGAATAATGTTAGTCACTCTGATCTGCAAGTCTCTGTCTTCATCCCAGCAAGCTGCTACAAAATGCGGTATCTTTAAACAAGACTTTAATTCGGCTGTAAATCAGTTCTTTATATTTGTCTTACAGCAGGAGCTGGGCTTTTTATAGCAATAATGTCAGCTGTCTTTGAAGAATGCAATTTTTAATGTCATTGCCATGCAGATCAAGATATTCATCAGCCCTGACAATCAACCAAGGTCTATTCTATTTGTATTACTTCTGCTGTTATTACTTCTAAAAATTACACATAATTTTCCTTTCAAATTCTCATTGTCCCTTTCAGTAAAGATGTGTGAACTTCCCAAACTGTTTGATATTCTTCTTCTTCACATTTTTTTAAACAAATTGCTAACCTACAGTAATTGTTAAACAATCTCTTGTCATGAGTTATTCATTATAAACATTGGTAATTACCATAAATGTAGCTTTCTCTCCCTGCTACTTTCTGCAAATAAAAAAAAAACGCCTGATGGAAAGTTAATCTAACGTCATTTTGCAACATAAAATTTATTTTACAGTGTTCCAGTTTCTGCATATGTTGCAGAAAAGAATGTTAAAAGTTGAGTTTATGAAGAAGGGCTGATGTAATAATCCTGGGCAATCTATTTTCCTGACTTGGATACTTGCATACATGAAAAAGTCAGACCACCACTGGATTCTGCACTATAACACAAAGAAGAAAATAAGCTACAAGCAAAAAATAAAATGCTGATGGAAACACCAACTATGTGTTGCCACTTGCCGGGCATTCTGTATAACACTTGTCACTAAACATTTGTCTCCATTGGGATAATTAATCCATTCCTCACCTAAAATGTGTAATTTCCTCTCCGTTTTTGTTTCAGTAAAAGTAGATACCAGGGCAAATAGAGGAGGTGAATCTCCCTACCAGAGACACAGACAGCAGTAGAAACTTGACAGAGGGCCTAACCTTTCCCCACGCTATCAAAAAAAAAAAAAGTTGCCTTACCTAAACTGTAGTTGTAGGCAGAACACATCAAAGACAACAAGCAGTTCAGGTACCTAAATGGTTAGCACCTCTGTCTGGCAGCACTAGAGTCATTGGTTGAATTTCCAACCAGGACACTACCTGCCTGGAGTTGACATGTTCTCCCTGTGCCTCTGTGGTTTTCCTTCCACAATTCAAAGACATGCTAATTGGTTAATTTGCTCCTTTCTAAATTGGCCCTAGTAGCCAGGGCTTGGAAAACCCTCATACTATGTATATTGGAAAAGAAAAATTGAATCACACAGGCCATGATTCATAAAAAAATTGAGACGACCTTGCTTAACAAAGTCTGTAAGCATAGGAGGATTAGGCAGCTCCAGGTAGATACATTCTTATCCTTTGGCTTTGATCCCACCTTGCTAGAGCCATAAATTCTCACTCCTCTATAGGGCTTTGGCCTGCAGCCATCCCAAATGTGTGCAGCCAACCTCCCGCTCTCTTCTCTTAATTCCCAATTCTACATTACTTTGGGATGTTTGGTTTAGGGCCTATTCATGCCCAAAAACCCTTATTGTTCTCAACCTAAATGGTGTGACGCCCTTGTTGCTATTGTTCTGTAACTTAATTGCCATTTGTTAATTGAAATGTTGTGAATTGTTTAACTTTGACTTGTGTAGTACTAACTGTGGGTACGATGCCCACTTCAACCTATAAAAAAGACCACCTTTACCAATGTCTATACTATGCTTTTTGTAAAATTGCCCCTAGAATGTGAATGAATGTGAGTTAGGGACATTTAACTGTAAGATTCTTGAAGGCACGGACTGATATGAATGTGCTATATATATATATATATATTTATAAATATATATACATATATAAGCACTGCGTAAATTTTTTTCTCATACCACAACTCTACCTCTCCCTCAGCCAATCAACACACCTTTATTTGTGGACAGTTGTTTACTTGGCCAGGGAATTTCAGTTTATTTGTAAAAAGGGGTTTACAGAGTAGAAGCATTTTAGAAGTTGGCTATGTAACTCTATTTTTAGGGGGATAATGAATTTATTGCAGAATTATAAGAAAACCTTTTTAGTGCTTTTGATATCTGTATAAATTTGCAGAAATGAAAAAAATGTTTTTAGAAAAGGATAGATGGAAAAAATGTAGATGGTGCTCATCTAATTGTAAAAAATGGACTAGCACGTTTTATCTCACAGAGACTAACCAATACTTAAACCTGCAGTGAAATATGGTGTTTGTTCTTGGGCAATACATAGTTTTATAGTTACATAGTTAGTAAGGTTTTAAAAAAGACACCAGTCCATCCAGTTTAATTTGTGGTGTGTGAGTGAGCTTGTGTTTATGTCAATAGTACATTGCATATCCCTGTATGTTGTGATCGTTAAGGTGCCCATCTAATACTTTTTTTAAACGAATGACGCTCCCTGCTGATACCACTGCTTGTGGAAGAGAATTCCACATCCTTACTCGGACAGTAAAAGAACTCTCTACGCAGTTTAAGGGTAAATGGCTCCTCTTCCAATTTCAGTGAATGGCTGCATGTCTTTTTTCATTCCCTTTCACTGAAAACAGCATATCCTCTCTCAAGTGTCTTCTCTCCAGAGAGAATAGGTTCAACGTTTGTAGTCTTTTCCCAAAGTTGAGATCCATTAGTCCATTTATTAGCTTTGTTGCCCTTCTCTGGACTCTCTCCAGTTCCAGCACACCCTTACCGAGGACTGGTGCCCAGAACTGAACGGCATACTTAAGATGCGGCAGGACCAGAATCTTGTAGAGTGGGAGAATTATCATTTTATCCTAGGAGTTAATCCCCTTTTTAATGCATGCCAATATTCTGTTGGCTTTGAATACAAAGTTCTTAAAAAAGAAATTCCATCATCAATATAATAAAAAATATACCAAAAATATACCAAATTAAGCAAGTAGCACAATATTTGTCACAATGTCTGTATTATTTAAAAAAACTAACAATGTTCAAATCGAATGAACAGATTCCCAACATCGAATGTGGGTTTTTGTTTGGAAAAGTCCATTCCACTTGAAAATCAAATGTTTAAAGCAAATGTTTTTTTAAACACTTTTAAATGGCTTTCGCCATATCATCGGATGTACTAATGAGAATGTTATACAAACGTTTGTACAAACATTTATTTAAAAATACTTAACCGGGAATGACATTATGCGTACAGAAGAGATGTTGGCCCTGGATAGCAACACCTACTGAATTTATGGCCTTATGGCTTGTGTGGACTCATTTCTCCTCCTCTGACTCCCATAAAATTATACTCTCCTCTCCCTGACCATTACCTATGGTTTTCCACATTGGCCCGCACGGTCAGGAGCTTGGCTATGGCCTCCCCTGGTTCCTTCCTGCTTTCATTCATAGTTCCATCATTGCTGATTGTAACATATTTATAGTATGTTGTTCTTCCTGATGCCTTCTCTATACTTTCTCTTTCCCTTCCTTCTCTCCCTCACTTTTTTCCTTTTCTCCTTTCTCTCCCTCCCTTTTTTTCTTTTACTTGCACTCCTCAATCTACTCTTATTACAGACCTCTTCATGTATTGCTTAAAAGGTATCCCATCTTTCTTTGAAGGGTGGCCAACCATTCAACCCGGCATAATGCATAACGCATTTCTTTGATCCAATCTGAGTATGGCACTGTGGCTCCCGGACGTTTTAAATGAAACCCTTTACAGGCATACCCCACTTTTAAGTACACAATGGAACCAGAGCATGTATATAAAATGAAAATGTACTTAAGGTGAAGCAATACTTTTTTCAATTCTAAATGCATGTAAATAAACTAGCACTATAGAAAATCTTGGTCTGCTTGACATGGCACTGCTCCCGAACCATAAGTGACAGGGCACCAAACTTGGGGAGCACATTAAGGGGACCCAGGACTATGACATGGTAGATTACCTAACCAAGCTGGCTGGCAACAAAATATGTTTTATCCTGGGTCCCTCTTTGTGCTCCCTAAGTTTGGTGTTTCTGTCACTTATGGTTCGGGAGCAGTGCCATATCAAGCTGACCAAGATTTCCCATAGATGCCAATTTTACACAGGGAGCAGTACCTTACCAAGCTGACCAAGCTGTGTCCATACTCGCGAGTGTACGTAAAGTGAGTGTACATAAAACGGGGTATGCCTGCATGTTGTTTGCTGACATGCCTACTGTTTTCAACCATGTTACCCTAGTGACATTGTATGACTTTCTTCCATATTGTTTAACCACTTTAAGACTGGAAGGATTTGCCCCCTTAATGACCAGGCCCTATTTTGCGATTCTGCACTGCGTTACTTTAACGGACAAATGCTGTACCCAAACAAAATTTACGTCCTTTTTTCCCACAAATAGAGCTTTCTTTTTGTGGTATTTGATCACCTGTGCGATTCTTATTTTTTGCGCTGTAAACAAAAAAAGAGCGACAATTTTGAAAAAAAAAAAAAAAAGAAAACAATATTTTTCATATTCTGCTATATGACATTCTTAAAAAAAAAAAATTAAAAATCTAAATATTTTAACATTTTAGGCCAATTTGTTTTCTGAAATACAAAAAAAACTATCAGCGCAAACCCAATATATGTGATAAAATAACTCAACCTCAATTCACTGTGCATAAATTAGGTGTGTGAAAGTATATAAGTGGTATCCGGCAGCATACACCAATCGTGTTTCACAAATCACAATAAACTATAAATCCTACCAAAATGTGATGCGCCAGAAATATAATAAAAAAGTGATGACTTTAAATACAATAAATCATATCCAGTTCATAAGGCACATAGCAATGTGTGTGCTTCCAATAAAGTGATATGAAGAGTGTCCCCGTATCCAATTGAAGAAAATCCAGTGATGAAAACAAGTTGTAAACACCAATTAGTGAATCCCTCCACCAGGTGAATTAGCCTCTCACCTTCCTAAAGGACCCAAACGGGCCAGCAATCACATGTATCATGGATCAGACTTCCAGGAAAGAGCCACACTGTATTGCACCTCGAGGGATCCCGGGACATATAAAAAACAGATGAAGAAATCTAGTGCTCTCTGCTTACTAATAAGGGTGTGCTTTATTAGAGAAAGGCAGATCAACTCACATTTGTTGGGCACTCAGCCGTGCCTGCTGTATAAGCGATGTCAGCGATCTGTTACCAGAGAGAGACTCTGCGTCAGCCACGCACGCTCCGTCCCCCTATACGCGTTACGTCGAGCGTAATGCTCCTTTGACTTCCTCGGTAGGGGTCCTCGGTAGGGGTCAATTTGTTTTCTGCTACATCTTTTTGGTAAAAAAAATCGCAAGTGTATTTTGATTGGTTTGCGCAAAAGTTATTGCGTTTACTAACTACAGGAAAGATTTATGTAATTTTTATTGTTTTTTTTACTAGTAATGGTGGCGATCTGCAATTTTTTGCAGGACTGTGACATTGCGGCGGACAGATCGGACCCCTAACTGACATTTTTGACACTTTTGGGGGGACCAGTGACATTACTACAGCAATCAGCGCTAAAAATATGCACTGTTACTGTAATAATGACACTGGCAGGGAAGGGGTTAACACTGTTGGTGATCAAGGGGTTAAATGTATGCCTCATGCATGTGGCAGGGGGGGAGGGTTCTGTGACAGACACAGAGATCGCAGGTTCAGCTATGCATAATTCTGTGATTTCCTCCTGTCTGTCACTCAGAAGACCCGCTTGCTTTGTTTATATAAGCAGGCGGGTCTTCTCACCGCTTGCACGATGATCTGGGGAGGGAGGCAGCCGCCTCTCCTCCCCGGCCCGACTCCCGCTGTGTCTAATCACATGAACTCCAGCGACGTAGGTCTACCTCGCTGGACCCAGGAGAGCCGCACTGCCACAGTAGGATTACTGTGAACAGTCGGCAAGTGGTTAAGGTTGTTAGATTTCACCTGTTTCTCTGAATTCTAAACACTATGCACTGAGTTGTCTGTAAAACGTGATTTGTTTATTGTTACAATTTTTCTATATTGATAAAAAATAAAAAAAATGTTACCTCTAAAAATACTTGTGCATGGCCAGAGTTGAGAAGCTACAGTTGCAGAGCCATAAAGTAAGACCTTAGTACAGAAAACTGTGAGTGGAAGTGAGGTGCAGGGAATTTCAATGATTCTGCTTCAAAAAAGTGCAAAGCGAGCTGTAGTGAAATATTATGCAATTCAGATATCCAATGGTGTTCAAATAAATATGACAAAAGAGAGTTTCCGCCTGACAGAATTAGATCTGGGAAGTGAACTAATGGCACTTTTCCACTGCAAGTACCGGCTCGGCTCTACTTGGCCCTGCTTGGCCCTGCTTGGCCCGGTTTGCTTTTCCACTGCTGGTACCGCATGGTACGGTGTTGGAAAGGTTCGGTACGGTACGGTATGGTTTGCTTTTCCACTAAAGTAGTACTAAAATTAAGTGGGTTTGATAACAACGGGGTGGGTGGGATTCTCAGACCAATCAGTGGCTAGTAGTGACTGCATGCAATGGATTGTGGGATATGGTACCGGGTATGGTACTTCTTGGAACCACAATCGAGGTGGTACTGTTTTTGAGAGCCGTACCGTTCGGTTCAATGCAGTGGAAAAGCGCCGCCGTACCGTACCGTACCGAACCGTTCCTACACCATACCATGCGGTACCAGCAGTGGAAAAGCACAAAAGCGAGCCGAACCGTTCGGTTCCATGCAGTGGAAAAGCGCCATTAGGTTCCCTTAAGGTACCTTTCCCATCTTTCAGATGGTTATCTGTATTTTGACAATTGCAGGCACTAGCACACAGAACAGAGTTTCACCACTTGAAACTCAAAGAGAAATACATTTATTCAACCTATTTGGCATGTTGGGCCCAGAGTATAAACACTACTTTGTCAAATGTAACAATTAATTTCAGACATGTGTAGTTTTCTAGAAATGCTTGCCTGGCTATATAGGGCTGTTAAAAAAAAAAAAAAAAAAAAAACACTAACTAGGTGACATGCAAAAAAAGCATTGTAGTCCTCTTAAGCAAACAGGCAGATTTTACATTTGCAAAGCATTTTACAGTACAATAGAGCAGGTAAACACAGCACATGACAGATACATTCTTTGTTCTTTGGTTTTTATACTAGAATTATCACTATTGCTAAAGTGCTACGTCTTCAGGGACCTAAAGATTGAAACATTAAAACATATTGTGCTTTCCCCCCCCCATTTTCTGCTTCTTGCTGTGTTACATTTTACAACAGTTTTAGTACACTGCTTATATGCCTCCGGGAAGGTCGGTGATACAATAACAATTCATTAAGTGTTATTTAGCAAAGTGACTATGCTTACAGTAACAAAAATAAGAACAATGTTTTTCAATTACCAAAATGAACCATGTGAAAAATGACTAGCATGACAATGAAAGGATGTTCATGCTACATAAAAGATATTAATGTTTTGTTTTAAAAAAAAAAAAAAAATAACATTAAATTAAATCTACAAACTGGTTTCCTCTCCCTCAAGTGCTAAATCTGCCAATACTGAATAATATTTATTGTACTCTACAAAATAACTTAACTACAAATGAAAGCAAATTCCCAAAATGGCTGAGCGATTCCCGCACTAGTACAATTCTGATACTTGGACCATGTTTCTGTCAAGGCAAATTAGGTCAATGTATCTGAATGGAGAGTTGTGGGATAATAAAACATAACAGAGGACATTATTAACTGTTGCATTTTTCATTGTTTTCTTCAATGACATGTAAGAGAATATGTACAGTATTAATGTTAAGCAGAAGACTGTGCTTTTACTGTTGCATGAATAAAAAGATTCAACACAACTATTAATACATGAAAAGGCATTTAGTACTTTACTACACTGTTATGGACTTCCCTGCACTCTTGACCACTTCAGTTCTCACACCTATTTACCCATTATGGACAAGAGGAATGTGGCTATGGGCTAAGTGAATGACTACTTCCATAGCAGTTCATGCAGCTGCTTTGGACCCAAAGGGCTGAGAGGTCCATCTAATGTCTGAAACAGCAATGCAAAATTGCTGGCTCAGGGGACAAGTGAGGACTTGTATATTAATCATAATCCACCCACCCAAAGTGTCAATTTACTGCAAAATAAAATGTAATTCCTGCATGAGTTCCCCCATAGGAGCTCACACGAGTGCCTCCATATGAAGTGGCTTCCTATGGGGCACTCTCAAAAGAGGGGGAGCCAGGAGCACTGGCTGGGGACCCTAGAAAAGGAGGATCAGGGCTCCTATGTGCAAAACCATTGCACAGAGCAAGTAAACAAAACATGTTTATTATTTAAAAAAATTAAACACCAAGGTTTACAATCACTTAAACCACTTCAATACAGGGCACTTTCACCCCCTTCTAGCCCGGACCAATTTTCAGCTTTCAGTGCTCTTACATTTTGAATGACAATTACTCAGTCATGCAACACTGTACCCAAACACATTTTTTATATATTTTTTAAACAAATAGAGCTTTCTTTTGGTGGTATTTATTCACCACCGGGTTTTGTTTTCTGCGATGTAAGTGAAAAAAGAGAAAACATTTCTAAAAAAATTTTTTTTTAGCTTCTATTGTAACATTTTTCAAATAAGTAATTTTTGGGCCAAAATGTATACTGCTACATATCTTTGGTAAAACTTTGAGAATACTACTTTGTATGTGTGAAAGTTAGAGTCTACAAGCTATGGTGCCAATCATTGAAAATTGATTACACCTAATCACACTTGATCACACCTGATGAACTGCCTATTTAATTTCTTGAGGCCCTGAAATGTCTGGACAGTACAAATCCCCCCCCCCCCATTACCCCTTTTTGGAAAGTAGACAGTCCAATGTTTTTGGTAAGAGGCATGGTGAGTTATATGAAGTTGTAACTTTTCCCCAAAATTCTTGGGAAAATTAAGAAATTATTATTATTATTTTTTTTACACAAACTTGTCATCATTAACAAGTTATTAAGTTTATGCATACTTGCGATTACACCCCAAAATACATTCTGGTACTCCTCCTGAGTATGGCAATACAACATGTGTGAGATTTTTACACAGCCTTGCCATAAAGAGAGGTCCAACATGCAGTGAGCATCGTCAGGCATTCTAGGAGCATAAATTACACATATAATGTCCTGATGACCTATCACATTTTTGAAGGCCCCGGAGCACCAGGACAGTTAAATTACCCACAAAATGACCCAATTTTTGAAAGCAAACACCCCAACGTATATTCTATGAGGCATTATGAGTCCTTTGAACATGTCATTTTTTTCCACAATTTTTCCGAAATTTGAAATGTATTTTTTTTTTTACACAAAGTTGTCAATTGAGAAGATATTTCTAACACATAGCATGGACATAGCAAAAATTACACCCCAAAACATATTCTGCTACTCCTCCTGAGTATGGCGATACCACATATGTGAGACTTTTACACAGCCTGGCCACATACAGAGGCCTAACATCAAAGTAGCATCTTCAGGCATTCTAAGAGCATAAATTACACATGTCATTTCATTACTACCTATCATACTTTTGAAGGCCTTGGAGCACCAGGACAATGGAAATGCCCACAAAATGAACCAATTTTGGAAAGCAAACACCCCAACATATATTCTATGAGTCATGGGCTGCAGATAGGTACTCAGGTACTCTGATAGGCTGCAGATAGGTACTTGGGTTCTCTGATGGGCTGCAGATAGGTGCTTGGGTACTCTGATGGTCTGCAGATAGCTACTCGGGTACTCTGGGTTGGAGACAGATACTCGGGTACTCTAATATGCTGAAGACAGGTACTCTGGTACTCTGATGGGCTGCAGATAGCTACTCGGGTATTCTGATGGTCTGCAGATAGGTACTCGGGTACTCTGATGGTCTGCAGATAGCTACTCGGGTACTCTGGGTTGGAGACAGATACTTGGGTACCCTGGGCTGGGGAAAAGTACTCAGGTACTCTGATGGTCTGCAGATAGGTACTCGGGTATTCTGATGGGCTGCAGATAGGTACTCGGGTACGCTGATAGGCTGCAGATAGGTACTCAGGTACTCTGGGCTGGTGACAGATACTCGGGTACTCTGATGTGCGGAACCGCCGCTATGACAGTGTTTCCCCCATAGCATTGGATGGCAGATGCATTTGTGGACTCACTCTAACATTCATACCATTATCTTATGGATCCAAAAACCTCTTTACATTGGAATCTTCTTCTGATTACCAAGACTATTTCCTTCTATGCTTGTGGAATCTATTGCTATCTGGAAGCCTCTATAATATCCATTTCTAATATCGTCTATATCAACGGGATCCTTCCTTTTTCCAAGGACTTCCCCATACTCTAAATTAACAATTATAGGTATATTTATTAGGGGCTGGTACAACACCCTTGTACCTAAGCATGTGTATTCAGTAATTCATGATATATTTGATTTTATTTTCTCGCCATATCATTACCTTGGTGGATCCACATTTTATGAATGACCATCTTCACATACTAGATCTCTACAATTTCAGTGGTAAGATGATGCTCCTGAAGAAGCGGCATCATGAAACATGTTGAGCTAACACCTGATCTACTACTATCCAACACCACGGCCATGCCGATATGCCCTGATTAGTGTTTGGTATTTATCATTACCTCCTTAGCGGATTTGGTTATATAATCATAGTTGTTATTAAGGTTTATGATTTTATATTATGTTCATGTGATAATTCATGATTTTTTAAAAACTGTATTTCTTTTTCGTATTAATACATTTTGATATTTTTCCCATATATGTCCCTTTAAAGTCCATATTTTTCCACTTACACTTCCAATATTTCCCAGTAGGATGTGGCACAACTCTTATCCTGCGCATTCAGTTTGCCACCCCTGGTATTGCACATTCAGTTTATTCTTATAGGTACTCTGATGGGCTGTGACAGGTACTCTGATGGGCTGGTGACAGGTCCTCTTTATTACTGGGCAATAATAGTGTGTTTTATTGTGCACTGTAATCTGTAACTGCCTGTTACCGCAATCTCTTCCTTAGACACAGGATCAGTGTGTGAGGAGGAGAACCCGGTAACAGTCAGTTACCAGGTTTGCTGACATTTGTGACCGGCTGTGATTGGACACAATTTCATTGGCTCTTTACCCTGATCAGGGATAGGCTGTGTCCCGTGGGACATGCCTCATCCCCGATCTCCCCACTGCGCTGGGGGGAGGGGGGGAAGGAACGATCCTGCCGGCGTCTTTTTACAATGTGCTGGTAGGGAAGGGGTTAAGGTTTTTTTCTAGTAACATTACTTTCCAGGACAAAAACTGGACAAACAGAAAAAAAAATGTTTCTTTTTAAGGGCTCTTTCACACACTCCGTCCGCTGGACGGAGTCCGTTTTTCTCAGCAGGGGATCGAGCCGCCGATCCCCCGCTGAGCAGCAGGACAGCTGTGTCTCCGCGGAGACACAGCTGACAGTTCCCCATGCATCTCTATGGGGGAAATCGGATGTCAACAGACCGTCAGTCCGTTCTCACCCGATCCCATCCGATCCGATCCGCTGGACGGATGGAAAATAGGGTTTCCATCCGTCCAGATTTGACGGATCGGATCAGGTCGGATGTCAGCGGACATGTCTCCGCTGACATCCGATGCCCCATAGGAATGCATGGGGGGACCGTTCAGATCCGCCAAAAAAAAGGACAGGCGGATCTGAACGGTCCACCTGTGTGAAAGGGGCCTAATAGATCAGTAATAGTTTTATTAGTAATCAGTCTCTAAAGGGCATCTACAAAAATCTAAATCCCCATTATTGGATTGATACAATGGTTCAGTCATGGCTTTCGGGGTTTTTAACTAAATACTTGTAGCTATCTGCTGCCCTCTATGGTCTGTAAATGTAAGTGGCTGTGCTGCCTAAAATGGTTTAAAAGCAGAAGGTTCTTTACCTTAATGCATTCTCTACATTAGGATAAAAAACCTTCTGCATGCAGCTCCTTTCCAGTCCTCCTTATACCTACTTAAGCCCAATCTTGATCCACCAATGTACAGGAGAGCAGCTGCTCTCTCGGCTCTCTCCCTCCTCTTTGGCTCAGAAACAGCAGTGGGAGCCATTGGCTAAGCCCATGCCTAAGATCTGGGGGTGGAGTGAAATGCATTGGAGGCGTGGCTTGGTGGGAGTCCAGGCTGAGGTTTCCAATCAGTTCTGCAGCATTAGGGATCACTCTTCTCCTTGCTGTCAATAACAGCCAGGAGGGGTGAGGCTGAGCCCCATTCTGTGTGTCAATGGACACACGGAGTGTATCTCAGGATCGAGCATGCACGAGTGCCCCCAGAGCAAGCTGTTTGGTATGGGGCCACTCAGTGGGGGAGGAGCGTCAGTAGGGGACCTGAGAAGAGGAGGATTGGGGCCTCTGTGGAAATCCTCTGCACAAAACAGATAAGTATAACATTTAAATAAAAATGACGTTCACTTTAAAGTAACTGTAACCTCAGACATGAGCTATGAACAAAGCACATTCTTCTATACTGTGTATTTAAACTAAAGAAAGAAACTTTGCACCAAAGAAAAATAATTAAAAAAATATTGTATGAATTTGTGAGCAATACTAGCTGCCTGCAGCTGTGATTTTACCCAATTTGCAATACAGATGAGTGAATACAGAAAAAAATAGGTGGTCATACAGTGCGGTGAGTGTACATCTATGTGGGGTACCTTGAGCATAATGGGAGTTAAGCACTGGAATATTGTCCATAGAGCACAAACACTTTACTACGGGATTGATTTATGTATTGAAATTGGCTGAATATGAATGGACTGCGATGCACCATTTTGAATATTTTTGATTTGTGTTTACTATTTTAAATACTGAGCGTAGTGTATTTTTTTCTGTATATACTGTGTACTTGTCTCTATCCAAAGCACAGAGTGTAATTTCTCTTTGTCGCTTGTTCCTCTGTTATCTGCATGGGTCACTTCCGACGGGCTTTTTTGATTTCAAGAGATGAAAAAGGTGATGGGGGAGGAGAGCTCCAGCACAGAGCCTGTGACTAATATCCTCAGCACAGCACAGAGCCTGTGACTAATATCCTCAGCACAGTACAGAGCCTGTGACTGATATCCTCAGCACAACACAGAGCCTGTTACTGATATCTTTACCGCTGCATGTTCCTCGCCTACTGTGTCAAGGGGGTTTGCACCTTTCCTCCAATCAGGGCTCAGAGATCCCCTCAGCAAGACAATTTTTCACAAGGATTTTTTATATTTTATTTTTTGTTTATTGATATTACAGAATATGCGTTTGTAACAATTTTTGTTTTGTTGGATATGATCCATATCTTGAAGTATGTGGATAGATTGCATAATATTTTGCACAGGTTTTGGTAATTGGTAGCGCAGGATCATTTATTTATTGATTTTCTAGTATGTGAACCTGTTAATTACAATTGCAATATATGCAAATTCTGTTTTTCTAGTTAACCCTGTTCCTTCTAGTCTGGGAATCTATAGCTAGTGTTAGCTCAGGGGTTGGTAACCAGCATAGGCTAGAGCCAGGTTAGTCATCTGGCAGCCAGCAGGTAGTCCAGTTGCATTGCAGATTAGAAGCTACTAGGGGCTAGCAGATAGATAGGCTGACTCTGAGTTCCATTGTCACATCACAGTCTCTGCTGGTGAGAAACTGTGTTCCAGTCTGGTTAAGGAATGGTTGGAGGATCTCCCCATCATCAGTTATTCGGCCTTTAGGCTCGGTTCACACTGATGCGATGAGGGAAGGCTGCGAATTCGCAGCCTGTTCCCGCATCGCACACGCACCCCCGGCAGTTCACACTGCCATATGCGATCCGCTGGGGGTGTCAATGTAATCTTAACGACACCCCCAGTTTGATCGCATATCGCAGTGCGATCGTGCAGTTCGCACAGGATTGGATCGCACAAGTGTGAACCGCTGTGCGATCCGATCCTGATGCGGCAGCAAAAATGCCTCCTGTGCGTGTTTGCTGCGGGTGCGATGCGAATTTAGCCATACAAACTGTATGGCTAAACTCGCACCGCACAACTGATCGCATGTCATGTCGGAGCAGTGCGCTCCGACATGACATGCGAACCCCGCACACGCAGTAGTGTGAACCGGGGCTTAGACCTTTGAAACCAAGACAGAAGCTGCATTGCGATCATTCTCAGGGGTTCCTGGGGGATCTCTGATAATAACTATATATCTCTGGATATATGTGAGCAATTCTACTAGGACTCCTATCTAGCCCTTTGTTGATATTACCTGTTTGGACATTGGATGTATTTACTATTATTAACATTTTATTATATAAAGCTTGTATTATTCCCATACTGGTGTGTATATACTATATACATCCATGGTTAATGTTATATGCTGGTTGCAGTAGTTCCCTTGCTCCCAATTACTTTGATTAAATTACTGGTTAATTTCTCAGGAAGGGAATCCCCTCTGTTAAGGTAACTTAACCTCTTCAGAAGTCCATGCTTAAAGGTGCAATGTTTTTATTGTGAATTTCTGCTTGTTACCTTGTGCACTGGATTTAAGTGCTGAATGACATATACTGCTGAATGACATGCACCTAGAGGCACTTCTTGGAGACCTATTTCCAACTGCTGCTTAGAGGATTAATGCAATTTTACACACTCAGGTGTCTGGGACAGCTTTTGTTGACCTTACCACTGTGTAGGTTGACCATGGAGATAAGAGGAGACTGGAGATGGATACACAGAGGTGGAAACCCTTATGCATGTTGTTTTTGGACACAAGTGATCTGGAATCTGAGCACACTGATTTTTATATGTCTTCATGCATTTGATTTTCAAATTTTGCATTGTGAATAGATAGCACATTGATATTGTTATACATTTATAGTTTTTTGCATAATTAGTGTGTGTCTATAAGGGGATTGTGTAAGTAGTATTTTGAGGCACCTATAGGAAAAGTTTTTTCTTTTTTTACTATTATTTAGTGTAGTTTTTTTTCCATTTTAGTCTGCTGTGCTGTACTTGTGTTTTTGAAAAATATAACATTTCTGCCCACTACCCTACTGACACCAACTCTGCCCTACAGACAGCATTCAATGCTCTACTGACACCATCCACTCCTCTGCTGACACCGTACAGTGCCCTACTAACTCAGACCACACACGGTCTACTGCCACTGTCCACACGTTGTCTGTCCACTTTCCTACAGACACTTTCCACGCACCGTCCACTGCCCTACTGACACTGTCCATGCACAGTCCGCTGCCTTACTAACTGACACAGTCCACTTTTAAGGTAGGGTAGGTTTATATTTTCACAGTGACATTTTATTACATTTTTCTAGATTTTCCTTACTATTCAGCTAGGCCTTGCTTTTTAAATTCTTAAAAAAGGGCATCGAACCCAGGTAATCTTTGATCTCTTTCATGTTGTTCAGGTAGACCTCCACCTCTTAAAGTTTTCCTACCCCTGCTGTAAAAGCTTGGAATTGCTGTAGTTGACACCACTAATGCATGAATCCATTTCAGCCGCCAGAGCAGTGTCAGTTATTAGCCAAGGTCGCAGTCATCTGTTCCACAGACCAGGGTCTTCTCTGCAACCAGTATGCCGTCCTAGTGATAACATTCATGACAGCTGCACCTATTTTTAACTGGTCCTACCTGCACAATCTAGATTTTAATATTAATATGAAGTAAAAATGTTATTCTGTAATTTGCCTCATTTATCATGACACTAAAACTTAACACTCTTTTCATTGAATATCTTTTTATATGCTCTACCAGGTGCAGGATGATTTAGTGCCATTAAATCTGAGCTCCAAGTAGATATAATAAACCATTTATTTAAGTTATAAGTTCATAAACAAGAATTACCATTAATTACATTAGAATTACCACTAGGGAAAAAAACCTCTCTTGATTACTAGTCAGTCAAAACTCAATTGCTTTGATAAGTGCTTTCAATCCAACACTAAACATGCATACAAGAGGGAGCAGAGGGACAACTCCATCAGTGTACACCTGCTCATTCATTGTGCTGTTGTAGACTGTGACAGGTCCTGGACCAGGGTATATAGTTCAACCATGATGTTGGCTACTGAGAGATCCAGGACCTGAAGTTGCTGTCTGGCAGCAGTACATTAATTATAAGACTAGCTGTGTAAGCAGGTGCAGTTAGCTAGTCTGCCACGAGATAGCTCTGTTATAAAATAGTTGCTAATAGGGTATTATGTACAGTGGGGATCAAAAGTTTGGGCACCCCAGGTAAAAATTTGTATTAATGTGCATAAAGAAGCCAAGGAAAGATGGAAAAATCTCCAAAAGGCATCAAATTAGACATTCTTCTAATATGTCAACAAAAGTTCGATTTTATTTCCATCACTGACACTTTCAAAATTACAGAAAACAAAAAAATGGCGTCTGCAAAAGTTTGGGCACCCTGCAGAATTTATAGCATGCACTGCCCCCTTTGCAAGGCTGAGACCTGCCAGTGTCATGGATTGTTCTCAATCATCTTCTGGAAAGACCAGGTGATGTCAGTGTCAAAGGTTTTAAATGCCCAGACTCATCTGACCTTGCCCCAACAATCAGCACCATGGGATCTTCTAAGCAGTTGTCTAGAAAACTGAAACTGAAAATAGTTGACGCTCACAAAGATGGAGAAGGCTATAAGAAAATAGAAAAGCGTTTTCAGATGTCAATATCCTCTGTTCGGAATGTAATTAAAAAAATGACAGTCATCAGGAACAGTGGAAGTTAAAGCAAGATCTGGAAGACCAAGAAAAATATCAGACAGAACAGCTCGCAGGATTGTGAGAAAAATAATTCTAAACCCACGTTTGACTGCACGATCCCTCCAGAAAGATCTGGCAGACACTGGAGTTGTAGTACACTACTCCACTATAAAGAGATACTTGTACAAATATGGTCTTCATGGAAGAGTCATCAGAAGAAAACCTCTTCTACGTCCTCACCACAAAAATCTGCGTTTTAACTTTGCATATGAACATATAGACAAGCCTGATGCATTTTGGAAACAGGTTCTGTGGACCGATGAGGTTAAAATTGAACTTTTTGGCCGGAATGAGCAAAGGTACGTTTGGAGAAGAAGGGGTACAGAATTTAATGAAAAGAACCTTTGTCCAACTGTTAAGCATGGGGGTGGATCAATCATGCTTTGGGGTTGTATTGCAGCCAGTGGCACAGGGAACATCTCATGAGTAGAAGGAAAAATGGATTCAATAAAATTTCAACAAATTTTGGATGGTAACTTGATGCCATCTGTGAAAAAGCTGAAGTTAAAGAGAGGATGGCTTCTACAAATGGCTAATGATCCTAAACACACCTCGAAATCCACGGGGGGATTACATCAACAGGTGTAAACTGAAGGTTTTGCCATGGCCTTCACAATCTCCTGACCTCAACATAATTTAAAATCTATGGATAGACCTTAAAAGAGCAGTGCGTGACAGACAGCCAGAAATCTCAAAGAACTGGAAGACTTTTGTAAGGAAGAATGGGCAAATATACCTCAAAAAAGAATTGAAAGACTCTTGGCTGGCTACAAAAAGCGTTTACAAGCTGTAATACTTGCCAAAGGGGGCAGTACAAGATATTAACTCTGCAGGGTGCCAAAACTTTTGCAGACGCCATTTTTTTGTTTTCTGTTATTTTGAAAGTGTAAATGATGGAAATAAAATCTAACTTTTGTTGACATATTATAAGAATGTCTAATCTGTAATTTGATGCCTTTTGGAGATTTTTCCATCTTTCCTTGGCTTCTTTATGTACATTAACTACTTAAGTCCCGGAAGATTTTACCCCCTTCCTGACCAGGCCCTATTTTGCGATTCGGCACTGCGTGATTTTAACGGACAATTGCGCGGTCGTGCGATGCTGTACCTAAACAAATTTAACGTCCTTTTTTCCCCACAAATAGAGCTTTCTTTTCATGGTATTTGATCACCTGTGCGATTTTTTGATCATGCGCTATAAAAAAAAAAGAGCGACAATTTTGCAAAAATAACAATATTTTTCAAATGTTTTTATATGAAACCCCCCCCCCCCCAAAAAAAAATGTAAAAATCTAAATTTTTTTAACATTTTTGGCCAATTTGTTTTCTGCTACATATGTTTGGTAAAAAAAATCACAATAAGCGTATTTTGATTGGTTTGCGCAAAAGTTATTGCGTTTACTAACTAAGGGAAAGATTTTTGTTGTTTTTTTTTTAACGAGTAATGGCGGCGATCTGCGATTTTTTTGCGGGACTGCGACATTGCGGCGGACAGATCGGACCCTTGACTGACATTTTTTACACTTTTGGGGGTACCAGTGACATTACTACAGTATTCAGTGCTATACATATGCGCTGTTACTGTAAAAATGACACTGGCAGGGAAGGGGTTAACTTTATTGGAGAAGGAGGGGTTAAGTGTGTCCCTAGGGGCGTGTTTCTAACTGTGCAGGGATGTGGCTTTACATGTAACAGCAGAGATCTACGGTCCTACATAGCAGGACTGTTAGATCTCTGCTGTTACACAGGGAAGAATGACAGGCGGCTTTGTTTACATTAGCCGCCTGCCTTTCTCCCTTCACAGCGGACGATCGCGAGTGACCGGCGGACATTGGGTCCGCCGGTCACACGCACGGACTTGTTAGGGAACAGGCGGGAGCGCGCCTGCGGCAGCGTGTGCTCGCCCCCTATTGGCTCACAGGCTAGTGACGTACCAGTACGTCACTTTGCCTGGCCAGGGCTGACCGCCACAGTATATGTACTTTCGGCGGTCGGTAAGCGGTTAATACAAATTTTTACCTGGGGTGCCCAAACTTTCGATCCCCACTGTAAGTTGGTGTTAGGTTCTCATTTAGACTTACAAGAACAAAAACAAATAACCAGGCTCTCCTGGTCTGCCTAATGTATAAAGGATAAAACTGGCCAGTGGGCCACAAAAGATGTCCCTATGCTGCCAGCCAGTGAGGCATAGGATAGATGCTGGAGCAGAGAATAAATAGAGAATATAGAATAAAATGCATGCGTGTGAAATGCGTAGTCACGGCAACGGAGGACGTTTGCGTTCCACCCTGGTTCCTGCAAGGCGAGTGATTCACTTACGGCCATCGCAATAGAGCGGCACAGTGACTGTTTATCCTCGCGCCTGCTGGTTCTGGCAAGGATTTCTCTCTCTCAGCATACAGCGGCATTTGGCAATCGGCCATTCAGTCTCCAATCCTGATGGTGCCCCTGCCTGACTCTAGACCCAGGGTGGTATGTACGTTGTTGTCCCCCCCCTTTTTTAACCACTTAAGCCCCGGAAGATTTTACCCCCTTCCTGACCAGGAGGTATTTTGCGATTCGGCACTGCGTGACTTTAACGGACAATTGCGCGGTCGTGCGATGCTCTATCTAAACGAATTTGGCATCCTTTTTTTCCCACAAACAGAGCTTTCTTTTGGTGGTATTTGATCACCTGTGCGATTTTTTGATCACGCGCTATAAACAAAAAAAGAGTAAATTTTGCAAAAATAGCAATATTTTTCACATTTTTTTATATGAAATTCCCCCCCAAAAAAATGCAAAAATCAAAATTTTTTAACATTTTCGGCCAATTTGTTTATGCTACCTATGTTTGGTAAAAAAAAAAAAATCGCAAAAAGCGTATTTTGATTGGTTTGCGCAAAAGTTATCGCGTTTACTAACTAAGGGAAAGATTTTTGTCATTTTTGTTGTTTTTTTTTTTAACGCGTAATGGCGGCGATCTGCGATTTTTTTTGCGGTACTGCGACATTGCGGCGGACAGATCGGACCCTTGACTGACATTTTTGCCACTTTTGGGGTTACCAGTGACATTTCTACAGTAATCAGTGCTATACATATGCACTGTTACTGTAAAAATACACTGGCAGTGAAGGGGTTAACTTTTTTTTGAAAGGGAGGGGCTATGTGTGTCCCTAGGGGCGTGCTTTCTACTGTGATTGGCTGTGGCTTCAGATGTATGAAGAGTGATCAATGGTTCTACATAGTAGAACCGTATGATCATCCTTCATACACAGGGGAGAATGACAGGCAGCTTGTTTACACAAGCCGCCTGACTTTCTCCCTCTCCCCCGCCGATCGCAGAGTGACCGGCGGACATCGGGTCCGCCGGTCACACGCGCGCGGGGGGGGGGGGTCCGTGACCACGCGGGAGCGTGCCTCCGGCGGCGCGCGCTCCTTACCTAGACCCTCACAAGCTAGTGACGTACCCCTACGTCACTTTGCCTGTGAGGGGCTGACCGCCAACGTAGATAGTCGTGCGGCGGTCGGCAAGTGGTTAATCAATAAACTGAGCTTTCTTTACCGGACATCTCATTGCATTCCCCCAGATCCTTTCTATGTTGTTCCTATGCGCCGCCAACATGTGTTATATTCTGCTCCCATTTAGACTGAGCCTTCCTGTAGTGATTTAATGGGTGGAGGTAGTGCTCATATATATGCCAGGTTGGGAGAAGCCTTGTGCAGAGAGGGCATGGCGACCAGCCACCCCACATCTATGTGGATGTAGTCAGCACAGATAAGGCCCTGAATACTGCAGAAGGACAATGTGAGTTAGTCCTTCATCCAGAAGAGGTGTCGGTAGTCTGTTTCTTTATGGTTGGTGGAGGCTAGGAGTGGATTACAAAAAGGCCTTTTAGGCCAGGCCAAGTGTTCTCTGCAGTGAGTGCTATCCCCTTGGAGGCCCTGGGAGAAGTGTACAGAAGATAGAGATGCTGCTTCAGCAGTCCTATCTCTGGAACAACATGCAGGAAATCATGAGCGGGATTCATACAGCCTAGTAGCACGTCAGAGCCATTTAAATGAGTACTAATGACCCTGCGAAGAGAGAGAGAATGTGTAAAGGGAAGATAGCATGCTAGTGATGTGCAATGTGCGGCTTTCACATAATGACTACTCATGGAAAGGTTCCCTGTCCTATCCAGGAATTCCCCTGGTCAACCACTGTGTCTACGATCCTCAACGTTGCCCGAGCAATGGTGTCCTCAATGCTGAGAAATACAGAGATATTTATCCATCATGCCATACCATCAGGGAGGCATGTGAATGGCCCCAACTGTATTTCTGCAGCAGGACAACGACAGCCAATGTCATTAAGATTTCTCTTCAGTGCAAAGAAGAACAAGGAGTCTTGGAAGTGATGGTTTTGACCCCACAGAGCCCTGATCTCAACATCATTGAGTCTGTCAGGGGTTACATGAAGAGACAGAAGGATTTGAGGCAGCCTACATCCACAGAAAATTTGTGGTTAGTTCGCCAAGATGTTTGGAACAACCTATCTGCTGAGTTTCTTCAAAAACTGTGCAAGTGTACCTATAAAAATGTATGCTGTTTTGAAGGCAAAATGTGGCCATCAGGGTCGTCTTTTCCAATGGGCATGCCCGGCGGTTGCCCGGGGGCCCCATTTGCCAAGGGGCCCCACACGCATGGATGGTGGGAATTACTGTCCTCCAGAATCCAAATTACTTAGTTTACCTGGTGGTCTAGGGCCCCCCCCCCCGTTGGCCGCCGGGCCCCCCCATTGTTGTCCGCCGGTGGCCGTGGCTCAAGTCTGCACTGCACAGACACTGGTTGCTAAGGCCAGCCCGATTGGCATCTAGCAACCAGTGACATTGTGAGAGCAGACCCATGATGCACAGCGGAGGAGGATCCTCCTCGTCGGCTCGTCCTCCTCTCCTCTCCTCTCCATCTCCGCGCCTAGAAGACTGGCTCCGCCTCCACCCACCTCCTCCCGTGTGCAGCCGTTGTGAAAGGTAAGGCAGCCAGCCCAGCTGCCAGGCTGCTTGATTTTCTTTCTTTTTTTAACTCTCTCCATGTTGGACACAAGAGACAACTACCTGTCCTGGAGGATATACCTTACTATATATTGGTCCCTGTAATATGTATATAGTAAGGTATATTTCCTCCAGGTAGTAGTTGTACTCTCTTGTAGTATATAGTGTTCCCTGTAATGTGTATATAGTCTATATACATATTACAGGGAACACTATATACTACAAGAGAGTACAACTACTACCTGGAGTACATACCTTACTAAATACATATTACAGGGACCAATATATACTACAAGAGACAACTACCTGGAGGATATACCTTACTATATAAATATTACAGGGAACACTATATACTACAAGAGACTCTTGTAGTATATAGTGTTCCCTGTAATATGTATATAGTAAGGTATATACTCCAGGTAGTTGTACTCTCTTGTAGCATATAGTGTTCCCTGTAATGTGTATATAGTCTATATACATATTACAGGGAACACTATATACTACAAGAGAGTACAACTACTACCTGGAGTATATACCTTACTATATACATATTACAGGGAACACTATATACTACAAGAGAGTACAACTACCTGGAGTATATACCTTACTATATACATATTACAGGGAACACTACTACAAGAGACTCTTGTTTGAGGTACCAATAAAAATAAATATCGCCTTATCGATAATTTGCATTTATATTCTCGTGGGTGATTGTATAGGCAGGGGGCCCCAGTGCACTGCATTGCCCAGGGGCCTATAAGGCTCTTAAGATGGCACTGGTGGCCATGCCAAATATTGATTTGATTTGGATTTCTCTTCTGTTCATTTACTTTCTATGTTATTTTATCATTGATAAAAATAAACCATTAAAACTTCTATTTCTAAAAGCATTCTTAGTTTACAGAATTTTTTCACTCCTGCCTACAAACATTTGCCAGTACTATATATACAGTATATATACAGAGACTTCTATTTCTAACAGATGGGAATCATCAAAGGTCTATGGGCAGCTTTAAATGAAAACATTTAATGTTGTTATTGTCTTTTTAATAATCCAGTCAATAGAGTTATCCCACATTTATCCCACATACACTTCACAAAGCATTATTAATAATCTGCTACTTTTTGACAGAGATTAATCTTCTAACAAGGGAAATGGCAGAAATCTTACAATGTAGTAAACGAAAGGTGAAAGGAGATAACTTCAGCATATCAAGAACATTCAAGATATTGGAAGCAGCACACAACAATCAGATAAAACATCCAGCATATAGAAATATTCTGACATGCAAGATAGTCATATTAGAACATTTATTATCTGAGCAGCTACAATAATAGCTGCAAAAGAAAAAACTCGGGAAACTGTGCTACTGGTTATATTGTTTATAGGCATTTAACATGATTGTTGAATATGATAGAGATCTGTCCGGAGTCGTGTTGTCATGTGTCAACACCGTGTTTTACTTCCTGCCCCAGGAAGCAAGAGGAAATACACTATATTACCAAAGGTATTGGGATGCCTGCGTTTACACGCACATGAACTTTAATAGCACCCCAGTCTTAATCCATAGGGTTCAATATTGAGTTGGCCCACCCTTTGCAGCTATAACAGCTTCAATTTATCTGGGAAGTCTGTCCACAAGGTTTAAGAGTGTGTCTATGGGAATGTTTGACCATTCTTCCAGAAGCGCATTTGTGATGTGAGGCGTTTTTCATGGAGAGAAAGCCTGGCTCACAGGCTTCGCTCTAATTCATCCTAAAGGTGTTCTATCGGGTTAAGGTCAGGACTCTGTGCAGTAACGTGAAAGATTCGTTGGGGGTGCCACAAGGGGGGACTTTTCAATTCCTTAGTATATAGAGTAAGACTAGAAAGAATTTATTTTTAGTAAAAAAACATGAAAAAGATTTTATTCTGAAACAACAGTAAAAAGTATACTGTAATTATAAGGATTACAATATACTGTACAAAACTGAATTGTGTTAAAAACATATACAGTAAACAGCCATACAGTATCATACAAATATATATATATACTCTCCTAACACAAGGGTAGATGGTATATATACTTTATACCCAGTTGCATCCACAATGGATGGTCTTTGTGCAGGAGGCGTAGTGGCCCACAGCCATTAACCCAACATGTTTCGCGGCACTGCCGCCGCTTCTTCAGGGGTATCTTTGAGGGTGTCACATAGATATATTTGTCATGAAAATAACGACTTAAGTGGAAAAAAAAAAAAATGAAAAAGAAAAAAGAGAAATCAATACAGAATCATTTATAGTGACTTATGCAGTTAATGATATAATATTACAACATATAGAGGTCGTAACTATAGTAAACAGATATTGCATGGTGTCCATGATAGAGAGGCAGCAAAAATAATACACATCGTCATACCTGTTAAACATGCATTAGAGCACGCTGCAATGGGAAATACGACCACAAGGCTTAGGGGGAAACCCCCGGGGGGCGAACACGGGAGACCGACCACAAATAGGGCACAAAAAGTACTGTTGAAGAAAGATGAGGTCTGGAAATTCAAAGTAAAAAGGATATATTTTCAGTTCCATATACATCCATCTGGAGTCTCACCTGACAAGGGGAAAGGGAAATGGCATCTGATAATGTCAGATTGAGCCAAAGCCCTTGGAACCAAAATATTCAAAAAAGAAGAGAAGACTGAAGAGATAACTCTTACCTCAATATTGCCCAGCCATGAAAAAAGGGACGGGGACTGGGTGAGATGATGTTGCTATGTGTGGTAGATCAAAAATAAAGGATCCACAAGAGTGCTTCCTAAAAAAAAGGGCAGAAATACAATAGTATATATATATAGTATATATCAACCAATGGGGTTAATGTGAGGTGTTCAATCAATATATGTATCGTATCACCAAAAGAGTAAAGCTGGTGAATTTGACCCTAGGGTCAACACCTCTTAAGTCAATATATATAAGTATGTGAGCGTTGCCCAATGGCACATACATCCAAGAATCCATAAGTACATTGAATAATAGACCATAGGGGAGATCAATAGTGAAGTAAGGTATGTGCGATAAATGTACATAGTCAATGAGGAAGTAAGCCAATACAATAGGCTCACCCATCGTTGATAGTACTGCAGATTAGAAAGTACAATGATCGGAGCAAAAATCCCCAGCGTTACCTGATAAGAAGACACGGGTCACATCCAGTCCCCGCAGATCGCGGTGGTGGACGCCGAGTTGCCGCTATTTGTATAGACAGGTAACTCCACCCGGATGACGTATAGGACGTGCGTCCTGACGAACATCCGGGCTGACGTCAGGGATGCGCGCGCAACTCGCGCATGCGCATCAGCCGAGGGCCCGCCAACATCCCCGAACCGCTTGCCGAAGCCATAGAAACGGCTATGTGGGCAAGGGAAGGAGGGGCAAGCCAAATCGGCATATCGACTCCAACCCCCCAAAAGAGGGGGAGGGGCAACACCTGATGTCACGTGTCCGCCATCGGGGGAGCCCAAAGTGGTCGCATCCCAATATGTGTGGATCAAGAATAAGCAGACTGCATGCCGAAATTGAACCAAAATGAACAGGAGCAAAAAGAGGAATGTGATATAATGCTGGACACTGTATCATGGACATAATAAACACTAAAAATCTAATCATAACAAATGTAAATAATATAGGAAGCCAAAATGTTCATTGTGCCATCAATAATGAAAGAACAACAGGCAAAATATAAATCAAAGGGTTACAATATATGTATGGCATATTGAAAAAAAAAAAAAAAAAAAAAACAAATGATACACATGAAGTGAGACGATATACGTCCACAACCCGGCTATCCATAAAGGTAGTACAACTCCCCAGGATGCTAGGGTTCATATATAAATCTATTGACCGTATCGCATGGATAATGTTGGTGATGCTGGACCGGGAGAGAAAAGTTGTTTCTAGCAGCAACAGAAAAGGGACAGTAGGAATAAGCTAGGGGGGGAAAAAGAATGAGAGAATGAGGTAAACAAATACTATACAAAATAGTAATAGAGGAAAAGACAAAAAGGGGGGGAGGGGGAGGGGGGGGGGGGGAGGGGAAAAAGGGGGGGGGCGGGGGGAAAAAAGGAAAAAGGGGACGGAAAAAGGGGGGAAAAAAACATAAAAGCAGAATAAGCACAAAACAGTATATAAGACCTATAGAAACGCTTTGTAAGAGTGAGCCTCATTCAATCCTGGAGGTATAGTAGCGTTTAGCCTCTCTATCCAGAGGGTTTCACGCTGTAGTATTCTCTGATCCCAGTTGCCTCCTCTAGGATCAGGGGGAATGATTTCCAGTACTCTAAATTTAACAACTGAGTTATCAAACCTATGATGTAACCCTATATGTCGGGTGACCGGGGTAAGGATTTTCCCCCCTCCCGAATGGTATATGTGGTCCCCCACTCGTTGGCCTAGTTGTCTGATCGTTTTGCCAACGTAAAAGGCGGAGCACTGGCAAGTCATAAGGTATATCACACCCCGGGTCGCACAGTCTGCGGATCCCCGCAGTCTGTGGGAGGAGCCATTAGGTAACTGTGTAATCGGACCCTCCTCGATCCAAGGGCAGCGGGAACAGCCACCACATTGGTAAGTGCCCAGTCTGCCCCCGGGTCGAGGTCGGTCCTCGGTATAATGGCTTTTAATCAACAAGTCTCTAAGAGATGTACCTCGTCTAAACACGATTTCAGGATATTCCTTGACATATTTGCCAAGGGTATTTTCCTCTTTTAATAGATGCCAGTGTCTTTGGAATATGGTTCTGAGTTGCTCATGATTATTGGAAAACTGGGTGATTATTTTTATCGTGGGGTTGGAATCCACTTTCTTTTTACGCTGTAATAGGTCCTCTCTTGTCAGTGCCTTAGCCTTATTAAAGGCTTTTCTTAGGGTTGTACGAGAGTATCCCCTTAGAAGTAATCTCTGTTGTAATTTTTTAGCTTCCCGAAGGAAATCCGGTTCCAAGGAGCAGTTTCTTCTTATGCGCAAATATTGCGCAAAGGGAATACTGTTCTTTAATGGAACTGGATGTGCACTAGAGGCGTGCAATAACATATTTCCTGCACTAGGTTTCCTGTACAGGCTCGTAGTGATATAACCGTTCATGTCCTTCCTGATTTCGATGTCTAAAAAAATAATACATTCTGGATGAAAATTGTAGGTAAACTTTAAATTAAAGTCATTCACATTGAGTGAAGATAGCATTTCTTCTAATTCGACTTGGGGGCCTGTCCAGATTAGGAACAAGTCGTCGATGTACCGAAACCAGTGTGTTACGTTTGTCAACCAAGATGCATAGGTGTCGCAAGAGGAAACGTGCCTCTCCCACCCCCCCAGGAATAGATTTGCATAGGAGGGGGCACAGCACGTTCCCATTGCGACACCCTGCTGTTGTAAATATGTGATATTCATAAAAGTAAAAAAATTATGAGTTAGAATAAATCTAAGGAGGGACAGAACGAAATCACTATGAGGCCATGTACGTTGATGTTGGCCATAGAGGAATGATCCAACCTGCCGGATGCCCTCCTCGTGCGGTATACTCGAGTAAAGGGCCTCGATGTCCACCGCTACGAGGAGGGCATCCGGGGGTACCTGGATACCATCAATACGTCTAAGTAGGTCAGGGGTATCCTGAATGAAAGACGGTAGAGATTGAACAAAGGGACGCAAGAAAAAGTCAACGTATTTGCTTGCGTTTTCTGAAATTGAACCAATCCCAGAGACAATGGGTCTGCCAGGGGGTTTTTTGGGGTTCTTATGTATTTTTGGCAGAGAGTACATTGTAGGGATCCTAGGATGTTTGATTATGATGAAATCATGTACATCTTTATCTATGATCCCGGATGAAAAAGCTTCAAAGCATAGATTTTTTAAGACATTTTGAAAGTTTATAGTTAGATCGGGGTGGATGGGGATATACCATCGACGGTTACTTAGAATATCAAGACACATATTCTGGTATTGGTCGTGCGTCATTATGACCACATTCCCCCCCTTGTCAGAGGGTTTTATGACATAATGCGGATTTTTCTGTAGATGCTGGAGAGCCAATCTTTGTGATGCCGTGAGATTTTCGGACGTGGGTAACCAGCGAGTTCGTTTCAAATCTCTTATTGTCTCACAGACAAAAGACCAAATTTGAGGACAAATGGTCAAATCAGGGAATCTCTGTGATTTCAATTTGAATGATTTCCGAGGGAGGTCCATTGGGACCCCAGGACCCTCAGAGGGGGGTCGGGGATCCACCGGATCAACCGACCCCTCCTCATAGAGGAGCATGAGGTCCCTCAGGGCCCGAAATTCCTCCATAGTGTAGTTTTTTAGTTGTTCCGTGAGTTCGAGTTCAAGTCTCTTTTGTTGTCTATTGTCATCAAACATAAATTTATAGGTCAGGTTACGAGCAAACAGATAGACGTCCTTGATCGTGTCAAAGACGTCTATCTGTTGCGTTGGGCAGAAACCCAGACCTAGCTGTAGCACTTCGACCTGATCAGGTGTAAATGGGAATGGAGTGAGGTTTATAATATTGAATGCGTCAGAGTGATTTTCTATGGGAGTGTGGTGGTGTTGGGACTTTGAGTAACAAAACCTGTTAATTTGGTCTGTTTTTTGGTCGTTTTCGGGATGGCCCCTGATTGTGGGTCTAAAAAAACCCCATCATCCTGTGAAGGGTGTGAAGTTTGTGATGGAGGGGGAGGGTTGGACAAAATATTTTGTAGTACAGGAGTGAGATCGGTGACTTGGGTTTGTGGAAGGGAAGGGCGTCTCTTACCCATTGGGTTAGAAGGAGACCCACCGCCGTGACGAGTGCGCTTAGGTGCTCTAGAACGTGCAGGTGGAGGGCGTGCGTTCATCTGTGAAGGAATGGAAGAGAGATTAGATACATTGTGATCAGTTTGGTCATTTATGTGAGCTTGTAAACCCGATTGTCTGGGTGCCACAGCCAGTAAAGGCTGTTTTTCATTCCATTTATGTGCGTATCCGCCCATAAAGGCCAACTTGTCTCGATTAAATTTAGATTGTTTTTTAAAGAAAATATCTTCATTTAGTTTCTCTAGTTTGAGTTTGACATCAGTCCACTTTCCTGCAAATTCTTGTAATTCAGTGACATGTTTATATTCAAGATTAAGATCATTAATCTCGTCATCTAGAATTTTCATGTCAGCTTTATATTGTCCTATTAGAATGTTCATAAGATTTTTAGTACATTCATCAAGGGCTGCTTCCCAGTTCTTTTTAAAGGTATCAGATGGATTTTTTAGGGTCGGAAACGTATGAAGTCTCAGACCCTGCGGATTTAAATCCTCACTTACATATTTTTGCAGGAAGTTGATGTGCCAGTAGAGGTGTGATTTCCTCTTTAAAAGCCCGAAAACCTTCTGCAAATATATTTTTAGCTCCTCAGTATTTTTGTGATTTGATGTATAGGTCGACTGAATTGTGGACATAAAACCCGTCCAGGCTTCACCAGATAAATCCATGCTTATGAATAACAATCCCTACTAAGGGGAAAGAAAAAAAGCCAAAAGTTACAAATAAGGAAATATAAATGTACAGATGGGTAATAGGATGTTTGAGATAGTCAGAGGCGTAGGGCACCTAGGTGTGTTATCCACCAGTAGACTATATAGAAAAAGGGACTATCTCTACAAATTTTTAACAGATATAAAGCACCACGTCCCTAAAAAGTATTATAACGTGAAAGATTCGTTGGGGGTGCCACAAGGGGGGACTTTTCAATTGGGGTGCTTAAGTATTCCTTAGTATATAGAGTAAGGGGGGGTGGGAGAGGCACGTTTCCTCTTGCGACACCTATGCATCTTGGTTGACAAACGTAACACACTGGTTTCGGTACATCGACGACTTGTTCCTAATCTGGACAGGCCCCCAAGTCGAATTAGAAGAAATGCTATCTTCACTCAATGTGAATGACTTTAATTTAAAGTTTACCTACAATTTTCATCCAGAATGTATTATTTTTTTAGACATCGAAATCAGGAAGGACATGAACGGTTATATCACTACGAGCCTGTACAGGAAACCTAGTGCAGGAAATATGTTATTGCACGCCTCTAGTGCACATCCAGTTCCATTAAAGAACAGTATTCCCTTTGCGCAATATTTGCGCATAAGAAGAAACTGCTCCTTGGAACCGGATTTCCTTCGGGAAGCTAAAAAATTACAACAGAGATTACTTCTAAGGGGATACTCTCGTACAACCCTAAGAAAAGCCTTTAATAAGGCTAAGGCACTGACAAGAGAGGACCTATTACAGCGTAAAAAGAAAGTGGATTCCAACCCCACGATAAAAATAATCACCCAGTTTTCCAATAATCATGAGCAACTCAGAACCATATTCCAAAGACACTGGCATCTATTAAAAGAGGAAAATACCCTTGGCAAATATGTCAAGGAATATCCTGAAATCGTGTTTAGACGAGGTACATCTCTTAGAGACTTGTTGATTAAAAGCCATTATACCGAGGACCGACCTCGACCCGGGGGCAGACTGGGCACTTACCAATGTGGTGGCTGTTCCCGCTGCCCTTGGATCGAGGAGGGTCCGATTACACAGTTACCTAATGGCTCCTCCCACAGACTGCGGGGATCCGCAGACTGTGCGACCCGGGGTGTGATATACCTTATGACTTGCCAGTGCTCCGCCTTTTACGTTGGCAAAACGATCAGACAACTAGGCCAACGAGTGGGGGACCACATATACCATTCGGGAGGGGGGAAAATCCTTACCCCGGTCACCCGACATATAGGGTTACATCATAGGTTTGATAACTCAGTTGTTAAATTTAGAGTACTGGAAATCATTCCCCCTGATCCTAGAGGAGGCAACTGGGATCAGAGAATACTACAGCGTGAAACCCTCTGGATAGAGAGGCTAAACGCTACTATACCTCCAGGATTGAATGAGGCTCACTCTTACAAAGCGTTTCTATAGGTCTTATATACTGTTTTGTGCTTATTCTGCTTTTATGTTTTTTTCCCCCCTTTTTCCGTCCCCTTTTTCCTTTTTTCCCCCCGCCCCCCCCCCCTTTTTCCCCTCCCCCCCCCCCCCCCTCCCCCTCCCCCCCTTTTTGTCTTTTCCTCTATTACTATTTTGTATAGTATTTGTTTACCTCATTCTCTCATTCTTTTTCCCCCCCTAGCTTATTCCTACTGTCCCTTTTCTGTTGCTGCTAGAAACAACTTTTCTCTCCCGGTCCAGCATCACCAACATTATCCATGCGATACGGTCAATAGATTTATATATGAACCCTAGCATCCTGGGGAGTTGTACTACCTTTATGGATAGCCGGGTTGTGGACGTATATCGTCTCACTTCATGTGTATCATTTGTTTTTTTTTTTTTTTTTTTTTTCAATATGCCATACATATATTGTAACCCTTTGATTTATATTTTGCCTGTTGTTCTTTCATTATTGATGGCACAATGAACATTTTGGCTTCCTATATTATTTACATTTGTTATGATTAGATTTTTAGTGTTTATTATGTCCATGATACAGTGTCCAGCATTATATCACATTCCTCTTTTTGCTCCTGTTCATTTTGGTTCAATTTCGGCATGCAGTCTGCTTATTCTTGATCCACACATATTGGGATGCGACCACTTTGGGCTCCCCCGATGGCGGACACGTGACATCAGGTGTTGCCCCTCCCCCTCTTTTGGGGGGTTGGAGTCGATATGCCGATTTGGCTTGCCCCTCCTTCCCTTGCCCACATAGCCGTTTCTATGGCTTCGGCAAGCGGTTCGGGGATGTTGGCGGGCCCTCGGCTGATGCGCATGCGCGAGTTGCGCGCGCATCCCTGACGTCAGCCCGGATGTTCGTCAGGACGCACGTCCTATACGTCATCCGGGTGGAGTTACCTGTCTATACAAATAGCGGCAACTCGGCGTCCACCACCGCGATCTGCGGGGACTGGATGTGACCCGTGTCTTCTTATCAGGTAACGCTGGGGATTTTTGCTCCGATCATTGTACTTTCTAATCTGCAGTACTATCAACGATGGGTGAGCCTATTGTATTGGCTTACTTCCTCATTGACTATGTACATTTATCGCACATACCTTACTTCACTATTGATCTCCCCTATGGTCTATTATTCAATGTACTTATGGATTCTTGGATGTATGTGCCATTGGGCAACGCTCACATACTTATATATATTGACTTAAGAGGTGTTGACCCTAGGGTCAAATTCACCAGCTTTACTCTTTTGGTGATACGATACATATATTGATTGAACACCTCACATTAACCCCATTGGTTGATATATACTATATATATATACTATTGTATTTCTGCCCTTTTTTTTAGGAAGCACTCTTGTGGATCCTTTATTTTTGATCTACCACACATAGCAACATCATCTCACCCAGTCCCCGTCCCTTTTTTCATGGCTGGGCAATATTGAGGTAAGAGTTATCTCTTCAGTCTTCTCTTCTTTTTTGAATATTTTGGTTCCAAGGGCTTTGGCTCAATCTGACATTATCAGATGCCATTTCCCTTTCCCCTTGTCAGGTGAGACTCCAGATGGATGTATATGGAACTGAAAATATATCCTTTTTACTTTGAATTTCCAGACCTCATCTTTCTTCAGCAGTACTTTTTGTGCCCTATTTGTGGTCGGTCTCCCGTGTTCGCCCCCCGGGGGTTTCCCCCTAAGCCTTGTGGTCGTATTTCCCATTGCAGCGTGCTCTAATGCATGTTTAACAGGTATGACGATGTGTATTATTTTTGCTGCCTCTCTATCATGGACACCATGCAATATCTGTTTACTATAGTTACGACCTCTATATGTTGTAATATTATATCATTAACTGCATAAGTCACTATAAATGATTCTGTATTGATTTCTCTTTTTTCTTTTTCATTTTTTTTTTTTTCCACTTAAGTCGTTATTTTCATGACAAATATATCTATGTGACACCCTCAAAGATACCCCTGAAGAAGCGGCGGCAGTGCCGCGAAACATGTTGGGTTAATGGCTGTGGGCCACTACGCCTCCTGCACAAAGACCATCCATTGTGGATGCAACTGGGTATAAAGTATATATACCATCTACCCTTGTGTTAGGAGAGTATATATATATATTTGTATGATACTGTATGGCTGTTTACTGTATATGTTTTTAACACAATTCAGTTTTGTACAGTATATTGTAATCCTTATAATTACAGTATACTTTTTACTGTTGTTTCAGAATAAAATCTTTTTCATGTTTTTTTACTAAAAATAAATTCTTTCTAGTCTTACTCTATATACTAAGGAATACTTAAGCACCCCAATTGAAAAGTCCCCCCTTGTGGCACCCCCAACGAATCTTTCACGTTATAATACTTTTTAGGGACGTGGTGCTTTATATCTGTTAAAAATTTGTAGAGATAGTCCCTTTTTCTATATAGGACTCTGTGCAGGCCAGTAAAGTTCCTCCACCCCAAAATCGCTCATCCATGTCTTTATGGACCTGGTTTTGCCCACTGGTCCAAATCCTTTGGTGGAGGGGGGATTATGGTGCAGGGTTGTTTTCTTCAGGGGTTGGGCTTGAGCCCTTAGTTTCAGTGAAGGAAACTCCTAAGGCATCAGCATACGTGGACATTTTGGACAATTTCATGCTTTCGACTTTGTGGGAACAGTTTGGGGATGGCCCCATCCTGTATCAATGACTGTGCACCAGTGCTCAAAGCAAAGACATGGATGAATGAGTTTGGGGTGGAGGAAATTGACTGACTTGCACAGAGTCCTGGCCTCAACCTGATAGAACACCTTTGGGAGGAATTTGAACAGAGACTGCGAGCCAGGCCTTCTCGTCCACATCAGTGCCTGACCTCACATATGTGCTTCTGGAAGAATGGTGAAACCTTCCCAAAGACTTCTAAACCTCATGGACAGCCTTCCCAGAAGAGTTGAAGCTGTCAAAGCTGTGAAGGGTGGGCCAACCTAATAATGAACCCTACGGACTAAGACTGGAATGCTATTATAATTCATGTGCGTGTAAAGGCAGGCTTCCCAATACTTTTGGTAATATAGTGTATCTAAAAATTGAGGGAAATCCTATTTTAGACAGTGATCACCAGAACAAATCTTTACTTTGAAAGATTTTTCCTCCTGCTGTTAGCTATCAGAACTTTACCAGGGTTCTAATCCACCCTACTCTACTCATAACTAACAATATGCTTTAGATAAAAAGAAAACATATATATTTGCCCATAACATCCAATCAGAATTCGATATTGATTTTCAAGCCATAGACTAAAGAAATCAAATTTGGAAGACATTGCTTTTGTAACAGACTTTTGGGAGGGGGAGGTAATTCATATGAGATGACCACTTCTCTGCCATTTTATCACCACACTGTAGCAACACCTGAGTAACAGGGTTCATGATCCTCTGGTAAGAAGGGATTTAACATGTAGCATCTATCGACCAGCCTATGGGGGGACCTACATGGCGTGCGCATGAGAGCTAAGGATCAGCAGTCCCCACCCACCCCCAGCAGCCTCCACCCATGGTTCCTTGCCGGGACTGAGATGGCAGAGCACTATGACCAGCTGCGACGCACGTACAGCCAAATCTGACTGCGCTGATAGAAGCAGGAGCAAGGGTATACTGAGGCAAACCGGACTGTTTGATCTGACCTATTGGTCACCCCCCAGCCTGTACAGGCCAGCGCCACTCAACTGCAGCATACCAATATACCAGCCTCAGCTCAGACCTCAGCCTTGGAAGCCGTGGAAGAAGTGTATCATACTAGAGTTGAGAGTCTGGAACCTGGAAGTGCCTCAGAGTATGGAAGTCCCTGGGAGATCCCCTGGGATACAGGAGAGCTGGAGTAATGGCCAGGAACACCCAAGGGGAATAATCAGTAAGCAACCTGATCCCAACCAAATAATTAACACTACCTCTGCTGATCCCACCAACAAACGGTGAAATGCAGTTCTCTCCTATTCTTATTATTTCTTCTGCTGACTGCTATAAATCACAGTTGTGGACTTTTGCTTTATAATACATATGTTATATGATCGCTTTTGAATACTGAATTTGATTAACTGTAGATCTGTGGGGATATTGGTAAGCTCTTAGAGGGAGTCGGAAGATAAAGGCTGAGAACATGAGGGGCAAATTAGCTAGAGGAGGCATGACCGCAAAGTCACCAAAAGTGAGTGATAGCACGGGCACAATCAAGAAGTTTATGACACAAGAAGACACCCCAGATAGACAGATTCCAGAGAAATTGCAAGAAACTTGTATGAAACAAATGGAAGCAAGGGAAAAAAAACAGCCAAAAAAGGCTATCTTTAGGATTGGACACTACAGGCCAATTAAGAACAGAACAAGATTCAGAAGCGGACATAGGATCAAATCGCAATGCAGAGCAAATAGCTAGTGATCAATTGCCCACAAAGGGAGAGATAGCGGCCATGCTTGCTGCATTAGAAAAATATTTAAACACAAAATTGATAACAATTCATAATGACCTGGGCCACTTACTAACTCAGGTGGAAGACTTAGAAAAGAGACAAGATGGTTAAATACAAACAATAAACGAACTAAGAAAAGAGATAAAAAATTTAAAAATGGAACATAGAAGCCTTGCATATGAAGTGGAAGATTAAGAAAACTGGAGCAGGAGGAAGAATCTGAGAATTTGTGGCTTTACAGAACCGACACATGGTGAAGACTTAACAGGCAAAGTGAAGAAAAATTTCAACCTATTATTGGGCAGAGGAGAAGCGGAGCAAATAGGGTAAGAGAGAGTACATCGGATTAGAAGACCAAAAGATGTACCAGTAGACGCCCCCAGAGATGTGACCATAAGATTCCAGAGCTACGCAGAAAAGGCCCAGATCTGGGAATGTCTGAGCAAAAAAATGTCACCCATAAACTATGAAAGTACCAAAATTCAGATCTACACAGACCTATAACAGGCCACGTTAAAAAGAAGGAGACTATTGAAACCATTTGTGGAGACGATGCAAAAACAAGGAATAGAGTATAACTGGGGTTTTTCCAGCCTGTTTGATAGGAAGAAGAGATGGCGGTACAGCAAAATTAAGATTCACTGGGGAGATACAGGACTTCTGTGAAAAACTCGAAATCCCTATACCAAAAATGCCAGGCTGGATCAAAGACAAAATAACAGAGGAAACAACACAAGAAGAAGAACAGTGGCGACTGGCCTCAAAGAAAAGAAACAAAACAAGGGTGCTTTCAAAATGGGAGGGGAAAAGTTATTGAGAGGGGAGCCATGGTGGGGGGGGGGAGGGGAGACAGGAGGAAAAAGTCAGAGAACGTGAAATGGTATCTTAACTGGGTCCTGATCCTCTTTTCCTTGATAGGGAGAATGAGGCCCACAAGCAGGCAAGTAGAGCATCACCCAGAGGAAAATGAAGAAGTGCCCAGGAGTCAATTTTTTAACTACTTCATTGGTCAAACCAACATCACTCCAAGTGTAGGGGTAGAGAGGAGGTGGGTGGGGGAGAAGGAGGGAGGGCAGGGGCTTTGCAGGGGGAAGAGGGAAAGGAAAGGAAGAGGGAGGGTATGTTCGTGAGGGGAAATAAGGGAAAAGCAAAGTTGTGCTAATTCCATGTGGTACTTGTAAATGTCGCCTTTCCTTCGGAATTTGGGTATAAACTGCCGAGGAGGATTCTTAAAGGAAGCCTTTGCTCTCCTACTTGGCTCTGGTCGGCCTGGAGTTGAAGAGGCAATAAATCTCAAGAGTTAAAAAGAGAAGGAGAGATGACATGCACACACTAAATCTACTGACATATAACGTTAGAGGTCTACATATGGCAATTAAAAAACACAAGGTGTTAGAAGAGCTCAGACGAAATTCTGCGGACATAGTATTTTTACAGGAGACATATATTACACAGGACACTAATGTCTAAATATATTCAAAACACTACCCTGTCTGGTATTATGGAGACTCACCAACTAAGAGAGCAAAAGGGGTAGTGATTATCCTCGCAAAGGATGTAAGGTTCTCCATGGAGGAAAGGTTGGTTGACCCAGAGGGACTATATATCTTTCTGAAGGGACAACTACAGGTAATGGATTGTAGCAAACGTTTATTGCCAATATAAAAATTTGAGTAGATACCTGAGAAAAATAGTAGATAAGGTGACCTCTTTTAAAAAAAGGTAATTTGTTCTTAGCTGGTGACACTAACTCAGGATGGTAAGGAACAAGCTTTTCCATTGTCAACTAGTAGACGTATAGAGAGTCCAACAACCTGGGGAGAGGGATTTTTCCTTCCATTCCCTTGTGCACTCTATGTACTCAAGATTAGACTATATTATGATAGAACACAGACTGATAGAAGCAGTTGTCAGTACGGCGATAGGGATGATGCCATATCTGACCACGCTCCAGTTAGTATGAAAATAAAACTATTAGGTCCCTGGAGAAGGATAAATACTTGGAGGATTAATGAAGATTTGATACAGGATATAGAAGTAGGGAAAAAAGATAGCGAAAGAACTGGAACAATATTTCTAAGAGAACGAAACCCCAGATATCTCAGAGGCTTTAGTATGGGAGGCTCATAAAACATACATTAGAAGAATACTTATCTCGATAGGCTCCAGGAAAAAAAAGGAAAGAACTATTAACATAAATAGACTAATAACAGAGATACATGAGTTAGAACAGAAACACAAAATGAAATTGGAGGGCGAGATACAACAAAACCTGGTATTAAAAAGAGATAAATTAAAGGAGTTATTGGAGGAAGAGACTAGATGAAACTTCAATAGAGTTGCCAGGGAGAGATATAAATTGGAAAACAAACCAGGAAAATATTTAGCAAGAATACTAAAGAATAAAAAGACAAACAATTATATAGAAAAAAATAAGAAATAAGAGAGGGGGGAATTGGTCCACTCAACAACAGAAATAGCTAAAGCATTTCAAAGTCACTATGATGCCCTATACACCGTACATTATTTATAACATATAATACACACATTTCACTGAAAAAGCCTCCCAAAATTTTAGTGAGTACATTTTTATTGTTTAAACACTTTGACTAAGCTACTTTTTCATCTTTACTCAAACAAGGCATTTCTAAATCCGGTAATCAACATAAGAGTGTATGTAATTGCTTCACAAAAGTCCTCAAAATACAATATTGTAGTGAGTGCATGCACAGTTTTTTTTCAACATTTTGACTAGACTGCTTTTTCAACAGAATTACAGTGTATTTATTACACTGGTAAACAGCCCCAAAATATTGTAGTAAGTATGTGCACATTCCTAATCACTTTAATAAAAACTAAAACCCTACGCACAATCTGTAATCTTTCTTTAAAACCACTTCCAGACCTCACATTGTATATAAATGTCATTATTTTTGCCATTAAATACCGGGATTATGGCAGCAGCTAGCTCCATAACTCTGGTATTTTTTTAAACAGTGGGCAATTCGACATCCGATAAAAGTGATCCCGGCGGTATATTCGAAGTGCCCCCTCCCACTGCTTTCTGGTTGTTTGCCTGCTTACTGGAGCCATCGGAAAAAATGGGGAAACAATCCAATCCCGTGGAGCGATGGGCAGGAAGTCGAGTGAGGGCAAGATGGCCCCCACTCTACTCTTTGCCCTTAGAGGACCGGAGCGATGTCTAACGTCACTTCTGCCTAACGGCCTTAACCACTTAAGCCCCGGAGGATTTGGCTGCTAAACGACCAGAGGGTATTTTGCGATTCGGCACTGCGTGACTTTAACGGACAATTGCGCGGTCGTGCGACGCTGTACCTAAACGAATTTGGCGTCCTTTTTTTCCCACAAACAGAGCTTTCTTTTGGCGGTATTTGATCACCTGTGCGATTTTTTGATCACGCGCTATAAACAAAAAAAGAGCGTAAATTTTGCAAAAATAGCAATATTTTTCCCTTTTTTTTATATGAAATTCCCCCCAAAAAAAATGTAAAAATCAAAATTTTTTAATATTTTCGGCCAATTTGTTTTATGCTACCTATGTTTGGTAAAAAAAATCGCAAAAAGCGTATTTTGATTGGTTTGCGCAAAAGTTATTGCGTTTACTAACAAAGGGAAAGATTTTTGTCATTTTTGTTGTTTTTTTTTTTAACGCGTAATGGCGGCGATCTGCGTTTTTTTTTGCGGTACTGCGACATTGCGGCGGACAGATCGGACCCTTGACTGACATTTTTGACACTTTTGGGGTTACCAGTGACATTTCTACAGTAATCAGTGCTATATATATGCACTGTTACTGTAAAAATACACTGGTAGTGAAGGGGTTAACTTTATTTGAGAGGGAGGGGCTGTGTGTGTCCCTAGGGGCGTGATTCTAACTGTGATTGGCTGTGGCTTCAACTGTATGCAGAGTGATCAATGGATCTACATAGTAGATCCATGTGATCATCTCTCATACAGAGAGGAGAATGACAGGCAGCTTGTTTACACAAGCTGCCTGACTTTCTCCCTCTCCCCCCGCCGATCGCAGAGTGGTTAAAGGGCTGATTTGTATTTTTTTTTTGGTAAATGTAAAATTAAATGACTTTTTTTTTTTTGGCTTGTTTTAAAGCGTAAGTGTAAGATCTGAGGTCTTTTTGACTCCAGATCTCGAAATAAAGAGGATCTGTCCTGCTTATTTCTATTACAAGGGATGTTTACATTCCTTTTAATAGGAATAAAAGTGATAAAAAATAAAGAGACAGTGTAAAAATAAAAAAGTAAAATAAATGAGAATTTTAACTACCTCAATACTGGGCACTTAAACCCCCTTCCTTCCCAGACCAATTTTCAGCTTTTAGCGCTGTTGCATTTTGAATGACAATTGCGCGGTCATGCAACACTGTACCTAAACCAAATTTGTGTCATTTTTTCCCCACAAATAGAGCTTTCTTTTGGTGGTATTTGATCACCGCCAGGTTTTTTCTTTTTTGGTGCACAAATAAAAAAAGACCGAAAAGTTTGAAAAAAAAAAGTTTTTTTGTTTGGTTATAAAATTTTGTAAATAGATATGTTTTTTCCTGCACTGATGAGCACTGATGATGCCGCACTGACAGGCACTGATGAGGAGACACTGATGGGGTGGCACTGATATGCAGCACTGATGGGCACTGATAGGTAGCACTGATATGCAGCACTGATGGGCACTGATATGTGGCACTGATAGATAGCACTGATATGCAGCATTGGTGGGCACTGATAGGCAGCGCTGATGGGCACTGATAGGTAGCACTGGTGGGCACTGATCGGCGGCACTGATGGGTACTGATAGGTGGCACTGATGGGCGGCACTGATGGGCAGCACTGATCAGCACTGATGGGGGACACTGATGGGCACTGATAGGCAGCACTGGTGGGCAATAATGGGCACTGGTGGGCGGCACTGATAGATGGCAATAACGGGCACTGGTGAGCAGCACAGATATATGGCATTGGTGGGAATCACTGATAGGAGGGCACCACTGGCAGGCTCTCTGAGCCCTGTTTGCCATCCCTGGTGGGCATCCCTGGTGGTCATGGGTGGGCATCCCTGGTGGCTCCAGTTGCACCCCCCCCCAGGGCTGAACTGGTAATCAATGTTCTGATTACCAGCACAGACCCCCCCTGTGATCAGTGAGTACTTAGAAATACTCACTGACCCCCCCAGCTGCAGTATTGATCCTCTCCTTCTCCTCACTGACAGGATCTGTCAGGAGGAGAAGAGATCGAAGCCGTTACAACGGCTGTATTTACATTGCATGATGGCTGTGATTGGACACAGCCGTCATGTGATCAGGAGGGCCAATCACAGGGCCCTCCTGCCGCATCTTGTTGCTCTGTGTCCGAGGGACACAGGCACATCGAGATCGCGCCGATGCGCGTGCCCGTGGCGGCGCGATCTCGCTCCTTCTGAAGGACGTTCCGGAACGTCCGATCAGATGGACGAGACTCCCACCCGGCCATATATGTACAATGGCCGGGTGGGAGGTGGTTAAAGCTCCCCGTTCCTCCGAGCTCGCCCACATATGTAAACAGTGTTCAAACCACACATGTGAGGTATTGCCACAATTGGTAAAGTGAGAACAATAATTAACTGTAATAATTAAATGTAACTGTAAACAGGTAACCTCAAAAAATGTTAAAGCGTCACATATGGAGATTTTTAAGTACCGTAGTTTGTCTCCATTCCACGAGCGTGTGCAAATTTAGAGCTGATGTGTTAGGTATCTATTTACTTGACGTAACATCCTCTTTCACATTATATAAAATAATTGGGATAACTTAACTGTTTTCTTTTTTTTTTTGTCAAAAAAGTGTATTTTTTCCATAAAATTGCGTTTGTAAGGCTGCTGCACAAATATGGTGTGACATAAAATATTGCAACTATCTCCATGCTAAAAAACATATAGTGTTTGGGAAGTTTCTAGCAAAAAATACAGATTTTAACCTTTTTTTGTAATCTCTTACTCATCTGCTACTGGACTGTACAAAACAGAGTGGGGGGAATTAAAAAAAAAAAAGCTTTATATGTCATAATGGTGTAGGAAACTCATGTGCGCTACATTAACAAACAGTCATACTTCTCCTAGAGTCAAACAAAAACTGATGCAGGTTCCATGCTAAATTAACAAAGACGTGTCCGTTTTAAAATAAAATTGCCACATATTCTGTTCTCTTATCTAAATTCAAATGATCTCCCACTTCTGATCCTGTGTTTAATTGTCTAATTTCTTGTGTAAGGGCTCTTTCACACGGTCCGCCTCCGTAGGCGGATCCATGCTGCTCAGCGGGGATCGATCCGCCGATCCCCGCTGAGCCGGCGGATGACAGCTCCGTTTCCGCTTGCAGTGCGGAGAGGGAGGTGTCACAGCTCCCGCTGCTCTCTATGGGGGATCGGATGAGAGCGGACCGTCTGTCCGCTCTCATCCTATTGGATCCGATCCCTGAACGGATGAAAAATAGGGTTTCCATCCGTCCAGATTTCAAGGACAGGATCGGATACGGATGACAGCGGGTGTCAGCGGAGGTGTCTCTGCTGACATCTGCTGCCCCATAGAGCTGCATGGAGGATCCGATCAGATCCGCCTAAAAAACTGACAGGCGGATCTGATCGGATCGCCTGTGTGAAAGAGCCCTAACTGCCCTGACAAAACAAACTATCCCAGGAACTGAAAACAAATTCTCTTCTTCTAGATTGGTAACCTGTACAGATAGAATAATCAATTGATTGGTCACCCTATCTGATTCTCCACTCACCTACAATTTTGTAAGAAATTCCTTCCTGTGTTACTTGTGTTCGGCCCTTCACCTAGAGATCAGTTAAGTCCCAAAGAGTGTGGTATTCCCACATACTGAGTTGAAACCAATCACCGAAACTAAAACCCATCATAGGGGTGTATCATATTTCCTAGTATGTAAGACGTGTAACAATAGTGTCAGAGCAAAAAGATAAACATATTTCAGTACCCCAAAAGTATTCCCCCTAAGGGTCTGAAAAAATGGTAATCTGCTTTGTAATATAAATTCTTATGAACTTCACATTAACATGTGTAGTAGGCAAAATGAAACGGTAGTCGGTGTTGAGAAATTCACAATATTCAATTCCTTCTTCAATCCTGCTTTTCAGGTAGTGGTTCATTCCATTCCATGGGGGTGTGCAGTTTTTGGAGAGAAGTGAGTTTTCTAGAAGTGCTGTTAAAAGAATAATTTACAATACTGGGCTAAATTAATTAATACTAATGTACTGGTGTGCAAAAAAAAAGGAGCCTTTAGTACTACTTTATTTTATCTATGCTATTTTAACTGACTTTGGCAATGGTACTTCACAAAATCTTGAAGGTAACACAAAGCGAGTGTGAAAAAATAAATGCATATCCTATTTTTGATTTCATAACAATGAAAATTATGTGGTATCTGCTGCAATAATTCACTATTGCATTCTGTACAATTTTAATGTAATAAATGCAAAGAAGGTTACTATTTAAATAATGCAATTTTAAGATGTCGATAGGAAGAAACTATTTGAAAAACAAGGTCATAAAATATCTGGTGGTGACAGTTGCTTTTGTTTTATTGGATTATTTATTGCATGCATCACATAAAAAGCTTTTTAATATACACAGTGCATAGCTAAGGGAAGTGACAAGTATAGAGGACATGATGTAGAATTGCATGGTCCTTACACATAATAAAACATTACAAGTAATAGGTATACATTCCATCCTGTTAACGTTGTAGAAAGTATTCTAAATGATTTCTCTGCAGCGAAGGAGCAAGGACATATATTAACATATACTAGAGTTTGGTCATGCTATAAAAAAACTGCAAAACCTATACAAACCCTCTAATTATTAGAAATGACTGCTTTAATATAAGGCTATACCTGGAAGGCATAAAAATAACTAAAATTAGTTATGGCAGTGTGGGCAAAATACGTTTAAACGTGTTGTGATTATCAAATCAGTAATGGTAGATGTATGATAAATGTTAAATGAACGTCCCTTCCTGGTTAGGGTTAGATACCGTCAGTAAAGCTTTGCAATGGGAGAAAAGTATCTAAGATGGATTGAACTTTTGTTAACTACAATCTATTTATCCCCAACCATTGTTTCCACTATGGAGTCCACTATGGAGTCCACTATGGTCCACTATGGAGTCCAGGACCTCCGGGGAACCAAGTGGAACCAAGTAATGAAATATTTATTATGAAATTGGGGGACATTATCAGATATAAAATAAGTCTCTTGCAAAATAAATATGTTATTCCGAGGCATATGGAAATGATAGAGAACTTGATTCAGTTTCTCTGGAATGGTAAATCCCCTGCAATTGTATACATGAATACAATGTGCCTGGAAGGCACAGCTCCAGAGGGAGAGGGTGAGGGAGTAGAATAGGGGGAGGGAAAGAAAGAAAAAAGTAAAATTAAAAGCAGGAAGTGGTGAAAAGCACCAACAAGTGTCATAATATCTAGTAAACAAAAAAACTGGTCGATAAATATTGCATCTATATAGCGTGAAACAGTATCAGTCATGCTGAAATTATGAGGCAAATTGAATGTGTAAAATATATGGGGAGTATGTATATATACCCCTACACAGAAGTTCAGATGTTTTGCCTGCCTCCAAAGTCCCCCAAAAAATGCCCAAAAAAATGCCAGCGCCAAAAAAAAATGCCCAGGTGTGTTCTTGCAGGTGTTTTTTTTGGGCATTTTTTTGGGGTCTTTGCAGGCAGGCAAAACATCTGAACTTCTGTATAGGGTTATATACAGTGGGTACGGAAAGTATTCAGACCCCCTTAAATTTTTCACTCTTTGTTATATTGCAGCCATTTGCTAAAATCATTTAAGTTCATTCTTCTTCCTCATGAATGTACACATAGCACCCCATACTGACAGAAAAACACAGAATTGTTGACATTGTTGCAGATTTATTAAAAAAGAAAAACTGAAATATCACATGGTCCTAAGTATTCAGACCCTTTGCTGTTACACTCATATATTTAACTCAGGTGCTTTCCATTTCTTCTGATCATCCTTGAGATGGTTCTACACCTTCATTTGAGTCCAGCTGTGTTTGATTATACTGATTGGACTTGATTAGGAAAGCCACACACCTGTCTATATAAGACCTTCCAGATCACAATGCATGTCAGAGCAAATGAGAATCATGAGGTCAAAGGAACTGCCTGAAGAGCTCAGACAGAATTGTGGCAAGGCACAGATCTGGCCAAGGTTACAAAAAGATTTCTGCTGCACTTAAGGTTCCTAAGAGCACAATGGCCTCCATAATCCTCAAATGGAAGACGTTTGGGACGACCAGAACCCTTCCTAGAGCTGGCCGTCCGGCCAAACTGAGCTATCGGGGGAGAAGAGCCTTGGTGAGAGAGGTAAAGAAGAACCCAAAGATCACTGTGGCTGAGCTCCAGAGATGCAGTCAGGAGATGGGAGAAAGTTGTAGAAAGTCAACCATCACTGCAGCCCTCCACCAGTCGGGGCTTTATGGCAGAGTTGCCCCGACGGAAGCCTCTCCTCAGTGTAAGACACATGAAAGCCTGCATGGAGTTTGCTAAAAAACACCTGAAGGACTCCAAGATGGTGAGAAATAAGATTCTCTGGTCTGATGAGACCAAAATAGAACATTTTGGCCTTAATTCTAAGCGGTATGTGTGGAGAAAACCAGGCACTGCTCATCGCCTGTCCAATACAGTCCCAACAGTGAAGCATGGTGGTGGCAGCATCATGCTGTGGGGGTGTTTTTCAGCTGCAGGGACAGGACGACTGGTTGCAATCGAGGGAAAGATGAATGCGGCCAAGTACAGGGATATCCTGGACAAAAACCTTCTCCAGAGTGCTCTGGACCTCAGACTGGGCCGAAGGTTTACCTTCCAACAAGACAATGACCCTAAGCACACAGCTAAAATAACGAAGGAGTGGCTTCACAACAACTCCGTGACTGTTCTTGAATGGCCCAGCCAGAGCCCTGACTTAAACCCAATTGAGCATCTCTGGAGAGACCTAAAAATGGCTGTCCACCAACGTTTACCATCCAACCTGACAGAACTGGAGAGGATCTGCAAGGAGGAATGGCAGAGGATCCCCAAATCCAGGTGTGAAAGACTTGTTTCATCTTTCCCAAAAAGACTCCTGGCTGTATTAGATCAAAAGGGGGCTTCTACTAAATACTGAGCAAAGGGTCTGAATACTTAGGATTATGTGATATTTCAGTTTTTCTTTTTTAATAAATCTGCAACAATGTCAACAATTCTGTGTTTTTCGGTCAGTATGGGGTGCTATGTGTACATTCATGAGGAAGAAGAATGAACCTAAATGATTTTAGCAAATGGCTGCAATATAACAAAGAGTGAAAAATTTAAGGGGGTCTGAATACTTTCTGTACCCACTGTATATACACACACACTTATATGTATTTATACACATATATAGGTGTTATAGGAGAGAAGCTATATTAGTGTGAATTAGCGCAAACATAGATTTCTGCTATTTCCACACCTATATATGTGTATATATACATATACATACATGGGTGTATGTATATATAACCCTACACAGAAGTTCAGATGTTTTGCCTGACTCCAAAGTCCCCCAAAAAATGCCCAAAAAAATGCCAGCTACAAAAACGCCCAGGTGTGGATCTTCCGCCGACTCACGTGTGTGTGTGTGTCGCATGCAGCTTAAGATTCGGCACGTACACGCCCCTGCATCAGCACGCCACTGGAGGCGGAGTTGACGCATGCGCTCAGGGCCGGTGCTAGACTATTTTACGCTCTAGGCAAGGCCAGCTACTTGCGCCCTCCCCCCCCAAAAAAAAGGGAAGGGGTTAAAAACTCCTCTATGTCATACCCAGTGACCCCGATCTGATGGTTCCTCCATGTTATGCTTTCATACCCAGTGACCCCCATATTCCTCCATGTCACACCCGGGGACCCTAATGTCCCTCCGTGTCACACCCAGGGACTTTGATGTTTTTCCAAGTCACACCCTTTGACCCCAATATTCCTCGATGTCATGCTGTCATACCCACTGACCCTGATGTTCCTCCATGTCACACCCAGGGACCCCCGTGTTCCTCCATGTCATGCTGTCATACTCAGTGACCCCAATGTTCCTCTATGTCAGACCCTGATGTTTTTCCATGTCACAGTTGGGGACCCTGATGTTCCTCCATGTCACACCTGGGGACCCTGATGTTCCTCTGTGTCACACTTGGGGACCCCAATCCCCCATGGCACACCCAGGGACCCCAATTCCTCATGGCACACCTGGTGACCCAAACTCCTGTTACACCCGGTGACCCCTATCCTCCATGGCATACCTGGTGACTACGATTCCCTTTCATACCAGGGATGCTCCATGTAACACCCAGGGACACCGATGCCCTGCTCTGGGGACACTAACTGGGCGCTATGAAGAGAGTGGCCCCCACTCTGCCCTCCTTCACAGTGATCCTGCTGATTCCTTCTCCCAGGATGCTCCTCTCCTGGACCACAGTGCTCACCACAGCTCCAACCAGCTCCTGGTGGAGGGAAAAGCAGCAGTCAGAGAGCTCCGCATGTCCATCACCAACCTCCTCAGACCATTCCGGTGCCTCGTTGCTTCTGCCTCAGTAAAGGTTCCGCCCTCCAGTGCCAAGCTCCGGCTCAGGTTCAGCTCTCCTCCGCTCCCTGCTTAATACCAACCCAGGGAAATGAACGGCTGCCTACCAGCTCAGTGCAAATAGTCACTTCCTCCCTGGGGTTAAGGCCGTTCAGCTCAAGCTGAAGAGGATCATCATGCAGGCAGCACTCTGGTGGGCTCCATTCCTGCCTCTTGGGGCCCCTCCAACAGTGATGGAAAGCCAGGGCCTTATAATTCCGCCACTGCCCAAGACACCTGGCATCTTTCTCTGTCCCTTCTTCCTCCCCTACCGCCACCTCTCCTCTCAGCTCACAATCATTCATGATGAAGAGAGAGTGCCGACTCCTGGCTGCGCCCCTAGGTGGCAATGCGCCCTAGGCGGCTGCCTAGTTTGCCTAGTGGAAGCACCAGCCCTGCATGCGCTGTAATTAAAGGAAGCCAGATCGTTCGCTCGCCAATTCGCCATCAGACAGATCTTTTCCAGGAGCACGATCAATCGGCGAACCACGATTCTTCCGAACAAAGGTACAACTTTTGATTTAAAAGCGGGTGTTTTGGGCCCTATACAGCTTATATTGGGCCTATCTTTATTATGTGACAAAATACATGATCTTTGACTATGCTTTGTGTTGTGTTGTGTCTTGCAGGCATATATACATAATAATGGTAGACAAATTTACCTTTACCCCGGACTTTTTGCCTCAATTCATTGAGGAATACCGCAAATTGCCTTGTTTGTGGAAGGTAAAGAGTCGTGAATATTCAAACAAGCAATTAAAAAGTGAGGCCTACCAAAAATTGGCCGATTTATGCAAACCTATTTACAGTAATGCTGACATCAGTTATGTCAGGGGCAAAAATCGGAAACCTCCGCAGCACATACAAAAGGGAGCTCAACAAGATAAAGTCGGAGAAGTCAGGAGCTGGGACCGACGAAATATATATACCAATGCTCTGGTATTTCGAGAGCCTGCGGTTCCTGACGGAACAATCCAAATCCAGGCCATCCCTGTCGACGCTCCCTTCCACTTCGGCAGAGGGCTCATGTGGTGCAAGCCAGGAGGAAGAATTTCTGGAGCCAAGCTTGAAACAGGTATAGCATTTAACAATATATTGTCTGCAATAAAGATAATGATGCAATAAATATATTATCAAGCCAATAATTCACCTTAATGTAAAGTCTGCTATTTGGTTAAAATAATCAAACATGACTTTTTATATACACTATAACATTATAATAATTTGTTAATTTCATCAACAGGAAAGTGTCAATGTGGAGGAGCCAAGTGCAAGCCAGGAGTCTGTGGAGCAGTCGGTAACCACCCAACCTCCACAAAAACGGAGAATGAAGACCAAAAATTTGGAGGAGGCCACTACTGCATTTTTCAGCCAGGCCTCTATGGCCCTACAGAGAAAGACATTTGACTTTCTCACAGCCAAAAAATTGAGCAAAATGACTGAGTAGCAAAGGGCAGAGCTCCTCGTCCTCCAGGTGCTCAATAAAGGGGTCTGTTAAGAAATCCATGCGCACACCCTCCTGTCCGATTATCAACCACCCCCTCCACCTCCACCACAGCAACCACAGCCACCACAGCCACATGGCAGTCAGTGGCAATATGCCCCTGATCCCCACCTATCCCAATGGTCACACGACTACAGTTATTCCCAATTATAAATGAAAATAATTTATAATATGTTTTTTCTGTTACCCCTTTTTCTTTATTTATACGTTATGTGAGGAGGGAATGCCCTTTTTTTATGTTATATTTTGAATACGGAGAGTATCTCTATATTTATGTTTGAATTTCTTTATTTCGAAAATAAAGAAAATGTTAAACTACTTGCCTATCTTTATTTTTTACTATTGAGCATATTGGGAGTAAGCAGAAATATATGTTTTATACATTAATGAAAAAATGAATAAAGGGACACATCAATAGTTAGATATTTTCCAGTCATAAACCAAAGAGAATGGTGAAGAGTTTTAACAATTATTTGTAAAAAAAAAAACATGCAACATATAGAATAGCCAAATTATCATCATCATAACAGAACACATGCCTCTTTAATTGTAAAGTATAGAATTATGAGCAGCAGCTTCCTTCTTCTCACATTAACCAAGATGAGCATGTGCACCGCATTTAATATATTTTTTTGTCTGCCGCGAGACGAAAGTTCTTTCTTGATACAATGGCTAGTTTTCTTGAGAAAATTCTTCCAGTCGTTATTTGCTTCCAATCATGCGTGTTCCGATTTGTAGATTTTTATCTGATGAAATCTGTACTGACTGAAGGAAAATCGGACGTTGTGTTGACGGTCGACAAAAATTTTATAGCCTGCACACCAGAATTTTTACGGCCGAAAAGTCGGAGTGGATTGTCGGAAGCATCATACTAACAAGCCGAAAATTGGCGGATAGGTCGGACGAAAATTCCCGGCCAAATTTCGACGCGTGTGTACTGGGCTTTACCACTGACACTAGACCATGTGGGCTAGTGTTAATCTAGCCTTAATAGCTAAACCTAGATTTAAAATTTAAAATGTATCAAAAGATTGTTAGTCCAAAAGAAAATGAAGTAGACATACAGTTTCAGATTAACATATTTATTAATTTATTCATTAAAAAGTTCTTTCTTGAAATGCACTCCTTAAAAGTGTATCCTTGATCCGGACCCTTAAATGCAGTACCATAAATATGTTTCACCCTACTGTACTATTTTTCACAAATTCCTGATATTTTTGTCAAGGTACCAATCTCTTTGATAAACTTTTATATTAAATTAGGTAGTAAGAATTATTCTCCATTGCTGAATTAGGTTAGATTTAATTATAGAATTCTCAACAATAAAAGTAGAGTTTTGTGTATGATCTATCTTATTGAGAGTGTTGATTAGTGGTGAAAAATATTTTTAAGTTGTATTAGTATGCCACCACTATCACACCAAGACCCCAATTAGACCTGAATTATATACAGCAATAATAACCATTTCTTCTACCTATACTAATACTTTGTACAATTGAAATGGAAACTCTGATATAATAATAAATTGGAAGAAAAAAAATGGCGTGCAATGCTCACTGATCATGCATGTATGTCTTGTGTAATCATACACTTCAACTCAAACAATAAAAAAGTCAAGATATTTCTTTCCCTAAAATACTTTAGAACCCTACAAATCATTATCTCATGATAATAACATTCTTCAGATTAAGTGTTACTCTAAATTTTAATTACAATAAAACAGAGCTCATCTCACAGCTTGTACAACATCTTGTGTGCTCATTACCAGATGGAAATAATGTGTCACTGTTACAATAATGACTCTCTTTGTGCTCTGATGCAATAAATTCATTTAATGCATTTTACTTGCTACCAATCAATTTGTATATGAAAAATCAAATGCCCCATTATCACCAAGGTGAGATGAACAGGAATACATTGCAATGACAGTAGAGAGTTTGTTTTTACAAAGTAACATTTAATGTATCCTTTAGTTTTACAGCTTTTTATAGATACACAAAGCTGCATAAATAACTGTTGGATATGTAACAGTTAAGTTTATTCTCTTGGTTAGTCGTTTAGTCTTGTCCGACTCTTCATGACCTCATGGACCATAGCACGCCAGGCATTTCTGTCCTCCACTGCCTCCCGGAGCTTATTTAACTTCTTACAATAGAGGTGCATATATAATAATATCACAAACAAGATATACTACAACGCACTAGCAGCGCTAAGAACATAAAAAAAGTATAAATGCAGTCCACTGGGATAAAGTCCATGTGCTCATATGATCATGCAATGTGCCCAGGATATTCTCTCCTGACAATCCAAGGTCGTGAGTATGTTGGTGAATACACCGGACCCTCCACCTCACCAATGTGCTCCCCCAAATCAGAAACACTCACCAGAAATCTGGTCAACAAGCGCCTGTAACATCAGCCTATCACAGGCTTAGAAACGATCTCCTCAGGAATTAACCAGGAGCGCCGGCACTTGAACCGTCTCAATCGGATCAATTCTTGTGGTATACCCACAGGAGGTTCCAATCAAACAGGGGTGGTACATGTGGAAATAATAACTCACATAGGGCAATATTGCATGGCTAAAACACCGCTTTATTAACCAAAAGAATACCCCCAGTAGCTGATGCACTTACAAAATAACAGAACAAAGCAAGCTTGTCATAAAAGATGAGGCATAACCTGCGTACAGAGGCCGGTCCCCGTAGTAGCAGTTCGCCGCTGGTACCAAGCGATGGGGAGCCTCGGGTACAGCATCGGACGCCGGTCTGCCTCGTGACCGCGTGACCACGCCCTGACGCGTTTCGTTAGCAAGTAACTTCAACAGAGGGCGTGGTCACGCGTGTACGGTCTCCGCTATTTGACTGTACCGGAGGGGCGGAGGCACAATTCAGCCCAATGAAGTTGGCTCCTCCAGCCTGTCGTCACTTCCGCCCACACAGGAAGTCATGTCATACAACACTGGCTTCCGCCCTTACAGAGCGTCACTGCCATCTCTGATCGAGGCTGTCCGATCCACACAGCGCCCCTAGGGACAAACGGAACAAGCACTCGTCAGGTCATTAGCAGATCATATAGCCTGTATATACGTTTGTAGACATATACAATACACAGTACAATAGCGACATGTTGCAAATATAATTATGATAAAAATTGCGATTACCATTGAATATATATAACGATAGTCGCTAATAAAACACATACAATGTTTAAATAGATAAAATATCCTGAAACCATTCATAAAAGAATCGTTACAAATCAAAATTAAAATTTAAAACATAATGAACTATAAAAACAGGAAAAGATATAAGGTAAAAGACTAAATCCTGAGGTTCAAAAAAAAAAAAATTACATATTAGAAAAGGGGAACATGATGTCAATAGTCACTTATGAAACAGTTGATATCTAAGTCAACGTTTAACCCTTTGGGGTGCAGAGAGTTGGTCAAAAATATCCAATGCGTCTCGCGTTTGGATAACTCTCTTACTCTGTTTGAGCCCCTCCAAACAGGTTTGACATTTTCAATACCCCAAAATTTCAACTCACTAGGATCTTGATTGTGATGATTTTTGAAATGTAGGGAGACATTATGGTCCTTATAACCATTTCGAATGTTTGCAATATGTTCTGAAATACGTATTGCAATAGTTATTTTCGTTCTATCGATGTAAATTAAGCCACATGGGATATCTGTACCTTTAATCAATACATCAAAGAGGGCATCATAATGAGGAGTTTGAGGTGGGATGTTAGTCCCCAGGATGCCCTCAATGATGAGGTGTCAACAAAGGAATGGTTGGATTTTTTCAACAAAGCAGGCACTGAGTTGCAACAATTAGTACTAAAAAGGAAAAAACGTAAAATGGCTTTGCTCGAAAAGAGGATTGCCGAATTACAGGTAATCCTAGAGCCAGATAAAGATCTAGCTCAGGTTACTAAGTTCAATGTGGATGTAAAGAAGAAATTAGATAAAATAGACAGGGACACACATAAAAAGAAAATTAAGAAATATAAGAGGGACACACAAGACTTCAGGACTGGCAACGTATATGTTTGGCAAAATCCGCCTGGACAGTCCATTGCACAGTCCATGGATTCTGTTCCTAGTATCCCGCTCCCATCCACTTCTAGTGGTGGGGGTGCGAGTTACTATGCCAATTCGGCACCACAGATGTCCAATAAAAAGGGAAAGAAAAAGGGAAAGACTAAATCCAATGGTAATAAATTATCCATCTAACCATGACCAATGGCAACACGTTCCTTTCAGGAACGGTGGGCAAGATGGATCTATTTATAGAGGAGGTCCCAATTCCCCCAAACCCCTCCCAACTTTTAACAGGTATGATTCATTGGGTGACGCTAATGTGCCATTCACACCTGTATCCCCACCCCGCCCTTTTTTATGGAGGGGCGGTCGGGGCAGGGGAGGGAGACGGGGGGGCAGACCCTGGAGGGGGAGACCCATGGAATGGGGTCCCCCGAGTTATCCACCGAGGGCCGGTCCATCCTCCCAATATCCTCTTCGAGCGGAACACGCAAGCGAGGATGTCGAGCAGGGAGGAAGTACCAACAAAAAAAGAAGGCTGGTGGATTAACGGTGTGTATAACTTGGCAGGCATTGCTCTTACACAAAAAGAGACTAACATTTTAAATGCTGGTTTAAAGTGTGCCAAGCACAGACCCCTCAACAAATTTGATGTGTACGTTGATGTGCACAAGTATGTTAGGAAGATTAATCTAAAGAGACATTTTCTTAACCCTAACCGGGTCACCAATAACAATCGGTCTAATGGTGTAGTTTCGAACTGTGGGGGTTGACAGTGGTCTCAAAAACCGCTCCCTTTTTAATCCTCCACAGTCCTCCAACCATTGTGTTGATGTGTTTAAAAATCTGGTTCTGCAGGATGTGAGAGCCCTGCAGCCCAGAAAAGGGGTGAACCCTAGACACATCCAACAGGGTTTGGAGGAAAGGAAAAATATCATTATCAGACCGACTGATAAAGGGGGAGGGGTAGTGATCCTAAAGAAAGATTTCTATCTGAATCAACTTAGTAATATGCTTTCAGACACAGAAACCTACGAGGAGTTGAGAGGTGATCCAACCATTGAGTATAGAAGGATTTTGAAAGATCTTATACAGTTTGGTTACTACCATCGGGTTTTGTCTGATAAAGAGCAGAGATACCTTATGCCAAGTTTTAATAGAGTTCCAACGATATATACTCTACCTAAAATACATAAGGATGCACAAAATCCCCCAGCAAGACCCATCGTCAATGGTATCAATTCAGTGACCGCGAGACTGGGTGAATACCTGGACTTCTTTCTACAGACTAGTGTGGTTAGTCTGAGGTCATACCTCAAAGACACCAAAGACTTCCTCCTTGCCTTGAAGGACGTCCAGATATCCCCAGACAAAGAAGTCTTTCTAGTAACAGCGGATGTGTCCTCGCTGTATACTATAATCCAGCATGAGGACGCATTATTGGCTCTGAATTGGGCCTTCTGTAATCGTACCGACCTCCCAGACCCCCAAAAGAGATTTTTAAAATGCGCACTTGAGTTTTGCCTAGCGCATAACTATTTCTGGTTCAATGGAACATTCTATAGCCAGAAAAGGGGCGTGGCGATGGAAGCCAAATTTGCTCCCAGCCTCGCCAATCTCTTTATGGGGGAATGGGAGGACAGGTTTATCTACGCTCTAGCTAAGAATGAGCTGAAGGTCTACAGAAGGTACATTGATGACCTATTTTTTATATGGGAAGGTTCGGAAAATACGTTACGAGACTTTGCTGACTCGCTTAACTCCAATGATAATGGTGTTAAACTGGAGTTTAATTGGAGTCGTGAGTCCATCCATTTTTTGGATGTAGAGGTAATGATAAGAAATCAAACACTGGAGACTCGTGCGTACTTTAAACCTACTGACCGAAATGGGTATTTACCCATTTACAGTGGTCACCACTCCCGGTGGTTACAGAATATCCCTAAGGGGCAGTTCCTACGTGTAAGGAGGAACTGCTCCTTAGATACGGACTTTCTGACACAGGCACAGGTTCTCCGGCATCGTTTCCTGGAGAAGGGTTATGATGGGCGGAAGCTTGATAGTACCATCACTGAAGTTTTGGGTATTTCTCGGCAGGAATGCCTTGCAGATACAGTGAGACCAACCGAGAATAAGCAGGAGTGGAGTTTCCTTACGCAATACAATTCCCAATATAAAGAAGTGGAAGATATCATTAGGAAGCATTGGGGAGTTTTGAGTGTGGATAGGATCTTGGGTAATGTTATCCCGCCTACACCCACTTTTGTATACAAAAAAGCACGCACCTTTGGGGACCAACTGGTGTGTAAGGTCCTTGACCCCCCTACCAAGCCCTGCATGTTTTGGGATGACAGGACAGGTTTTTATGCCTGTCGTCGCTGCAAGACATGCAGGCAGGTGCGGACCCACCTGCGGGGGTTTTCTTCTTTTAGTTCTTCCGCGAATGGTGAGACCTTTGACATCAAGGATCTCATCACTTGCCATACCACACATGTTGTTTATGGCCTGGAATGCCCTTGTGGCTTAATTTACATCGGTAGAACGAAAAGAACTATTGCAATACGTATTTCAGAACATATTGCAAACATTCGAAATGGTTATAAGGACCATAATGTCTCCCTACATTTCAAAAATCATCACAATCAAGATCCTAGTGAGTTGAAATTTTGGGGTATTGAAAATGTCAAACCTGTTTGGAGGGGCTCAAACAGAGTAAGAGAGTTATCCAAACGCGAGACGCATTGGATATTTTTGACCAACTCTCTGCACCCCAAAGGGTTAAACGTTGACTTAGATATCAACTGTTTCATAAGTGACTATTGACATCATGTTCCCCTTTTCTAATATGTAATTTTTTTTTTTTTGAACCTCAGGATTTTGTCTTTTACCTTATATCTTTTCCTGTTTTTATAGTTCATTATGTTTTAAATTTAAATTTTGATTTGTAACGATTCTTTTATGAATGGTTTCAGGATATTTTATCTATTTAAACATTGTATGTGTTTTATTAGCGACTATCGTTATATTTATTCAATGGTAATCGCAATTTTTATCATAATTATATTTGCAACATGTCGCTATTGTACTGTGTATTGTATATGTCTACAAACGTATATACAGGCTATATGATCTGCTAATGACCTGACGAGTGCTTGTTCCGTTTGTCCCTAGGGGCGCTGTGTGGATCGGACAGCCTCGATCAGAGATGGCAGTGACGCTCTGTAAGGGCGGAAGCCAGTGTTGTATGACATGACTTCCTGTGTGGGCGGAAGTGACGACAGGCTGGAGGAGCCAACGTCATTGGGCTGAATTGTGCCTCCGCCCCTCCGGTACAGTCAAACAGCGGAGACCGTACACGCGTGACCACGCCCTCTGTTGAAGTTACTTGCTAACGAAACGCGTCAGGGCGTGGTCACGCGGTCACGAGGCAGACCGGCGTCCGATGCTGTACCCGAGGCTCCCCATCGCTTGGTACCAGCGGCGAACTGCTACTACGGGGACCGGCCTCTGTACGCAGGTTATGCCTCATCTTTTATGACAAGCTTGCTTTGTTCTGTTATTTTGTAAGTGCATCAGCTACTGGGGGTATTCTTTTGGATAATAAAGCGGTGTTTTAGCCATGCAATATTGCCCTATGTGAGTTATTTCCACATGTACCACCCCTGTTTGATTGGAACCTCCTGTGGGTATACCACAAGAATTGATCCGATTGAGACGGTTCAAGTGCCGGCGCTCCTGGTTAATTCCTGAGGAGATAGTTTCTAAGCCTGTGATAGGCTGATGTTACAGGCGCTTGTTGACCAGATTTCTGGTGAGTGTTTCTGATTTGGGGGAGCACATTGGTGAGGTGGAGGGTCCGGTGTATTCACCAACATACTCACGACCTTGGATTGTCAGGAGAGAATATCCTGGGCACATTGCATGATCATATGAGCACATGGACTTTATCCCAGTGGACTGCATTTATACTTTTTTATGTTCTTAGCGCTGCTAGTGCGTTGTAGTATATCTTGTTTGTGATATTATTATATATGCACCTCTATTGTATGTCATTTTATTTATAGCAGCAGCTTTGTTAGATATATGGTTTGTATCAAGCATTCATATATCTTTTATTTAATAGATTTTAAGGTACTTGTATTTTAGCGCCGGTTGAGCAGGTGTTTATAGTCCCTCGCAGTGCCCCGCCTACTTGCTCCTTTTTTGGTTATTTAACTTCATGTTTATTGTTTTGAGGATGCTTGATATCCATACTTGTTTCCTGTCATCCTCTTCTCCTTTATCTTTCCATGTTTCCCTGCATCAGGATCTTTTCCAATGAGTCCTCTCTTCGCATTAGGTGGCCAAAGTATTCGAGTTTCAGCTTCAGGATCTGTCCTCCCAGTGAATATTTAGAGTTGATTTCCTTCAGGATTGACTGATTAGATCTTCTTGCTGTCCAAGGGACTTTCAAGAGTCTTCTCCAACACCATAGTTTAAAATCATCAATTCACTAGCGTTCAGCCTTCCTTATAGTCCAGTTTTCACAGCCAGAGGTTACTACTGGGAATATCATAGCTTTGACAATACAGCACTTCGTTGTTAGGGTGATGTCTCTGCTTTTTATAATGTTGTCTAGGTTTGCCATTGCTTTCCTCCCAAGAAGCAAGCATCTCTTAATGCCATGGCTACAGTCGTCGTCTGCTCTGATCTTGGAGCCTAGGAAGATAAAATCTGTCACTGTTCCCATTTCTTCTCATTTGCCAAGGAGTGATGGGAACGGTTGCCATGATCTTAGTTTTCTTAATGTTCAATTTCCGTCCAGCTTTTGCACTCTCCTCTTTCACCTTCATTAAGAGACTCTTTAGTTCTTCTTCACTTTCTGCCATTAGTGTGGTATTTTCAGCGTATCTCAGGTTGTTGATATTTCTCCCTGTGATTTGAATTCCAGCTTGTGATTCATCTATCCCGGCATTTGCATTATGTACTCTGCATATAAGTTAAATAAGTAGGGTAACAAAATACATCCTTGCCACACTGTCATGTACCTGGTCAGAGGCTACAGTGTTAAGAGGGCTCCCCTTGCGGTTAAGTGCAGAACACCCCTGGAGGTGGCACAGGGGATGCTATGCCCAAAGAAGCATGGGATGCCAGTTGTAAAAATTTGCAGAGCTGATCACTGGATGGCAGCAGGAACAGGCAGGATGCGCTGTGGGACAGGTGTCCTTAGCAGTTCCAGGCACACTTGGCAGCAGGGCAAAGCAGGAAGCAGAACCAGAAGCCGGGCAAAGGGTCATACGCATTTGATCAGTCAGTAGAATAAGCAGGTAGCAGACACTGGAATAAGCCGTGGTCATACATGGGTAAAAAGGTAAAAGCAGAGTCAGTGAGCCTAGCTGAGGCCAAACACAGTTCAAGCCAAGGGTCAGAGCCAGGAATCAAGGTTAATCAGGTCAAAAGGCAATCCAGGTCGGTAACAGGAGGACCAAGATCAGGATGCACAAAGCACAGGAATCATGGGGGGGGGGCTTACAATCATCAAGCAAATAGTGGTTGCTGCTGGCTTTAAATAGGCCACTGGGCCTCAGAATCTGTCTAGCATTGCATGCGCTTTGGCATGTGTGCGCTTCTTGACCGTTCTTGACCGTGTGCGCATGCGCATGAGCATTGGCGAATTTCTGTTCGCCAGTGCACAATTCTGTTGGCTATTGACAGATATGCCAATTCTTCTGCAGATTGTCCTCTGACACTCACTCCTTTCTCAATTTTGAACCAGTCAATTGTTCCATGTCCTGCTCTAACTGTTGCTTCTTGACTTGCATACAGGTCAGACGACAGGTGAGGTGGTCTGGTTTTTCTATTTCTTTCAGTATTTGCCACATCTTGTTGTGAGCCACACAATTGAAGGATTTACTGTAGTCAATAAAGCAGAAGTAGACATTCTTCTGGAATACCCTCTACTTGCTAGATTACATAAAAAAAATAAACTAAAATCCCCTACCCCTCTCACCTGAAATCATGATCATGTGACAGACCAGGTCCCAAATGTGTGGAAGGGTTTGTGTGGGGATGGATCTATGACTGGTTTGTTAAAGAGCTGCCCACGGGGTCCTGAAGACTTTAAATGACAATGCCATGATATCATTGTGGGAGTGATGGCAACAAGACCAGTCAGCGGGCCTGAACTGCAGATGTGTATCATTGGACTACATTATCAAAAAAGACTATGCTGAGGGCCACATGACTGGGTAAGTAAAAAAAGTGTCCTAGAACTTTTTCTAAAAAATGTGCATAGAAAGGAGATGGTGGGAGGAATTTTTTTATTTTTATTTTTCCCTTTAGACGGGCTTCTAGTTAGGATGATTTACACAAAGCTGTAAATGTGATGTTTAAGCAATTCAGTGCCTACAGTAGAACACCTGCATGCTAATGCCTAGGCCAGCTGATAGGGATGCTGCTAAAACCCTTACCAAATATTACAAGTACACACTATCTTCTAAGTTGTATTTTCTCTTTGACAAATAGTACACATTGATGAGGAGATTCAGCAGCAGAAGTGATTAAACAGGGCTGAAGTATGCAATGAACAATCACAAAGCTCTGCAGGCATGTATGGAAACAAAATATATTTCTATAAAGGAATTTTACAAAATTGTAACACACAGAAAAGTGTAACCACAAAAGGTAGCTAAGAGTGAAATTGATGTTCTGCTAGATTTTACCGAGATTTACTTCCTTACTGGGAAGGACCTTATATGAATTTACAGTCTAGAAGAGTTTATATACTGTACATTAGTGCAGCAGGACAGTCATGCATGTATTACCAATCCCTTCACTACCATTGGCACATCATATATTCAGGCTATTTAGAAGATTACTGAAAGGTGAACACTCTTTTACATACAATACAACAGTCTCTTATCATTATAATTCATTAAGTTGAGAAAGATCTCATATTGTAAAATAAGGGTCTGGTTTGGATTTGGGGGACCCCACATCAGTTTTTTTGTTTGGGGGTTCCCCTTATAAACCCCTACCAGATCTTTAATTGGGCATGCAGTGTAGGAGGCAAAGAAAGAGGGGGACAAAGAATGCATGGCCCACGCTCAAGCAGGATTAACCAGTCAGGTTTAATAATTAAGAAATATATTTTTTTAAAGAAAAACAATCCAGAAATTTTGAACAGACTTGATGCAGACTATGTAAGCAGCTTTAACCACTTCCCGCCTGTCATATAGCAAAATGATGGCTGCAAAGTGATTGCCCCATCCTGACTGGGCATCATATGATATCCAGCAGGATAGGCCACTCTGCGCGCCCCCAGTGGCGCTCTGACACCCCACATCTCCAATCCCGGTAAAGAGCCTATAATGTAGGCTCTTTACCATGTGACCAGCTGGGTCCAATCACAGCTTGTCACATAGTAAATAGGAAGTACCGTTGATCGGCTTCCTTCAGTTCGCGCCTGACAGGCATGAGTAGAGGAGAGCCAATCGGCGGCTCTCCTGATGGGGGGGGGGGTCTGTGCTGGTAATCAGAGCATTGATTACAAGTGCAGACCCTTGGGGGATGCCACTAGAGCCACCAGGGATTGCCCACCCATGGCCACCAGGGGTGCCCAACCATGGCTACCAGGGATGCCCACCCATGCCACCAGGGATGCCAATCAGTGCTCAGGGAGCCTGTCAGTGCCCTCCTCATCAGTGCTGCCCATCATTGCCGCCTATCAGTGCTGCCCACCAGTGCCCATCATTGCCGCCTATCAGTGCCCATCAATGCTGCATGTCAGTGCTACCTATCAGTGCCACATATCAGTGCCCATCAATGCTGCATATTAGTGCTGCCTATCAGTGCTGCATATTAGTGCCTCATCATCAGTGCCACTCCATCAGTGCCTCCTCATCAGAGCCTGTCAGTGCGGCCTCATCAGTGCTCGCCAGTGCAGGAAAAAACATATTTATTTACAAAATGATATAACATAAACAAAAAAACTTTTTTTTTTTTCAAATTTTTCTGGCTTTTTTTATTTGTTTAGCAAAAAAGAAAAAAACTTGTGATCAAATACCACCAAAAGAAAGCTCTATTTGTGGGGAAAAAATAACATACATTTGGTTTAGGTACAGTGTTGCGTGACCGCGCAATTGTCATTCAAAAGGCAACATCGCTAAAAGCTGAAAATTGGCCTGGGCAGGAAGGGGGTGAAAGCGCCCTGTATTGAAGTTGTTAATAGACTGCAGTTTAAAGTTATAACAAATCCCTTATCTTTTATTGTAAATGTAAGTTCCTTATTAATAACCTTAATCAATAAGCCTAACCTGTTGTTTCAAAGTTCTTCCTTTATATTAGTATTCTTTCTTTCTTTGAGCCCCTTCCTCTTGTTGGCAGATGAAGTCTTCTTTCTCAATTGCAGGTGGTGCTCAACTACAGCAGCATTGCAGAGGGAGAGGAAGTCAAGAAGAACATGGTTCCTCTATGGTTTTTATGGGTCACTGGGGGAGCTATCCGATTGGAAGCTAGCACCCCATGTGACTCTGGGGGCCATCCTGGGTCGGGCAGAGTCTATTTAAGACCCTGGCTCCCAGGATTGGCACACATTTCTCGTGTGCGTAGTGGAGTGACAGGTCACCTCTTTTTCAGGGACAGTCATTGGCGAAAGGGAGAGGTTCCAGATGAGGAGGAAAAGAGCAGGGACATGCCATCCTTTCTGGAAGCTTCCCCAGTTGGTTACGGACCAGACAGCCAGCATTCTACCCTTCAAGACCGATGCTGTCGGTGCACCCAAGACCTACTGTTATATTTTTCACAACACTATTCTGTGAGTGCACCCAGTCTGGTTGTCTTCCCACTGGGTAGTTGTGCTCTACTGAATTTTAACATACAGTTCTGTTACTGCAACTGAACTCTGCGTGTTATTGCCACCGCACCACGCTGCACCTCCCCACAAGTTTGTCTTCTTTCTTTAAAACATTTTTTTCACATATTAAGAAGTGGTTTTAACAAAAAAGTTTAATGCTTACACACTTTTTGGGCAACATAATATTTGTAACTTCATCAACTTAATAATTGATCAAATTTATTTTCTCCCCAAAAATAATGTGTTGATATATGGGAAAGCACAGGGCACCAAGCACCTGTTTTACCTATTTTGATTGAAAGGGAAACACACACCCATATACACTCTATAAGAGCAGATACCCGCTACCTCTTCAATTTTCTCTTATAGACCCTACGTAGGTAGTTGTCTTAGTTGAGGCAGCAGCTCCCACAAAAGTTCATAACTAACCATCTACGCAGAACCCCCCTAAACTTTTATAGCTCGGGCAAACTGTTTTAAAATGATTAAATAACTTGTAATTTTTGGCAGCCATTCTTGTGAAACACACACCTCTACGATACAGGATGATTACATTGCTTCTTCTTGGCTTCTTCCCAGTCCCTTCTGGTTTTGGATTCCCTAGTTAGCTTTAACTCAGGAATCTGTAAACAACATAGGATAGAGCCAGGCTAGGCACCCAATGACCCACAGGTAGCTAGAAGTCTGGTTACATGGTTACAAATTGTTACTGTATGGACTGAGAAGCAGAGTAGACAGGCTGATACTTTCAGTGTCAGAGTTCCAGTATCTCATCCCAGAAAATCATGGTAAGAAACTACTCAGTCAGGTTGAGTGCTGGTTGGAGGATCTTCTCACCACCACTGACCCCACTGAAACCAGAATAGATGTTGCACCTGTGATCATTTCCCTTCCCGGGTATCTTTGCTAAGTAACTAAATACATCTGGGTATATGTACATATAGTATGTCCACATAGACTTCTGTTGGGTTCATTTGCTGATGTTAAATGTTTGTATATGTGAAGTATGTAATATTGCTATTATTTTTTTCAGAGAAAAATTGCATTATTTCTGTACTGGTGTGTATCACTATATTTATGGTTATTGTTATATAAAGTGTAAAATAGTTCCTCTTCTCCCATTTTTTTTTGCTTAGATTACTGGGTAATTTTCCAGAAAGTATATCTCTTTTGCTCATGGAGGCCCTATCCTGGGTGGAGGTGTTGCCAAATGTAACCAACTTGTCCACTTACTGAAGTTTCTGGTTTGTTTTCTGGTTCTTATAATTACCTGCACATTTAGTGCCACAATCTGTTTGGGGAGGGCCATCTTCCATAACCTCCCAAAAGAGGGCTACACTAACATTGTGTTCTTTTATAAACACTATGAACAGTAGTTATGCTTTCGTACGTTTCCTTGTTATAATATTATATCAATCAGTAATAACCCCTGTTGCAGTGTTTTAGGAACTATAAGCCCCCGTTCACATAGGGGCGATCCGACTTCGGGTGGCGACCTCCGAGATCGCGGTGCGAGCAGCGCGCCGCGACCTCAGAGCGGCCGCCACGGACTTCATAACATTGAAGTCTATGGCGGTCGCCTCCTGGTCGCCCCAAAGAAGCTCCGGACCCTTTTTCTAAGTTGGAGCGACTTGTGTCGCTCCTATTAGAACGGGTCCGCAGCTTCCCTATGGAAGCCTCACAGGTCGCCTCTATGTGAACGGGGGCTAAATGTGTTGTAATGCATTTGATACTAATGTTGCTTGCTTTGGTTCTGTTTTGTTTTAGGAAAACCCTATAAATAAAATTTATTTGATTAAAAAAAAAAAAAAAGATAAATTAGCTGTCTTATTGCTGGGGTTGATATTCAAACATTTGGACCCTTGCTGTAATAGCAAATACAGACAATGTAAAAATGGTGGTAAAATGGGTACGTATGAAAAGCAGTGGGATAAAGGCAGCTGGGACTACAAAGTGAATTATACTTTTAGTTCTACTGAGCATGGAAAACGAAAAAAAAAAAAAAAATTATATATTATATATATATATATATATATATTATATATATATATATATTCATGTAAAAGCGACTCTGTTACCTTAAAAAAAGGAAACATCTAAAATAGACAGAAACTACTCATTCATCACTTCTGCATGTACCAGATGCCTGCATCCTCACTACAGGTCATACTAACAATGTAGGATGCTGAAGACAGAACCACAGAGCGTGCCGTGGGACACAGGCAACACCCCAAAGTGTGCAAGATGTTGAGATTCTGCAAGAGAGTGAAGATTCCACAAATGGGTGACTTGGCATGTATTGTTTTTCCTTTAAAAATGTGAAGCACTACCCTAGCAGGGGTTGCAGATGACTGGTTTTCCCACAGCCTGGCAACAAACATTTCTCCACTTTCATCCAGAAACAAGGAATAGTCTTTGGGCTTGGTTTCTATGTTTTATTAGGAGTAATCACTTGATGAGGAATAGAAATGATGGGATGCCCAGCTTGATTGAAAAAAAAAAAAAACTAGGGACAACTTCCCCCCTATTGTACATCATCCAGAACTGTCCTCTTACTAAATGCTGACAGTCTCTGATGATCAAAGATGAAAAAGCCCCTTCAGGGCTAGGAACTCTCAGTCCCTTAGAAAGTAGCACAATGTGTTGTAGGCTGCATATCGGATTATCTCCAACCCCACCGTAGACACTGATCCCAGCTCTACTGACTGCAGAAACTACTAGCCCACCTGGCTGTTTCTTCGCCAGCCCACCCGGCTGCTCCAAAGATCTCCCAGGGCAAGGGAAAGGAGAGATTCAAGCACAACACTGTACTCCAGAAAGGACTGCTACATGTGACAGTCTCTCCCCCTGTAAGCCCCTGAGTGTGCTGATGTGCTGCCGGATACTCTTGAAGACCACAGGTACTGTTTTCCTTTAACTTCTCTCAGTCCCTTGCCAGTGCAACCTGGTCAGAAACTATAGCACAGTGTATTAGGATTTGGAGTAACCAAGTACCATTAGGTCTGCTTGCCTTAAGGAATCGGGGGCTGCTGTAGGTTAACCACTTGAGCTCTGGAAGATTTACCCCCCTTAATGTCCAGGCCATTTTTTGCGATATAGCACTGCAGTATTTTAACTGACAATTGTGCAGTCATGCAATGTAGGTAATTTTTTCCCCCCACAAATTGAGCTTTCTTTTGGTGGCATTTGATCACCACTGCATTTTTATTTTTTGCGCTATAAACAAAAAAAATTTTGAAAAAAATTTTTTTTTTACTTTCTGCTTTAAAACATTCCTTAAAAAAAATACATTTAGGCCAAGGATGTGGCAAGCTGTGGACCAAAATGGCCGCTTAACAGCACAGCTTTGTCCCTCTACACACAAGAACCGGTGGTTCACCGTGACCCCCATCCTCCTCTCTCAGTCACCGTAGAGGAGCTTACTACCCCTGCGACACCCAGCATGACCAAAAGAAAGGGAAACTCCTCAGCCCCGCACCGCCTCACGGACTTCTTCACTGCCATGCATACCAGCCAACATGGCAATGGCAGCGCTGTGGACCCGCCATCACAAGGCTTCAACTACTTGCACTGTGACACCGATCCTGAGGCTATGGAAAGCTCAGCACTGGCTCCCAGCTACCCATCAGCTCCCAGCTCCCCATCACAGCCTCTCCCTGACAGAGGTAAGCAAACTGCACACTAACCAGCTCATTCCCCTGACAAGGCTCCATTGAGCAAAAAGCAGTATACCTGGGCACAGGCTGATCCCCATAATACTGAAGAAACTGTGCCTGACTCTGACTCATTAGCTGCCTTCCCTGCTAGTGATCACCCAGCATCAGAAGCCACATTAAAAGGAATGCTGCTCTCCCTGCAAAAAGAGCTCCAGAGAGAAATGCGCTCCTCCATATCTAACCTTACTATCAGAGTGTATCAGGTGGAGGAGCTTTTAAACGCCAAACAGAGGATCTCCCCCACATGATCGATAAGATTAATGACCTAGAACAGTGTTTCTCAACCTTTTTTCAGTTGTGGCACCCTTAACCATTCTGCACAATCTCTAGGCACCCCATTCTAAAATGTGAAAAAAAAAAACTTATAGTTTTACATATTGCAGCAACATCCATACACATGGGCCATCCAACATTAGAAGTGATTTATTCCTCCACTATTGCAAACTGGTATAGAATAGTATTCTAGGGTTTCTCTTCTCCCTCAGTTTCTCTCCTTTTATTTGCTAATGTGACCCTAGTGCTGATGGAGAAGGGATGAGTAGGAGTATATAAGGATGCTGTGCAAGCACCCGTCATTCTCCTTATCAACCAGTGATGTCACTGGTTGTCAGGGTGCCAGTGGCTCGACCCGCACAGTGCCCAGGATTGTCAGGGTGCCAGTGACTGGACCAGCACAGTGCCCAGAGTTGTAACTCTACAAAGTAAAAACCTGTGGCAATTTGTTGCCATTTTTAGCCATTTTGCCAAGGCACCCCTGAAGGACCCAGGAGGCACGACAGGGTGCCATGGCACCCTGGTTGAAAAAGGCTGACCTAGAAGATAGGTCAAGGTGGAAAAATATAAAGTCCCGCGGCATACCAGAATCAGTCAAACCCGCCAAATTGGCCACCTATATACAACACTTGTTCCTTAAGCTCTTGCCTCATCTTACCACTATGGATCTAAAAACAGACCGAGTGCACATGATCCCTAAATCTCGATACCTCCCCACAGAAGTTTCAAGGCATGTGCTAGCTCGGATCCACTTTTATCATGTTAACAACCAGATCCTTACAGCATCCAGAGCCTCACCACACCTCTCTGAACCATACACGGGGGGGGGGTCACAGTTTTTGCCCACATTTCAGATGCCATGGTGCAAAGAATTCCAACAATCAAACATGCCATCCTTCAGGAACGCTGCATTCCCTACAAATGGGGCTTCCCAGTCAAGTTGATTGTTACCTACCAAAGCCAGTCAGCCACTATCACCTCCCCAAAAGATGGCATCAAATGCCTGCTGAATTGGGGCCTTATAAATACTTCTCCCCTTTCTCCCAAGCAGTAAGGACCACCGCAACATCAATAGGAGCCTTGGTCCACAAGCAGAAAATCATAAGCTAACTTCGGAAACCTCGAATGTACTCCCTTTACTTGACCCAGGAACTCTACCCAGCTAAATCACAGTTAATGTTGTAGTGCTTAAACTTAGTGTCTGTAGCGGGCAGTGGTATTTTTATAATCCCCACTCCCAAGATATACAGGGTGCTAAGCACACCTATTAACTCTTTGGTTCAATTTTGCTCTCTCTTTTGTTTTATTACTGTAGACGTCTTTGATTTTACTGATCTCCAGATAGGACATTGGAATTAATTGTTCTCTCGGTTTTACTTGTTGATTGCATACCAAGTGTCGGTATAATAGATATGGTCTCTGCTCACACTGTTATGTCCCTTTTCCAATCCTGCCATGACAATTACTATAACCTCTATCAATGCCAATGGCCTAAACTCCCCTTTCAAACATAATTTACTATGGCAGGAAGCCCTATCTCAACAGTCAGATATACTCTACATGCAAGAGACGCATTTCTCTACATCGTAATCGCCCTCACCGTTAAGGCTTTACGGTCCTTCCAACTATCGCACATTAATGGAAGATAAGTTATTCTATCCGCATCCTTTAACAACCAGCCTCTGACCCTTCTTATTATCTACGCACATAACTCCCATCAAAGACAGTTTTACAGGACTATCATTAACAAGCTCCGCCCATATCGCCATTCCCATCTTATTATTTGTGGAGATTTTAACGATGTTGACACTGATACAAAACTTTTCACCAAAATGTTGGCAATGCGTCTCTCACTTATAGCAAAACTGGTACATACTGATTAGGTAGGATTTGTTGCTGGCAGGCAGGCGTCAGACAGCACAAGGTGCTTTGTAGACCTAATATAATGGGCTGAACGACACCAAATGCCTTCTCTGCTTCTCTCTTTGGATGCATAGAAGCCATTTGATCAAATACATTTGCAACACGTGAACGCTGTACTCCATAAATTTGGTTTTACTGGCAATATTCTGCATTCCATTCCAAGTCTAAACTCTGCACCTAGTGCCAAAGTGTGGCCTTCTGGTATTCTCTTAGACCCCTTTTCCATAACAAATGGAAACCAACAGGGATGTCCCCCTTCACCACTAATCTTTGCCCTAGTAATGGAACCCCTGGCACAAACCATACATACGGACCCTCACATCACTGGCATAAAGGTCGGGGACACTACCCATAAAATAGGCCTTTATGCCGATGATGTTATCATATCCCTGACCGATCCAGTTAACTTCCTTCCCCAACTTAAATGAGTGCTTGCCTGCTTTAGTACTATTTCACACTACAAAATCAATTATAACAAATCCTCTATGTTGGATATTTGCCTGCAACCGTCTCTCAAATGTAGCATTGCGACAATCTCTCCTTTCTCGTGGGCCCCTAACTCCACTCTCCAATAATTAGGTATTCAGTTGGTCTCACCTTCTTCTCAATTCCTCTGACTCAACCTAAATGCTCTAAACTGCAACGTATCTCTCAAGGCTTACACATAAATCATGCTTCCTGGGCGGGCTGCATAGTCCTAAAAAAGATGTATCTCCTACCTCACATCTTATACACATTTCGAACTCTCCCGCTAACCATCTTATCTGCGCAACTTGCTAAACTACAAGCGACCTTGGTCTCTTTCATCTGGAATGGCAAACGCTCCAGGCTCAAATACCTTACTTCTACAGCTACAACCCTCTCGCTCCACTGATCTCAAGGCATACTACTAAAACTCCTTTCGCATTTTCTCCTTTCCTCCCTGGAGCTCTTGATTCTGCAGTTCTCTCTCACTCCTTGTTCACTACTAATCATCTGAGCTCCTTTCAACACCTATGTCAACAATATCAACTAAAAAATAGGAACTTTTACATCTATCTCAGATATGCTCAGCGCTCTCCCATACACGACGGACTAATCAGCCTTTACTTTGGAACCTAGTGAAATTCTAAAACCATCCTAACCCAACCTCCAAAGGCGTTGCATTCATCTACAAGCTACTGACAAATCCAACATAGTTGACCAAAAACTCTTCAATGCAATACTGGGAGTGGATAGCCCACCTAACTTTCACCACCTCACAATGGCACTAGGCTCCGGCTTCCACTCTAAAAGCATCCCACTGTATTACCCATTGAAAATTGATGCAAATAAATTTTCATAATTGGTACTTTACTCCTGCAAAACTGGCACGTATATATCCCTCTGCATCATCTGACCGCTGGAGAAATTGAGGAAACACTGGAACACTGTTTCATATTTGGTGGAAATGCCCCAACCTATCCAAATTCTGGGCAGATGCCGCACTTCTGGTTACCTCCATAAGTAATGTTCTGTTTAGCCCTACTCCCCAGATGGTTCCACTAGTCATGGAATCTTCCCTGTGGCCTCCCTGCTTTCAAACCATTGTAACTCACATCTTTATAGCAACACGCTTAGCTATTGCCAGAGAATGGAAATGTCCCCTCCCACCTCAAATAGCAGAAGTTAACACCATCATAAATACAGACTGCCACCTAGAATCGCCAAAGCACACTTTCAAATGGCAAAATTTCTAACCAACTGGAATAACTGGCTTACTGACCCCAGGGACCTTGGTCCTTTGCCTTAATCCTACCACCCATACGCGATTATATTTCCTGCAACAATCACAACCATCAGGGAACTCCAATCCAAACGGTGCCTGTCGGGCCATCTTGGGATCACTGTCCTTCCCTCTTAACACTTTACCATCAACATGTGTGAAAATCGCATTACCGACAACTTCCACTGTCTTTTCTCTCCTATGTTTAGCTACGTATAGTTTACCACTCTACTTGTGTTAATATGTTCTGTTATACCAATATTGTTTGCCTACAACTCCAATAGTTGTTTCCCTACTGGTGTACCACCACTGTTCTTTGCTTTTTCTTCATTTGACTTGTACTTGCATAAATACCTTCATAAAATATTATGAAAAAAAGAAATAAAAATAAAATACATTTAGGCCAAGATGCATCTCTGTTGTAGACTTGGCAGGAGAGAGGAGAGTGGGACCAGGCCTTCCAGGTGTTTAGTGGGATGGAAATCAAAAGCAAACTAGGTGTCCCAACACGAATATTAATTAAGTAAGCATTATTATAAGAATTTTTTTTAGTGCATTATCACAAACTTAAGTCCTTGAAGGAGGCCATGCACTTAGCCATCAGTCTAGATAGGCATCTTTAGGAAAGACATTTCCGCCATTGTCTCCTAGTACCCTGTGTCACAAGATGTTTCAGAGTCTTCTGCTCATCTCAGGAGGAACTTCTGCAGATTGGCACCACCCATTTATCTTATGAAGATAAATAAAAATGCAGGAACTTTGCCTATACTGCTGTGACTCGGGTCACTTTACCTCCCACTGCCCCAATATTCTGTGAAACACCAAAGTCTAGAGAAGTCCAGGAGTGTCCCTCTGGACAATCCTGCATCAGGCCCAACTCAAATCAACAAATATTGTGCTGTGCTACAATCAAATGGTTAAGTGAAGTGACAACATAAATATATACATAGTTACATAGTTGGTAAGGCTGGAAAAAAGACACAAGTCTATCCAGTTCAACCTGTGTGGGTGTGTGTGAATGTGTTTATTATGATAGTAAAGTGTATATCCCTGTATGTTGTGATCATTAGGATGCCCATCTAATAGTTTAGATGCCCATCTATGCTCTCTGCTGATACCACTGCTTGTGGAAGAGAATTCCACATCCTTACTGCTCTATTAGTAAAGAACCCTTTACAGTGATTCTGGTTAAACCGCTTCTCTTCCAATTTCAGTGAATGACCGAATGTCTTTTAAAATTCCCTTTCACTGAAAAGTTTTTTTCTCTATGCTAGGGTCACCAGTAAGATATTTGTGGATCACTATAATATCCCCTCTCAAGTGTCTCCTCTCCAGAGAGAATACATTCAAAGCTTGTAGTCTTTCCCCATAGCGGAGGTCCTCAAGTCCTTTTATTTGTTTTGTTGTACTTCCTTAAACTCTTTCCAGTTCCAGCACATCCTTCTTGAGGACTGGTGCCCAGAACTTGATGGCATACTCAAGATGCAGCCAGACTAGAGTCTTGTAGAGTAGGAGAATCATTGTTTTATTCCTTGAGTAAATCCCCTTTTTGATGCATGCTAGTATTCTTTGGCTTTGCTTGAAGCGGCTTGGCATTGCATGCCATTGCTGAGCCTGTCATCTACTTGGGCCCCCAGATCTTTCTCCATCCTGGATTCCCTCAGAGGTTCCACCCCTAGCGAGTAACTTGCATTTATATTTTTGGCACCCAAATGCATCACCTTACATTTTTCAACATTAAACCTCATTTGCCATGTAGTTGCCCACCCCATTATTTTATTTAGGTCTCACTGTAAGGTTTCCACATCCAGCGCAGAAGTTATTGCCCTGCTGAGCTTTGCATCTTCCGCAAATAACGAGATAGTGCTTTTGATCCCACCCTCTATATCGTTAAATAAACTCAAACAGAATTGGCTTCAGGTCAGATTCCTGGGGGACTCCACTTGCCACACTTGACCATTCCACCCCGGTTACCATTTTTTTATCCAGGTACATACCCTATGGTCCATGCCAAAAGACCTCAGTTTGTAAAGTAAACGTTTGTGGGGGACTGTATTAAACGTCTTTGCAATATATAGATAGAACACATCCACCGGCCTTCCTTTATCTAGATGATAGCTCATATCATAGAATGATATTAGATTGATCTGGCATGAACGATCCTTCATGAATGCTGATTACTGCTAATGATACAGTTTTCATCAGATAAATCTTGGATATGGTCCCTTATCAACCCTTCCAATTAGCTTACAAACTATTGATGTTAGGCTGACTGGCCTGTAGTTTCCAGGGATATATTTCTGCCCTTTTTTAAATATTGGTACCATGTTGGCTTTTCTCCAATCAGCTGGTACCATTCCAGTCAGTACACTGTCCATAAAAATTAGAAACCCTCGAGTGTAAGCCATCTGGTCCCTGTGACTTATTTATGGTAAGTTTTTCAAGTCAATTTCTGATACTGTCTTCTGTTAGCCATGAGGGTGCATTCTATGATGTGTTATTAACATATAACAAAAGGCAATGTCCCAAATGATCCAAAGAGCAGTGGATGTCTCAAATGTTTTATTTACTGGCTGTGGAGATGTTTGCCAAGCTCCACAGCCAGCAAACAAAACACTTGAGAGATCCACTGGTCTTATCTAAAACTCCCAATAAACCGGATTCCACTTGCTGCAGACTATTTTGGAACAAAGCTTCCAAAAGTTCCTGGTTGCTGAGGAATTCCTGACTATTTAATGAAGTTCTTCTTCATTAAATAGCTGATGTTTATTATTATATCATCATGCTGGGGTGACTGATTTCACCCTGTGAAAACCATATTGCATGAGGGGGGGATTTACTATCACAAGCAATGACTCTTTGTAACATTAGAGTGATATAGCTCTGATAAGCTGCATTGAGTCTCAATGTGGTGGCGGTGTTGCACTCTTGAGAGGGGTTCTTGAAGGATCGTTACTCTTCACAATTTACCTTTCTGGACTTTTTGGGACCTTACCTTCTGTTATAATTTTTGGTTGTCACTTTTTTGTCCACCTAACCTGTTGATTGTAGTGCAGCACAATATTTGCTGATTAATTCTTGCTGTGATAAATACAGTAAATCATGGCGTGCTGCCAGCTCCTGTAATCACTGTTTATGTTTGTTGTTTTTACCACTAGCACAGTTTATAGCCATATGAACATTTTAGGCCAAACTCAAGGCAAACTATTTTTCCCAGCTTTGCCTACCATAGGGTCCCTTACCCATCCTCTATAGACATTCATAGACTTCTGTTCTGCCAGAAACTTCATTGATAAGTAAATTTCGCTTTGTCACCAGATCCCTCAAACCATCCTGTCCCTTTTCTATCATTGTGGTAAACAATTCTCTATTCATGGGCCTGCTCATTTTACATGTGTTACTCGTCACAATGACCATCTGGCTCTGCAAAAGGAATCAAGGTTTACTTGATTGCCTCCCATACTTATCTTGTAATCCTGGGTTACACTTGGCTCAGGTTGCTTATCACATACAGTATATAGACTGGACCTTGGGAAAAATCGCATTCTCAGATGATTCTAGGAGCATGTTTTTAGACATGCTCCTAGAATCACCTGAACCATACTGAACTCCTGTCCAACCGATCTGCTTCTGCTCTTCTGTCTTGTTACTTGGACTTCAGTAAAATCTTATTGGAAAAAGTTGCCTGAGTTCTTCCTCTTCATTGCTGGTACGCTTGACTTCTTACCAGCTACTCTCCCCCTAGGGGACATGTCTTCCTTTTATCTATAACTTAGACCCAAACAATGAAGTTTCACATTCAGGAAAACCCTGAGAAAGATTTTATCTGTCTGTAGATCTGAGTGAAAATTGACAAAACACTTTATTGCTGCATCAGGATTTCAGGCCCAGGCCCCTAACCCATATCTCCGCCAATCCACTGCCACATCAGAAACTGACCCACATGAGTAATGCAGTCACTTGCATAGGTGGAAACCACTTGTCATCTCACCATTATTTCACCTAAACTGCTTAGAAGTTATACCATGGAGGGGGGCGGTTAAGCCTTAAAATCCATTACCACTGTCATCATTACTGATTCGATGGACAGCAGAGAGAAACAATTATCTTTCACAAACACCAGGGGGTAGTAAGATGGGTATACAGTCAGCAGTGCAATATTAACCCCTTATACCATAGTGGTTGCCTGATTCACTATTAATTGTGGCTTTAAGTGGGTATACTGTGTGGCACAATTTTAGTGATTAATTATGAAGTGCTTTTGACAGGTTTTATGTTAGTCGGTAAATATAAAAGTTAGATTACCTATGAGGCTGAATAGATGGAGCTTTTTGGGCTGGAGTATTGATTCTTCATTGTTAGTAATAACTGAGGGTGTCTGAACTCCTTTGGAGTCATACAATATTTTAGAGATTTGAGTCCTACTAAAAAGGAAGCTGTAGGAAGGTCTAGACTTGTGGTGGTGTCACAAGTGATAAAAATATTGTTTTTAATGTTATAGATGGTTATGAATATTGTGACCATTTAATATTGGGAATATTTTATATATTTTTGATTTAAATAATTTCCTGCTGTAACCTACTGTGCTGTGAGCACATATTGGGGTGATCGAAAGTTTGTTGGATAAAACTTAGGGGCTAACATCCTGATTTATTTGGATAAGTTGGTAAATGTATTTATTTAGGGAACTTCTAGCTTCTCTTTTTTGGTTAGTAAAGCTTCATTCACCTGTTCACTTCCCCCACAGGAGCAGACTTCTTTTTCAGAGAAAAGGACAACAAAACTTTACTGTCTTACATTGTTTAATGTTGTATGAACACCAGTGGGGGCTGGTGCTCAAAATTTTTTTTTGGGAGGGGGGCGCAAACAGAAAAATAGGCATTGCTTTGCGGCAAAAAATTGCGTGACTTTGAGGTCACACACGTGTGAAAGGGGCCTTCAGTAATCAAGGTACAAAAATATGTAGCAGAAAAATTGGCCTAAAATGTTAAAAACTATTGGGTAACAAAACCAAAAAAGTAGAACTTCTTCTAAACCAAACTTCCTCTTTTACTTTTTAGAGGCATTTAAGGAGAATGTAAAAGGTAAAATCACATACATTTTAAATGCATCCAATTAATAAAGAAAATTGTTTGATCAAATCACAAAAAAAGAAAATCTGTGAGTGGAGGTAAGGCCTCCTTCTCTTCTTCATAACAGGGGGAGGTGTTTTGTAGTTCATGGGGATAACAGGGAACAATGCTAACTGATAACAGTCCAGAAAGCTCATAAAATTTTCAGCTCACAAGATTCCTGGCTGCATGAACAGTGCATTTTATTTTGTTGGGCAAAAGAAAAAAAAATAATACTTTTAATTGTATTTTTAGAGGAACAAATAAGAGAAATGTATTGCTAGTGTTTAAATACACTTTAACCACTTTAGCCCTGGAAAAATTTGCCCCCTTTCTGACCAGGCCCTATTTTGCGATTCGGCACTGCGTTACTTTAACTGACAATTACGCGGTTGTGCGATGCTGTACCCAAATTAAATGTACGTCCTTTTTTTCCCACAAATAGAGCTTTCTTTTGGTGGTATTTGATCACCTGTGCGATTTTTTTAAATGTTTGCGCTATAAACAAAAAAAAGTGACAATTTAAAAAAAAAAACAATATTTTTCTCTTTCTGCTATATGACATTCCCCAAAAAAATAAAAAAATATGGCACACAGTATATCTTATACAGAGCATTAATGAGCCAATTCACACATATGCGTTGTCAGACATCGCATGTGATTTGCAGCGCACTGCTCAGCAAATCACATGCAATATCTGTGCAATGCAGATTGTATGGCTGAATTTGCATCGCATTTGGACCAAAGTCGCACAGGACTCTTTTTTGGTCCGCACCAGAATTGGATCGCATTGGTGTTCACACCTATGCGATCCGATTCATGTGCGAGCTGATCTGGGGGTGTCGTTAACTTTGTATTGACACCCCCAGCAATTCGAATATATGGCAGTGTGAACTGCCTGCGAGTCATGTGTGATGCAGGAACTCGCAGTGGATTTGCAGGGTTTCCACATCGCATATGTGTGAACTGCCACTTATGTGAAGAAATCACTATGTGAAAACCTTTGCTGTGACTCAGATTTGCAACCAGGAATGATCAAAATAGATGTCACATGGCATATTAGTGCATTCTGTCACACAGAACAAAGGAAATTGCAGCAATGTGCAAGCAATAAATACATGCTCTGTTAATAGAATTTGCAGGAGTTAGCAGATAAGTATTGGTGTAGATTGTGGCAGAATATAGAAGTGCCAACGTTAAATAAAGGCTGAAGTATATGGGTTTGAAGAAGTTAGTAGGTAAGCAGGTTAGTAAACGGAAAATACAGTTTGAGCAGCTTATCTCCCTTCATGAGACTGAGAGAATAGATATACAGAATGTGAGCCACTGTATGAGCTTTGGAGTAAGTGCAGTACTAAATCTGTGGATCATCAAGCTCATAAACTGTAAAACTGGTAGGTGTATCAAGGGTTAAATAGATCAGTATTCTGGCAGCAAACAGTGGCCAGAGATAGCGAGTGCACAGATAAGAGAAGCAGAGTGGGACTAGGTACATACACTGTCACTCAATTTAGACACTGAAGCCTGTGTAAGGAGTCATCGCCCGCTCACCAGACCTGATCCTTTCATATTCATCTTCACCGCTGCTTCCGATTTCCTCCTTACACCGCCACATCTATAGGACTTATTTTTCCCAGCCACCTCCACTTACTCTTCAAAGCTGCAGTGTGCTAATCCTGCTAGTCCTCACTCAGCGTGGAAAGACGTCTGCTGTGCTGCATGGGGTGAGGCTCAGGCGGGAAGCAGATAGAGTGACGCCCAAGCACCGCCCCTATGACAGACATCCTGGACCAATCACAGGATGGCAATAGTGAGTGGGAGTGTTCGGGGCGCATCGCTCTGCGCCCCGGGGACACTCTGAAAGGACGCCAATCAGCTTACAAGAAAGAGATACATGATGCCAAAACCCTCAACCTCTTCATAGCCAGCAATGTGTCCGGCGCCCCACTGCCATTAAAGGTACGCTTTTTTTTTTTTTTTAATGCTGATGTTACATTGACTAGCTTTGGGGGGGGGGCGGCACCCCTGCACCCCCTATTGACCAGCCGCCACTGATGAACACCATGACCGAGTATTCACTTCCCCTTATTACTGAACTTTCAGCCGAATTCAGGGGGCACAAATAGTCGCCAAACAGGAATTGTGGTGCCTGAAAACTGATACGTTCCAGGAAAGGTGATGAATCAAAGAGGGACATTACGAATACCTGATTATGACATTTGGCTTTCATAATGCACCAGCCATGTTTCAGTAATGTGTTAATGACTTTCTCTGTATGTTTCTGGGTCGATTTGTTCTATTCTAACTGGGTGATATCATGATCTATTCTTCCTCCTTTCCTGAGCACAATAATTATCTCCATGTAGTTCTAACCAAGCTCCGGCAGTACTCCTTGTATGCCATACTATCTAGATGCATTTTCATGTGTGAGAAGTTTCCTTCTTGGGCTATATTGTATCTGACTCCTTAAAGTAGACTTTTAGCCTAAAACTAACTAAATCTAAAATCTACTGGAAGCCACATTCTAAAACTAATCTATCTAGCCCTGTAAAACAAAAATCGCTAAACATACCTTTTCTGCAGCCATGCTGGTCTGTCCCAAGCGGTCTCTGAATTTGTCTGTGAGTGAAATAACTTTCCAGACATTTCACAGCCGTTGTCTAACGCTAAAGACAGGACCAAAAGGTATGTATTGCGATTTTTGCTTTGCAGGGTTAGACAGATTAGTCTTAGAATGTGGCTGCAAGTAGATTTAGTGTTAGTTAGTTTTAGGCTGAGCTTCTACCTTAAGCATTACTGAGCATTAGGTATGAGCCATCTTTCAGTGGACCCAGCCTAGGGATTCAAAAGTAGTCCAACACTTCCTGGACCTTGCAAACATCTATAGGACGTTCATTAAACACATTTCTACTGATATGCCATATTCTCTCATTTCTTCTGTACCCCAAAATTTGTTATTTGTTTAACCACTTACCCACTGGGCACCTAAACCCTCTTCCTAACCAGACCAATTTTAAGCTTTCAGTGGTCTCACAGTTTGAATGACAATTACTCAGTCATGCAACATTGTACCCATATTAAATTCAAAGCTTTCTTTTGGTGGTATTTAATCATCATTGTTTTTTTTTATTTTTTGCACTGTACATGAAAAAATACCATAAATGTTGTAAAAAAAAAAAAAATGTATTTATGTTCGTTTCGCTTTTAAAAGTTTGCAAATTTAGTCATTTTTCTTCATAAATGTTGGCCAAAAGTTATACTGCTACATTTCTTTGGTAAAAATAAAACATAGAAGTATATATTATTTGGTCTTTGTAAAGGCTATAGAGTCTACAAGCTATGGTGTCCATCATTGAAAATGTATCACACTTGATGAACTGACGGTCTATCTCATTTCTTGAGGCACTTACAAGCCAGGAAAGTACAAATACCCCCAAATGACCCCTTTTTATAAAGTAAACATTCCAGGGTATTTATTAAGAGGCATAGTGAGTTTTTTTAAAGTTGTAATTTTTTCCCACAATTCTTGGCAAATAGAAGTTTTTTTTTTCCACAAAATTGTCATATTACCAAGTTATTTCTCACACACTGTATAGGCATACTTGCAACTACACCCCAAAATACATTCTGCTACTCCTCCTGAGTATGGCGATATCACATGTGTGAGACTTTTGCAAAGTCTGGCCACATACAGAGGCCCAACATCCAAGTAGCACCTCCAGGTGTTCTAGGAGCAAAAATTACACATCATTTCCTGACAACCTATTACACTTTTGAAGGCCCTGGAGCACCAGGACAATGGAAACGCCCACAAAATGAACCCATTTTGGAAAGCAAAGACCCCAACACATAATCTGGGAGGCATAATGCGTCTTTTGAACATGTAACTTTTTTCCACAAGTTTTTGGAAAATGTGCAAAGAAAATGAAAACGCATTTTCTTTTTTTATTTTTACACAAAGTTGTCCATTTATAGGATATTTTTAACACATAGCATGTACATAGCAAAAATGACACCCCAAAATACATTCTGCTACTCCTCCTGAGTATAGTGATACCACATGTGTGACATTTTTTTACAGCCTGGCCACATACAGAGGCCCAACATGCAGGGAGCACCATCATTTTCTGACTACCCATTACACTTTTGTGAGGCACTGTAGGGCACTAATAAGCACTGTAGTGGCACTGATGTGGCACGGATGTGCACTGAGATGGCATGGATGTGGCATGGATGAGCACTAATGTGGCATGGATGTGGCACAGATGAGCACTGATGTGGCATGGGTGAGGCATGGACGAGCACTGACGTGGTATGGATGTGACCCGGATGATCACTGACGTGGCATGGATGAGCCCTGATGTGGCATGGATGTGTCACAGATGAGCACTGATGTGGCATGGATGTGGAATGGATGAGTACGGATGTGGCATGGATGAGCACGGATATGGATGAGCCACGGATGACCACTGAGGTGACATGGGTGGGCACAGATGAGGCATGGATGTGACATGGATGGGCATGAATGAGGCATAATTGAGGTAGGGCTAGGCATGATTGAGGCACATGGGGTTGATTGAAGCACAAATTGGCATGATTGAGGCAGGCATGGATGGACATGATTGAGGCATGGATGGGCATGATTGAGGCATGACTGAGGTATGATTGAGGCATGACTAATGTATGATTGAGGCATGGAGGAGGCAGGGGATGAGTGGTGCTGCAGCCTCTCTCCTCGCACACCGTAATGATTGCTATGCTATGTACAGCGTGCGAGGAGAGGAAATAACGGAACTGGACATGCGCTAGTTCGTTGACAACTGATAGCTCCTTCATTGGATGGAGCAATCACTTGATAAAAGGCCGCTGTTATTGGCTCTTTACCATGATCCGTTATGCGCCGGGTCCAAGGGGGCCTGCGGGCAGCATGATTCTGGGAGGAAGTGATTGTATGCCCTCCCAGAATAAACTGACCGTGCTGTAGCCATCATTTGGCTATGGCCCAGTCGGCAAGTGGTTAATAAAAAAGATTATGCAAAAAAAAAAAAAAAAAAACCTTTTTCATCATTGTGACACCTAATACTGCCCTAACCAAAAAGGTGCTAACCCCGCTCTTTGGGCTTTGGAGGCCATCTCAAACTTTCGAAAGCTTAAAGTGATTGTAAAAGTAAAAGATTTTTTTTTAATTCTATGCATTGAGTAAAGACCTTTTAGGTGCAGCCCCCTAAAAATACTCACCTGAACCTAATCTCCGTCCAGTGCTGTGCACGTATGAAGCAGTCTTCTCCCCCTACCGCCTCTCAGAAGCTTGGTTGAGAGCACCGGGAGTCATTGGCCCCTGCTGCTGTTAGTCAAAACCTGTGAGCAGAGAGTGGGCAGGGGGGCTGAGCTGGGCTGTGTGTCTGAGCAGATGCAAACAGCCTGGCTCGGGAGTGAGCCCGCACAAGTGCGGGAGTAAACACACACACCTCTGGGAAGTAGCTTTCTATGGGGGAACTCAGTGGAGGGAGGGGCCAGGAGTGTCGGGGGGGGGCCCGAGAATAAGAGGATCAAGGCTGCGCTGTGCAGAAGAATGCACAGATCAGGCAAGTATGACATGTTTTTTATTTTAAAGGACAAATCCTGGAAAGTTTACAATCGCTTTAAGTTTGCTTTTGCATCATCACCTGTTCTGATTCACCCTCATCTTTTGCTCACCATTCATTTTAAAGGTCGACCATTCAGATATTGGTGGTGGTACAGTTCTCTTGCCTTCCTCTAATCTTCTGCATTCTTGTGACTTTTTTTCTTAGAGCTTCTGCATGTGAAACATAACTATGCCAACTCTTATCTGTCAAATGAGCTTTGGAGCAATGGTGACATTGGAAGGAGGAGGCCATCCTTTGTGGTCTTTACCAGTCATAAAAATTTAAAGTGCATCAAGACAGTCAAACATCTTAACTCCCATGCGGTTCACTGTTTTCTTTTTTTCACCTGCTTTGACTTTTTTATTACTTATTGCCCAGACTCAAAAAATTCCAAGGAGGAAAACCTTGTTTTGTAACTTCAAAACCTGGTTTCGAGATTTGCATAAAAATCAAACACTGTCCTGATTCCTGCTCAGATTTTTGCTGTTCTTTATATTCCCCTCAGGCCTATCTGAAGCCCATGAGGCTAAGTTGGCTGAACACTCAGCTATGGCTAAAACACTGGGCTCAATTCAAATAATGATATTTACCACTTTAAGATTAGCTGATTTTCCAAAAAATGTTTGCCATTAATCACAAAAAAGGCTTGTAAAATAAGGCATGTGTTATTCATTCAAAATATGCGGCATTTATCTCATGAAACCAATGGTATTTTATCACATGATGTCATATCCAGTGGGATGGATACAGCAGAGAGGGATTAGAACACCTGTCAGGTGTTTATTGCTGTTTGTGCCCTTGTGAGGGAGATAAACTCTTGTATTTCTACTGTTTCTCTTTATTGAAAGTGAAAGGAAAAGAAAATCCCACGCTTTGGGTTGATAATAGAATGCCAATAGAGGGTAAATCTCTCCAATAGGACACATATGGAAAAAAAAAAAAAACTGATAGGGGTTCCAACCCCCCCCCCCTTACTGTATCCAAAATGTAAAAAAAAAAGATTTGCCTTTGCTTACACTTTAAGGCCAAGTTCACTTTTGCGGGCAGAAGTTCACTTTTCATAATAAATAAAATCTTTTGGAAATGCAACTTCTGCTCAAGCCATCTCAATGTGCTTATCTCTTACTTACAGTGGGGAAAAAATTATTTGATCCCCTGCAGATTTTGTAAGTTTGCCCACTTACAAAGAATAAAAGGGTCTATAATTTTTTATCATAGGTGTGTTTTAAATGATAGAGACAGAAAATCAACCAAAAATCCAGAAACAACACAATACAAATGTTATGAATTGAGTTGCAGTTCAGTGAATAATTATTTGATCCCCAAGAAAACTATGACTTATTACTTGGTGAAGAAATCCTTGTTGGCAAGCACAGAGGTAAGATGTTACTTGTAGTTAGTGACCAGATTTGAACACATCCCATGAGGACTTTTGGTCCACTCTTCTTTAAAGATCTTCTCTAAATCCTTAAAGTTTCTTGGCTGTCGTTTGGCAACTCGAAGTTTCAGGTCCCTCCATACATTTTCTATTGGATTAAGGTCTGGAGACTCGCTAGGCCGCTCCATGTACTTCTTAAACCACTCATTTGTTGCCTGGTCATGGTATTCTTTGGGTTGTTCTCATTGTGAAAGGCCCATCTTCAGTGTTCTGGCTGAGGGAAGAAGGTTCTCATCCAAGATTTTACAATACATGGTCCTGTCTATTGGCCCCTCAATGCGGCAAAGTTGGTCTGTACCTTTAGCAGAGAAATACCTCCAAAGCATCATGTTCCCAACTCCATGTTTGACTGTAGGGATGGTGTTCTCAGTGTCATAGTCAGCATTTTTCTTCCTCCAAACATGGTATGTCCCCCTTCTCAAGAAAGCACATGTGCAGTCATGCCAATGTACATTAAATTATTGAGAGAAGGATTGGGAGAAAGTGCTGTTGTCAGATGAGACCAAAATTGAGCTCTTCGGTTTTAAATCGACTTGCTGAGTTTGGAGGAGGAAAAATGCTGACTATGAAGTATTTTATACAACAATCTGGTTACATTAGCCTAATGTTATATTAGTACATAGGAGAGCTGGAATTTAGGGGAAAAAAATGTGAACTTAGCCTTTAAAGTAATTTTGCTGTCTTATATGGCAAAGTCATTGCTACAGTATATCTTTGGATTTGCTTTGTCTTGGTAGAGAACAGCCATTGTCATTCTCTGATGCTCTTGAAAGTCTCCATCTGCCAAACCTTCCAACTGATTACATCCCTCTCCTAACAGCTCAAGTTAAACACCTTTGTAGGAATACTAGTAAACAGCATTACAAACCTAATTTTTTGCAAGGGAGCCTAAAAGTGGTAGTAAACTCTTTTTTTTTACATGTACGTGCAGGTAAGCCTATAGTTGGGCTTACCTGTGGGTACAGTGAATATCTCCTAAACGTCCACTGTTTAGGGGATATTCACACTGTATGCAGCTGGTGATGTCACCGGCGCATGCGCTCTAAAGAGACGGTATACCTGTGCTGTCTCTTCAGAGCTCTGTGCCGCAGTCTGTCAATTTTGCACGCATGTGCGGGAGTGATGTCATCACAGTGTGGCCAATCAGACGGGCAGAGAGCGCAAACCTGGAAGGAAGATCAGGTCAGTGGTGACAGCGTGCCACTGAAGGGCTTCGTTCTTGCGGTAAGTATTTCATAATGTGCAATAAGCACTAGCACATTATGCCATTGTCTCTTAGGTCTTTTTTTTTTTTTTTTTTTTAAGAAAAAGGTGGGGTTTACTAATGCTTTAAAGCTGAAATCCAATTTTTGATACACTTTACATAGTTTGTTTGGGCCAAGCTGATCCAAACAAACTATGTCCCTTACTAACATGTGAGGCAGGTGGATGTGCTGTATAAAACGGTGTGTAGCTGAGGCTACATCCAGCATACCACACTGTGATCCGGGTTTGAGATGCGACTTCCTGTCTCATACCTGGAACACAGTGGGTTCTATCTGTTCAGCACTCAGCCATTCAGAGGAAGCAATGTATTCTAGCATAAGAATACAAATACAAAGCTTTCTCTGATTGGCTGAGTCAGAGAGGCGTGCTGATGATGTCACTACCTCTGACTCAGCCAATCAGAGGAAGCTTTGTATTATTTGCTGGAATACATTGCTTTCTATGAATGGCTGAGCGCCACTCAGATAGACTCTATTGTGTTTCGAGTTTGAGGCAGGAACAGGGTGCAGTTTGCTCTATGTAGCTTTAGCTGCATACAGTTTATACAGCACATCCAGAGGCCTCACATGTTAGTAAGGGACATAGTTCTTTTGGGCCAGCTTAGCCCGATCAAACTATGTAAAGTGTATCAAAAGCTGGAGTTCACCACTCCTGGACCGCCCGCCACAGTTTTACATTGGTATTTTGACATTCAAATACTGGGGTTATGGCAGCAGACAGCTGCCATAACCCGAGGAATTTTTTTAAACTGCCTGCGGTCTTCTTTCCCATAAGGGTAGTCCCAGTGGCGGATTCAACGCTGGTTCACCCTTACGGTACGGTGGGAGAGGTGCCCCCCCTACCGCCGCTTCCCAGTCGTTAGAGACATCAGAATCATTGCTGTCGTCACTTTCCGTGCCTGATGATTAATTTTCCCACGAATCGCTATCGCTCAGTTCTTCAAGTAACTCAGTTTCGCTGTTGCTGTTTTCCAGTTCGTCTAAAATCGCTTTTGCGCAAAAAGAACGCTTTCTGGACGCCATGGTCATTCTCAATTTTCCAGGCACAAAGAACTGGAAAAGCACAGGCAGGGCATTGGAAAAGTCACTAGGTGATCCTGTGGTGAAATGGCATGATACAGTGTAATCCGTTGGGATCACAACTATTGGTATCTTGGTACTTTGTATCACATCATTTGTGTATTTACATTTTTTTTAATTTACCGCCGGTTCCACCCCCCTGCGTCACAACGCTCGTAGGCAAGGGAACCGGAAGACAGGTGCCAGCATCGGCCGAGCAAACAGGGGGAGGATGGCGGGGGATCGCAGGGGAAGGTGAGTTTTAAAATGTAAAACAACAGATTTCCATGCAAAAGAATGTACCACTTTTAGCACAGAAATCTGGACATAATCAGACCGCCAGGGAGGTTAAAGTGGTTAATGCTACCATAGGCTTCTTGACTATGCATTGTGGGCACTTATAATGGCTGACACAGGGGAGAAGGCTCAACTCACAGAACCGGAGTGACTTTTCTATGAGATAACTATTCTTACACATTATGGTTAGCATAGGTGTTCGAATAGGGGGGTCATAGGTAAGTTTCGTTTGATGGTTATTGTGATAAATACCAGTTTTCAAGTTTATCTTAAGAATACAAAACCAAAACCGTTTCTTTGTTAATAGTAAGAACACCTCATTCAGATATGTCCAAGAAATAGCTGATCCTAAACATCTCTTTATCATTAAGATAATGAGGTGTTTAGGGGTGTGTGTCAAACTGTGATGTGACACCTAAATTCCTTTTACATATACCTCAAGACCTGTAATTACATTTGATCTGCACAAGTTTAGCAAAGCATTCTGTTTTTTTTTTTTTAATTAAGGGTTTTGTAATAGAACATGCAATAATGCTTCTTTCAAAAATTTTCACCGAAAAGATATCTCCAAAGATATTAGTGAAAAAGTTAAGTATTCCCACTACATAAGTCAAATGTTCCAACAAGTGATAAGACCAGTGGCAGAACTACCAGGATCGCAGCAGTCGCACCCTCACCAGCGCCACTGATCCCACCCCCCTCATCACCACCACTTCCCCTAATCCTACCCCTTCACCATCACCGCTGCCACTGATCCCACCCCCCTCACCGCTGCCACTGATCCCACCCCCTCATCACCACTGCCACTGATCTAACCCCCCTCACCACCACAGCTGCCACTGATTTCACCACCTTCACCACCACAGCTGCCACTCTTACCACCCCCTCATTACCACCACTACCGCTGCCACTAATCTGACCCCCCCCCTCACCACCACAGCTGCCACTTATCCTACCCCCTTCCCCCCCACCTCTGCTACTCATCCCATCACACCACAGCTGCCACTGATTCCATCCCCCACCACAGCCGCCACTAGTTTCATCCCTCCACAACAGTTGCCATCTCATTACAAACCCATGCTCCAGGGGGCCCGTGTCTCACACCTGTACACCTGGATAGGAGCAGCCGTGGGGCAGCATATAGAGGATCCAATCCCCTCTCCGCTGCCGGAAGAAAATGGAGGGGATCAGTTCCTCTTTATGCCATCCCTCCTGTCCAGGTGTACAGGGGTGACGCATGGGGCTGGGTTGCCCCGGGGGTCAGGGGGGCCCTCCATGGTTTCTTGCACTAGGGCCCTAAAGTTTCTAGTTACGCCTCTGGATTAGACCATTGTGATATGCATATACATTGTGTTATGTTTGAAGTGATTGGGAAGTTTATGCAGCAAATGATGTATATGCTTGTAAATACACAAAAAAGTCTCTGAAAAACTGGAAAACTAACCCAAAAAGGTAGTGACTACTCATTTATTCCCTAAATATCACGTGTCTGGACCACCACTAATTTAACGCATGCATTTCTTAAATTATTTATGTTAGTGAATTGACTTTAGCGTCGCTTTATGAGGCATTTTCTGAGCATTTTTGCTTTTTGAGGTAAATACTGCATAAAGAGATAGTGAATTGACATATTTAATATCATAGGTCATATCCTTTAGTAAATTGGTCTCTCTCAGCCAGAGACAAAACCTGTGACACCTATTCTAAGCCTATTGCTTCTTTCTGTACCAGTCCCAAAATGTCCCTAGGTACATCTGGATATGCATTTTATCATGCATCATCTGGGTCACTGTGGACCGCTTTAGTAAAATGGTCCACTGGCTAAACTTTCCTCCTCTAAACTGCCTTTACCCACTACGTTTTGAAGAGTTTTCTGTACTCTCATTAGTAACAGTCAGTTCCTTTCTGCTTACCAAACTACTGGATCAATGGAGCAGACAATCTCTAGAGATATATCTTTGCTGTTTCATTTCTGACAGACAACTGGAATGATCCTCAGTCCTGCCCTGGGTCATGTTTGCCTATAATAACTGGTCCCATTCTTCTACAGGAAAGTCTATTTTCTTCCAGTTCCATGGCTCCAATCCTAAATCCTGTTCCTTTTCTGACATTTCCTGCCACTATAATTTATATATTTTTTCAAAAAGATAGGATTAAAACCCAGGCTAATTTGACATCCAGTTCTGCCTTTCAGAAAAGCTTTGCAAGTAACCTTCACTCCTATGCTCCTTAGATTGGTTGGGAATCAGATCTGGTTCTCTACAAGGAATTTAACTCTCAAGGTAAGCCCTCAAAAATTGTATCCCAGGTTGTTCAACAAAATTAACCTGGTTTCCTTCAGAATGCAACTTCCTGCTTCGATGAGGATTCCTAACATTTTCATGTCTTTCATCTGAAGCTAGTCACAGGACACATAAATTGTTCTCAATCCACACTAAATAATAATGATTAAGAGTAGTACAAAGTGAAACACAGCTTGTACTCCAGAAGAATCTATGCATGTAGACATGTAAGCTATTTTTGTTTTCTTCATCTTGACAAGCTGGCCCCAAAGGGTACTTGGGCCCCTCCTCAATGTGGTGGTAATGTAAGGAGCATGAGCCAGCTTTCTCCTGTCGTTGGTTGCTGGGCAACAGGCCTGCTCTGGCAACCATGCCTCTACACATCCATTAGCTTGCTCTGGGCACTGCTCCAGGGAGGGGTCCTAGTTGGTAGGCAGTAGGTCGGCTTCATCTGCCTAGCCTTCTCTCCTCTAGTTGGCTGTGGTATTTTTTTGAGCATTTAAACCCAAGGAGTGGGTTTATGATTGTGGATTATTTATTTTTTTGCTACCTGACTCCTGTATTCTCACTTTGTCTTGTTTATCCCTTTCCCACTTGACTTGTCTATGGATTTTCCTGTTACTGACCCCTTGCCTGGATAACAACCTACTGTTCTGATTGCTGCCTGCTCTGACCTTGGATTGTTCATGGAATGAAAGGAAAAGGGGAACAGTAATAAGCCCCCTTTTCCTCATGGGAAAGTGGCTGGGGAAATAGAATAGTTATGAGGTGATATTTCCCTCTTTTTTCCTCAGGTAATTTCAAAGGTATCCTGAGGGAAGAAAGGTAGTGAGAGTGGCATTGCAGAGGTCAGAGCACCTATAGGATTAGGTTTAGGATAGAAGATTCTAGAGCCCTCTGTGACCCTATATAAGGTTGAGCTCCCCTCAGAGGGGCTCATTCGCCTTAGAAGATTCAGCAGTGTGAATTCCCCATCCCCCCCCCCCTTGTCGCGGCTGTTATATTATGTGGTTGTGTTACCTTTGCGGTAGCAAAGGGGGACGATTTTATATTATTTAAGTGTGGAAGTTGATGCTTTTAATGTGATTTATTTATCCGGCCTGAGCTGTGGTGGCTAGGCTGTTGAGTGTGTTTAAATCTTTATTTATATATTTATTGATTGAAGTTTATTGAAATTTATAACCAATAATAAAACAGCCGCGGCCTATTTGTTTTCCTAATAATACAGGTGTCTGCTTTTTATTTATTTAAAGTAAGTTTAAGATGGTATTGGATCCTGCCTACTGTCCCATACACTTTATCTTGGTCCTGTCTTGACCTTAGACTGTTTTTAGATCATGATTTGTCTGCTGCCTGCCCTGATTGTGTACTGTTTCTGGATGATGTTTATCATCTGCCCCTGCCCTATTCATCACCAGTCTTTGGATTTCACCTGGGATACCTACTTACCGTGTTACTCTCAACGCCTGCAGTATAGCAATACTGATTATTCCTAATGCAGACTAGGCTCAGTTCTCAAAGCTAGCACACCAGGCTAAGGATACCCATTTTCAAAAAAAATGACAGTTATTTCTACCTGTCTCAGTAGGATCTGAAAATTACAGTCTTGTGACTAAATTAAAGAGCCTTATCCTTGTGTTAAAGCCTAGTACATGATCTTTGGTATTTTTTCCTTGAGTGCATATTTGTTCCATGTTAAACACAAATGTGATTTTTGCATACAGGCATGCAAGTAAAAATCCAATCTAAAAAAAACACTGCTAGTTTATCGTTAGAAAAAAAAAAATCAAACATATTTTATATACATAAAAATCATCTCTATATTTCTATATTTCAATAGACAGAAATGTTAAATAAATAACTTATTTATAAGCAAATTATGTTAATCAGAACAGCTAACCGTGCTATTATTTGTGCTCTACAGTTGTTTTCCTTTTTATTCAGTCATAAAAGCTAGCTTTCATAAGAAACCCACTTACATGTCTTACTTCAGTGAAGGTTATTTGTTGACTGAAGGTCTTTCCCTGTCAAGATATGATGAATACCATGTGTGAAGACAGAAGAGAATCAGGACCTGTATTAGCCAGAAAACCCACTGATCTGTGAATAACCTAAAAAAAGAAAACCTGAAGATTAGCAGCATTGCTTTTAAGAATGATCCATCAAATTCAACAAGCAGATTTACAGAGATGAATCATCCATTTCTTCTTATTCCTACCATGCCGTAAAGGTTATTTTTTCCTTCTAAACAGGAGCTTCAAAAACAAAGAATCAGAAACTCTTACATGTTGTTTATATTTCACGTAAAAAGGTTCCTGAGATCTTGGCATTACTTTGTTTTCCCAAAATCGTTTTTTTTTTTTTTTTACTAACAATGATAATAAATGAGATTGGGAGAGGTCCTTGTGATGCTGCCATGATGCTGTCTTCTTAGTAAATTAGGGTTGTCTATATATGCAGTAAAATCTAAATCCCCTGGTCAAGCATGCGTTTCATATAAAATTAGAGGGATAAATCAAAGTGATTTTTAACTAAAAGTTCCCTGCATCACTTCAGCACAGTACATATTGGTCGGTAATGTAGTCAATAATTCAAAAAGGTTGATTCAAAGGTTAAAGCATTGATGTTGGTAAAGTACATTTATATTTTTTTTTAGTATGTGGTTTATAAAGACTTGTTAAACATTCCAAATTAAAAAGATATTCATATACTTTCTTTAAACCACTTACCTGTGTTTTCTTAATATGTATCAGTTTAAAATAAATATTTAATTTTAAAGTGATTGTAAAGGCTCAGCATCCATTCAGACTGGCGCGACACGACTTGCTGGGGCGACCTGTGACTTGCAGGGACTTCATATAATTGAAGTCAATGCAAGTCGCCCCAAAGTAGTACAGGACCCTTTTTCAAAGTCGGAGCGACTTGTGTCGCTCCTATTAGAACGGGTCCTGTACTATTCAATGGCGAGCGAGCGACCGACCGCGACTTGTCAGGCGACCAAGTCGCCTGACAAGTCACGCTAGTGTGAATGGACCCTCAAGGTTTTTAACCTTATTGCATTATATGCATTAGGGTGAAAAACCTTCTGTGCTGCAGCTCCCCCCAGACCCTTGCTTTTTCTTACCTAAGCCCATCCGATCCAGCGATGTGCACGAGTGCAGCGACTCCAGCTGCACTCTCTTTCCCTTTATTGAACAGATTGATAGCAGCAGGAGCCATTGGTTCCAGCTGCTGTCAATAAAATCCAGTGGAACAGGAGCAGGGGGCGGGGCTGAGTCCTGCTGTTTGTGTCAATGAACGCAGCAGCCAACCTCGGAAGTGAGCCCGCACTGGTGCCCCTAGGGAAACCATATTTCCTTGGGGCACCCTCTAAAAAGGAGGGGCCTGGAGCGCCGGCAGGGCACCCCAGAAAAAAATGGATCGGGCTGCTCTGTGCAAAACCATTGCACAAAGTAGGTAAGTATAACATGTTTGTTATTTTTATAAAAAAAAAAAGAAAAAACAAGGTTTACAACCACTTTAAGCCTGAGTGTACAAGAAGTTAGTGGTGCTCATCCTTTCCCTGAGTAACAGATGAAACAACACATAAAAGTTTGGGTGTTTGCCTACACATTCACATACATACACAAATGCTTACATGTCAGTAATTCCATACATATAGTCTCTCTGACACAGATTCACTCACAGTTTAAAAACATTTAGCATGTGCATGCAGCCACATATAATGTTATATGCACATATACAGTATCTCGCATAAGTGAGTACACCCCTCACCAGTGGCGTCTGGTGCTCCATCAGTCGGGGGGGGGGGGCAGGTGGCAGATGGACCCCCCCAATCACTCGATGCGATGCGCTCCTGCCTCCCTCCCCTTCCTCCTCCTTCATCCTTGTGATGCGGGGGGGTGGGGGCGGGTCTGGCCACGGCGCATCAGCGCCACACCTCTTCCGTGTTGGTTTAAGATGCCACTATTCTGACCTACCATCTACATTCCTCCACAAGGCGCCGACTTCTGCTCGGCATCCTGCTAGCAGTCGCCGGTGCTTCCTCTCTGGAGTGGCTGCGTGACGCTGGGAGCTCTCCCGGTGTGCGTCTGGGTGGAACATTTCTTCATCTCTTTATGTTATTAATTGAAGGCACTGATCTACAACTGGTAAATACTTCGGATTTTTTTCACTTTACTCACACCCTTATTCTCTTATGTCTCCTTACCCTTCGAAACAGGGGGTCTGTTTCTTCACGCTGTTTTCACTATTACTACAATTACTTTATTTTACTTTTCTACCACTTTGGTTTACAATTCTCACTTTGGGTTATTGGTGATGCTCCATATTCCCTTTATCCTCACTATTATTCTATCTTATTCATTGCTTTACTCACACTTCCCTTGACACTTTCAGCATGTACACACTTTGGGGATACTCCATGTTGGGTCTGCCACTCGGGTTCTCTTATTTACTCTGGGAATTCATCAATTTTTTCAACTCAATAATTGGTTACTATACTACTATTTACAATTTAATATACTAATTATTACAATATACACATTTAACCCAATCCTAGATATTATATCGGATGATTATTGAGATGTTTACTATCCTTCCAACTTTTAAGATTCTGTCACTGCACTTTCACTGTTCGCCCCTATGCGTGCCTGGTATTGCTCCCTCAGCTCCCGGGGGGATGGTATGGGGGACCTTCCTTGGCGAGTCCCTTGAGGCAACAGCTTAAATTTTTTGTAAGAAACCCTATACAATGAATACTTTTTCTTCAATGGTCATGTATACTGTTATATGCATTGTGATTTCATGATATTTCCTTTTTTATAGTTGATCATTTGCACCATCATCCGAGGAAGTGTTACACACACGAAACGCGTAGAGAAATTATGATGCAATTTTTATGGATTATGTACCATCTTGTTACACAGTGTTTTATGTTGATTTTATACTCATATGGACATGTATTTGTATATCCTTTTATATGCTCTGGTCATTGGGATTCATTGTATGATATCTACTGTCTCTATGATGTCACAACCTGTGCATACAAAATAAATCAATTTACATGTGTATCAATTCATGTTTTTTGTTTGGTATGTGTATGCACACACATATATCCTATTTCTTTTGTATAGTCAATGGTCAGTTTTATTACACGCCTCATTCAAAGTCCCAAAATCCCCCCTTTTTTCCCCTCAATTACTCCAGCCCGCACCACCATATCCCCCCCGTGCCAGTTTACTTACCTTGCTTTGCGGGACTGACAGGCAGCGGCGGTGGCAGCTTCCCCCTCAGGCCATGTTCCCTTTCAGCGGCCGTCTCCTCCCTCCTTCTTGGCCAATGGGATGCCTTCTCCTTTTGTCCAATTGGGAAACAGGTTTCAGGGCCCACTTTCTGATTGGAGAAAGATATCAAAAAGAGGGGCACACCGACCTAGTGCATTACCACTAAAAACATTTAAAATAGTAAAATGCATAAAATATATTCACAAAAATAGTGTGATAACACACACATATCAACAATTCCATGAATGTGTGAAAATGACTCAAAGGTAGTCCGGCACTGTGTGATGCTGAACCGCTTGTGATAAATCTCACAGAGCTGTTGTGGCTTTGGCTGACACGTTTCGAGGGTGAACCCCCCCCTTCCTCAGAGCCAAGAAATGCTGCACTTTCTGATTGGCTGGGAGGATAATCAGTGTTACAATAGCGAATATTCATTCTGCGCCCTGAGCCCACCCTTTTCTGAAGCCTATTAAAGCCCCTGGCTCTAATCACATGCTTCAAAAAATAAAATCCCCCATTGGAATCCATGCATCCGTCACCCTGCATGTAGATTAGGGGGCCGGATGCATGGATGGGGGGACGGTTCCCCTGAGCCCCTAATGGACAGGCCGCCACTGCCTCTCACATTTTTGTAAATATTTTATTATATCTTTTCATGTGACAACACTGAAGAAATTACACTTTGCTACAATGTAAAGCAGTGAGTGTACAGCTTGTATAACAGTGTAAATGTGCTGCCCCCTAAAAATAACTCAACACACAGCCATTAACCACTTAAGCCCCAGAAGATTTTACCCCCTTCCTGACCAGGCGTTTTTTTGCGATTTTTTTACTGCATGACTTTAACGGACAATTGCGCGGTCGTGCGACACTGTACCTAAATGAATTTCCCGTCCTTTTTTTCCCACAAACAGAGCTTTCTTTTGGTGGTATTTGATCACCTGTGCGATTTTTTGATAATGCGCTATAAACAAAAAAAATTGAAAATTTTGCAAAAACAACAATATTTTTCACATTTTTTTATATGAAATTCCCCCCCAAAAAATGTAAAAATCAAAATTTAACATTTTCGGCCAATTTGTTTTATGCTACATATGTTTGGTAAAAAAATAAAAAATAAAAAAAAAAAAATAAATAAAAAAAAAGCATATTTTGATTGGTTTGCGCAAAAGTTATTGCGTTTACTATCAAAGGGAAAGATTGTCATTTTTGGTGTTTTTTTTTTTTAACGAGTAATGGCGGCGATCTGCGATTTTTTTGCGGGACTGCGACATTGCGGCGGACAGATCGGACCCTTGACTGACATTTTTGACACTTTTGGGGTTACCAGTGACATTACTGCAGTAATCAGTGCTATCCATATGCACTGTTACTGTAAAAATGACACTGGCAGGGAAGGGGTTAACTGTATTGGAGAGGGAGAAATATTTCTGTAGACGACTGTTTAGTGGAAACGCGTCACAGAGGAGCGTCGCATCGTCATCGCAAGTTGCCGAGGACCGCACTGCAGGCGGCCACGGCCTCTCCAATATCGGTATCGGTTTCCTGTGTCCATTAGTTAACATCTAACTGTAAGTGCACTGGATACTTTTGTTTTAATAAATTGTCAAAGGTACTGCGCTATAGTCTGATTCTGTTTCTGTGAGATACACGTGGAAGCCCTCACCTGTGCGGAGAGTAACACCCAGAACAAGAGTGGACCGGGATTGGGTTGAGACACCGAAAGATCAGTGAGACAGTCGCCTTTTGGTTTGAGCGATCTGGTAAGAGGCCACACTTACTATCTGATCATTTCACGGTGACCTCCCTGAATTCCCAAGACACTACTGGGCTGATTATCCGTCCTTAACCTCTTTTCTCTATGGTAAGGGGCTAATCCCCACAAAGGTGGTGGAACCCATCTGCACCCCACGGATCTAGAGGAACCCACCGAGTGGACTTTACTTTAGCCTGTGAGGGGACGATTGGGACTTTATGCACTTTTATATGTATATGGACTATACACTGAGGTGGCAACCATTGAAATATTGGACACTTTTTCTTTGAATTACTTGTGCACTTTGTTGGTTTATGTTGGTATCACATTATCCATTTATCATCACTTATTCACCATAACACACCCAAGTATATGCACCAGGGTGTATAGTATTTACTGTACACCCGTTTAAGTGCACATCAATTTTGGAAACACATCACAGGTATATGGGGGACACTCATAGTGTCACACCTTTTCCTGATTTGTGACACCAGTGAATTTTAGCGCACCTGATTTCTTTTCTACACATTTTTATCACCATTTGGTTTGAAGGTTGCAGCTATTCACATTACTGATCCTGGGTTTGGGAACTTAGTCAGAGTGGCAGCAACATGCACTAGCTCCACTCCTGCAGGGTCCTCTACAGTGACCCCTACCACAGTGGATACCTGATCTCGGTCTCTCCAGGGTTTTAGCAAATTCACGTGGTAGATTTGATAGGGTTTCCTCTTCCCAGGTTGATGTACCCTGTAATTCACATCACCAACTTTTTCCACCACCTCAAATGGCCCCTGCCACCTGGCCAAGAATTTGCTTTCTACTGTGGGTATTAACACAGCTACCCGGTCTCCTACCTGGAACGGTCTTATCCTGGCGGACCGGTTATACACCCTCCTCTGGGCATCCTGTGCCTTTTGGAGGTGTTCCCTTACCAACGGCATTACTTTGCCACCCTCTCTGTCATTTGGGAAATATGCTCCACCACAGTTTTGTGTGGTGAGGACTCACTTTCCCACGTTTCCTTCACCATATCCAGCAATCCGCGGGGTCTTCGCCCATACATTAGTTCAAATGCCGAAAAACTCGTGGAGGTCTGCGGAACCTCCCGAATGGCAAATAACAAGGCCGGGAGCAATCTTTGCCATCCCTCTTGACCACTCTTTTTAGCATGGATTTTAAGGTCTTATTAAACCTCTCAACAAGGCCATCTGTCTGCGGGTGATAGACGGACGTTCGCAACTGTTTGTTCTGAAAAAGTTTGCAGAGGTCCGCCATCACTTTTGACATAAACGGGGTGCCCTGATCCGTCAGGATCTCTTTGGGCAGCCCAGTGCGTGAGAATATATGAAACAACTCTCGGGCAATAGCATTAGAGGTTGTTTTCCGTAATGGGACTGCCTCCGGATACCTGGTTGCGTAGTCTAATACTACTAATATACATTGGTGTCCCCTCACAGATTTTACTAAAGGCCCCACCAGGTCCATAGCAATCCGCTCAAACGGTACCTCAATTATAGGTAAGGGAACTAAGGGGTTCCTATAGTGTGACACTGGTGCTGTTAACTGACATGTGGGGCAGGAAGCACAGTACCTCTTTACCTCCGCCTTCACGCCTGGCCAGTTAAACCGGTCAGTTATTCTGGCCTCGGTTTTCTCCGCCCCCAGGTGTCCGCCTAATGCGTCATTGTGAGCTAAATCGAGGAGCCTTCGCCGATACGACTGGGGAACCAGCAACTGTTCAATAATTTCCCCTCGGCTTTCAGTCACTGAACAGAGCAAATCCCCAATGAACGCAAAGTGCGGAAACTTTTGTTCTGCCCCTGGTATTTGTGGGACTCCATTCACCACTGAAATCTGTTCTCGGGCATTGACTAAAGAGGGATCCTGTAACTGGGCGGAGCTAAATGCCCCCTTGGATATGTCCATGTCTGGGTGTACTGGTCTGGGGGAAACCTCCCCTTCAGCCTCCCCAAGGGGAATCTGCAGTGGGGAGAGTTCCTCCTCATCTTCCCCCAACATGACCTGCAACAGAGAGTCCCCCCCCCCCTCAGGGGTCAACTCAGGCTTGAGACCTGAAACATGAACGTCATCAATCATATTAACATTTTCTAGTATACCACTACCACCCTTAGGTGTTTCAAAGTTAACAGAGTGTGTTGTGGGCAGTTCTGGACCGGACCCCTGAGACTTTAGCCCTTCAGGCCCCACTGTCTCTAGTTCTCTTGGCCGTCCAGGTAGTCCACTCTGCACCTGGTTCCATAGTTCAAGGAATAGTGGACAATCCCGCCCCACTATGATATCGTGGATTAAGCTGTTTACCACCCATACTTCATGTGTCACTGAGGTGCAGCCATAAGAAACAGTCACAGGTACCAAGGGGTACTCCCTGGTATCCCCATGGATACATACTACCCGAAGAGTCTTACTCACAGGGCCGAGTCTCCCAATCACTTTAGCGTGGACCAGTGTCACCATACTCCCGGAGTCCAGTAATGCCTTGGCAGGAAGATGGTTCACCCAAATCTTGCATTCAAACTGTCCTGCTGTTAGATCAAGATGGGTGGTACATGCTAGTTGGGCATAGAAGGAGACTCTCCTGCCCACCCCACATTCCATGGGCTCCTCCTGAAGCGGGCACTGCGCCCGGGTATGGCCCCAGGATCGACAACGCCAACACTGTATGTCTCCCATTCGGTTGCCAGGGGCTGATCTCCGGGGATCTGGTGAAACTGAGGCAGGGATGCAGGTTCCCAGGTCTGGTAGGGCTCCCCTCCTGGATGCTGCAGCTGGCCGTCCTGTCCTTGATGTGGGTTCCCGTCGCTTGGCAGGTCCGAGCAGATCCTCCACCACGGTATACCTTTCAACCAACTCCACCAATCGGTCAACTGTTGCAGGGTCTCCATGGCTTACCCAGCATTGAAGGTCATCCGGCAGGGACCGCAGGTACCTGTCCATCACTACCCGTTCCAGCATTTGTGGGCCAGACAATGTTTCTGGCTGCAGCCATTTTTTGACCAGCTGCACCAGTTCATGCATCTGAGACCTCGGTGGGCGGTCAGGTTGGTACCTCCAGCGGTGCACCCTTTGGGCCCTAACGGTTGTAGTTACCCCTAGGCGGGCCAGGATCTCAGCCTTCAGCCGCTCATAGTATTTGATGTGTTCCGTCGGAAGATCAAAGTAAGCCTTTTGCGGGTCCGGTAAGGAAGGGGCAATGATGCCAGCCCATTGGTCACGTGGCCATCCCTCTCGCTCCGATATCCTTTCAAAAGTAAACAAAGGATTCTACATAATCATTTGGAGTCAGTTTCTGTAAAACATGGCTGGCTGTCATGGCTATTTGGTTGCCAGGGCCAATAGCTACTTGCTCTGGTCCTTGACGCTGTACTGCCTCCCTTAAGGCCGCCACCTGCATTTGTGTAGCCTCCTGCTGGGCTGTAAAATGGGCGACCAGCAAGCGGGTAGTCTCCTGCTGAGCTGCTATAGCCTCCTCATGGCGACGGTTCCCTTCTATGGAGGCTTGCATTAGCGCCTTGACAACCTCCTCCATGTCTTTTCCTGCTGTATGCAAGGACTTCATCCAAGACATGCAAATGGGCACACTGTCTCTTTAAAGTCACTTTGCAAATTGGCTTTTTCGGTTTAAATGCACTGCCGGCATCTGAAACACCAGTTGTGATATTTGTGTGGTATGTTCCCGCGGGAGGTCTCTTATAGAGTGTGCCGCATCCCTAAATATATAGGCAAAAAAAGGGGGTTCCCCTGGGGGTGGGATTTTTTAGGCACAGTAGTAAATCGTAAACCATATATATATAAAATATTAATTTATTAGATAAATAGAAAATATGAATACAAAAATCACAACAATAATGGATTATTAAAAACAATTTATGCAAGCAAATGTGTAATGACGAGAACAAAACCCCAATTGACAAAACCAGATGTACCGACGCGTTTCGAGGTACTGTAAGACCCCTTCGTCAGGGAAGATACTGGCGTCACTGTATAGGTTCGTTTTCACTAAAGCACCGAACTTGCAAGTTAAAAACAGGAAAAATGAGCTACGTCCACAGCCTTGTCATGTGTCAGATGATAAGATTTTGCTTCTCTTTGTTTGTGTGTGTCACAAGGAAGTAGAGGGGAAAGGTAAATAGCCCCTAATGCCTCTTAGAGCAGGGCAACTGAAGTCCAGTTGTAGCTGAATGGGAAAGGGCCAACATGGGTCTCCAACGAGCTTGTAATGGTTAGTGGGACCAGCAAGCTGCATAGACAACCTTCTCCCAGAGGTGGATCGCACCTCTGGGAGAAGTGCGATCCACCTCTGGGAGAAGGTTGTCTATGCAGCTTGCTGGTCCCACTAACCATTACAAGCTCGTTGGAGACCCATGTTGGCCCTTTCCCATTCAGCTACAACTGGACTTCAGTTGCCCTGCTCTAAGAGGCATTAGGGGCTATTTACCTTTCCCCTCTACTTCCTTGTGACACACACAAACAAAGAGAAGCAAAATCTTATCATCTGACACATGACAAGGCTGTGGACGTAGCTCATTTTTCCTGTTTTTAACTTGCAAGTTCGGTGCTTTAGTGAAAACGAACCTATACAGTGACGCCAGTATCTTCCCTGACGAAGGGGTCTTACAGTACCTCGAAACGCGTCGGAACATCTGGTTTTGTCAATTGGGGTTTTGTTCTCGCCATTACACATTTGCTTGCATAAATTGTTTTTAATAATCCATTATTGTTGTGATTTTTGTATTCATATTTTCTATTTATCTAATAAATTAATATTTTATATATATATATGGTTTACGATTTACTACTGTGCCTAAAAAATCCCACCCCCAGGGGAACCCCCTTTTTTTGCCAGTTGTGATATTTGGGGTGATAGCTCCAAGGGATCACGTGCACAAGCCTGTAAACTTAAACAAGACGTGGTTTATTTTATTCCACAACAGAAATAAAGCTTCCAGCAGCAAACAGTTCAGAAAACAAGTATAACTTAAAAGTCCACTTAACTCCAGCATAAATGGTAAATTAAATACGATACCAGCTTTTGGCAGGGGCTTTTACCCCAGGTATGTAGTCCCAAGCAGCCGCCAAGTCTCCAGCCACCATGCAGCACACAAACACACTTGTTTTTAGCAGCTCTGTCTCCCAGGTGTATGTCCAGCTCCTACTCTCCCACCCCCACTGACACTACTTCCTGTCTTTAAGAGCTGGTCTCTCTGAGAGAAGGCTTAACCCTTGCCTTCCTGAGATCCCATACTTCCCTTACAGGGACCACAGTCCAAATATTGGTGCAATGTAACATCCATCCAGGACCCAACCTCTATGACCTCCACAATATATATATATATATATATATATATATATATATATATATATATACACACACACACACACGTATAATGTATACACATTACATACATATATATACACATTAGTTGATTGTAACTAGAGACTAAAGCTGAACTGAACATACTGAGTGTTACTGAAATTTCAGGTGCAGGACTCTATTGAAGTCAGTGGGAGCTGAATATTAAATAATGAAAATGGCCATTTTCTAGGCTAAAGTCTAGTACACATGGACTTAATGACAGGTGGCATCAACCATTTAAAAGAAACCAGCCAACATTCGGCCCGTGTGTACAGCAGCCGGTCCGACAGAAGTCGGCCATTTGGCCAGCTTCTTTCGAAGGGGCATGACTGAAAAGGGCCCGTGTTCTGCTTTGCGTTATTGAACTGTTGTATAACACTAGTCAGACAGCTTAACAATAATTCAGAAGTCAAGAAACGGAAGACATCAGATCTGTATGTATTCTTTTTTCTGAATAACTTTGTAAAACTACAACATAAGCATAAACAAAACATATGTGTCAGTACATTAAACATTATACAGCAGCCTCACTCCATCAGGTACTTACAGACAATTCCATCATTAGTCCAAGAATAGATGAGAGCTCTTCTGCATGCTGTCTGCTGTATCAGGGGGCCAGTTGTGAAATGGAGGAAATACAGTTCCAGGTTAAAGGTTACAGCCTCTCTCTCTCTGAGGAAAACACTACTTCCTGTCAAGCTCTGGCAAATAATAACTAACTCTGACCACTAGATGGCAGCAATGTCAAACAACATTGCAGTTTAATCTATAACACATTTGCTATGACCAATATGGGCAGAAAAGCCCGCCAATTGGTTCCATATCAGTGCTCTCAGTGTTCTAGCGGGGGGTAGTCCCCCTGTCAGAACACAATAGCACAGCAGGGGAGATTGTTGTATTAACATCACATAATTAGTACAGCGGCTCTTCCTGAACTGCCACTGTTTTTTAATTCAGCCCTTCTTGGTTGAAAAAAAAAAATAGTAGTGTGTAAAAGGCTTCAATCAAATGACTGCCAAACAAATGGCATGAGGTGAAAGATACTGTCCTGGGAGACATGTACCAAAGCCAAAAAAATAAATAAAAATACAATTCCACTTGGCAGGGACAGTGATTTTAGTAATTCTTAAGGACACCATTAAAAATGCAAAATTACTTTAACCACTTGCCTACTGGGCACTTTTACCCCCTTCATGCCCAGGCCAATTTTCAGCTTTCAGCGCTGTCACACTGAATGACAATTGCGCGATCATGCAACACTGTACCCATATGACATTTTTATCTTTTTTTCCCCACAAAAGTAGAGCTTTCTTTTGGTAGTATTTAATCACCACTGGGTTTTGTATTTTTTGCTAAACAAACAAAAAAAGGCCGAAATTTTTGATAAACAAAAAACATTTTTTATAGTTTATTATAACATTTTGCAAACAATAATTGTTTTCCCTTCAATGATGTGCACTGATTAGGCGGCACTGATGGGCACTGATAGGTGGCACTGATGGACACTAAATTGTGGCACTGATAAGGCTGCACAGATAGGCGGCACTGGTGAGCACTGTTAGGCGGCACTGATGGGCACTGATAGCTGGCACTGATGGGCACTGATAGGTGGCACTGATAGACAGCACTGATGGGTACTGATACACAGCCCTGATGGGCACTGATGAACACTGTAACGCGACACTGATGGGCACTGATAGGTGGCACTGATGGGCACTGAGAGGTGGCACTAATGGGCACTGAGAGGTGGCACTGACAGGCAGCACTGACAGATGAAACTGATTGACACTGATAGGTGGCACTGATGGGCACTGATAGGCTGCACTGATGGGCACTGGTAGGCGGCACTGATGGACACTGATAGGCAGCAGTGATATGTGACACTGATGAGGAGGCACTGATGGGCACTGATTGAAAGCACTGATGGGCATGCATAGGTGGCACTGATGGGCACTGATTGGCAGCACTGGTGGGTTCTGAATGGCAGCACTGATAGGCTCTATTTGGCAGCACTGGTGGGACTGCACTGATAATCAGGACACTGATAATCAGTGCTGATGTCCCTTTAACACAAGCCACTTATAGGCTTTCTTCTTCTCTTCTCACGCTGTCAGCATGAGGAAGGAAAATCTGATAACCAGCTTGCGTTTACATCCTCTGATCAGCTCTCATTAGACAAAGCTGATCACATGGTAAAGGGCCACTATTATTGGCTCTTTACCCTGATCTGTGATCAGCAGAGTCTGGAGGACTCAGCGATCACAGAGCAGGCGGCCCGCACACCCATACTCCCAACAAACTAAGCCAGCGCTGTAGCCGTTTGTCAGCTATAGCGCAGGCAAAAAGTGGTTAAATAACTAGCATGGGGGTGGTCTTAAAGTGGAACTTAAGTCAGAAAATTAAGTCCTGATAGGTCACTTTAGGCTGGCAGCTTTGGCAGGTACAGTATATCTGTGTAAAACATTAAAGTGGTATTAAAGGCTTAGATTTAAAAACAAAACAAAAAACAAACTTGTTATACTTACCTGCTATGTGGATTGGTTTTGCACAGAGCAGCCCCAATCCTCTTCTTCTTCTTGGATCCCCTGCCACACTTGCTACAGCTTGCTGTAGGGGCACCAAAGCAGGCATGTTCCCAAGATGCTGCTCTGCGTGTCTATTCACACATAGATTCCAACGCACTCTTCCCAATGCACAGGTTCCTGTAAAAGTAGCTGTATGTCTAAGTGCGTTCTGAAGTGACCACCGGCTAGAACCGTGAGCAATCAGTATGAGGAATGTCACCAGCACACCATGGGCCTACAAATTTTGGGTCCAAATCTTTATTGGATGATCACATCGTTACAGCAAACAGTAACGTTTCAGAGCCTTCATCAGGCATGTGACCCAGATGAAGCTTTGGATACCTTTTTTGGAGACCCATGGTATGCTGGTAACATTCCTCGTTCCATTGACACACAAAGCTGCGGCTCGGCCCTGTCCCCTTTCTCTTTTCATCGGCTCACTGCCTGTGATTGACAACAGCGAGAGCCAATGGCTCCCGCTGCTGTCTTAGATAATGAAGAGGAAGAATCCTCAGAGAGCCGATGCTCTAGGGGGTGGTTGGGGGGCTGCTGCTCTCAGAAGGTTTTTACCTTTATGAAAAGAATTCATGAAAGTAAAAATTGTTCAGCCTTACAACCACTTTAAAAATAAGTGCCTATGCTGTTTAAAATCCAGTAATACACTGTCTCACTCTGCTCTGAACATGCTCAGTTACTCACTGTATTTGGCATTGTGCCAAAAATCTGAGCCACTAGAGGCCGATCTGCTGACAGCCGAATAATTTACTGCTGTTCAGGGGCTCTGGGCTTTAGCAAAATGACAAGTTCAAGCAAGGAGAAACAGAGACAATGCTGGAGGCAATTTACAGCACACACTAATTATGGTAGGATATGTATTACTGTTAACTTTTTATCAAGTTGTTATGGGTAAAGTTCCGCTTTAAGCTGCCTGTGAAGTGCTGCATCTGTACAAGGTAAACGGAAAAACTGACATATACAAAGAAAAGCAAATTATATTTAAAGTTGTTGTAAGCCCTCTCCTATACCCAGTGAAGTGAATAGCCTCAGATGATACACAGAGATAAAACAAATCTCCCTACGTAAATTTTACATCTATATCTGCAGTCTTTTCCTTTCTATATTCTTTAGAAAGTGCACATCATGTTACAAATAGGTATTAGCTTCTAGTATGAGTCGAAGCTAAGCTCAACTCGAACATTGGTCGTTCGATCGTTCGTCAAATGACAAACAAATGTGCTTCTTTGTGGGAAATTTTAGATTCCCATAATGCACTGCACGCGCGCCGCTCGTGCAGCACGTTATGTGATTGGCCAGAGCATGCACCCTGACCTCATGCTTTGGCCAATCAAATGATCTCTGCCATGATTGGACTAAAGGCAGGCTGCCTTTAGTCAATCATTGCTCAGGGGCCAAGTACACGCCCCACACTACATAAAGACTGCCCGCGCAGCCGCAGCATGTAGTGTGATTGTAAGGGTGAGGAGACAGGAAAAGGCACGCGTGTGAGGCAGGGCGATAGTAGCTTTTTTTGGAGTTTGTCAGACAGTGCAGAGAGACATTTCTAGCAGTGTAGGGAGGGCCAGGAACGTGTTTGAGGCAGGGAGAGATTTGTTTCTTTTCAGTTTGTCAGACAGTGCCATCGATTCATTTCTAGCAGTGTAGGGAGGGCCAGGAACATGTTTGAGGCATGGAGAGATTTGTTTCTTTGCAGTTTGTCAGACAGTGCAGTGCCAGTGAGACATTCCTAGCAGTGTAGGGAGGGCCAGGAACATGTTTGCGGCAGAGAGCGATTTGTTTCTTTGCAGTTTGTCAGACAGTGCCAGTGATTCATTCCTAGCAGTGTAGGGAGGGCAAGGAACGTGTTTCAGGCAGGGAGAGAATTGTTTCTTTGCAATTTGTCAGGCAGTGCAGTGCCAGTCATTCATTCCTAGCAGGGAGGGAGAAAGATTTCTCATCTATAGGGCTAACGATTAAATCACATCAGTGAGAGTATTGTTAATCGGTCACTTGCATACATACTATAACCACGACAGCTCATCATCTATATTGCTATAGATTACATCACATCAGTGAGAGTATTGTTAATCGGTCATTTGTGTACATGCTATAAGCAGCACAGCTCATCTATAGGGCTATAGATTACATCATATCAGAGAGAGTATTGTTAATCGGTCACTTGCGTACATCTATAACCACCACAGCTCATCTATAGGGCTATCAATTACATCATATCAGGTCATTGAGTATCTATTGGTCAGTTGCATATACCCTATAACAACATCATATCCGAAAGGCAGACAAGGAGAGGCCAACGCTCACAGGCAACGAAAAGAGGGCAAGCAGCTCTGTGTCCATTGTGAAAAGTGGTGGTCACAGTCGACATAGTGCATCCTCTGCAGGCGGATGCCACGCCCGTCCATTGTTTCCGGTGCTGCCCGTGCTATTCAGCCACAACATGTGGAAGAGTTGGTGGAGTGGATCAATAAGCCGTCCTCATCCTCCTCGTCCTCTGACACCCACGTTTACAGTAATTTGCCTTCCACCGCAGCTGCCAAAGTGGCCCGTTCCACAGGCTCCGTCTCCACAGCTACTCCTTCTGTCGCCCCACCATCATGCACGGAGGAGTCACCTGAACTATTTGATCATAGTGTCAGTGACATGCTGCTCGAGAATGCGCAGCAATTTGAAAGCTGTGATGTTGGTATGAAGGTTCATGAAGGGAATAACGTGAACCTAGATAGAGAGGGTGACGATGACGGACAAGAAACCAGCAGTCACGTTGACACAGCTGAAGCATATTGCCAAGTTTGCTCCAGTGACGAGGAGGGAGGGGGTAATGAGGTCACTGACTGTACTTGGGTGCCTGACAGGATAAAGGAGGAGGAGGAGAAGGAGGAGGGGGAGGATGAGGAGGAAGCACAACTCCAACAACGCAGGATGTGCTCCAGGGGCCGCCATAGCAGTAGCCAACCTATTGCATCACTGGCAAAGAGCTTCAGAGGTGCAGGGTGCTGAAAACTCCCCGCTGACTTTCAAAAGTTCATTAGTGTGGGCTTTTTTCAGCACCTGTGCAGGAGACCGCAGCGTTGCTGTTTGCAACATGTGTCTAAAGCGGATCAAGTGTGGCCAGAACACCAGCCGCTTGGGCACCACATGCTTTACAAGGCATATGACGACCTGCCATGCAGTCCATTGGCAACAGCACCTGAAAGAGGCACCAGATCAAAACAAGCATACATCACCTTGCTCCTCATCTGTGATCTCTAACCCTACTATACCTCATGCCTTCTCAAATACCAGCATTGAGAGGGATGATGGTATAGCAGAGTGGCACAGAGACTTGCACCCAATCTGTAAGCAGTACACCACTGCTTGATTTGAGCAGCAGGCAAATTTCACTACCCCAGTTTTTGAACCATAGAAAGAAATACTGTCCCAGCCATCCATATGCTCAGCGTCTTAATGCTAGCTTGGCCAAATTGCTAGCATTACAGTTGCTGCCTTTTCATCTGGTAGACTCGGCTCCCTTTCACGAATTTGTGGAATGTGCTGCACCACAGTGGCAGGTCCCAAAAAGGCATTTATTTTCGCATTAGGTAATTCCGGCTCTCTACCGTCATTTGGAAGATAGTGTTTTGACCTTGTTGGACAAAGCGGTCAGCAGGCATGGACAGGGATGTTATATTTCTTTCACTGGGTAACTCTGCTGGCAGCTGGGAAGGATGCAGGACAGGGTTCGGTCTTGCAGCTTGTTTTGCCACCACACCTTCAAAAATCTGGTTCTGGTTCTGCCACACCTGACTACTCCACCACCTCCTCCTCCACGTCCTCTTCTGCTGAATTGTCCTCTGAAGCAGCAGTGCTCCCTGAGCGTTCAAGGGGCTACGCAAGCAGTCAGGCTAAAAGATGCCATGCTGTGCTTCAGTTGGTCTGTCTAGGGGATAGGAATCACACTGGTGCAGAGATTTTGTCAGCTCTGCAGGGGCAGGCTCAGAGATGGTTGACGCCACGAAAGCTTGAGCCAGGAATGGTTGTATGCAACAATGGCACCAACCTTCTCTCCGCCCTCTGACAGTGACACTTGACACATGTTCCATGCTTGGCACATGTTCTGAATCTGGTGGTGCAGCATTTCTTGAGCAGATACCCGGGCTTGCAAGATCTCCTGAGGCAGGCTAGAAAAGTCTGTGGCCATTTCCGCCGTTTGTTCAATGCCAGTGCTCGCTTATCTGACATTCAAGGAGAATTCAACCTGCCCGCCAACCGCCTAATTTGTGACATTCCCACCAGGTGGAACTCAACGTTGGCAATGCTGCATCAGCTGCACACGCAGCAGAGGGCCATCTATGGCCCTCTGCTGCGTGGCACAAGGACAGGGTCAGGGGAGCTTGGCTTTTTTTCGCCATGCCAGTGGCTTTTGATTAAGGATGCATGCATTGTCCTGGCAACATTTGAGGAGGCCAAAAGGATGGTGAGCCGGGACGATGCATGCATCAGTGACACTATCCCACTAGTCTACCTGCTGGAGCACACGCTGCGTGGAATCATGAACGGGGCCCTTGAGGAAGAAAAGCGTCAGGAAGAGGAGGACTTCCTTTCCTCACAAGGCCCCCTTTATGCAGCTATCATTCCTGCAGTGCCACAAAACACACAGGAGGAAGAGGAGGATGAGGATTTTGGCAGCATGGATGTAGAGGATAGCATACAGCAGTATTCAAGGGATGGTTTTGATTCCCTAGAAACCCCAGGAGTCTTATGTGGTTGGGGAGAGGTTGCTTCTGCTGACAATGTCATCCTTAGTGATCCAGAGAACTCAGAAGCTTATACCTCCTCCAACTTACATTGCATGGGCTCCCTGATTCTGCAAAGCCTGCGAAAGGACTCAAGGATTTGTGCTATCAAGGAGAGGGATAATTACTGGTTGGCAACCCTTCTTGATCCACGGTAAAGTTGCAGAGTTCATCCTACGTTCGCAGAGGAAGCAGAGGATGAAACATCTTGAGGAGGCCTTGAAAAAACAATTGTGTACCACCTTTCCAGACACTGGGAGGTCAACATTCTCTGGACATGTTTCTGAGGCATCGTTCAGCCAAAGGAGGAGTGGTGGAGAAGGTGGCAGGCTAACTGATGCCTTTAAACAGTTCTTTTGTCCTCAGCAGCACCCAGGGCTCTTAGGTTTAAGCAACCATCGGCAGTGTCTCCATCATATGGTGCATGATTATCTAGGCATAAGAGCAGACTTGGAGACCTTTCCAGCTGAGCATCCACTGGGTTACTGGGTCTTGAGGATGGACCACTGGCCAGAACTTTCTCAATATGCAATGGAGCTACTACCCTGTCCTGCTTCCAGCGTGCTTTCCAAATGGACGTTAGTGCTGCTGGAGGTTTTGTGACCAACAAAAGAGTGCGTCTGTCCACAGACTCTGTTGACCAGCTGACTTTTATCAAAATTAACCAGTCCTGGATCAACAAGAGCTATCAAGCCCCTGATGCTGATGTAACTGATTTAATTTGCTAGGGGTCTGCCATCCCTTGAAGACTGCACATGCTGTATATCCTATACCTCTACCTTGATTCTGCTAGCTTCCAACAATGTTTTTGGTTTAGGTCACTACCAACCCCCAAGGCCTAATTTTTCTTCACTTGTATGACAGGTGCATACTATTTAAATGTTGTATGTCATTTTTAGCAGCAGGCCCTGTCCCTGTGCCCTACTAATTGTGAGGGGTTACGGTGTTCAGGCACCACCAACACCAAAGGTCCAATTTTTGGCACCTGTATAGGACATGCAATTTCAAATTTGTATGGAATTCTTACCAGCAGGTCCCGTTCCTGCAAACAGCAAGAGTATCTGCGAGGGTTTGGGTACAGTGTTCAGGCACCACCAACAGCAAAGGCCCAATTTTGGCACCTGTATAGCACATGCAATTTCATATTTGTATGTAATTCTTACCAGCAGGTCCCGTTCCTGCGTCCAGCAAGAGTTACTGTGAGAGGTTGGTTACAGTGTTCAGGCACCACCAACAGTAAAGGCCCAATTTTTGGCACCTGTATAGTACATGCAATTTCATATTTGTATGGAATTCTTACCAGCAGGTCCCGTTCCTGCGTCCAGCAAGAGTAACTGTGAGAGGTTGGTTACAGTGTTCAGGCACCACCAACAGTAAAGGCCCAATTTTTGGCACCTGTATAGCACATGCAATTCCAAATTTGTATGGAATTCTTACCAGCAGGTCCCATTCCTGTGCCCAGCAAGAGTAACTGCGAGGGGTTGCGGTGTTCAGGCACCACCAACAACCAAGGCCCAGTTTCAGTTCCTGCCGATACTAACCTTCCAGGTCCCCATCACTCCAGCCAGTTTGCATAGCCGCCACCCAACCCTGGCCAGGTCAGATGACAGCACAGCGCCCCCACTAGTTCACTGATAAGAACACATACAACACTTGATCTTTGCCAATTTCAAATTCGTATTGAATTTTTACCAGCAGGGCCCGTTTTTGCACCCAGCAAGAGTAACTGTGAGGAGTTGTGGTGTTCAGGCTCCACCAACACCCAAGGCACAATTTTTCTTTACCTCTATGACAAGTGACAAGTAAATGCGATTTCAAATTCGTATGGAATTCTTACCAGCGGGTCTCATTCCTGCACCCAACAAGAGTAACTGCGAGGGGTTGGTTACGGTGTTCAGGCACCACCAACACCAAAGGCCCAATTTTTGGAACCTATATGACAAGTACATGCGATTTCTAATTTGTATGGATTTTTTTTAGCAGCAGGGCCCATTCCCACGCCCAGCTAGAGTAACTGCGAGGGGTTACGGTGTTCAGGCACTGTTAACAACCAAGGCCCAATTTTTCTGCACCTGTATGACAAGTACATGCGATTTAAAATTTGTATGTATATTTATATATGACATTTTTTGCTTTAGAAAACTCAGTATTGCTGCAGCAGGCTACATACATCGTAGAGATGCAGTACTTTACAGGCACATTCAGGCGACCCCCCCAGGCACAATATTTGAAGGAATTTTTGTAAGATTCTGGTACCTCTGGTACCCTTATTTTCTATTTTCTTTTCAAATATGCGTCCCACCTTTCTAATTAGGTGGTACGCATACACCTTTAAGACGGATGACGTCATCGCCGAGCGCCGCAGAGCGGCTATTTCAACCGCCGGCGTTCTCTCTCACATTGTTCGTTCAACCTGCCTGTGTGTCCACATGCTTACAAGCTTGTTTTGCTGCCGGAACCTCCAGCTACTTTCTTTTACTTGGAAAAGACCGGAACCTCGCTACCGATCCCTGTATCTCGCTACTGGATCACTACCTTACTACTGGACCCTTCTACTACTAACTTACTAGTGATAAGTACCCCACAGGGGAATCCTCCATAACCTTACTTACACTATCTACCTCTGCACATAAGGACTGTTACTATCTATGCATACTAATTCCATCATCTGCACTGTTACATAGATTGCTAGCTCTTGAGTCTACTACCATCTATCCTTGCACTGGGTTAGTCTATCCTGTATTTGTCATCTGCTGTCCTTACCACCTGTTACCATACTCGATTACTAACCTATCTGCATTCTACCTAATACCATCTAATACTCTCCTGAACATTTCTATCAAGTGCTTACCATCTCTGTCACTGTTCACACCTGTCCCTTCAGCACATCATCTTCATACTATCATATACATCCTATCACTCCAGGAACATCTTATTGAGTGTGTATATCTGTATGCTGAAGCTGACAGGCCCACAGTGATGAGTCTGGAGAGTTGGATCTGGTTATTCAACACATCTCTACATGACTACTGAGTGGAGAATCTGCAGCTGCAAATCCAGCCTACTACAAAAACGCAGGAGCGTTACAGATTGAACGAACCTAAAAAATGGATTCAGCAGAATTACCCACTCAAGTGACACAATTAACACAACAAGTAAATGCATTAATGCTTGCTCTTACTGAAGTAAAAGAAGAAAATCAGACTCTGATACAGCAGGTAACCCGTCTTTCACGGCTCACTGCTGCTCAACCCCCTGAACCTAAAATAAACCCTCCTCTAGTGTTTACAGGTGATCGGAAAAAATTTTGTGAATTCAAAAATGCATGTCAATTGCTTTTTTTGTTAAAACCTCGTACATACCCTACTGATCAAATTAAAGTCTGTACCGTTATCTCATACTTAACGGGTGATCCACGGGCCTGGGCAGACTCTCTCTTTGAGAAAAATGATCAGCTTCTCAACTCCTATTCTTTATTCCTAGCGTAACTCGCTAGTTTATATGATGACCCCCAACAGGCAGAGTACTGCTGATATTCAATTGAGGGGTTTAAAACAAGGAAGGAGACCTGTAGAAGACTTTGTAGCTGAGTTCAAAAGATGGACCCTTGATTCAGGGTGGAATGACACATCTCTGCGAACTCAATTCAGACTCGGGTTGTCAGAAGCTGTTAAAGACGAGCTCGCCCGAGCGGATTTACCTGGCACCTTGGATGCCTTAATACAACTCAGTATCAACATCGACAGGCGACTGCGTGAAAGAAGGGCTGAAAAAATGGGAATGCCATTGTCTAGTCCTTCTCGGATTTCGGCCGTTGACCCTACTCCCATGGAGGTAGGAACCATACGCCCACCTTTATCAACTACTGAACGAGCCAGAAGAAGATCCAGAAACCTCTGCATGTACTGCACATCCCCGGATCATTTGATAAGCGTCTGTCCCCTTGTCCGCAAAAAAGAGGGTGAGTGTTCACATGTCTTGCTAGGAGGATTAACGACTTCCTTTTCTAACCCCTATCTTTTTGTTCATTTGACATTGCAGTGGGACCAGACTAGGATTACCACCAAGGCTATGATCGACACCGGATCTTGTGGAAACTATATTGATACATGTTTTGTTACCTTAAATAAAATACCTATTATTTCAAAACCTAAACCTGTTTCTGTTAGTTTCATTAACGGTATTCCACTATCTTCTGGTCCAATCACCAACCAGACACAAGCACTCCTTGTCACTACTAACGAGTCTCATATGGAGACCACCACTTTTGATATACTATCTTCACCCCATTTTTCTATTATTTTGGGACTCCCCTGGTTACACACACATCAACTAATCATAGATTGGAAAAGACGGACTTTGTCTTTCCCTTCTCACTATTGCGAGATTACGTGTAACCTCCCATCTTTTGGAAAGATCCTGTCTGTGGTGTCAGATGAGATTACACCACTATGCTATCAGGACCTGTCCGAAGTATTCCTTGAAAAAAATGCTCAAGTGTTGCCTCCCCATAGGGATTATGATTGCACTATCGATCTACTCCCTAACAGCAAATTGCCTTTCGGTCATGTTTATCCTCTTTCACAGGATGAACTTTCTCATCTCAAGGAATACTTGGATGAGAATTTGACAAAAGGTTTCATCAGACCCTCTACTTCTTCCACAGCTGCAGGACTTTTCTTTGTCCGCAATAAGGATTCAAGTCTTAGGCCTATTATCGATTATAGGCAATTAAATTCGATTACAATAAAGGATCGATATCCTTTACCGCTCATCCCTGAACTCATTGAACAAGTGCGTGGGGCTACTTACTTCTCTAAATTAGACCTGAAAGGGGCATACAACCTAATCCGAATCCGTGACGGAGATGAGTGGAAAACAGCATTCAGAACCAGATACGGATTATTCGAATATCTTGTGATGCCATTCGGGTTGTGTAATGCTCCTGCAGCTTTCCAAAGGTTCATAAACGACATCTTTAGAGACTTACTTGATGTCTGTGTTGTAGTATATCTGGACGATATACTTATCTATTCTCGATCTCTCTCTGAACATATAAAACATGTAAGACTTGTGTTATCCAGATTACTTGCACACAATCTATACGTGAAATTAAAAAAAATGCCTATTTCATAAAGAAGAAATATTATTTCTAGGATACATCATATCCAAAACCGGAATTAAGATGGATATGAGCAAGATATCCTGTATTCTGGACTGGCCTATACCAACAACTCGTAAGGCATTACAGCGATTCCTTGGATTTTCAAACTTCTATAGGAAGTTCATCAAGAACTTTTCTGCCATTGTGAGACCTCTCACACAACTGACAAGTATAAAGAAACCATTCAAATGGTCAGAAGAAGCAAATCGAGCTTTCTGCTTGTTAAAATCAAGCTTTACTTCTGCTCCCATACTACGCCATCCAGACCCATCCCTCCAATATATTCTGGAGGTAGATGCGTCAAATATGGCAGTAGGAGCAGTTCTCTTCCAACGACCAACAAATACTTCACCACTCCACCCAGTTGCTTTCTTTTCAAAATCATTAAGCAGCCCAGAGGTGAATTACCCAGTGGGTGAAAAGGAGTTGCTTGCCATAAAACTGGCACTGGAGAATTGGCGACATCTACTTGAGGGTACCCGGTTACCAATACTCACATATACAGATCATAAAAACCTTCAATACCTCCAGACTAACAAAACTCTCTCCCACCGGCAGGTACAATGGTCATTATTCTTCCTAAGATTCAACTTCTTAGTGACCTACACTCCTGCAGACAAAAATAAAAAAGCGGATGCGCTATCACGATTAACCGAAGATAACTGCGCTGAAATCCCTTCTATTCCTATAATACCCTATGAACGAATTATTGGGGTTGTTCGTTCCCTGAAGGAAGAGATTTTGCACAGTATAGGATTGGATTCACCTCCACCACAACTAAGTACTGATGCAGAAGGCTTCCTCTACTACAACGACAAACTTTACATACCTCCTACTATGCGCACTAAGATCTTGGAGTTATCACATGATGTGCCCATGGCAGGACATATGGGTATGACGAAAACCCTTAATTTGCTTACTAGGCAGTTTTGGTGGCCTGATATGAAGACATTCTGTACAAAAATTTGTATCTTCATGTGACATCTGTGCAAGGTCCAAAATTGACACTACAAAACCATCTGGTCTACTCTGCAGTCTACCAATACCCCAGGTTCCATGGGAGGTTGTATCCTTAGACTTTATAGTAGAACTACCACCTTCTAAAGGATTTAATACCATTCTAGTGTCAGTGGACCACCTGACAAAGATGGCACATTTCATCGCTATCCGTAGACTACCTTCATCCAAACAAACAGCGGAACTACTGATGAAACATGTGTTTAAGTTACACGGAATACCAAAGACTCTTTTATCCGACCGTGGTTCACAGTTCATCTCCAAATTTTGGCAAGCTCTTTGTCAAATATTACGGATTGAGCGAAAGCTCACTTCTCCCTACCACCCTCAGACCAACGGACAGACTGAAAGAGTCAACCAGTGTATAGAACAATATCTGCGTTGCTACACATCATACCTACAGGATGATTGGGTGGACCTTCTCCCTCTGGCGGAATTTGCTTATAACAACGCAACCCACAGTACTACTAAGCAAAGTCCGTTCTACTTGAACTATGGGTTTCATCCCACACTTCTTCCACCACGCATCCTACCATCAAGTAACCCAGTAGCCTCAGACTATTGTTACGCTCAGCGCTCCGGGCCCCGTGCTGGCCTCGAAGCGCTCACAGCGCACCGGGACTCTTAGATCTAAAGGACCAGTGCACAGGTGATTGGTACCTGGCCCAGACTGGTTATTAAGGGTTAAGGTTTGTGAAAGGCAGTGCTGACTTAATTAGGCTTCACCTGTGCACTGCTCATTTATACCTTCTCCTCACACAGCTTCCTGCCGGATCTTTGTGCCTTGTGCCTCTGTGAAAGCGTTCCCTTCTGTGTTTGTTTGCTTTGCCTGTTGCCGAATCCTTGCTACCGACATCTCGCCTTTGAACCTCTGCTGCCTGCCCTGACCTCTGCTACGTCCGACTATGCTCTTGCCTACTCCCACGCCATATCAGCTGCCAGAGAGATCGAGTTGTTACTAGGGGACACGACCTGGTAGTTACCGCCGCAGCAAATCCATCCCGCCTTGCGGCGGGCTCTGGTGAAGACCAGTAACTGCTTAGAACTGGTCCTCTAGTACAACCCGCGCCATCGTCTCTCTGGTCCAGAGGATCCACTACCAGTCCTGCCGGTTCGTGACAGTAAGATCCGGCCATGGATCCCGCTGATGTTCCGTTGCCAAGCCTAGCGGACCTCACCAACGTTGTGGCCCAGCAAGGTCAACAGTTGGCTCAGCTGACCGCTATGTTTCAGCAGTTCCTGCCAACTCAGCAACAGCCAGCTCCTCCGTCAGCATCTGCTGCACCTCCCACACAAGCAGTTGCCACCAGGTCCAGAATCCGCTTGTCTCTGCCGGACAAGTACGACGGAGATCCTAAATTATGCCGAGGGTTCCTGTCTCAGTGCTCTCTTCACCTCGAGCTACTGTCTGACCAGTTTCCGTCTGAGCGAGCCAAGGTAGCCTTCATCCTCAGTCTGCTTTCCGGGAGGGCCCTGGCCTGGGCTACACCATTTTGGGACCGCGCTAATCTAGTCACCGCATCTGTCCAGAATTTTTGTCAGGAGTTTCGTAACGTATTCGAGGAACCTGCCCGAGTTACCTCCGCAGAGACTGCCTTGCTAAACTTGTCCCAAGGAACTTCTACCGTGGGTGATTATGCCATCCAGTTCTGTACCCTTGCCTCCGAGCTGAACTGGAACAATGAAGCTCTTTGTGCCACTTTTAAGAAGGGACTCAATAGTGACATTAAGGACGTCCTTGCTGCACGTGACCTGCCTACTACACTGAGTAACCTCATCTTGCTGGCCACCAGGATCGATAAACGTTTCTCCGAGAGACAAGAGGAACTCCATCTTGAAAAGGAAAGAGCTCGTCTTAAACGCTACCCTCGTCTGGCCCCTGTGTTCCAGCATCCACCTCAACCTGTCTCTGGGTCTTCTATTGTGGAGGCCATGCAGGTGGACCGGTCTCGCCTGACCCCGCAAGGACGAAGCCGTCGTAGAGACGAGAACCTGTGTTTATACTGCGCTAGTACCGAGCACTTCCTTAAGGACTGTCCTCTTCGTCCCCAACGTTCGGGAAACGCTCGCACCTAGTGAATGTGGGAGAGGCATTACTAGGTGTGGATTCTTCCTCTCCACGTCTCATCATACCCGTGCAGTTGTTCCTGTCGTCCAAGTCCTTTTTTTCTGCTGCAGCCTTCTTGGACTCCGGCTCAGCCGGCAACTTCATTCACGCCTCCTTGGTCGACAAGTACCGAATTCCTATAATTCGTCTTCCCAAGCCGATCCTCATTTCTACGGTCAACGGGGAGAGACTCTCTGCTACGGTACAATACCGCACCCAGCCTCTGCGGATGGACATTGGGGTGTTTCACACAGAGACTCTGGAATTTTTTGTTCTTCCCTTTTGCTCTTCCGAACTCCTGCTGGGTCTACCGTGGTTGCAACGCCATTGTCCTGTCCTGAATTGGTCCACCGGTGAGATTTTGCGTTGGGGTTCCTCCTGCTCTGACCGGTGTCTCAAGCCTGCTCCTATCAAACGGGACCCACTAATTCCTCCGCCACCAGGTCTCCCCAAGACTTACCACCGTTTTGCGGATGTCTTCTGTAAAAAGCAAGCTGAGACTCTTCCTCCTCACAGGCCTTATGATTGTCCTATTGACCTATTACCTGGCTCTACTCCACCTCGAGGCAGAATTTATCCTCTCTCACCTCCAGAGACTCAGGCCATGACAGACTATGTACGTGAGAACTTACAGAGAGGGTTTATTAGGAAGTCTTCTTCCCCTGCTGGAGCCGGTTTTTTCTTTGTGTCTAAAAAGGATGGTTCGCTCCGCCCCTGCATTGACTATAGAGGACTCAATAAAATTACCATTAAAAACCGTTACCCACTGCCTCTAATCTCTGAGTTGTTTGACCGTCTCCGAGGAGCCAAGATTTTCACCAAGCTGGATCTCCGCGGGGCCTACAACCTGATCCGCATTCGAAAGGGAGACGAGTGGAAGACTGCTTTTAACACCAGGGACGGTCATTTTGAATACTTAGTGATGCCCTTTGGGCTCTGTAACGCCCCTGCAGTCTTCCAGGAGTTCGTGAACGACATCTTCCTGGACCTTCTTTACACTTGTGTAGTAGTATACCTGGATGACATCCTTATTTTTTCCTCTAATTTGGAGCAACACCGAGTCCATGTCCAACAAGTTCTCACCCGTCTCAGGAGTAATCGCCTCTATGCCAAGATTGAGAAGTGTCTGTTTGAGCGTTCCTCCTTGCCCTTCCTGGGATATATCATCTCTGCCGAAGGACTTCAAATGGATCCTGCCAAGCTCTCAGCGGTTCTGGACTGGCCACGCCCCTCTGGCCTCCGAGCCATACAGAGGTTCCTGGGTTTCGCCAACTACTACAGACAATTTATTCCTCATTATTCCACCCTGGTGGCCCCCATCGTGGCCTTGACTAGAAAAGGTGCAAATCCCAAAACCTGGCCTCCTCACGCTGAAGAGGCCTTCCAGTCCCTGAAAGCCGCCTTTGCTTCTGCATCTGTTCTGTCCCGGCCAGATTCTTCCAAGCCATTCTATCTGGAAGTGGATGCATCCTCAGTGGGAGTCGGAGCTGTGCTAACTCAGAAGTCATCCAGAGGCAAGACCATAACTTGTGGCTTCTTCTCTAAAACCTTTTCCTCCGCCGAGAAGAATTACTCTATTGGGGACAGAGAACTGCTGGCAATTAAATTAGCCTTGGAGGAATGGAGACATCTTCTCGAGGGTGCTCCTCACCCTGTGATCATCTTTACGGACCACAAGAACCTAGCCTACCTCCAGTCAGCTCAAAGACTAAATCCCCGCCAAGCCCGTTGGTCCATCTTCTTCGCCCGCTTCAATTTCCAGATTCATTTCTGCCCAGCTGCTAAGAACATCAGGGCGGATGCCCTTTCTCGCTCTTCAGATGTGGTGGGTGACATACCCACTCCTCAACACATTATCCCTCCAGAATGTCTCATCTCGGTTGCTCCTGTGGACCTGCGTCTTCTTCCTCCCGGCAAGACCTACGTTCCTCCTCGTCAGCGGTTACAGATTCTCAAGTGGGGCCACGCTTCCCTTTTTGCCGGTCATCCTGGAATTAAAAAATCTCTTCAATTAATTTCCCAAAGATATTGGTGGCCCACTCTGGAGAGAGACGTCACAGAATTCGTCCAATCCTGTGTGATCTGCGCTCGTGACAAAACTCCTCGTCAGAAACCTGCGGGTCTTCTTCTGCCTCTTCCTGTTCCTGAGACCCCTTGGTCGCACATCGCCATGGACTTTATCACTGATCTTCCCTCCTCCCATGGTAAGACGGTCATCTGGGTCGTGGTGGACCGATTTTCAAAGATGGCTCACTTTGTGTCCCTGCCTGGTCTCCCGTCCGCGCCTCAGTTGGCCAAACAGTTTTTTCTACACATCTTCCGCCTCCACGGCCTTCCCAGACACATCGTCTCGGACCGTGGGGTGCAGTTTGTTTCCAGATTTTGGAGGGCTCTCTGTGGTCAGCTCGGAGTCAAGTTGGACTTTTCTTCCTCGTATCACCCTCAGTCCAATGGCCAAGTGGAACAGGTGAACCAGATTCTGGGAGATTATCTACGCCATTTTGTGTCCTCCCGTCAAGATGATTGGTCGGATTTACTCCCTTGGGCAGAGTTTTCTTACAATTTCAAGCAATCTTCTGCCTCCAATAAATCCCCATTTTTTGTGGTCTATGGTCGTCATCCTCTGCCACCTCTGCCTCGGACCTCTGCTCCCTCTTCTGTACCAGCTGTAGAGGACCTCCTTCAGGACTTCTCTTCTATTTGGCGAGAGACCCACTCAGCCCTCCTCAAGGCCTCGGCCCGTATGAAGTTCCAGGCCGATAAAAGTCGCAGAGCTCCTCCGGAATTCAGTCCCGGTGACAAAGTGTGGCTCTCCTCGAAATTCATCAGATTTAAGGTCCCAAGTTACAAGTTGGGCCCTCGTTACTTGGGTCCCTTTAAAATCAAGAGCCGCATTAACCAGGTGTCCTACCAGCTCCATCTTCCACCCTCTCTCCAAATCCATAACTCTTTCCATGTCTCCCTTCTCAAACCTGCTATCTTTAACCGCTTCTCTCCTAAACTTCTTCCTCCCACCCCTGTCGCTGGTACCTCTGATATTTTTTCGGTCAAAGAAGTCCTAGCGACCAAAGTCATCCGGGGGAAAAGATTTTTTTTTTTGGTCGATTGGGAGGGCTGCGGCCCTGAGGAGAGATCTTGGGAGCCGGAGGAGAACATCCTGGACCGCAGCCTCATCCGCAAGTTCTTGGGTTCCAAAAAGAGGGGGAGACCAAAGGGGGGGGTACTGTTACGCTCAGCGCTCCGGGCCCCCTGCTGGCCTCGAAGCGCTCACAGCGCACCGGGACTCTTAGATCTAAAGGACCAGTGCACAGGTGATTGGTACCTGGCCCAGACTGGTTATTAAGGGTTAAGGTTTGTGAAAGGCAGTGCTGACTTAATTAGGCTTCACCTGTGCACTGCTCATTTATACCTTCTCCTCACACAGCTTCCTGCCGGATCTTTGTGCCTTGTGCCTCTGTGAAAGCGTTCCCTTCTGTGTTTGTTTGCTTTGCCTGTTGCCGAATCCTTGCTACCGACATCTCGCCTTTGAACCTCTGCCGCCTGCCCTGACCTCTGCTACGTCCGACTACGCTCTTGCCTACTCCCACGCCATATCAGCTGCCAGAGAGATCGAGTTGTTACTAGGGGACACGACCTGGTAGTTACCGCCGCAGCAAATCCATCCCGCCTTGCGGCGGGCTCTGGTGAAGACCAGTAACTGCTTAGAACCGGTCCTCTAGTACAACCCGCGCCATCGTCTCTCTGGTCCAGAGGATCCACTACCAGTCCTGCCGGTTCGTGACAACTATCTTACCCAAATAAAGGACTCTCTGGGTTTACTTAATACCACTATCTCACACGCCCACAGCCAACAAAAAAGGTACTAAGACCTACGTAGAAGACCTTCTCCTCAGTATGCTATTGGGGACCTCGTTTGGCTATCGACAAGAAATTTAAGATTAAAGATCCCTAGCAAAAAGCTTGGACCTTTATTTCTGGGACCCTTCCCAATTGAGAAACTTATTGGAAAAGCTGCAGTACAGCTCACCTTACCAGCAGATCTCAAGATCCATCCCATCTTCCATGTATCGCTACTGAAGCCCCATGTTCCTAATCAAGGAATAAGGCCTACCATCTTGCCTCCACCTCCAGTACAAGTTGAAGGCGGAGAAGAAGATGAGATTAAGGAGATTTTGGATTCTCGTATCCACAGAGGAAGACTCCAGTATCTCATAAGATGGAAGAACTATGGACCCCAAGACGACACCTGGTTGGATACCACTGATGTTCACGCACCTAGACTTATACGAAGATTTCACTCGAAATACCCGGAGAAACCAGTGCTATAGGCCTTCCGGAGCCGGCCTTAAGGGGGGGGGGGGTACTGTAAGATTCTGGTACCTCTGGTACCCTTATTTTCTATTTTCTTTTCAAATATGCGTCCCACCTTTCTAATTAGGTGGTACATACACCTTTAAGACGGATGACGTCATCGCCGAGCGCCGCAGAGCGGCTATTTCAACCGCCGGCGTTCTCTCTCACATTGTTCGTTCAACCTGCCTGTGTGTCCACATGCTTACAAGCTTGTCTTGCTGCCGGAACCTCCAGCTACTTTCTTTTACTTGGAAAAGACCGGAACCTCGCTACCGATCCCTGTATCTCGCTACTGGATCACTCCCTTACTGCTGGACCCTTCTACTACTAACTTACTAGTGATAAGTACCCCACAGGGGAATCCTCCATAACCTTACTTACACTATCTACCTCTGCACATAAGGACTGTTACTATCTATGCATACTAATTCCATCATCTGCACTGTTACATAGATTGCTAGCTCTTGAGTCTACTACCATCTATCCTTGCACTGGGTTAGTCTATCCTGTATTTGTCATCTGCTGTCCTTACCACCTGTTACCATACTCGATTACTAACCTATCTGCATTCTACCTAATATCATCTAATACTCTCCTGAACATTTCTATCAAGTGCTTACCATCTCTGTCACTGTTCACACCTGTCCCTTCAGCACATCATCTTCATACTATCATATACATCCTATCACTCCAGGAACATCTTATTGAGTGTGTATATCTGTATGCTGAAGCTGACAGGCCCACAGTGATGAGTCTGGAGAGTTGGATCTGGTTATTCAACACATCTCTACATGATTACTGAGTGGAGATTCTGCAGCTGCAAATCCAGCCTACTACAAAAACGCAGGAGCGTTACAATTTTTCATTTTTATAGTTTCATTTTAAGCCTCATTAAAATCAGTAAATCAGTGCTCCTTTAAAAACGATTGTTTTTAAAAACTTTTTTTCATTGCTACATGTTACCCAGATCAGTACCCAGACCCCATACACTTTGATTTTCGAGGTTCGACTCCCATAGACTTCAAAGGGATTTGTTTTTTCAAACACACTTTTTCTTTGTTCGTGGTGTTCTGGTGATCCACAAAGACAGAGTAACAAAGAAACTTGCAGAGCTGCAGTCTAAATAAAGTTTCCTGCTTATCTATAAGTTCCCTCCCCAACACAAATTTCCAGCTGCTTTTATCTTGCATGTCAGAGAACTTGTCAGAAGTTATCATGCTCATAACAAAGGTACGGAGCAGCAGAAGGACATGGCATTCAGAGCTTTGGCGAGAGATAAGTAAACACTACATACTGTATATATGTGCCCAGGTTAGATTTCATGAATAGGGTTTACAACAACTTTAAATTGCAAAAATAGCAGTTCCCATCTGTTTACTTATGTTTGTAAGCAAAGTGGCCAAGGATTCCCATTATCTATACCAGACCCTAAGCCCCCGTTCACACTGGGGCGACCTGTCAGGCGACCTGGTCGCCTGACAGGTCGCCGTAGGTCGCCTGCCATACAGAAGCTATGGACCCATTCTAATAGGAGCGGCACAAGTCGCTCCGACTTAGAAAAAGGGTCCGGAGCTTCTTTGGGGCGACCCGGAGCGACCTGCATAGACTTCAATGTTATGAAGTCCGTGCCGGCCGCTCCGAAGTCGCGGGGCGAGCAGCGCGCTGCGACCTGTGAGGTCGCCCGGCGAAGTAGCGTCGCCCCAGTGTGAACGGGGGCTTATCCTAGATAATCCTTGATGAAGAAGGGACCCCATGCAAAAAATCCAAAAAAACAACAAACAATGTGGGTTCCTTCCAAATTCCGTACTAAGCCCTTGGAGTCTGATATAAATTTTAAGGGTAAACCTCAATGAAAAAACATGAAAAAAGTTGAAGGTCTCCTAAAATTCCATTAAAAAAAAGTTATCTGAGCATAGACTGGCTGGCCAGGAAAATAATGGCTGAACATGCGGCCCCCCTTCCTTTGAATTATACCAGGCCACATGCCCTCAAAATGGCGGGGGGGAGGGAGGGGGGGTATCTTGATGACAGGACCCTCTGGAAAATCACATTGTTCCCATGCTGATGAGGACAAGGGCCTCTTCCCCACATCCCTGGCCCAGTGGTTGTGGAGGTCTGAGGACATCGGACTTTCGAATTGGAAATCCCTGTTAACACCCAGCACCCAGAAAGTATAGGGTACATAATAAACCTACTCATTTACAAAAAAATTTAAGCAGGGTAAATCCTTGCAATACAACCATGGGCCTTACTTATATCAATAACTTCAGTTTTGGAACATTTACAGACTTTTACTATGGTCAAATGTGGCCCTTGACACCTACAGTTCAGGAAATGTATAGTGCATTGCTTATTTCCATGTTTCTTTCATTTATAGCTTGTACTTGGGAAAACTTCAATAAAAATCAATTGAAAGGAAAACATATTAGCAGTAAAAATGATCCTACACTTTTTGACAAAACCTTTAAAAAATGTCATACAATGTACCTCCATCATCCATCATAACATCCAGAAATGCATATTTACATGAATCACAATGAACAATGTCCAAAGGCCGCTAAAACCAAAAAATCCTGCCAGTTGACATGCAGACATCGACATTGATTAGCATCAAATGACGTCCCTGTCTAAAGGTAAACAAAAGGGGCGGCATATCCCGGTGCAGACTTGTATAAAGTACTTGAAATTTCTACTTGAGTAAAAGTACAAGTGCTCGATCAAAAAGTGACTTGAGTAGAAGTGGAAGTGCTCGCAGAAAAAGTTACTTAAGTAGAAGTACTAAAGTATTCAACATTTTTTTTACTTAAGTATTGCAAGTAGTTTTTTCAAAAAAATTGCTACTTAAGTACTAAAAGTAAAAAGTACCAGTAGTTTTGAAAAAAAAATTCTACTCAAGTACTGAAAGTAGAAGTACAAGTACTGTGTTATGTAGTTATTAAAGAAAGAAATCAAAAGTTTGAACATCATATTGGTTTTTATTATTTCAAATGATTTATTCAAATGATTAACCTGTGTTAGTAGTTTCTTGATGCACTTTAAGCGCAGTAGCACCATTTATTTATTTGTTTCATATTTTCTTTTTATTGGAAAGATTTGGTATAGCAGCTTTTATTATACACAGCCTTTATTTTCGTATGTGCTGATTTACAAATGACATTATACACATTTTTTTGAGCTTTATGCAACCTGCCATCTACTGTTCTGGCAGTGGTAATTTTTTTAAAAGTAACGAGTAACTATGCAGCACAAAAAAAAAATACTTGAGTAGAAGTATCGAAATCATCGAAAAAATGTAGTGAAGTAAAAGTAGAAGTAGGAGAAAAAAATTCTACTCTAGGAAAGTACAGATACCGCATTTCGGTACTTAAGTACAGTACTTAAGTAGTTCTACTTCGTTACTATACATCTCTGTCCCGGTGACATTATTGACCACGGCCATGACCATATGTAGTTAATGCCATTGCCCAAATATGGCCACCTGTCACAATCTACCTGTACCAACTTGCACTCTCAGCATTTCAGTCCTTGGCACACTTGTCGGGGGGATGTGTCCCGTGGCACCCCTGTGCGAGGATGGTGAAGCCTCTAGCAGATGTCTGATGGCATTCTCATATCAGAATGGCAGCACTGAAGTGCGTCCTATTATAGACAGCAATTGTCTCACTTTCACCACACCTCCTGAGATAATTTCCTGTTGGATTACTATAAAGCTGAAAGGTTCCAGAGGGAGAGTGCTCAGTTGTTTTAGAGCTATCCACAATGTGTACCTGTTGCTTGCTGTGTGATTATGCTACCTGACCTTTGCTACGTTTATTGACTATGATCCTTTGCTGCCTGCCCTGACCTTTTTTCTATGTTTGACTTTGAATATGGACTTTCCCTTTTTGTACCAAGCTTTTGCAAACTGTGCCGAATTCACCTCCTGAGTATCCTTATCCAAGGTGTGTACCCCTGCTGTTGGGCTCCCCATATCTAATTGCTGACATAACAACTGAGCCAGTATGAAGTCTGCCGGGTTAGAAATTTTACAAGCCAATCAAGCAAGATTGGACTAACTGGTAAATACACCTCTACCTGCTCCTTTGTCTGAATCATCTGTGATGCTTCTAGAAAAAGGTGCTCAAAGTTGCCCAAAGTTGCATTACCTGATAAATTCAATGGAGATCGCTCATCGTATCGAACATTTATTACCTCATGCCAGATCCTCTTTTCTCTACAGGCCTGTACCTATGCAACAGATGTTTTCAGGATACGGACTGTGATCTCTTTATTGACTGGTGAACCTCAGACCTGGGCACATCATTTATTACATATACATAGCCCTATATTGAACTCCTGGAGTTCCTTTATACAAGCCATGGATGTAATATATGAAGAGCCACATAAAGTAGCCTTTGCCGCAGCTTCACTCTGAACCCTCAATCAAGGAAGAAGAAATGTTGAGGAATATATTACAGAATTTTGTTGTCTGGCAGTGGAATCCAACTGGAATGAACCAGCTCTGCTAGATCAGTTTTGCTGAGGTCTTTCTGAAGCCCTGAAAGATGAGTTGGCCTAAGTCGGTGTTCCATACACACTTGAAAGCACTGTCTCCTTGTGTATACAAGTTGATCGCAGATTATGGGGGAGAAGACAAGAACGGGCCAATACTTACACTATTCCTCAGAAGCGCAATATCTTCTCTGCCCCATGCAATTCTGACATATGCTCAGAAGCTCCCACCGATGAACCAATGCAGATTGGAATAGCCAGAGGACCTCTCTCTGATGAAGAGAAATCTCATTGTAGATCTAAAGGACTGTGCTTATATTGTCGAAAGGCAGGACATCAAGTGAAGGAATGTAAAGCTAAGTTCTAGCGGAGGTAAGCACTCTAATATATCCTCCGCCTCACAACAATTGCTACATACCATGTCCTCTCATTTAATCATCTCCCTCTCTTTACAGTGGAATAAAAAGCCTGTGAATTTTAAAGCAATGATTGATTCTGGAACAAGTGGCTGCTTTATGGACACTACATTAGCTAAAGCATTGTCAGTGCCTACTACCGATAAAGAAGTACCTACACAAATACAGTTAATAGATGGAACTCCTTTAAAATCTGGTCCTATTATCACAAAAACTATTTCTTCAGAAATGACCCTAGGAACATGCCATAGAGCAAAGGTGTCAAACTCAATTTAATCGCGGGCCGCATCAGCATCATTATTGCCCTCAAAAGGGCCAGTTGTATCTGTAAGACTAGATGTCCCGAGCATCCCCTACTCTTACATAAGACGTCAAGAGCTTCCCTACCATCAGAAATTGAGTCCCCCACCCTCCCTTACATCACAGTGCACCCCCTTATCTTGTGCTGCTGCTGGGAAGAGACTGTAGGCATTGCTGAAAAGCAAAAATTACTGGGTCTGGAGGAGGACCAGAAGATGGCTGGAGCTCTCCTGCAGCTGCAGGAGAGGTGCAAGGGCCACATGCAATGGCCTGGGGGGCCGGATTCAGCCCACGGCCTTGTGTTTGACACCTGTGCCATAGAGGGACACTCTCTTTTAACCTTCTCTGTTCTCCCATTTTTCCTCTGGTATTAGGAATAAATTGGTTTCAGAGACATAACTCTACAGTAGACTGGCAAACTGGTGTATTAAAGTTTTCTTCTACACACTGTATATCTAGCTGTCTAATACCTCAAGATGTGAATCTGACATTGGAACCTGCTACCAATGATGTCAAAGATTCCTGTACACTATTTGGCCTTTGTTGATGTTTTTAAGAAGAAAGGGGCAGATAATCTCCCTCCTCACCGAGATTATGATTGTCCTTTTGAATTAAATGTACCAGGGGCTCCAATATCTTATGGCAGGACATTTCCTCTTTCTGAGCCTGAATTACAAGTTTTGAAAGAATACATTGATGAAAATTTAAAGAAGGGTTTTATAAGGCCATATACCTCCCCTGCTGGCTTTGGGATTTTTTTTGTAGGAAAGAAAGATGGAGGCCTCCGTGCATGTGTGGATTACCGAGCACCTAATCGTCTTACAATTTGTAGCACCCTCCTAGGTAGGTGGTAGGAAAACACATTTGGTGGCTCTGTTCTGCTTATTAGGAGAGCCAGATCTGTTATTTTAGCATGTCCCATGTTTCCAGGTCTGATTTATTGGGTCTAAGGGAGTCTCCCCACTGTATCCAGTAAGGGAGCTTGTTGGACAGTGGAGGAAACCTAACCAATAGTGCACCAGGGTTTATGGCTGTCCCAGTGAATGGGCATTGCTGCAATGCATCCTGGGCTTGGTTATAAATCTGGAGGGAGCATGTGACAGGGTGTCTTTTGGCGGGAGCAAAGTCCCAGGAGGAGGTGGACGGCTGTCACTCCTTCTGCTGATGTGAGGAAGGTGGTTCAGGCAGTCGGCCTATTGAACCAGGTGTGGAGATGAGCTGCAGAGGATCCAGTGTGCTGACCAGTGGAGCTGTTGGGCAGAAGACTTTGGGAAAAACAGTATCGTTAGTACTAAGGGATCTGCTCAAGGGTCTGCCTAGGAAAGGAGACCACTCCAGAGAAGTCAGGGGATCAAGGAGCCAGCTCACACAGATTGTTTTTTTTTAAACAGAAAATAAGTTTATTTGTGCTGTATAAATACAATACAAAATACAAAAACACATTAACACGTGAATTTCACACTTGTGAAACACTTAAAGTGCATTTAGTGAAACAAGGTATACCTTCACCATACAAAAGAAGAGGTACAATGATATAATGTTATAAATATCTCACTCAGCAGCACCCCACCCTGGTAATATATCGATTACACCCTATCTATGAGCATTAATCAAACAGTCAAATCCATACCCCGGCCCCACTGCCTCCCCCCATCCCCCAAGGACTTCAGAAAAAATAAAATCACAAAAAATGTATACATTAAATGTACGAGTACTCTCTAACCACCGACTCCAGATTTTATCAAATTTCTTGGAACACCCCCTGTGTTTATAAATCAACCGTTTATAACGAAGAGCAGAATTTATTTCCGCGATCCAGTCCTGAAGAGTAGGGACTGATTCCCGCATCCACTGTCTAGCTATAGGTTTGCGAGCGCTAAAAATAGATTCCTGAAGAAAAATGGTGAGAAATTTGTCAATGTCACAGTCAGGGAACAAACCTAACACACAGGGTAAAACATCCAACTGTAAGGGGAGCCCATATGATCATGCAAAATCTTAATAAACTGTGTCCATTAGGCCTGAATTTCCGGACAAGACCAAATGAGATGTATAAACGTACCCAGTTGCAAGGGGCAATGAGGGCAGGAGGAGTTGTATGACCGCCTATATTTCGATATTATGAGCGGAGTAAGATAAGCTCTATGCAAGATTTACAGCTGAGTCACACGCTCTGAAAGTTTGGGCGAAGCCAACCTAGGGACCACCAAGATTTCGTCCCAATCCATCTCATCCAGGGGACCCGTATCCACAGCCCAACGAGCCTGTATCCGGGTCACCTGGCGATCGTCCTCAACACCACGCAATTCGATGTATAAGGATGAGATAAGTCCCTCATGCGTGTCACCCAACAGCACCTCCAGCAGAGGGATATCTTGTAAAACGGGAAATTTTGTCAAAAATTGTGCATGTAATGCATGACTGTGCATATCGAAAAAAATATATGCGGAGGGAGATCATACTCAGCTTTAAGTGATTGAAAGGAACGAACGCCTGAATCACAAAGCACCTGGCCCAGATACAGTATGCCCCTAGTTGCCCACAACTGACATTCCGGAATAGATAGAAGCTCTCGCAGGTCTAAGTTATATCATAAAGGGGTCCTGGTGTGTATTTGAGGATAATTTAACTTTTTTGCCAGTATCGCCCAAATCTTTCAATGGTGGATCAACAAATTGTTCATCACCATCGCTTGAGGCGAAGGACCACATTTTCATAAAAGTATCTGCATAGGGGTGTAGACAGCTTGAGGGAATCCATGACAAACTAAGGTTTGGTATCTAGTAGCCTCCGATTTATTAAAATAAAAAAAATGGGAAAGTTGCGACGCAAGGTAATAAGATTGAAAATCCGGTATAGCCACACCCCCCTTATCCGTGGGGTTTTTAAGTGACGCCCATGTTAACTTATGGCGCTCAGGCCCCCAAACAAAGGAATTCAGGATACGGTCAATAATTTTAAATAATTTCAGGGGGATTGGGACAGGGGAGTGCCAAAAGGCATACAAAAATTTTGGTAATAAAATAATTTTAATAAGATTCACCCTACCCATTAATCCCAATGGCAACCTAGCCCATGTTTGAGTACATTGTTTAAGCATATCAATTAGAGGGTCAATATTATCCCGCACATAATCTGTAGGAAATTTAGTAATCGTAACCCCAAGATACCGAATCGCAGCAACTCGCTGCAAAGGGAGGGAAGCAGAAACTTTTGAGGGTGGGGATGGGTCCAGCGGTAATATTTGAGATTTAGACCAGTTGATACGTAGGCCTAAATGGGATCCAAACTGTTCTATTATACGTAACGCGGAACATAAAGAGTCATCCGTGTCTTCCAAATATTGGAGCATATCCTCCGCATAAAGACCGATCTTTTCAGTCAAGTCCAAATGACACAGTCCATGGACATCAGGGTGACCTCGAAGCTGGGAAGCCAAAGGCTCCACGGCCAACGCATAAAGCAAGGGTGATAAAGAGCAACCCTGTCTGGTACCTCGGCCTAAAAGGAAAGAATCTGATGTCCATCCATTGACCGATATCCTGGCAACAGGTTTATAATATCACACAGATTGTTACATGAAAGGGGGTGCCAAGTAGTTAACCCTGAAGATTAGGGACAAAGGGGGTGCCAGGAAGGGCCCTGAAGTTGTTCAGCAGTACAGTCTACCTCAGGATACAGTTTACCTCAGGAAGCTTTTTCACTTTATTCAAAGCCAAGGGCAAAGTGAAGCAGCGGCCTAGCCGTGACTAGCTATACTCAGCATTACTCAGTGTCATACAGCAGTGGTTCTCAACTCCGGTCCTCGGGACCCACCAACAGGCCAGGTTTGCAAGATAACTAAATTACATCACAGGTGATCTCATTTGCTGCTCAGTGATTGCAGTATTCTAGTCTGCATCCCCCAAGGTAATACTTAAAATCTGGCCTGTTAGTGGGTCCCGAGGACCGGAATTGAGAACCACTGTCATACAGTGTTAATCAGCGCTATTCAGCTCTATTCAAGTTCTCCCAGTCTATTGTGCATAGTTCTTAAAGTTGGAGTATCCCACTCATTTCCTTCTCCTATCCAAGTTCCAAATAAAACCTAAAAAACAAAAGATACTGAACTGCTTCTTGTCTGAGGTAAAACACTTGGAAAGATGCCAGACTGTTCTGTTGTTGCTAATGCTAACCCAGGGGAACCCACACACAGCAGCTCCCATGGGAGTAGTGCTACACATTAAAAGTAAATACCCACTGCCTTTAAAGTGATAGTAAAGTCTTGTTTTTTTTTTTTTTTTAAATGAACAAACATGTTATACTTACCTCCTCAGTTGGTTTTGCGCAAAGCAGCCCGGATCCTCCTCTTCTCATGTCCCTCGTTCCTGCTCCTGGCCCCTCCTTCCTATTGAGTGCCCCCACAGCAAGCAGCTTGCTATGGGGGCACCAGAGCCGAGCTGCAACTCTGTGTGTCCATTCAGACATGGAGCTACTGTTTGGCCCCACCCCCCTCTCTCTCCTGATTGGCTTACTGACTTTGATTGACAGCCACGGGAGACAATAGAGCTGTATCTCAGCCAATCAGGAGGGAGAGTCCCAGGACGGCCAAGGGACTCGTGCACATTGCTGGACAGAGAGGGGGCACAGGTAAGTATTGGGGGGTGCTGGGGTGGGGGGGGGGGCTGCTACACACAGAAGGCTTTGTATTTTAATGCATAGAATACATTAAGATTAAAAAACCTTCCTGACTTTACAACTCCTTTGATTCCTAAATTAATGGAAAGAATGGGTTCTGCTACCATTTACAGCTAGATCAATCTACAAGAAGCTTATAACTTAGTGAGGATTAGAATCAGTGAGATGAATGGAAAACTGCCTTCCTTTCTCCGTATGGACATTATGAATATTTGGTAATACCATTTGGATTATGTAATGCTCCTGCCACATTTCAGCAGTTTCCAATGATGTTCTGCGGGATATTCTAGACACCTGTAGTAGTATAGTAGTAGTATACCTGGATGATATATTGATATACTCTACCACAGAGAAGGAAGATATTGAACATGTTAAGATGGTGGTGTCCCTACTAAGGACTCATCGTTTGTATGCAAAACTAGAAAAATGTGCTTTCAAAGTGAAAACTGTAGATTTCCTGGGATACATTATTTCCCCTGGTTGCATCGAGATGGACACCTCCAAGATTCAAGTCATATTATCTTGGCTGGACCTCGTTGTATTGGGGTGTGGTCAGGCAATGGTGCCGTAGAGTCTCATTTCCACATGGCTCCGTGATCCGAGAGGTGCTACCGCCCTATGCAGCTAGTGATTTCCCTCCCTCCTCTATGCCTGGTGCTGCAAGACTACAGGGGACTCAGGCAGACAGCAGCAGAGCCGATATTTTGGCATATTTTTTCAGACATACCCCTCTGACTGGTCAGTCAGCAAAGGACCGCTCCAAGATGGCGCCGACCCGCCCGCCCGCAGCGGGACATGCAGGGGGGTAAACGGATTGAGAAGGGAAGCGCCCCTCTGATGGAGACACAGGACGCCCGTGCAAAGAGTCCACACCATTCAGCCTCCCCAATGGCACCCCATCTGGAAGGTGCGGCGGTGTCTCCGATTCAGTCAGCCCTGACATGGCGGTCTCAGACTATGGAATGGCAGGAAATCCTCGCTACCATACCCACTAAACAAGACATCACAGAGATGGTGGCATCCATCATCTCAATATTTAAGGGACCAGCAACAACATGGAACTGATATCTCTAGAAACATACGAGAAGATCCTGGGCCTACTGTGTGAAGAGATCAAATCAATAATATTATGTGTATAATACTCTTTGAAGCCTTTTGATATCTTTGGGCCCCTTAGGGGCCAGGGGAACATGGTAATGGAGGAGGGAGGGATATGTGATATATAATAAGTGGGGGGTGGGATACAGGGGAGTAATGGACCCATAAGATGAAGCCACAGGAAGGGAGTAAATAATGTGATGTAGCTATTATTGTGCTGTGATCAAGACCACAATATCCCTCCATATTGCTTTAACTTGTTCTCCCCTGTTTCTATCTCCCCATATGTTTCAATAAGATATAGGGCGGTCGCCTGCGGGCTGGGACTATGTGTACTCATATTTTGTATTTTTTATTTTTTTCTTTGGTTTTTTCGTACACTCTACAGAGCTATTAGGCCTTCTACCTCCCCCATATTAGGCCACGCTAAACTGCGCAAGGTTAAATATTAACCCTTATTTAGATTTATTACGTGCGGACCGATAGGATGGGGGAAGAAGAATAAAAGTATAAATAAAAATCAGTTTTTTCTTTTTCTCCCCTTTTTTTTTACCTCCCTTTTTTATTTTTACTGCCCTTTTTTTATTTTACCTCCCTTTTTTATTTTTACAGCCCTTTTTTTTTTTTTCAACCTCTCTTTCTTTCTTTTTCTTTTCTCTTTTTTCCCCCACCCATCCGGCAGAGACAGGGACACAGAGGTGAGACATGGCGGCTCCAGCAGGTGAGACAATATCAAATCTTAAATTGACCACTTTAAACGTCCGAGGGCTGTCCACCCCGGAAAAACGCTCACGACTGTTATCTGATATGCGACGAAGCCATACTCATATAGCATTTTTCCAGGAAACCTACTTTAAGAAAGATCTGATCCCCAGACTGTATAATAGGGATTTTCCTTGGGCATACCACGCCCCCTCACCCATCCCTAAAGCGAAAGGCGTGAGTATAGTCATATCCAAAAATATCCCATGGGCATTTAGGGCCCTACAGGCCGACCCCCAGGGCAGGTATTTGATGATTAAAGGGATGCTGGGACAAAGAGTAATTACTCTTGTGAATGTATATTTCCCCAATGCCAATCAAATACCCTTCATGCAGTCTTTAACATCGACTATATTGGAATTCTGTGAGGGGCATCTGATAATGGGGGGAGACTTCGATTTTTCATCAGAGCCCCTCATAGACACTTCACGAGGAATATCCCAGCTATCGTACTCTCGATTAAACAGATTGAAGAGGGAAATATCCCTTTTAGATCTGGTTGACCCATGGCGAATAATGCACCCTGGGGAGAGGGACTATACCTACTATTCAGCTACACACAATACCTACTCCAGAATAGATAGATTTATGGTATCCCAGAATGACCTCCCTCTGATTGCTGCTACTCATATAGATTAATTTTCTTTTTCAGATCATGTACCTGTTCATCTGTTGTTTGAGTGGGACTCTGGACCACCGAGATTAGCGACTTGGAGATTAAATGAATCTCTCCTGCAGATTCCCACTGCCAGGGCTGAAATTGATGTAGCCCTGACAGAGTATTTCGCGAATAACACTGACCCGTTAGAAGCACCCGGGATAACATTGGGAAGCACATAAGTGTGTTATTCACGGAGTAATAATGAGGATAGGCTCCAGACACTAGCGAGATCGAGAGAGTGCGGTAACCGCGCTTTTAGAACGTATTACAACATTAAGCTCTTCCCATAAACAGTCTCTGGCGAGAGAACACCTAATCCCCCTTATGAAAGCAAGGGAAGAGTTGAATAAACTCTTATTTCAGAGAACAGTTCGGAACCTTATGATAACCAGAAGAAAATATTATGAGTTTTCAGACAAACCGGGGACAATGTTGGCGAGAGCCTTGCGCGGGCCACAAAAACGCACAGTAATTTCACAAATACAAAACACAAACGGTCGGAAAATTCACTCTGCAGTTGAGATCGCAGAAGAATTTAAGGCGTATTATAAAGCTCTATATAATTTGCCACCTATAGATGCAACTAAGAACACACAGGAGAAAATCAATGTGGCGAAGGCATATATACAAGCATCTGGTATGCCTCCTCTGTCGCTAGAACAGACGACAGCTATGGAGGGTAAAATTACAGAAAAAGAGTTGACCCTGGCCTTGTCTCAGTCTAAGCGACATAAGGCTCCCGGCCCTGATGGATATACCCTTCCATATTTTTAGCAATTCATGCAACAGTTGAAGACCCCTTTATTATTATACTTCAATTTGATTGGAGAAGGAGGAAGTATGCCTTTAGATTCTCTGAGGGCCTATATAACTTTGATACATAAGAAGGGTAAGGATCCATCACTGTGTGGGAGTTATCGCCCGATCTCCCTGCTCAATACCGAAATTAAATTGTTCGCCAAGGTGTTGGCAAACTGATTAATACCTTATATCCCACAATTGGTACACTGGGATCAGGTCGGTTTTGTTCCAACCAGGGAGGCGAGGGATAACTCGACCCGAGTGGTGGATCTGATACATAGTGCTCGATCCACGCAAACCCCCATGATGTTACTTTCCACAGACGCTGAAAAGGCTTTTGACAGGGTGGCCTGGGAATTTATCCAGGCCACCCTGTCATATATTGGCCTAGGACCGTGGATGTTGGGCTGCATAATGGCCCTATATACATCATCCATGGCGGCAGTACGGGTTAATGGGTGGAGATCGGATTTCTTTGAGATCAACAATGGTACGCGACAAGGCTGTCCATTATCCCCCTTGATTTTCATCCTAACCTTAGAACCATTCTTGTGTACAATACGCAGGGATGGAAATATCACAGGTGTCCGGGTAGTGGGTGAACACCACAAGGTAGCGGCGTTTGCTGAGGATTTGATTTTTTGTTTGTGATGAATCCTATTAAATCTTTGCCGCATATACTGGATGCACTTCAGGTATATGGCAACATATCTCGCTATAAGATAAATTACGTGAATTCCGTAGAGTACAAAGTTACCCGAAGATAGCGCCATTGATATCTCCTATGACACCAATCTTAGGCAACCCTGAATTTTAACCAGGCTGCATGAACAACAGGGTGACTGCTTTGGCTCAGGTGGGGAGGGTGTGTCTCGTGGATGTTTGGACAGAGAAAGACCCGCCATCTCATTTGGAGATTAAGGCATGGCCAGGGTTGAATCTAGATCCTTTAAGTATTCTACAAATCCGACATTTTCTTCTACATCTTCAAAGGCAGGGCTATTCCCCGCAAGCATTGTCTCCATTTGAGACATTATGCAAGGGGGGACCATCTATCCCACATGCACTATCTTTTTTTTATGCGATGTTGGGAGAAACAGTGAAGGAACAACCTCTGCTGTATATACATCAATGGGAATATGATCTCAAAGTCTCCTTCACCCCCATACAAAAAAATCTTATCAATGGTACATAGGTCTTCCCTGGCCAGCAGATATTAGAAAACTAGTTACAAAATTCTCACTCGCTGGTACAGAGTCCCTGCACTCCTGCATAAAATGGATGGGTCGATTCCAGATTGTTGTTGGAGATGTGGTGCTGAGGGAGGCACAATGATGCATATTTTTTGGACATGTCCCTCTCTGAGGGATTTTTGGAGGGAGGTCGCTCTGGTGATTAAGGAACTTACCTCGGTGGAGGTGGGCGAGGATCCAGCACTGTACCTACTTCATCTTACGAGGGGATCAATTAGGAAACATAGGAAGTCTTTGATAGCCCACTTACTCATTGCTGCGAAAGCCTGCATTCCAACAATGTGGAGACAGACATGTCCCCCTACGCGACAAATGTGGACTGCAAGAGTAAATGAAATACATCACATGGAACTCCTAACCGCAGCATTAAACAATTCTGAGGAGCAAACCCGAATACGCTGGTCACCATGGTTACAATTCACAAGCTCCGATGAGTATATACAGCTAAATCTGTAATTCTAGGGATATTTCCCTTATGTGTATAAGGAGTGAGCCTCTAGATCCCCCTGACTCTGCCGGAGTCGATGGGGGTTTTTCCTTATCTTTTCCCCCATTTTTTTTCTCCCTTCTCTCTCTCTTCCTTTTCCTTTTTTCTTCCCTCTTTCGATCGGTCTGTAGGTGGAGCCCCCCAGGGGGGGACAAATGGGATACGTACGGAGAGGTAGAAGGAATGATACATAAAATCTGTTATATATTCTTTTTTCATTTTTTATTCCTCTATAAAGTTAAATGAAACTTGTGATTGTTCTGACAACAACAGCTCTATTTGGTTCAGATGTTTTTTTTTGGAAAAAACAGGAAAAATTTTCTCCTTGGTGTTTTTTTTTTTTTTTTTACTTCACAAATATAATGGACCTAAAGTTATACACCAAATGATTTCACAATATTAGCCACATACAGTGCTGTATCTTGACCTAGGCCAACAAGGCCCAGGCCTAGGGCGGCACTTTGCAGGGGGGCAGCAAAAAAGTGGGCACTGATAAGCTTCACTGATGGGGCTGCATTGATATTCTGCACTAATGGGCACTAATGGGCTGCACTGATGGCCACTGATGAGGCTGCAATGACTGCCACTGATGAGGCTGCGCTGATTGCCACTGATAGGCACTGGTATGATGCACTGATAGGCTGCACTAATGGCCACTGACGTGGCTGTACTGATGGTCACTGATGAAGCAGCACTGATATGCTGCACTGAGATGGCCAGTAATGAGGCTGCATTGATAAGGCTGCACTGATGAGGCTGAACTTATGGAAACTGATGAGGGTGCACTGATGGGCACTGAAAAACTGGTTGTAGTCTGTGGTTTACAGATAACAGGGTGGATCATAAACATGAATGGGTGTGGCCTTTACAGGAAGGGGTGGGTCATATTTAAATTAGGGGGTGCCCAAGTTGAGTCAGGCCTAGGGCAGCACAAAACCTAAATACACCACTGGCCACATATCACACATATCACTAAAAATATTTACACTTTTTTTTTTTTTTATTATTATCAAAGTATGGGAATTATCCCCTCTTTCCCTTTTCCTTTCCCTTTTTCACTTCCCACTTTAAGTTTGGAGTTTGTGAGATCACTTTTCACGGATTGTTTTACACTTGTTGTGTTTAATTTTATTTTACACGATTGGAATTGGATTATATTGAATTGTATTGAACGTGGTATTTTCCTGTTTTAAGAAACATCTGAAAATGAAATGTACTGTATCCTTAAAGAAAAAATTTAATAAAAATGCTTTAAATTAAAAAAAAAAAAGTCATATTATCTTAGCTAATACCTACAAACACAAAAGTGTAACTTCTATAGACAATTCATACGTAATTTCTCAAAGGTTGTTCAGCCAATTAAAGCTATCACAAAACAAAAAGTGAAATTTCAATGGACTGAACAAGCCCAACAAGCTTTAGATGAGTTGAGAGGCCTTTTTACTTCTGCACCTATTCTAATTTTACCGGTGCCCAACAAACCATACTATGTCAAAGTAGATGCTTCAGATACAGCTGCAGGTGCTGTACTATCACAGAGATCTAATGAAAAAGAAGTCCTACATTCAGTAGCCTTTTTTTCATGCTCCTTTACTCCCGCTGAGAGAAATTATGATGTGGGGGAAAGAGAATTATTAGCATTATACTTGCATTAGAAGAATGGAGACATCTGCTAGAGGGCACTAGCACACCCATCACTGTTTATACAGAGCAACACAATCTTAAATACTTACAGACAGCTAGAAAGAGAAAGAAAGATTAAACAGAAAGATTAAAATCACGTCAAGCCGGTGGGCTCTTTTCTTCAGCTGATTCCCTGTGCTAATAACTTACCGTCCCGGTTCTCAAAATAGTAAGGGTTATGCCCTTTCTTGTATGGAAACTGACACATCTTCTCCAGATCCTGAACCTTCTTCTATAGTTAATATAGACTGTTTTTTGGCTACTATGCCCTCACCATGGGATATTGTCATATCTCATACTAATGTGAATGATAAGCCTTCCACAAAACCCCTCAATAAACGATTAAAATTTACTTTTATTGTACAAAGGAAGAGTTTATGTCCCTTCCGCTGCAGTCACTGAAGTACTACAACATTGCCATGACACTCCCATAGGGGGTCATGGAGGGATACATAAGACACATGAACATTTCTCCCTGTTCTGTTTGTATATATGCTAAAGACAGCCACAATTGCCCTCAAGGTCTTCTTTTGCCTTTATTCATACATGAAGTGTTTCATCTTCATGGTTTACCAGAATCTATTGTTACGAACAGGAGATCTCAATTTACATCGAAATTCTGGGCTGCCTTCTGTAGAGGTCTTCATATCCAACGCTCATTGTCAACCGCTTTTCATCTTCAATCAAATGGCCAAACAGAACTTACCAACCAAACCTTAGAACAATAGCTGCGATGTTATACAACCTATCTTCAAGATGATTGGGATTCATATCTGTCTTTAGCTGAATTTGCATATAATAATCAATTCCACAGTTCCATTAACTCCTCTCCATTCTATACTAATAATGGCTACCATCCCACTATATTGCCTGGATCCCCAGTTGCTGATACTGTACCTGCTGCTAATAAACATTTGGAAGAAATTGTGACGAGCTTATCTGTATTAAAGAAGACCATAACTCATGCCCAGATAGGTATAAGGCGTATGCGGACAGACACCATGATCCTGCCCCTCAGTACCAACTAGGTGATTCCTAAAACTGAAATGTCGTACCCGAAAATTAGGACTAAGATATGTGGGACCCTTTGCTATTAAACATGTCATTTCTCCCTCTGCAATGAAATTGAGTCTGCCTGATTCCTATAGAGTTCATCCGGTCTTTCATACGTCTCTGTTGAAGCATGCTGTCCCAGATCCTTGCCCCTCTCGCTCCCTACCTACTGCTGATCCTATCATTGTAAATGGAGAAGAAGAATACGAGGTTGAGGACATCTTAGATGCTAGATTATGCCATGGTTGTCTGGAATATTTGATTCACCGGAAAGTCTATAGTGTTGAAGATCATTCCTGGATTCCTGCCTCTGATGTGCATGCTTCTGCACTTGTGTGCTCTTTCCATAGATGTCAACCTAGCCATCCAGTTCTTTTAAGATCCTGGGGGGAACCACTTTGTGGGGGGCATTGTCAAAATCTGCAACCTACCTGTACCAACCGCAGGAGTCCTCGCACTCGCAGCATATTAGTCCTTGGGACTCTTGTCGTTGCCTGTGTCCTGTGGCATCCCTGTGTGAGGATGGTGAGGCCTCTAGCACATGTCTGATGGCATCCTCATATCAGAATGGCAGCACTGAAGTTCTTCCTGTTATAGACAGCAGCAATTGCATCACTTCCACCACACCTCCTGAGATAATTTTCTGTTGGATCACTATAAAGCTAAAAGGTTCCATAGAGAGAGAGTGCTCATTTGTTTGAGAGCTATCCACAGTGTGTATCTGTTGCTTGCCGTGTGATTACGCTACCTGACCTTTGCTACGTTTATTGACTTACATTCATTGATCCTTTGCCCTAACCTTATTCTACGTTTGACTTTGATTTTTTTACCATGCTTTTGGAAATTGTGCCGAAATTACCTCCTGAGTATCCTTATGCACGGTGTGTACCCCTGCTATTGGGCTCTCCATATCTAAATGCTGTCACCACTTGGCTATATTTGGTCCAGAGGCGTACCTACAGGGGTCTCAGGGGTCGCAATTGCAACTGGCTTCATGCTTAGGGTGGCCGTGTGGCCCCCCTGTACACCTGGATAGGAGGAGTGGTGGGGCAGCTGCATACAGCATACAGAAGAAGCAATCTCTCCATTTTCTCCTGCAGCCATTGAATGCTTGCGGAAGGGAGAAGAAGAGAAGCGGGCATTCAGCGGCTGCAGGATGAAAATGGAGAGATGAGTTCCTTTGTATGCAGCTGCCCTGACGTTCCTTCTATACAGCTGCCTGCCTGTGTGCTCTATTGCCCCTGTGCTCTTTTCTGCCCCCCATGCTCTCTCCTTGCCCCCGCAGCTCAGCCTGCTTCCCCTCACTCCCGCTGGCCACTTCAGGGGATGCTGTCAGGATGGATAGTGGGGAAGGGGACAGTAAATGGGTAATTTACAGGCCCCTTCCTTGTCTTAATGAACAGAGGCAGTAATCCATACCGATCACTGACTCTGTTCATTCAAAATCGAGGCATGGCAAACTGTGTTTACTATTTGTCAATTTGTGAATGAACAGGAAGCTCTGTACAGAGTTATTCCTGTTCATTCATTGTGTGCGGCTGCAGAGAAGGAGATTGAGGGTGATTGAAGGTTGTGTCTTCAATCTCCTGTCTCTGTTTCAAAGGTGGAATGAACATCAGAGGTCTGTTTAGATCCCTGATATTTCACCAAAGCGCTGGTGAGTGCTCTTATAGGTCGTTGATTCTTCCTGAAGTTTGGTAACTGCCTGCCCTGATGGGAGATATCGACAGACAGCTGACTAAAAGTCTGCATAAACCTGGCATTGCACCTGCGATCTGCTGATCATGGCTGCAATGCCTTACAGGCTTTAGTGTAAAAACATATTAAAGGCATATTTTTTATTATTTGTTATGAAAAGGTGAACTTATCCTCATTTGCATTAAAAGTTAGAGCATTGGATTATTACGAATCTACTCTAAATTGGTTACCTTGCTGTTTATCTTTTCTTTTGAACAAGCTACTGTTGAATTCTAATTTTATTCTTTCTTTGGTTTGACAAAAAATATATCTATTAGGTCACTTTTTTTAAAGCAAAATGAATACATTATTGGTAAAGAGGAAGCTTTATAAGTTAACTGATGCTTGTAGAATCAGGCTTTCAATAGCACTCAGTCCCCTTCCTTACGCATGGTTAGCTAAATATAATACTTTTATTGGTTAACTGAGGCTTTTAGATGTAAGCTTTCAGGAGTCAGGACTACTCAGCTCCATCTATCATGCCTAATAAACGGAATTCTGTGATCCTAAAAGCATGCATCTAAAAACAACATTTAGCTAATAACAGGATCATATTTATTCAAGCATTTGTGGGTTTACCCATACATGCTTTGGTCCCCATTGCTTTATCTAATGCAAAATAACAAGTACTGCTCATAAGTGAATTTCTCCTGTTATTACTAGACCTGCTGACCAAACAAACTGAGCTTTCAAATGCAAAATATATTTGGGTTTTCACTTATATCATGTATTATATATATATATATATATATATATATATATATATATATATATATATACAATACTGTGTATATATATATATATATATATATATATATACAGTATCTCACGAAAGTGAGTACACCCCTCACATTTTTGTGAATATTTTATTATATCTTTTCATATGACAACACTGAAGAAATTATATTTTGCTACGATGTGGAGTAGTGAGTGTACAGCTTGTATAACAGTGTACATTTTCTGCCCCTTCAAAATAAAGCAACACACAGCCATGTCTAAACCACTGGCAACAAAAGTGAGTACACCCCTAAGTGGAAATGTCCAAATTTGGCCCAAAGTGTCAATATTTTGTGTGGCCAACATTATTTTCCAGCAATGCTTAACCCTCTTGGGCATTGAGTTCACCAGAGCTTCACAGGTTGCCACTGGAGTCCTCTTCCACTCCTCCATGATGACATCACTGAACTGGTGGATG